>NC_091950.1:71583684-72306184 GCF_031021105.1 Erythrolamprus reginae
TTGTAATAACAGCCTTCATTGTGCTCTGTAAACCCTTTGCTGAGAGCTTTCTTATTCATACTTGCCTTTCTCTGAAATGTATCCATTGAGCAACTGCAAAACAGGAACTTGCTTTTTCTAGCATTTGTTAACTAAAAAGAATTCTGAATCATTTAAATTATAAGCAAACTAGACAAGAATAGGAATAAAGTTGTTGGATTTTGACTAAGGAATATTAGGTTTACATTCTCATTCATTTATTCATTCAAACTCAGTATCTTTCGGATTATAAGACATATCAAGATTTCAAAGAAGAAGAAAAAGTTTTTCTCCTCCCTTTCCCTCCGGAGTACTCGGCAGGCCCCCCAAACCTCTGTGTGCCCAATATTTGTAAAGAATGGGCCCATTTTTCACCCACTTTTGCAAAAAACAGGGTGCACCGAGGGTTTGGAAAGCCTGCAGAATGCTTCTGGGAGCTGGGAAAGGCAAATATGCCCTTGTTTGTGTGATAATTGACTCATTTTTTGCAAAAACAGAGGCATTTTTGCCTTCCTCCAGCCCCCAGAAGCACTCTGCAGGCATACCAAACCTTCTGTGCGCCCTGTTTTTGTGAAAAACGGGCTCATTTTTTTGCAAAAATGGAATGTGGGGATGGGGCTTTGGGAGATCAAAGATAGCTGTATTCGGTGTATAAGACACACCAATGTTTTCACCCTCTTTTGTGGGGAGGGAAGGTGCATCGTATATTCTGAAAAATACAATAAGTGATTTTGGTTCATTCATTCTCTCATCTTAATTATCTCACCGGGTTGTAATAATAATAATAATAATAATAATAATAATAATAATAATAATAATAATAATAATAATAAGTCAGAATGCTTTGAGATGATTTGATGTCATCAATATCAATTCATTGTTTGGAACTCATGTGGACTGTGAAAAATCATCAGTGTGTTAAAAAGGGATGGGACTTCCATCATTTCTCTACCAGGTTTTTACTGCTTCCAGCAACTGTATGAATTTTATACTGTCGATTTGTGCTCACTATAAAGAAATAGGGTTGTTTTAGCAGATTTACTTAAAGTCTTTGTTTATTTTTCTTTGCTGCTTTGAGAGCTGTACAAGAAGTTGGGCATCATGGTATCTGCTTTAAAAGAGCAGTGTACTTGTTTGCCATACTGATAAATCTCCCACTGAGCTCTCATCTCTAGCAAAGTGTAGAGATGTTATACAAAGGAATTACTTGTACAGTAAGACTGGGAATCTTTGAACAGTAACAGTAACAGGGCTAATGGTCTCAGGAAGGGAAGACACTTCTAAAATGAAGCTTCTGAAAAATGAAGCTTTGAGATAAAAGCTGTTGCTGGATTTCTAGAAGGAATTGTATTCAGACCACATATACATTCTGCACAATATGGAAATAGTTATTCTTACAGAGAGGGTAGGTATAGGTCAGTGGATAAGAACTGATTACGGAATATAATGAATTGTGTATAATTCATTTCAACATAGGCTTAGTAATATGCAGCATACATTCACCAATCAAATGCGTTGATATATGGCAGATTATCCAGAGTAATAGATTTAATCTACACCAAAGATTATGTGGAAAGCTGAGACTTTTTCAATTAATTTGTTCTTAATAACAATAATATCCCCTTGTTGCAGTTAACGTTATCCTCTCATGTTTTATATGCTTGCTATATTTTTATAGTCTATATAAACTATAAAAATATAGAAATATACACATCCAGAAGGTTTTTCCCACAGAAGGAGATAATAATGTGTCATCTGAGGTCCTAGAGATTGTGGCTACATGTAACTGGCTTAAGTTTCAGATTGGTAGGATTTGAAATATTGATCAATTGAACATCTTATCCTAGAATCAATGACTGGAACCACAGAGGGGTTATCCCATATGAGAGGTTTACAGGGAGAGACTGGACAACAACCTAATGGGTGTTGCTCTTCTTTCATCGACCAGCTGTTTTAACTAGATGCTCTTCCAAGGTTTGTGATTCTACTACATATATTACATACGCCACTTGATGGAATACTTGATGGAATACTTGCTCCATACAAAACTGTCTATGAAACTTTTGTCTATTTGAAATAGTTGTCTATGTTGATTGTATGTTATACATATAGCAAACTCTGAGAGGATTAAGTTAAATAAGGCAAAAATTAAGATGGAATGGAGAACACATTCCCTTCAGGTAAAAGCCCACATTTCATATCAGCATTTGATCTTCCTGGGTCATGAACCTTTCCCCCCTCCCCCCTGTTCTGTCTGGGTCACTCCGGAAGCCAAGACCAACCCAAAAAGAGAAGCCAGACACACCGGTAAAAGGCAAAGGCAGTTTATAAAATTCAAGCAAAACTCAGGTAACAGAAAATGTCCTTACAAACAGGAAAATGCTGTATCTTCAAATATATCCACGAAGGCAAAAGTCCATGCAGCAATACAGGATTCTTGCTGCCAAGACAAGGCTGTAGATAGCAGACCTACACCTCCCACGGGTCTTCCAAACTGCTGGGCCACAAGCCAGGAACAGAGACGCCGAGAACAAAGCAGGACACCGTAACTCTAACTGATAACACTCCACATGGCTTCAAGGGCTTGCCTGCCTTTTAAACCCCTGCTAAGGAGGACCACACCCAAGCCCAGCTGTTTCTAATTCAGTGCTGATAATGCTTCTTTAATTGCTCCTTTCTTTGATCTGAACGTCTCTGTCCATGTCAATGACGGCTTGTGCTTCATCACCTAATGACTCCAAGCTACTGGCTGGGGAGAGCTCCCCCCGGGGCTCTCATGCTGTTCTCCTTCGTCCCATTCCTGACTTTCCTCTCCCCCGTCCGACTGCTCAGCCCCCTCCTCTTCGCTGTCATCCTCCTCCGGGCATGGAGCCAGCAGAGACACAGCCTGTCCCTGAGCAGCCTCAGGCTGAATCACAACACCCCCGCTCAATATAAATCAGTGTTTTTCTACTTCAGCAACTTTTAAAATACGTGGACTTCAATTTCCAGAATTCCCCAGCCAGCATGCTACCAGAGGAATTCTGGGAGTTGAAGTTGACACATCTTAAAGTTGACAAGGTTGAAAAAAACTAATATATGCTATTCTTTCATTCATTTTAAGTTAGGAGCTCCTGAAATGGAGTTTTCCCACATTCACTACAATAATTACAAAATACTCAGCAAAGTCGCATGAAAAAGCATCCAAATGTTTAAAGATTATGATTTGGCTGTTTTACAACTGCTTGTATGCTAATATATTCTCAAGTGACAATCTTTACACTGATCAAGCAGCATCACCAAGTGCAGTGGAAATTTAAAAGGCCAGTAATTTATTACAGATATGATTTTAAATGTTGTACATTTCAGCCACCTTGTATAAACATTTAGGTTTATTCTCTTCCAGGTTCTTCCATATCTAATGTGAATAACAATGAATGTCATGTGTTTGCTTTTAATTAGCACCCCCTGAAAGTTTACTTTAAGTAGCCACTTGGAAATAGGGAAATGTAATTGCTCCCCCATCTGGTCAGCTGCAATATTTTATTACAATCATTTTATGCAAATTAGTATTGCTTTATCGTGAGGTCCTTCCTTGGAAAACCATTTGAGCTGATTTCACTTTTGCAACATTACTGTTTCAATTTTGGAATTTCATAAAAACCTCTAATAATGCATGCACTATTTCCTTTGAGCCAACCTCAACCATAGTTCCCTCTAAGCTGAGCAGTGAGCAATCGCTCACTTAAAAATCATCATCAACTCAGAGTTTTCCAAACCTGCCCAGAAGCCGAGAGGGAAAGAGTGAGAGGGAAGGAGAGAGAGAGGAAAAGAGAGAAACAGATAGAAAAAAGAGAGGAAGGAAAAGAGAAAGAAAAAGAATGGGAGTAAGGAAGAGAGAAAGAAAATCAAAATCTTGTTTGAAAGTAGCTCAACTATTTAAGTGGCATTTTGATATTGATAGAGTTGCCCTATTATGAGCTCACTGTTATAGACACACAGTACAGTATTTTATTTTGAAATTCTCTGAGGCAAAACAGGGTGGGGTTTTTGTTTGTTTGTTTGTTTGTTTGTTTGTTTATTTATTTATTATTTCTTTGCCGCCCAGTCCCGAAGGGACTGCCGCTCAGACACTATACTTTTCTGCCCACCCCCCAAAAAAATTAGAGGGAACACTGACCTCAACATCTAATGACTGCATACACTCGCCTATGTTGTCTTCCTGGCTTCTATGTAGAACTGGTGTGTCTGTTTAAAAACTTCGCAGTCTAGCTAAATCTGGAGTTCCCTGATTATTTTACTTAGTTGTTTGATAAAACATTTTTCAAGCAAAAAAGGAAACACAGACAAACCACAAATAATAAATCTTACTTTGAGATTCAGAGGTTTATTCCATGAACAATTGGGAGAAAGCCATCATTAAAGAAACAACTTACATTAACATCTCATAGCAATGAGGCCCACTGTCATAGCTAAATCCAGAAAGGATTAGCTACGGTCAGAGGTGCCAAACACATCCCAAGACATTCTTTTTATACTTTTCTGCATCCATGTCACAACTTGCTTCCTTGTTCTGTCATAGTGACAGACAGTTTCCACATATGCCCATATACATCTCAAACCTCTGCCTTTGTCTAATTCAGTTCCCTATTTCTCACAGTTTCAACATTCTAATTCCAAATATATCTCAAAACCACATACTTTTCAAAACCACATGCCACAACAATAGCCCAGCAGGACCACAAATAGTTCTGATAACACTTTGCAATCTTTCTGTCTAAGATATTAGTTCATGTAACTTTTTAGGACCTAATATCCTTCCAAGACCTATGGATTCTGGTAGACCAAATAGGTTATTTGTCCGTTTCTCATAGTTGTTTGAAGTTTATCCAAGCTCATCTGGATGCTAGGATCTCTTGTGAAAATACAAATATAGCAGTACTTTTACAATGACAATAATATTAGCAATAACACATGCATAATTGGTTAGCATAGTAGAGATTTCTAACTCTAAGAGAGTTCAGCTTTAAATTGGAGAAGAAATTCAAGATCTGTATGAGGCAGTATACACATTCTCTAATGGATATAACATAAATATAACAAGGAACCATTGTAATATATATGGATTGACTATGTTTTCATTTCTTTCATAAGTGCAGAACTGCAGAAAAAACAATTGCTGCCAACCTGTCTTCCATTGAGGACCTGTATACTGCACGAGTCAAAAAGAGGGCGGGGGAAATATTTACTGATCCCTCACATTCTGGACACAAACTGTTTCAACTCCTACCCTCAAAACGTCGCTACAGAGCACTGCACACCAAGACAACTAGACACAAGAACAGTTTTTTTCCCGAACGCCATCACTCTACTAAACAAATAATTCCCTCAACACTGTCAGACTTTTTACTAAATCTGCACTTCTATTTCTACTAGTTTTCCTCATCATTCCTATCATCCTTTCCCTCCCACTTAGGACTGGATGACTGTAACTTGTTGCTTGTATCCTAAGATTTTTATTAATATTGATTGTTTCTTCATTGCTTATTTGACCCCTATGACAATCATTAAGTATTGTACCACATGATTCTTGACAAATGTATCTTTTTCTTATATGTACGCTGAGAGCATATGCACCAAGACAAATTCCTTGTGTATCCAATCACACTTGGCTAATAAAATTCTATTCTATTCTATTCTATTCTATTCTATAAAAGCAATCTAGGAATAAACAATTTAACATTGGGAACATGATAACTAGGTCAGGGATGATCCAGAAACATGAAAAATCCTTTTCCAGGATCTTTCATCTTCCTTCCTTCTCTTCTGTCCCTTCATATTTCTCCCCAGAATATGTGGGTGCCTATAAAGCATACCTAGCCATCCTAAAATTAAATTGAAAGACACCTGAAAAGTCTCTCAATTCTGTCAATGAAGACACAATTTAAAGGCTGAAGATTCAGTCCAAGATTTAATGTTCAGAAAAGAAATTACTCTCCAACAAAATGTCTATGGAGATTCCAAAAAAACCCCAAATCAGGGCTGGGTTTCTCCCAGTTCAGACCAGATTGTCCGAACCTTTAGCAAACTGCTGGTGATGTAATTTTGGTATCATGGATCCGGTTCTGTTTGTGCCGGTCTGTGATTTCTGAATTTTTGGCTGATTTCCCTGTGTTTGGATGGCTTGTCCTCATTCTGTGCTTTGAAAAAAGCCCTCCTGGGTTAATACTGACTTTTATTCCTTTGCCAGGAGCACAGTTGATCAGTTCCTCAGCTTCTTTTTGGGATGAATCCACCTTCTGAGCATGTACAGAAGTGAAATCGCACAAGGAGACATGTGTGAGTGGAGTAAGGGCGCGCACACGAAATGTCGTGATGCGAACCAATGGCAAGGGTAAGTGGAACCCACCCCTGAGCCAAACCATATTTTGGCCTAAGCTCCCAGCTTAGTCAATCCAAAGTTCTTCTAATGTATATTTTTGATACAAATTTTGCATGAAAAACTTTAAACATCCTCTTTACTGTACAGAATCATAGTAACAATAGTTTGATTCTTTTTTCTTCTTAGTGTTTTCTTACACCTGCAGGGGTTGTTTGTTTCTCCCCCCCCCCCAGATTAACAGTGTTGACCGATTGGTTGCAACAGGAATTGGCTGACCAGTTTGCTGCCTGAGTCTGATGTTGCAAACCAAGAAAAAGTGACATGTCAAACCTTTCAGTCATAAGGCATAAGGACTAGAACTCACAGTCTCCTGGTTTCTAGCTAGGTGCTTTAACCACTAGATCAAACTGGTTCTTGTATTAACAATAGCTTGCTTATCAGTCGCAAACGGAAGCATTGCAGAGCAAGCCAAAATCACATATTTTAAAGTTACTTTAATAATAAGCATCTCTAGCATAACATAGTTGACAACGTATCCTTTCTAAATATCCTCTGGGTTGTCTAGGAAACTATTAAAGATGACATACTTATGAAAATGACATAATGCTATAAACAAGATCAATACCTCCTACAACCAGGGGAAAATGGGAAAAATTAGTGAAATGACATACATCTATTTTTAAAATCAAAAAGAGAAAAATCTTGTAATAATTGAAAAGTTTTAATTATTTTTAATTTAACAATATTTTTAAAATTACTGAAAACTATGTTACAGTTAGGAGATACATCACAGTAGGGAGGGAGATTAAAAAAGTAAATTAAACAAAACAAACTGCTATTTTCTTCTATATGATGAGCTTAGAACTCTGGGAATTTGATCGAACCATGATTAGAACTTGCTCAAACCATGATTGATATCTTTGAAAAGATACTTTGTTTTCTAATTTCAGAAATTGTTTGTTAAATTAAATGAGTTAAATTTGTATATATACCGGTACTACAAGTTTAAATTCTCTTGTGTTCATATCAAGAGAGTTAAGCCACCCTGTTATTCCTTCAATAACAGAAGCCTTCAATACAATTACTGAGAACGTTAATTGATTCAATAATGCATTAAATCAAGTGAAAGAGCTTTTAAAATTCCAAAGTTCAAGTTGAGACACCTTCTCTAGAATCTTTGCTCTTTGGAGTTCTTCAGAATCTAGGGGAAGAATTATTTCAGCCCCAAAATTCTTTTGATTCTTTTTTGCTAACTGAAGATAGGAGAGAATAGGAGTAATTTTTTTCCTTAGCCAGTGATATTTTTCACTTAAAAGTTGCCACAGTGTGGAGGTTAAGAAAAAAAATAAGATTATCCACTTGCCAATTTACCTGCAAAGCAGTTCAATTTTAGTAGAGAATCTCTTTGCTGTTGGGCGAACAAAAATTGTAATTCAAGCAGCCATCATAGCAGAACCAAGTCCATCAAGGACCTAATGGATGTATTTAAATAATATGCTAAGTTTGATAGTGTTAACATTAATTAGGATTTGAAGGGGACCGAGAGATAGTTAGCATATTATATAAATCCAGGTAATAGTTTAATTCATGTTGCTATTATCATGGATTCTGTAGACAGTCTGGATTGATTGAATCATGCCCTTCATTTATTCCTCTGACACATTACTTTTATTGGGCTTCTAGGGATGATGCAATATATAGCAAAGGTATTAAGAAAAACAGTACAAGGGGGTTTAACGGTATTAAAAGGCACTACATCAAATTACAAATACATATTTCACTACTCCAATTTTAAAAACTTTTTAAAGTAAGAAATGAATACCTATTTTAAGTAAACCTAAAATATCTCCTGTGGAAAAAAGGAACTATTAATGAGAAAGCTCTATTTTGGCTATTATGTTAACAGTCCATCAGGAGTTAGGCAGGAGTTGGGCAGCATATAAGTACGACCAATAAATAAATATTTAACACTAAAGGGAAAGCTGGCAGAGGTCATCTAAGCAACATATAAACTTTAAAGGAACAGGGAGCCTTTGACCTTTAATTATTTAAAATGTATGACCTAACACCGCAGGTGGTCACTATGTTGTTAAACACTAATTACTTACAGTAATTCATAATTGAGAAAGCAGTTTTATTATTTTGATGAGGTGTTCCAGTCCTGGATGGCAACTTTGAACCACTGCATTCTGAGCCATTCATTCATTCATTCATTCATTCATTCATTCATTTATTTGTCAAACAATTATAGGGTGATAATTTGTACATATTAAACATTAGATAAGTAATGATAAAAAGTAATAAAAGAAGACAATAGGACAATAAACTGTAGTAATTCAGACTTGTCCTTACTACACACCTCAGGTTATTTTTTTCTAAGGAAGAAGATGCAATGGAGATGCCATAGCATTATAGGTTCAGCGCAACAAAGTACCACAACCTCATAACACAAGAGAAAGACAAAGAATATAACAAACTTACTTGTGAAAGCAAATTGCTGCAGTACAATAATTTCATTTGATACACTTAGCGAATAAAAGGAACCCTTGAATTTTGTGAATTTAGAGAGGAAAGATCTGATCTTCCACAGATTTTCTGCTGCCATTAATGCCACCTTACCCTGTGCCGTGAAGGGCTTTATAGCTATTAAAAGAGCACCTTGAATTGTACATCTGAGCCTACTGGAAGTCAATCAGACATAGTTTTCAGCAGGTTCTGACCAATTCTGGAGAGCTGGTAATAGAAATTTTGAGTAGTTTGGAGAACTGGTAAATGCCACCTCTGACTGGCCCTGCCTCCATCTATTCTCTGCCTTCCAAGTCCCAGCTGATTGGAAGGAAATGGGGATTTTGTGGTAACTTTCTCCTGGAGTGGGTGGGAATGGAGATTTTATAGTATCATTATTATGCCATGGGCACCAAACCAAATCACACCACACCCACTAAGCCACAGAACCAGTAGTAAAAAAACTGAATCCCACCACTAAAGTCAATGTAGGAGTAGAATGACATGGAAAGCCCATAACCACCCATGCTGCACCATTTTAAACCAGTTGCAACTGGACCAATCCAAATAATATGTAGGTACAATTGCTACATTTTTCTGTAGTTGTTTATAAGCAATTTAAAATTTCCAAAAAGTCTACATGTATTTTAAGATGCTTTGATAGGTGGGGGGGAGTGAATGCCAATTTGAGGGGTACCTGGAGGGAAAACTGGGTAGAATAATTTCCTTATATGTTGAACTACCAGAAAATCCTTTGCTGCCTTTCCATATCTGTATGTGGGATTTCTCAAGGCTGAGGTTTAAAGGGTTTCAGGGGTTTAAAACAAAATGGGACTTGGGTGATTTCACATCCTTGACAATTGGTGTCTCTGTATATTAGGCACTGGGTGAGCTAGTCACTTCACTTCTTAAGATGTTTCTTAATTTTTTTTAAATAGAAACATAGAAGATTGACAGCAGAAAAAGACTCATGGTCCATCTAGTCTGCCCTTATACTATTTCCTGTATTTTATATTAGGGTGGATATATGTTTATCCCAGGCATGTTTAAATTCAGTTACTGTGGATTTAAATATATAAACTAGATCTTGCTTGGTTTGGTTTTGGTCTTGATTGACTATTTAGCAGTTGCTTTCTATTATGTTTTTCCCATTCTTAACAAATATATCTAACCAGATCTTTTGTCTTTAAATCATTAAGAATAATGAAGTAGAATTGAATGTATTTAAACATGGCTGGGATAAACCTAAGATAACCTAAGATAAAATGCAGGAAATAGTATAAGGGCAGACTAGATGGACCATGAGGTCTTTTTCTGCCGTCAATCCTCTATGTTTCTAGAAATGAGAGCCTCAAAAATATTTGTTTGTAATTGGACACTTTGCCTTATTTGGATAGGCTTTTCTATGAATCATCATGTGGTACAGATCACACATTCCTTGTGAAAGAAAAAAGATACACACTCCATTTATTTTTGGCAATATAGGTGCTCTGACACTAATCTATAGTGTAAGTCAGCCCAGTAGAGGGCAAACTCTCCCTTTTGCGCTCTCTCTTTCTTTCTCTCTCTCTCTCTCTCTCTCTCTCTCTCTCTCTCACACACACACACACACACACTGTTCATTATGTTTGAGCAGTTTTTTGGAGCAGTCTCATGCAGATTTCCACAATTACCTGCAGGATTTTGATGACTATAAATCACTCACCACAGGCTAGCAAATGGGTTTTTTAAAAAGGAAAAAAAGCCACTTTCATTGTATAAAATAGCTTTGCATGTGGAAAATTACCCGAACATTCCATTTTTATTTCACATGTGAAACCAAAGTCACCTTAAATAATCCTATTTCTCCCTATTGATCTCCATTTAGAGATTATTTCTTTGCTCGTCTTATTTAAAGCTCTATTTTACACAAAATAAGAATGCATCATCGCTGATTATATGCTTCAGCTATTGGGAAACGATTCAGAATTCCAAATTGCTGTTTCATTGTATCAAACTTTTAAGACTGCTGTGTATATTCTGAAAGAAATATCCATATTTTTGCACCATGCTAGCTGTAAAATGCTGTTCTTGGCTTAAAACTAGGCCATTGTGCTCAATGGGATTCCTGCCTTTGAAAAATGGATGCAATATTCATTGTCAGAACTCTTACACTCCTTGGAATTATTCACTAAATGTTATAATCTATAACCCACCTACCCCCAACCATCCAGATATATGGGACTTCACATCTAGATTTTTTTATTTTTTTTTTGAAAAAGGCTTGGAAACAGACATGTCCATGGGGTGTAAAAAAAAAAGTAATGGAAGTGATGACAGTGCAATCAAATGTTCTTTATGTGCATCACAAATAAAAAATGGATAGAGCTTTAATTGTATCATTATAACGGCCATCTTGATTTTTTTTAACCATATACTGCAGACAGCCCTGCTGGGAATGTAAAGGAATAAAATATCTATTATTTTGAATATTATTTAGCTTAATTGGAGGACACTAGATTTTATCATAATCTTTGTATGGGATTTATCAGAGGACTTGGAAATAATTCTGGCTACTGCTATTGTTTTGAGGACTGATTCTGGTTTTTTTAAAAAAGCAGGCTTCATACAATCTCCTGCCCTTTTAATATTTCCTAGTGTAGTTCACTATTCTAGCACAATGGTGGGTGCTAACTTTCTACAGTGTTTCACATTCCCAAACGTTCTCAGAGTCTTCTTCCTGGAAGTTGAATGGGATAGGCCAGGGGTCGGCAAACTGTGGCTCATGAACCTCGTGCAGCTCTATGGCCCCTTGAGTGTGGCTCTTTCTTTTTCAGAGAGAGAGAGAGGGAGAGAGGGAGAGAGAGAGAGAAGGGCTGGCTATGTGCTTTCTGTTGGTAATGGCAAATAAATCAAGACATTTTGGTCCCGAAATAATTCTAGCACAAAAGAGGAAAGGAAGGCTTTGCTGATGAGAAGATATGAGCCGAGGTGACACAGTGGGTAGAGTGCAGTACTGCAGGCCACTAAAGCTGACTGCTAGATCTGCAGGTCAGCGGTTCACATCTCATCACTGGCTCAAGGTTGACTCAGCCTTCCATCTTCCAAGGTGGGTAAAATGAGGACCCGGATTGTGGGGGCAATATGCTGGCTCTGTTAAAAAGTGCTATTGCTAGCATGGTGTAAGCCATCCTGAGTCCAAGGAGAAGGGCGGCATAAAAATAAATAAATAAATAAAATAAAATAATGTTCTGATTTCTGTTGCATGGTAGATGGATGTCCGCATGCTTAGATATCCCAGTGTCAAATGAAAGACTCATGATGGCTAGCAGCTGAACACAGACTTCGCTTAAAGTTTGTTTTTTTTTAAAAAGCCCTTTCTCAAGAAATCTCTATGACTCAGCCGGCGAACTTGTTCAGCCTTCCCCAACTCACCTCACTCCAGAGATCTTGGAATCATAAATGCCTTTGTCCCCAAAATAGGATGATTTGAGAATGATGGTAGTTATAGTTCCTATCTCTTGTGCAGGGATGATGGCATGCCATGCACACAACAGGACCATCTGTGCATTTAGATTTTATATCACTGGGCTTAAGTTACAGGTTATGATTTAGTTCTACGGACTGAACTTTGGAAAATAGAGAGAATCCCACTTTGGAGAGCCAGACTCCCAAGTGCTATTTGAAAGGATTTGACTTGCGGGGAAATCCACCCAACTGCACTTGATCCAGATCTTAACCCTGCTGTTCTGTTCAAAAACACTATACTAAAGTTCTGTTCCCGGGTCTATTTGACCCGGACTGCAAATTGTTCATTTTAGGTACTTTCTTTTTGAAAGCTTTTTTTTACTTGGAAACACGCTTGAACATTTCTGCACACAATGAAATGAAAATTGAAATGAAAAAAATAATGCTTATTCGTTTATTTTGTTCATAAAAGGCGTTCCCCGTTTTTGTGAATTATTTTTTCAATTTATAGATAGTTTTGCCTGCAAAATGTGTTCTATTTTACTAAAGTTGGTGTGGGATTGGTAGCTTGAACATTTCTGAAAAAAATATAACCTGACACGAAATCCTCAAAAATTGGGGGGGGGGGATTTTGACCACAATAAACCAATAAGCTTCATTTTTTTCCATTCAATTTTCATATCATTTTGTTCAAAAATGTTCAAACTAGTTTCCCAGTGAAAAAAGTTTTCAAAGCCCCCCCTCCCCCCAAATTTTTGAGCATTTCGTGTCAGTTTATATTTTTTTAGGCTACAAATCTCCAAGGGATTTCCCCCAAAAAAGTTTGATATACAAAATTGAACATTCCTGATCATAACAAAAATATAAATGAGCTGAAAAAATTGATGCTCATTGGTTTATTTTCGAATATAATACCGTATTGTCTTATACTCGAGTATAAGCCTACTTGAGTATAAGCCTATTTGAGTATAAGCATAGGGGGCCTTTTATGAGGAAAATAAACCAATAAGCATCAATTTTTTCAGTTCAATTTTCATATCATTATGTTCGGAAATGTTCACGCTACCAATTCCACACCAACTTTAGTAAAATAGAACGTATTTTGCAGGCAAAACTATCTATAAATTTAAGTACTTAAAAGAATTTTTTTGTTTCAGGTCAAATAGACCCAGGAACAGTACAAGTGTATGTCAAATTTTGCCCCAGAAAAAAGTTTGCCCCCACTCCCAAAAAATATTTTTATGATGATCAGCAATGTTAAATTTAGTAAATCAATGCCTATGATATTAAAAATATTTCTGATTTGGAGCCTAAAAAAAATTTAAAGTGAAAATGGTTGCAAGCATTTGGGGGGTGGGGGGTGAGGCCTTATTTCTAATTTAAAAAAAACAATAAGCATCATTTTTTTCAGTTCATTTATATTTTTCTTATGTTCAGAAATGTTCAAACTACCAATCCCACACCAACTTTAGTAAAATTAAATGTATTTTGCAGGCTAAACTATCTATAAATTTAAAAATAGTTCACAAAAAAGGGGGGATGCCATTTATGAGACAAATAAACCAATAAGCATTATTTTTTCAGTTCAATTTTCATATCATTGTGTGCAGAAATGTTAAGACTATTTTCCAAGTGAAAAAAGTTTTCAAATTGGCCAAACATAAGCACCTCAAATGAAGAATTTTCGGTCCGGGTCAAGGTGACCGAGGAACAGAAATTTAGGAACTTTTTTTTCAGCAAGAAAGAAGCCCCCCACCCCAAAAATTCTCATAGAGAGAACCCCTGAAATGATGCAAAGTCATGAAATTTCAAGTTTCAGATATGCAGGGGAAAATTTTTACAGGGTCTCAAACTTTTACAGGGTCTCAAACTGTTCTGTTCGGGTCACAGACCCGAACAGAACAGCAGGGACAAAAAGTTCAGTATTGATTGTCCTTCCCTTTCTGCCATCATGCTTTAGAATCAGTTGTTATGGGACAGAAATCCCCATTTTGTGTCTTTTACTGCTTTTGAGACCCATTTAGAAATATATTTGCATGGCGGCAACAGCAGCAGCTCGAAGACAATGCCGCAGGGCCCTAAACTCCGCCATCTCCTCTCTCTCCATGCGGTTTGAAGTGGCCCTGAATTGAATAGCCTCCTTTACAGTCCCCTTTATAGGAGGACAGCTCTTTAAAAAAAATAATCCAAGGGGCATTGGCTATGCCAGTGGTTCAGAGCAATGCACCATTTGCAGTTAAATTCAAGACCCTTCCTTTTGATTTCAATGGCAATCCATCTTACCTGCTACAACTAGGGGCTCTTAAAAGTGGAGAAGAAAGACTTTTGCTGATTTTGAAGGGTGGAAGTCTAAGAAAAGTGAGAGTTAAATAGTAGTAGGATGGGAAGCATGCAGAAAACCCCAGGAGAGCAGATGAGATGCCAGAGAAGACACTGGCAAATCACTTCTGCATTGTTATCAACATTATGGGATGTCCAGGTAGAGTTGATTTTGACTCAAGGAAAATTTAATGATTACACAGAATGGGGAAATTATGCCAGCTAATATTTTGTCTTATGAATCAGAAATACTGGGGGTTGTGGGGGTGACTTCCTTGAAGGTAACAAAAATTTAACTGTTTTCTTTACTTGAAAAGAATAGCTTTGGAGTGATGCATAAGAAAATCTGGAAGATTAGGTAAAGTTGTAGGGCTGGATGTGGATTATAGGGCTGGATCCTCTTTTCCAGCAGGATGTTTGTAGAGTTGTAAAAAAAAAAGTGAATGTTTTGGATATTGGTTATCCACCATCATGCCATCAAACCCCTTCCTTAGATTACAGTACAAAGAAGGAAGATATGTTGGAATAGTATTCCTGACTCATATAATCATCTGAAAAAACTAGCGTTTGCTGTTATTTCCTAATCCGGGTCTACATATTTATGTGAACAAATATTTTCAAGCATGAACCTTATCAAGAGTAAATTGAAAGTCTGATAGATAGATAGATAGATAGATAGATAGATAGATAGATAGATAGATAGATAGATAGATAGATAGGTAGGTAGGTAGGTAGGTAGAGAGATGGGTAGGTAGGTAGGTAGGTAGGTAGATAGATAGATAGATAGATAGATAGATAGATAGATAGATAGATAGATAGATAGATAGATAGATAGATAGATGATAGATAGATAGATAGATAGATAGATAGATAGATAGATAGATAGATAGATAGATAGATAGATAGATAGTGTGGATAGCTATATATGTATGTGTATGGGGTGTTTATGGAGGAATAGCACTTCTGATGTCATGTCCTTTTACAGCAACTCATTTAGGGCAGCTTTTTCTAAAAGATTAAGCTCATTCACCTTTGGTCACTACCTGTCACTCAGCACTCACCTGTGGCTTCTAATAGCTGTAGCATGTGCAGCGGCCACACCCCGGACAACAGCTTTGACAGGCTGGCCAAACCAGGCTGAGAGTAGCCTATGGGTCTTTGACCTTTGTTGAGATAGGGACTTGTCTATAACGAGTATGTGAAGACAGATTCTGGTGGACTGAGCGGATGAAACCTACTAGAATAGGTCAATTGTCATGAAGGTGGTCTCTGCAAGCAATGTGGTACACTAAGAGCACAGCAAGACACGAACGACGCCCTGGTCAACCACTAGGAGAAGGGAAACTCTGACTGCAAACCTCCACTGCCTTGTGTCTATACCCATCATTGAAAAAGGCTTCAGGAGTAAACCTTGAGGAAAAATCTGGAGCCGGAATCTAGGAAGCAGTTTGTGACTGTGTACAGCCACATTCCAATAACTCCTGCGATGTAGCTGGTTCCAATCACATTGGCCTTTGCCATTCCATAGGAATGTTTCAGAGACATGGAGAGGAGGGATCTGCTGCTTGGGTAACAGCCTTTGTTCCATATTGGGATAGGCCATGTGGTGTCCATCTGTTTGTGGGTTTTTGGTCCCCCCTCCTTTTCCACAGATTTTTGGCTTCATTGCTATGCTCCTAGTAATTAATTGGCAGCAAGGTGATCCTTTGCTCCAGCAATTATATCTGACTCTCCCCCAACTCTTTTTCAAATATTAGTTTAACATTTAAGATTAAGTCCCAGAGATCCAGCTGCATTGGTACGATAAAGGGTTTGGGTTGCAATTATGATAGATGAATAGATGAATTATGAGAGAAGACAGGAAGGAAGTCACTATTTTAATTGCCATTGTATGGACTTCCTTTGTAATGTATACCTATAAAAATATCAACTTGAAAGTGTTTGCTTTTTATCTTGAGAAACAGACAGAAGTAGCACCTAAATGCTTTCATGTTGAAAGGTCATGGGACAGGAGAGCTTGCTTGTTTGTAGATTGCTGGAGTGTTTTGATTGAATAGCATAAGTAATGAAAAGAAACATTTCTTACTGACTCACCTATGGAACCAAATATTCCACCCCAATTGTCTCTCCTCTTTCAAAGTGAGCAGAAAATTTTTGGTATTCATCAACAGATGTCACCATATGGCTCTCGTACATTTGCAATGGTTGTAGTTTGATTCATGTGCACACATGCATGCCCTATTATTTATAACGATCCTGTTATAACGATCTTATTTATTGGTAAAATTACATTCCTTACAATTTACCTTACAACATCCATAAAATTAAATCATGAAAATGACTGACAAACACTAATGTGAAGAATGGCCTTGCATCTCCTTGGAAAGTTTAGGTAAGTCAGGTTTGTATGGTGTTTTTAATTTTAGTCACAATTCTGGGTCTTTCTCATCATCTCTCATCAGCTAACCATACCCTTGCTTCAGTACTCATAGAAACATAGAAACAGAAGACTGACAGCAGAAAAAGACCTCATGGTCCATCTAGTCTGCCCTCATACTATTTCCTGTATTTTATCTTACAATGGATATATGTTTATCCCAGGCATGTTTAAATTCAGTTACTGTGGATTTACCAACCACGTCTGCTGGAAGTTTGTTCCAAGCATCTACTACTCTGTCAGTAAAATAATATTTTCTCATGTTGCTTTTGATCTTTCCTCCAACTAACTTCAGATTGTGTCCCCTTGTTCCTGTGTTCACTTTCCTATTAAAAACACTTCTCTCCTGAACCTTATTTAACCCTTGTAACATATTTAAATGTTTCGTTCGTGTCCCCCCTTTTCCTTCTGTCCTCCAGACTATACAGATTGAGTTCATTAAGTCTTTCCTGATACGTTTTATGCTTAAGACCTTCCACCATTCTTGTAGCCCGTCTTTGGACCCGTTCAATTTTGTCAATATCTTTTTGTAGGTGAGGTCTCCAGAACTGAACCCAGTATCCCAAATGTGGTCTCACCAGCGCTCTATATAAGGGGATCACAATCTCCCTCTTCCTGCTTGTTATACCTCTAGCTATGCAGCCAATCATCCTACTTCGGGACCGCCTCCTGCCGCACGAATCCCAGCGACCGGTTAGGTCCCACAGAGTTGGCCTTCTCCGGGTCCCGTCGACTAAACAATGTCGTCTGGCGGGACCCAGGGGAAGAGCCTTCTCTGTGGGGGGGGCGACCCTCTGGAACCAGCTCCCCCCTGAGATTAGGATTGCCCCCACCCTCCCTGCCTTTCGTAAACTCCTTAAGACCCACCTCTGCCGTTAGGCATGGGGGAACTAAAACACCTCCCCCTTGCCCATGTTGTTCTGTTGATTGACTGTGTGCCTATTTGTTGTGAGCCGCCCCGAGTTTGTGGAGAGGGGGGGCATATAAATCCAATAAATCTAATCTAATCTAATCTACTTGCTTTCCCTACTGCCCGACCACACTGCTCACCCATTTTGAGACTGTCAGAAATCACTACCCCTTTACTCCTCCTTTTCTTCACTGCAGACCCTCTTTAAATACCTTGCATAGCCACAGATCATGGCCACAAGACAAGATTTAAATCATAAAATTTCTTCAAGCCTTGGCGTCCTCCTGTGATGACATCGTAGTCCTACCCAACCCCCCCCCCACACACACAGAGGTCCATGGACCACAGACTGAGAACCATTGATTTATGCAATTGCTGGCATGAAGAAGATTTTTGGAGCATTTTGCAAAGGGGAGTCTGAAGCGGATCTCATAATCTGGATAAAACGATGAAAGGTTTGAAGAAGAGAACAAACTGCCTTGACTGCCTATAAGTCAAATAACTAAAGAAGGAGAGAAATAAAATATTTTTGGTTCCTGATGTTGAGAGACGTGAACAGTTCTGAGCAACCATCAGACTTAAAAATCTGTTGCAACACTCTGTCATCCTTCTCAGCAGACTTTCTGGTGAAGAAGCCTTATGCCAGTGTTTCTCAAATAGTGGGGCAGCCCCTCTGGGGGGGGGTTGGAGTGATGCCAGGGAGGACACATGACCCCGGAGAATATAGGGTTTTTTGCCGCGGGAAGTAGAGGGCTTTTTGCACCGAACAATAGCACACAGCACAGAGTAGAAGACATGAAGTACAGATAACAAACCTGAAGAATACTGAGACAGGCAGGTTCAAAAGACGGTTCCTTTATTTAGCTCTTTTTGGCAAGTGACATTCAGCAGGGAACGCGTCTGCTGTCAATGAGAAAAGCCGCTCTATTTATACTTTTGCGGCTAGCGCCAAAAGGAACTGTCATGCGTCTGAACCAATCAGACGCGACCTCTTATTATTTACATTATCTGCCCAGAGACAGCGTTTGTACAAGATTCAACTATTTACATAGGATTTAACATCCCTCCCTCCTTAGTCTGGAACATGTCAATCAGTCAACCATGTGATATAGTCCTCCAATCTGCTTGGTCTACGCAAGGCTCTTTCCGACCTGCGCAGATCATTTGAGTCCTCACTTTCGACGGTGGAGGTCGGTTCGCCTGTACCTCCACAGTGCGGCTGGGGCCGAGTTTGAGCTCCGGCCCGCTGAGTTGAGTGGGCAGGCACAACACCGACCTCTGAGGACGAAGATGGCTCGGCGTCGCTGGAGGACCTTTCCTGGCTTGGTAAGTCCATTTGTAAATCCAACAAATCGGGTTGTGTGTAAAAGTCTGATAGGGGGGAAGAGTTTGCATTAGCGGTTTGATCATGGGAGGATCCAATGCGTCCTCTCAAGTGGTCAATGTGCCACTTCCACATGCGGCCATCCTCTTGTACATAATAAGTTTTGGGAGCAGTTTGCTGTACAATCTTTCCCTTAATCCAGTTTAACCCCCCATCAAAATTTTTAGCGAAAACATTTTGCCCCAGGTACAAATTCCTTTCAGGAGTTACAGACATATAATCAAGACATTTATTATTACAATATCGTGGGTGTAACCTGTCCAGAGGGGATCTGAGTTTTCTACCCATTAGGATTTCTGCAGGACTCTTGTGTGTAAGGGAATTGGGTGTAATATGCTGTACTAATAAGAATTGGTCCAAATGTTGCTGTACTTCTCCTGGGCCTGCTCTGCGCAATGCTTCTTTGGTCACCCTTACGTACCGTTCCGCCAGACCATTAACCCATGGCGAGTAAGGTGATGTGAGTGCGTGTCTGACCCCCAAGTTACTAAGGAATATTTCAAATTGCCTGGCTGTCAATTGGGGCCCATTGTCTGACACCAAGATGTCAGGACAGCCATGAGTGGCAAACAAATGGTGCAAAACCCTTATGGTAGCACAAGTGGTTATATTACTCATTGCAATTATCTCAACCCATTTGGAGAAAGCATCTACCACAATCAGAAAATACTGAGACCCTATTGGGCCTGTGAAATCAATGTGTATCCTGGACCAAGGCCCAGCAGGCTTTTCCCACTCTACTGGAGCTGTTTTGGGGGGATTAGGTCGTGACTCCTGGCATGGGTCACACTTGGCTATCCACCGTTCAATGTCTGTATCCAGACCTGGCCACCACAAGTGCCCCCGGGCTAAACTCTTCATTCTGACAATACCAGGATGGCCTACATGTAACATAGTGAGTACTTTAGTCTTCAGGCTTTCAGGAATGATTACTCTATTACCCCACAATAGACAACCCTTAATATATGACAATTCTAACCTTTTGGTTTTAAACTCACTTAATTTTGCCTCCTCGGGGTCTCCGTGCCATCCCTTTAGTACACAATTTATAACTTTTTGTAGAGTTGGGTCTTGCTGGGTGTGCGCAGCCACCTCCTTTGCTGTTGTTATTGAATTCTCCTCAACATCTATTATTAACACATCTTCAGATGGGGCTGGGTCTTCAACAAAGTCTGACATAGGGCACCTACTTAGGCCATCAGCGTGGTTGATGGTTTTGCCCCCTTTGTGAATGAGTTCATACTGGTATCCCGAAAGAAATAAGGCCCACCTAATTAGTCTGGGGGACATAAATGGAGGTGTTGGCTTGTTAGAAGCCAGAAGGCCCAATAAAGGCTTGTGGTCAGTGATCAATTCAAACCTCCTTCCAAACAGATAGTTATGGAGCTTTTTAACACCAGCCACTAAGGCTAAAGCCTCCTTATCTAGTTGGCTATAATTTCTTTCAGTGCTGGTCATTGTTCTGGAAAAGAAAGCGATTGGGCTTCAGTATTATTAGGCAGAACATGTGCCAATACCCCACCTACCCCATAAGGTGATGCGTCGCACGTAAGCCTGACGGGTAGTAATGTACTATATTGAACCACCACGCTTTTGGAGGTTAATAATTGTTTAATTTGAAAAAAGGCTTCGTGCTCAGTTTTGCCCCAGGTCCAGGGAATTCCCTTCTGAAGCAGCCAGTGTAGGGGTTCTGCTGCCGTTGCCTTCTGTTTCAAAAAGATAGAGTAAAAATTAAGAAGGCCTAGAAAAGCCTGTAACTCTGTTTTATTTTTTGGTTCTGGCGCTTCTCTAATAGCTTTTAACTTTTCGGTAGTGGGGTGGATACCATTCCCATCTATTCTATATCCTAAGAATTCTACACTTTCAGTTCCCCACACGCATTTGTCAGGTTTGATCCTCAGGCCCTTAGATTGCAGTCTATGCAGAACCTCTCTTATTCTTTGGTTTAGTTGCGCTTGGTTTTCACCACAAATTAATATATCATCAAAGTAGGGGATAGTCCCCTTAACCCCGGTCAATAAACGTTCCATTATGCTCTGAAAAATCCCAGGGGCTATGCTTACCCCAAATTGTAGTCTGGTGCATTTAAAGGCACCACTGTGGGTAACGATAGTCTGTGCTAGAGATGTTGGTTCATCAACTGGGAGTTGTTGGAATGCCTGTGCGAGGTCAATTTTTGCGAATACCCTCCCTTCCCCCAGGGAGTGAAGGATTTGTTGCACCACTGGAATGGGGTATGGGTGATGTTGGAGGGCTTTGTTGAGTGTGGATTTATAGTCCGCACAGACTCTTAAGGAGCCATCTGGTTTTAGAGGTGTGACTATTGGCGTTTCCCAAGGTCCTTGTTCTACGGGGACCAGGATGCCCTGGGCTATGAGTTTATCGAGCTGTAGGTCAAGCTTTGGGAGAAGAGGTAAAGGCACCCTTTGGGGCTTGAGTCTGACCGGGGGGACCTTAGGGTCAATAGAAAATGATATAGGGGGCCCTTTATAAGTTCCCAAGGTGGGGCTAAAAACCTCTGGAAATTCCTGTAAGAAATTGGGAATGTTATCAGAGTTAACAGTACAGATACCCAAAATTTCAATACCCAATGGGTCCATCCAAGTTAATCCTAGAAGAGAGTGTGTAGCCCCTGCAACCACAACCATAGGAAGGAGACATTTAACATTTTTAAAGTCAACAGGTACATGTACTTTTCCTAACACAGGTATGACATTCCCTTGAAAATCTCTAATTACCAATGTAGTTTGCAATAGATCAGATTTTAAGAGGTTAGGCATGTACATCTTAAGCTTTTCCCATGGCATAATAGTATATTTAGACCCCGTGTCCAGTTCCAGATTGTATGGTCTGTTGTTTAGGAGCAGCGAGATTACGATTTTGCTCCCATTTTTTGTTGTTGTGCTATTTACAGAAAATTGTTCGTTACCTCTTGTGTAGTCGCGGTTAGCGGTTGGGTAGTTTCTGCGGCTGGAACCTCGGGGGAATCTGTTGTCTCGCGGTTGGGTTGTCTGGTTGGAAAATCGAGGAGGACGAGGAGTGGAGAAGGATTCCTCAGGCAGAGGGGCTCTGCAGGCCTCGGCGATGTGGCCACGTCGGTTGCAGCGGCGGCAGATGGCGTCCCGGAAGGGGCAGCATTGGCGCGGGTGGTTTCCTCGGCAGCCAGAGCAAGGAGCAGTGGGGCGAGGGTATCTGGGTTGTCTCGATTGGTCACTCTGCAGTAGGAGACAGTTGTCCTCGGAGATGGCAGGTGGGCTGAGGTCGTCTGGGGCCTCGGCGCGGGAAGGTGAAGAGACGATTTTGGAAACGGTTTCTCTTTTGTCATGTTCTTTTAGCTCTTTGGCGGCAGCGTCGGCGACCTCGGCAGTTTGTGCCAACTTGATTACCGCCTGGAGAGTAGGCTCGTCTTCGGTGAGGAGCTTGTTGCGGACTGTGGCATTTCTCATGCCGAAAATGAGGGCATCGGTGAGTCGAGCTTCCGGGCTGTCAAACTTGTATTTTGACAGCACCGTTCGAAGTTGCGTGGCGAATTGGTTAATTGACTCGGAGTCGAGTTGTGTCATTCCAGAGAACTGGTGCCTGAACACGACGGCTGGTTTCGTGGGTTTGAAGTGGTTAGCGAGCCTTGCTTGCAGGTCGTCCCATGGAACAGATTTTGCTGGCAGCGGGTCGGTTAGAGTCTGTGTGAGGTCAAAGATTTCTGGGCCGCAGTAGTTTAAGAAAATTGCCCACTTTCGGTCGGCGTCCCTCATCCCGGCGGCTTCGAGGAAGATTTCGAATTTTGCCATGTAGGCGTCCCAGGATGACTTCTCCGGATCGAAGTATTCAGGAGCCCGGACGATTTGAAGGTTGTTCATCTTGCACGCGTGGTTTCTCCGTCCGTTGTCACCAGTGAAGAATACTGAGACAGGCAGGTTCAAAAGACGGTTCCTTTATTTAGCTCAACTGACATTCAGCAGGGAACGCGTCTGCTGTCAATGAGAAAAGCCGCTCTATTTATACTTTTGCAGCTCGCGCCAAAAGGAACTGTCATGCATCTGAACCAATCAGACGCGACCTCTTATTATTTACATTATCTGCCTGGAGACAGCATTTGTACAAGATTCAACTATTTACATAGGATTTAACAAAACCCTTAAGAGAAACCTTAAAACCCACCTTTGCCGTCAGGCATGGGGGAACTGAAACATCTCCCCCTGGGCACGTTTAATTTATGCATGGTATGTCTGTGTGTATGACTGTTAGTATATGGGTTTTTTAAATATTTAAATATTTTAAATTTGTCTGATTGCTTATGATTTGTTTTTACATGTTGTGAGCTGCCCCGAGTCTTCGGAGAGGGGCGGCATACAAATCTAAGTAATAAATAAATAAATAAATAAACCATAGAAAAATATTTAACAGGGATGAAAAGAAAGGAGGAGAGAGACAGAGATAATGAGACAAACATAAGTCTCCCAAAAGCTAAGACGATGAAATATGACAAAGCGTATGTAGCGCATGGCTTCACTGTGACTACGGTGGGAGACGAAGAAAGACCGGTATGTTTACTGTGTCTAAAAATGTTGGCAGCGGATAGCAGGAACCCAACTAAATTAAAGTGTCACTTAAACATATTACACTTGTTTTTGTGGGGGGGGAAATTGAGTTTTTTTGGCAAAAAAAATGCCATATATTGCAAACAATTGTCCTGGTGGAAAGTTGGGAAGTGCAAAATGTTTACTTTTGCCTAGGGGGGCATGACCGAAAATAATTGCTAATCAGAATGCAGCAAATTGGGAAATGCAGGCAGAAATCTATTATTGGTATACGGACCATTATGCCTAGGCATTCTTCTGTGTTGCATTTCCTCAGCTGTTTGGATAGTTCAATATTTATTTGTTTGTTTGTTTGTTTGTTTGTTTGTTTGTTTACTTATTTACTTATTTACTTATTTACTTATTTACTTATTTACTTATTTACTTATTTACTTATTTACTTATTTACTTATTTACTTATTTACTTATTTACTTATTTACTTATTTACTTATTTACTTATTTACTTATTTACTTATTTACTTATTTACTTATTTACTTATTTACTTATTTACTTATTTACTTATTTACTTATTTACTTATTTACTTATTTACTTATTTACTTATTTACTTATTTACTTACTTACTTACTTACTTACTTATTTACTTATTTACTTATTTACTTATTTTGATTTGATTTGATTTGTATGCTGCCCCTCTCCAAAGACTCGAGGCGGCTCACAACAATAACAACAATGTAACAAATCTAATACATTAAAAGAAGTCTAAAACCCATTATTTAAAAACCATACAACGCACTCGTACCATACATAAATAATATAACCCGTATTGCTAATATTGCTAAATAAAAACAGCTTTTAGTAATATACTGTGTAGATCACTGGATCACCTACACATCTGGGTCTTGAGAACAAGGTCACCTGCCTCCTGTTTCCATCAGGCTACATCTGTAGATGCATTTGCATATTTAGCTGATCATAAAGTTAAATAAAGTTGCCTTGTGACACCCATATTGTATCTATTACATATTTCACTTCAAAATCTCATCTTCCTTAAACCCTCTTCAGCATGCTTGAAGTAGGAAAGCAAAATGAAAGGAATTTTCTATTTAAGTCAAGCACTGACATTGTGTTACACAATTCAATCTTGTCTCTCTACCTGCTCTCAGAAAAATACAAGACACGGGGGGAAAAAAGTGCTGGATGCATTGTCAGCAGTGGCATAGGTGTCTGAATGCATCTGTAGCTTCCCTCTCACTCATCAGTGTAATTGTTGTCATGTTATTCCTTTTTTTTTTTTTGATTAGTCTGGTCCCCCAATCTCCAAGCTTTTTCTGGCCAAACGTTCTTCTGCTAGTTGTCATGGTGACGGGATTGTTAGAGAGGAGAAAAGCCCTGTTGTCTCTCATTCTTCTGTTGTGGTTTAGGTAATGCAGGAGGCATCACGAGTGAAGTGGATGTACCTTTTTTGCTCGACATCATTTCAGAGTATTGAAAATCTCACATAATAAAGGAGCAAATAGGCCCCAACGAAAGAAATAACTAAGTTCCCTTTTGAAAGAAAGTGCACATTATTGTACAAGGGGGTATAACAGCAGCAACTAGATAGCGGTAGAATACAGGAGCTCTATATTTATTATTGGAACAATTGCTACAATTTGAATGCAAGTATATAAATACCAGCCATTTTGCAATTTAGATTTAATCTTTCAGAAAACGCAGCTCCTTTGCCAATTGTGTCTGTGTTCTTTTACTATTTTCCTCCTTCAAATGAGAACTCATGAAGTAAGACAACAAGAACAGATAGAGAGATAGGGAGAGAGGGTGTGGTGGTGGTGGAAATAGTGCTATAAAAGATTAGCTATAATTAAATGCTCCTTTTAGGCCACTCTGGGAATCAATTAAACCATCTTTTATTATAGGGTTGCCTATTAGGGATGGAAATACCTAGCTAATTGTCCCCTTCATTGTGCTGCCCTTCTCTGCCTCATATCTATGATGGCTTGTGCATTCTCATCTAATGATTCCAGGCTACTCGCTGGGGAGAGCTCCCCCCCGGGAGTCTCAGGCTGTTCTCCCTCCTCCTCGTCCTGACATTCCTCTTCCCCATCTGCCTGGTCCTCCTCCTCCTCCTGTTCCTCGTCCTCCCCCTCTGAGCATGGAGCCGGCAGAGTTCCAGACGTTCCCTGAGGAGCCTCAGACTGAATCACAACACTCAAGGAGTTATAACAGTTTTTCTATACTCTTTTCAGAATGCTTTAGTAGAATGTCAAGGAAAAGTATATTTGTTAGCTTGTTTGTTTAAATTTCTATGTCACCCAATTCTTTGGGACTCAGGGGGGCTCACAACAAAAAACAGGTATAGATCAATATTAAAACATTTCAATTTAAAATAGTTACAGTCATCCATGCATTCATGGGCTGACCTCATTAATCATCCCCCCGAGATCAATAGTCCCAGGCTTGCTGGAAAAGCCAGGTCTTTACAGCTTTCCTGAAGGCCAATAGGGTGGGGCTAGTATAGATCTCAGGAATTAGCTGATTCCAGAGAGTCGGGGCCATTACAGAGAAGGCTTTCCCCCCACAGACCCGCCAGTCAACATTGTTTACAGAGTCTATGGAGTTTACGGAGAGGGGCAGCATACAAATCTAATAAATAAATAAATAAAATTGTTTAGCTAATGGGACCCGAAGAAAGCCAACCCTGTGGACTCTGACCGGTTGCTGGGAAGTATGTGGTAGAAGGCGGTACTCTGGCCCTGAACCATGTAGGGCTATAAAGATAATAACCAACACCTTGAATTGTGACTGGAGACCAATAGGAAGCCAGTGTAGTTCATGAAGAATTGGTGTGGTGTGGGTGTATCCAGAGGCACCCACAATAGCTGGCGCAGCTGTATTCTGGACCAACTGTAGTCTCTGACCACTTTTCAGGGGTAGCCCCATGGAGAGTGCATTGCAATAGTCCAGCCGTGAGGTGATAAGGGCATAAGTGACCGTGAGAAGAGCCTCTTGATCCAAGTAGGGTATATTGAACAGTATATAAACTGCTTTAATAGAAACACTGCCTGTTCTCAGTGTTCTCAGCGTTATCTAAATATTAATATATATAGAAGCACCTAAGAAGCACCAGTTAAAAACTATTAAAGCAAGTGGGTCTTTCCCCCCCCCCCAAAAGGAGAGACTCAGAAGCATCTAATCACACAAAGCTAGAACCTGGGGAAAGATGTAAGTGCTTCAATGATACCAAGAAAGGTTTTAAAAAATGATACAAAGAAAGGTAATCTATATATGCTTCCAAGCATTCCAAGGCACTTCTTTCAAAGCATTTGAAAATGTATTTAGCTTCTTTATTAATTTTTTTAATATTGCCTGATTCCTAGCGATTCTCCTTACAATCTATCCCTATGCTATAGCTATTTGAATCCGTTCAATGTTCTCAATCCGGTGTTTGCTTTCAAAAGCATATGCTTTCTGTTTTACAGACTGCTGTAACCATAATTTAAAATTTACTTTTTTAACTGCATAGCAAAATGAGACCTTTGTAGTGAATCCACATAATAGGATACTGTAAACCACTGTACATAAAATCAGCATTCTGTTTTTCCTGTGACATTTATCCAAAGAAGTAGAGTCATGTTAGAAATCAAATAGATACACTTAATTAAGGAGTACTTGCAAAATAGCACCTCTTGCCTTAAAACATAATAGGGGCGGCATACAAATCAAATCAAATCAAATCATAAATAAATGAATGAATGAATGAATGAATGAATGAATGAATGAATAAATAAATAAATGAATAAATGAATAAATGAATAAATGAATAAATGAATGAATGAATGAATGAATAAATAAATAAATAATAAAATAAAATAAAATAAAATAAAATAAAATAAATAAATAAATAAATAAATATTGTGACTTTGATTATAAAAGTCGGGAATAGATTATTTTCAAAATGTTACACAGTGAATTCACATCCTACCGAAGGTCAGTTACTAAATTTCCAACCATTTTATACAAAGATGTTAAAGAATGTCCCCATCTGCCCAACTCTTTTCTTCATGTGGACTAGCATGGTTACACTGACTCTGCACTAATTAGTTCATTTCTGTTCACACACATGGTCTTTTTCAAAGCCAATTAGTCCATTTTCCCCCCTGGCTTCCTCTCCAAAAGGGCTGAATCCTGGGAAGCTATCCTATACAGCAGGGGAAAGCAAAGGCCACGATGGACAAAGGACAACAAGACAAAAGAGATGTGCTAGCCTTACATTTCTAGCCCGGCTGATTGAAGGAATTCGTTCCTATGAAGAAATGTTTGAACTGGCTTCCTAGCACTGGAGCACCCTTGAAGAGGCGCTAGCTGGAATTATTTCAGCCCTCATTTAGAACTGAATGGTTGCAAATTCTAACTGCATTAAAAAGAGAATGTCCGCTCGGTGTGTGAGTTTTTTTGTGGCAATATGAGTACTTGCTTGGTACGTTTTATATATAGGCAACTTCCATCAAGTTGATTTCTTACACTTATTCAATGGGATATTCATTGCATGCAGGTACCTAGAGGTGCATAGGGGAGCCCATTCCATGTATTCCCAAGTCTTAATAGAGTTTTTTTATGAGCCAAGTGTGATTGGACACACAAGGAATTTGTCTTGGTGCATATGCTCTCAGTGTACATAAAAGAAAATATAGATTTGTCAAGAATCATGAGGTACAACACTTAATGATTGTCATAGGGGTCAAATAAGCAATCAGGAAACAATCAATATTAATAAAAATCTTAGGATAGAAGCAACAAGTTACAGTCATACAGTCCTAAGTGGGAGGAAAAGGATGATAGGAATGATAAGAAAAAACTAGTAGAAATAGAAGTGCAGACTTAGTAATAAAATTGACAGAGTTGAGGGAATTATTTGTTTAGCAGAGTGATGGCGTTCAGGAAAAAACTTTTCTTGTGTCTAGTTGTCTTGGTGTGCAGTTCTCTGTAGTGACGTTTTGAGGGTAGGAGTTGAAACAGTTTGTGTCCAGGATATGATGGGTCAGTAAATATTTTCTTTTTGACTCGTGCAGTATACAGGTCCTCAATGGAAGGCATCCTCTGAAGTCTGTGTTGGTCATGTTGGGTTGCAGAACCAAACCAGACAGCTATAGAGGTGCAGATGACAGATTCAATGATTCCTCTGTAGAACTATATCAGCAGCTCCTTGGCCAGTTTGAGCTTCCTGAGTTGGTGCAGAAAAAACATTCTTTGTTGTACTTTTTTGACAACATTATTGATGTTAGGTGACCATTTTAGGTCTTGAGATATGATAGAACGTACAAATTTGAAAGTCTCTACTGTTGCTACTGCGTTGTCTATTATTGTGTTTGTGAAGAAGAATATATCTGTGCGGTTGATAAGAGTTGAAACTGACTTGATGGTACTTTATCCATCAAAATGTGTTGGAAGTAGAATTTGTCCCTCTTAGGACAGAAACTATCAACAAACCTACAAATAATCTTGCTCCTCTCAGAAATGAAATTCAAGTCTGGGGTCTACAACGGGGATGTCAAACACACGGCATCACGTTGTCATGTTGTAATATATTGCAACACCCCCCTTCGCTAAAATGGGCTGAACGCATCCAACCAGTAGCTGGTTCTTACCGGTATAGTCAACGCCATCATACTGGTTGCGAAAATTGAGCTGCGCAAGCATCTCTGCATCTCCGGTATACATGTGCATCCAATGAAGATTTTGCTTCTGCGCATGTGCAAGAAGCAAAATCTTGCAATGTACATGAGATTTTGGTGATTTTTTGCTTCTGCGTATTCGCTGAAATGTGTGCGCCCCTTGTGAGATTTTGCTTCCTACGTATGCGCAGGAGCAAAGTCTTGCTCGGATGGGCACACGTACATGCCGGAGGTGCAGAGCTGCGTGCATGGTACACCAGGAGCGGCGCGAGCGGCAACCCCTGCCTGCACCCGACCCATGGGCTGTGAGTTTGACACCTCCAGACTACAACATTTTAAACACCCTCTTTATGTTTCCTTGTTTGCTTCCCCAGGGCTTTAAAATCCCCCAAAGTCCCAAAAGCTTTATGTCAGCATAGTTCCTTCTCTGTTCCTTTTAAATGCAGGCAGGTTCTTGGTAAGGAGACTATGCTGGTTGATTTCCTGAATTTTAATTGATTGGGTTGGGTTTCTTTAAAGTAGTGCTTAAAATTATGTTTTTTGCTGTCTTTTTAATTTATTTAATTTATTTATTTATTAGATTTGTATGCCACCCCTCTCCGTAGACTCATTACTCATTCTGCATTTGTATCTTTTTTTCTTGAACACTTTGAATACTACTCTTTGTTGGGAAAGATGCATATACAATAGTCCTGAACTTATGAACACAATTGAGCCCAAAATGTATGTTGCTAAGTGAGTTTTGCCCCATTTTATGACTTTTTTCACCTCATTTCTTAGGAGAATCACTGTAAATATTCCTATTTACATAGAAGATCACGCTGTTTAATCAAAACAGGTTGGAAAAGACTATTGGTAGGTCTATAGCAGTGATGGCAAACCTTTCTTTCCTCAGGTGCCAAAAGAGTGCATGCCTGTGTATGTGTCCACACTCATAATGCAATGCCCTTCCCCTGCATATGCACACATAATCCCCCTCATTGCCTCCCGTGCATGCGTGCAGACCTTACTGAACTCTCCGGACTTCTGGTATCCTCCTTGGGCCATTTTTCTCCCTCCCCTAGCTTCAGGAGGCCTTTTTTCAGTCTTCCGGAGGATGGGAGAGGCTGTTTACTTCTCCCTAGGGTTCAGGAAAGCCTCCGGAGCCTGTGGATGGTGAAAAATGGAACCAACTTCATGAAGCCTGGGGAGGGTGAAAATGGCCTCCCCCCTGCCCTGCAGATGATGGAAAATCAACTGGCCAATGCACATATACATGCTAGAGATGAAAAAGGCCAATGCTTCCTTTGCCCTCAGATATGGCTCTGTGTGCCACTTGAGGCATGCGTGCCATAGGTTTGCCATCCTGGGTCTTTAGTTTAGATATAATCTGCCAGGCACCTCTGCTAAACAAACCACTGGGGCATGAACAGGCCATTTTTAAAAAATGAAATATTTTTAATTGAATTTATTTAAAACAAAGCAACATACAGTATACAAAATACACATATGTACAAGACCAACATTCGAAAAGTTATACACTAACATAAATAATATAACCTAACCTAAAAACAAGAAACAGAGGGAAAATAAACAAAGAAACTGAAAAAAAATCAGAAAGAAAAAAGTTTGTATTTGTATGTTACAGCTTTATGTATCACTATAATAAGTTTCGTTCCTTAATGAATTATGTTCTTTAATAAAATTTGGCTTATTTATTCTTATTGTCTTTCCATCACCCATAGTATTCTGCACATTATTATTTATTATTTCTTTTTCTTTTGTGTTCCAACCATTTATACCAGTTCTACCAAATTCTATAAAATACCAAATTCTATAAAATTCTGTGTCATTTTACACATCTCTGCACATTTTAGTAATTCACATAGTGTTTGTAGGGATTATGTCAGTTTTCCAGAATTGTGCATATAAAATTTTTATATGTTTGAAAGACTGCAGAAATGAACAATGTAAACAGTATATTTCAAACATTGCAAGTAAGAATTGTTTCCACTTTGATAAATTCACATTCTACAATACCACTTTTAAATTTTATGTTTCCAGTAAAAACTGCATCTTTTATCTGTCCCTGTATGCCATACATTCATATGAATCTTTATATACACTTTCAGATTATTTATTGTTTATTCATTCATTCATTCATTAGTTTATTGTATTTATATGCCACTCATTCCAAAGCGGACTCAGAGTGGCTAATAAGTGGGATAATACAATAGTACAAAAATACAATCAAAATAAATAATAAAATCAATAATATAATAAAACAATAAAATAATATCCTAAAATCAGCCATACACACATGGCAGTCAATCTAATTCCAGGCTTGCCGGAAAAGCCAGGTCTTAACGGCTTTCCGGAAGACCAGTAGGGAGGAGATAGTGTGGATCTCTGGAGGCAGTTGATTCCAAAGGGTTGGAGCCACCATAGAGAAGGCTCTTCCCTGAGGTCCCGCCAACCACATTGCTTGGTGGATGGGACCTGGAGAAGGCCAACTCTGGGGGCCCTTACTAGCCGCAATGAGTTTATATGAAATTCATTTATATAGTTGAAAACAGCAGATAGTTTCATTATAGAAACTTGAATATGTAAAATTTTGGTTCATAAAAGATAAATCTTTTTAGAAACCTGCAATTATTTCTATATTTATCTGAGATTAATATCCATTCAGTGGGATTTACATCTGAATAAATGGTTGGTTTCAAGAATTAAATGTAAATGTGTGAAAACTTAAAAACAGAAAATTAATGCAACAATGAAAGCAAATGAAATACTGATTCTCCACAATACATGAGCCAAATTGCCCCCAAAAACCAAAAAAACAAAGGATTTCAGAGTCCTAATGTGATAAAGTCTTGCTATGGAATTTATTGGAAAGCAGTCAAAAATAGAATACTGTAATATTTCTTTTAAAAAACTGGAGGGTGAGGACATCAAATTGCCCCCATATGAACTGCTGAGAAGGAAGGGAATTTCAAAGCAAATTATGTACATATATACAGTACATACATGATACATACATGCGTGTGTGTGTTTATGTATATTTATATATATTTTAACAGATTGGTTTCTTTATTTCCATTGGGCACATTTAAGGGACTCGTCAAAATCTTATAAAAGGAAATGCTGTTAATCTACTGTTTGTCTTGGTCTGCTTAAGGGACAGAGAGAATGCAAACAAACCAAAATGAAGATCGTTCCTTAAATCCTCCAGAAAGGGAGACAAGGACTAAATTATTGCTGAGAATTACATATAGGAAACCCTCAGGATAAGATAGGTCATTGTTCCTTATTTGCCAAGGGTCACAGCAGCATTACATTTACATATTTGTGAAGGGATTAAATTAAATCTTCCAGCTACAAATTCAATAATGGTTGGCTTTTAGAATTTTCAAAGCAAATGCATTGCTTTTTCTTTTCTTTTTCATTTTGAACTCCAGCATGCTTTCATGCAATCTGCTTTCTTTAACGCTGGACACAAATTAATCTAATTAGTTCAGAAACTTCCATGAACTACCTTCTCAAACTATAAGATATTTTAATTGGATCTTCTACCGTTAATGTATCAAAATACTTTTCCTACCCTCTCTCCCTCCTCCATTTTAACATAAAGCTTATGCACTTGTATCGTAGTATCCTGATGTTTAACTAGTCCTAAGCAAAATACTAAAGCACTATATTTATCAGTGTCTTAAACAATTATTTGGCACATCCTCCAATAAATGGTCAACGGTATTTTCTGAACCATAATGCAGAGTAATTGCACTGGCAAATCAGACTGCAAACAGAAATTGGATTCCATCCAATTTTTAAAAATCCCCACTGAAAAAAACAAAACAGTAAATCTGTGACGAGAGGAAAAATATTCAGCCATAGCATGCAAACCTGTGCTTCAAGAAATAATGCTTTGGTGATGCAGAAGGAAGGAAGGAGGGAAGGAAGGAAGGAGGGAGGAAGGAAGGAAGGAAGGAAGGAGGAAGGAAGGAAGGAGGAAGGAGGAAAGGAGGGAAGGAAGGAAGGGGGAAGGAAGGAAGGAAGGATGGAAGGAAGGAAGGAGGGAGGGAGGAGGAAAGGAAGGGGGAAGGAAGGAAGGAAAGAAGGAAAGAAGGAAGGATGGAAGGAGGAAGGAAGGAGGGGGGGAGGGAGGGAGGGAGGGAGGGAGGGAGGAAGGAAGGAAGGAAGGAAGGAAGGAAGGAAGGAAGGAAGGAATTTTTTTCTTGGAACTGCAAAATATTCAATGGAGCTGTTCTATAAATAAAACATGGCAGCTTTTAGCCTAATTCTTAGTGTGAGAACATGCTACTTTTAGAGCCAACAGTAATGCCACTTGTGTGCTTCAAGAAATAATGCTCTGGTGATGCATAATTATATTCACCAAAGTATTTGAAGAAGAGAAAGAAAAAAGATTGGGAGAGGAGAGAAGGAAGGAAGGAAGGAGGAAGGAGGAAAGGAGGGAAGGAAGGGGGAAGGAAGGAAGGATGGAAGGAAGGAAGGAGGGAGGAAGGAGGAAAGGAAGGGGGAAGGAAGGAAGGAAAGAAGGAAGGATGGAAGGAGGAAGGAAGGAGGGAGGGAGGGGGGAGGGAGGGAGGGAGGGAGGGAGGGAGGGAGGAAGGAAGGAAGGAAGGAAGGAAGGAAGGAAGGAAGGAAGGTATTTTCTTCTTGGAACAGAAAAATATTCAGTGGAGCTGTTCTATAAATAAAACATGGCAGCTTTTAGCCTAATTCTTCGTGTGAGAACATGCTACTTTTAGAGCCAACAGTAATGCCACTTGTGTGCTTCAAGAAATAATGCTCTGGTGATGCATAATTATATTCACCAAAGTATTTGAAGAAGAGAAGGAAAAAAGATTGGGAGAGGAGAGAAGGAAGGAAGGAAGGAGGGAGGGAGGGAGGGGGAGGGAGGGGGGAGGGAGGGAGGGAGGAAGGAAGGAAGGAAGGAAGGAAGGAAGGAAGGAAGGAAGGAAGGAAGGAAGGAAGGAAGGAAGGAAGGAAGGAAGGAATTTTCTTCTTGGAACAGAAAAAATATTCAGTGGAGCTGTTCTATAAATAAAACATGGCAGCTTTTAGCCTAATTCTTCGTGTGAGAACATGCTACTTTTAGAGCCAACAGTAATGCCACTTCACAAAGGGGATGCTGCCTGAAGAAAGAATCTTGCCGTTCCTTTCCACTTTAAAATCAAGTACCTCAGCTCCACAATATCCTCAGCCCCAGGAGCCTGATGACTACAGTGCAAGAGTTAGACACCAAGCTCCCCTTTGGCAGAGCTTGTTCCGTCACCACTATCCCGCCAGCTGAGGTCTCCGGTATGAACTCTCTGTGCCTTGCCTTTTGAACCCCAGCAGCAATTCCCTGAAGAGAAAATATATAATTTTTAAAAGGACAGTGCACAAATCTCCATAAAATTGCTATATTTTTAGTTTAGGTAGGCCAGTGGATATGAACTGGAATTTAAGTGAAAGTATATGAGATTGTTTCCAGGTGACCTCTGTCTACTGTTCAAATGCAAAGATCGGAGTGACAGCTTTGTGCTATGCTTTTTTTTCCTGTAGTTAATTCGCCTTTCAAAGACAGAGTTATCTTGGATACAGGGATATCATCCAGTAATATTCAAAAAGGAATATATGGTATTTAACATATTCGATCTAGGTCCTATAGTTGACTTCGAACTTAATGTAATGAAGTGCATGAATGCACAACAACTTTAAACCTTGCAGCACAGAAAATTACCTTCTTATATTATTTCACAGCAAGTAACTTAGCCACTATTGGACAACACAGATGTTACTAATCATCAAGGCTTCATGTATTTATATTCAGTCATGATATTTCAACCTTATGCTTATTTGTACCAGAATAGAAAATGGGAATATTATACTTTTATATATATTTTTGTTGTTGTTAGATCTAATACTGGATTGTCTGAGGAATTCTCACTCTGGATTTTTTTCTTCTACTCCAGAGCTGCATTTGGGATAAAAATCCAGTTGCCCTCTCTGTTCTTCATCCTTACCTGAAACCTTGTAAAGATATTTCATCAATAGGATTTCCTTCTTTCAACTCCAGCTATGCTATGCTAGTGTCCTTTTTTGTAGACTTTAGTTCAGCATTCAATATCATCATACCGGACATAAATCAGCTAGCGGTACCTGAACACATTTGTAAGTGAATCACAAGCTTCTTAACAGGCAGGAAGCAGCAGGTGAAGCTAGGCAAAATCACATCAGATACCTGTACAATTAGCTCAGTCCCCCCCCCAAGGCTGTGTACTCCCACCACTTCTCTTCTCTCTATACATCAATGACTGCATTTCAAACGATCCATCTGTTAAACTACTGAAGTTTTCAGATGATACAATGATTGGCCTTTTTCGAGACAACAATGAAACCGCATACAGATGAGAGGTTGAACAACTAGCCTTGTGATACGATTGGAACAATCTAGAACTGAACACACTCAAAACCGTAGAAATGGTGGTAGACTTTAGGAGAAACCCTCTCATCCTACCATCTCTCATAATACTAGATAACACAGTATCAAAAGTAGAGACCTTCACATTTCTAGGTTCTATCATATCTCAAGACCTAAAATGGTCACCTAACATCAAAAGCGTCATAAAAAAAGCACAGCAAAGAATGTTCTTTCTGCACCAACTCAGGAAACGGCCCAAGAAGCTGCTCATAACAGTTCTACAGAGGAATCATTGAGTCTATCATCTGCACCTCTATAACTGTCTGGTTTGGTTCTGCAACCCAAGAAGACCAACACAGATTTCAGAGGATAATCAGAACTGCAGAAAAAACAATTTCTGCCAACCTGCCTTCCATTGAGGACCTGTATACTGCATTAGTCAAAAAGAGGGCTGTGAAAATATTTACTAACCCCTCACATCCTGGACATAAACTGTTTCAACTCCTACCCTCAAAACATCACTACAGAGCACTGCACACCAAGACAACTAGACACAAGAACAGTTTTTTCCCAAACGCCAGCACTACTATTACTACTAGTTTTTTCTCGTCATTCCTATCACCCTTTTCCTCCCACTTATGACTGTATGACTGTAACTTGTTGCTTGTGTCCTTAAGATTTTTATTAATATTGATTGTTTCTTCATGACCCCTACGGCAATCATTAATTGTTGTACCTCATCACTCTTGACAAATGTATATTTTCTTTTATGTAGTACACTGAGACCATATGCACCAAAGACAAATTCCTTGTGTGTCCAATCACACTTGGTCAATAAAGAGTTCAACATGAAAAAGTTGGATGTATCTTAAATTTTTTATTTTATTTTAACATGGCTACACAATAAAGAAATAAATTTCCCTTCATAATGTTCTGTGTTGAAAGTTAAAACCTGTTTTCCACATGCATGTAGGCATAAATAAGATGACCAAAATAAAATTAAAGATACAGCTAAAAATGAAATAAGAATGTGCAAATTGACCTGTAGGAAGCAGAAAATAAAAAGACAACCCCCCCCCCCCTTAAAATTACAATTTTCTTGAAAGAGATGTTTCTTCTGGGCTAAACTAAATAATGAGTCTAATATAAAGGAAGCATTTTCCACACATCATGTCAATATTTACTGACTCTAAGGACAAGTGGCTTTCAGGAGCCTGCTTTTTCCAACCCAAGTCTCCACCAGATCGCTTTGTGTATCCTTCTGCCTCTTGTAGTGAGTCAACAACTGATAAGGCAGCAGATGAAAGCTCTGATAGAAAGATGCTGGGTGATTTGTGTATGAAAATGTATATTTGAAAAGTGATAAGAATACAAAGGTTGGCTTTGCATACTTTCTCCACAGCTTGAATGGTAACTAGAGAATTGCTATGGCAGCAGATGCCAAACTAGTTTTTGATATCTTCAATATACAACAAAACATGAAACCCTGGAAATAAAGTTCATAGACTAATGCAGCAAATTACGAAATGGGTTTAAGTAGAATGTATGCTGAATTTTTCCACTCTTTCTATATGTTTAATAAACCCATTATAAACTCATTTAATGTGAAATTTCATAAATTTAGTATATTTAAGAGACGGCTTTGCCCTAAATAAAGCTCTAAAAATATGCTTTTGCTATAAAACTGCAAAAAGAAAACAAAAAAAAACAAATATTTTTGACATCAAGTTTACATAGTTAGTACCTTATAACACACATAGATACATAGATACATACCAAAAAAATGGGTCGTAAAAAAAATAATGAATTCCATCATTAAACATACAAATACAGTCTTGGAATCTATAGTGCGCCAGATGTTATTGCTTTTCTTTCCAGTAACCCACAATTAACAAGGCAAATGAGACTTATAATGCAAAAACATCATGAATGCAATATGTTCCTCACCCCTGAATTATAACTCTAAGGACATTTCTAGGTGAGGTACTAGTTATGTAATTTAAAATGGCCTAGTGAAAGCTAGAGATAGTTGCATAAACTAGGCTTGTATTTTCTGCATTCAATATTTCAAGACATTGAATTATTGTGTTCCTGATCAGAGAGCATTTCTCTTTGTTCTTTGGGTTTCATACAGCCAGAATGCAGAAAATGTTTGAAATGCTGTCACCAGTCAGCATCTATATTCTAGAAATTTTGGACAATGAAAAATGTAGAGTAATTCTGAGATAATTTCCATAAACTGGTTCATATATAAATCATAATGTGATTTATTTTTTATTTCTAGTTTGAAATATTCACTATACCCATCAATTGTAAACCATGATTTAGTACCAACTTTATTTATTCTGATTTTTGTCCCTTTTGGGCCATAAGCCAATATAATATACAATCAAAATATGTACAGTTTTGCCCTTAGACGTTTAAAATTAACCATCTACCACCAAAAAATAGGATGGTCAGGGATTATTAAACTGTTCAACAAGCCCAAAAGAACTCAGATTAGAGAAGGCTGAACTAGATATTTCACTGAAAGTTCAGGTACAGTGAAAGAATTTCAGAAAGACAAAGAAGCTGCAACCTTCTGATTGCATTAGAAACCAACTTTTCTTTCATTTCAGTATAATAAATTCATAAATCATGCTCACAGCAGCCATAATACGACAACAGCTGCATGGTGCAGTTATACATGTTACTGCTTAGTATCAGTCTACTCCGGTAATGCCTTACTAGCTGTTACAGGAATAGAGGGACTGGACAGTGAAGAGCTACCAAAAATTTTACTACCACACTGTGAGCATGGCTTGTTTATTTATTTATTTATTTTGTCCAAAACGTAATTAAAGTTACAGAGGATATACTTATAGCAGTGGTTCTCAACCATTGACCATTTCACGGGGGTCGCCTGAGAACCTGGGAAAAGACAAATTTCTCCTGGTATTAGGAACTAAAGCTTCTATTCTGGCATCTTGGAACATATTTTTACAATCCAACCAATCAGGCGTTTACAGTGGGGGCGTCTCTCTGACCTTCCTGCCAATCAGCCCAAAGCTCTGTTGGAAGAATTGGTGCTAGGCTTATGGTTGGGGGTCACCACAACATGAGGAACTGTATTGTGGCCTTAGAAAGGTTGAGAACCACTGACTTATAGTAAGTTATATCAATGAAAGAATAGAAGAAAAGATATAGGAATAGAAGAAGTATATATAAAGAAATATAGAAGAGACAATTAGACAGGGGACGGAAGGCACGCTGGTGCACTTATGCCCGCCCCTTACTGACCTCTTAGTAATCTGGAGAGATCAACCGTGGATAGACTAAGGGTAAAATGTTGGAGGTTAGGAGATGACACTAGGAGTCAGGTAATGAGTTCCAACTCGATTACTAAAGTCGTATTTTTTTACAGGACGCACTGCATTTTCTTACAACATCTTTCAATGTTAATTGGGTGCTCTGGGGTGGAGCTCCATTTTCACTACCCCACTGTGTTCCCCCACATCTGGGCAGTAGCCCACCCCTGGGACTGGATCAGAAGTGTATTAGCCAGTTCAGACTGGTTCAGGTGAACCAGTAGTAGTGACCAGCAGGTGGGCCCGCCCACATGCCCTGGTGCTATACCATCCCATTTAAGCTCATTTGAAGCTGCTTGCATGCATGATAGTTGTGTGCATAAGGACAGCACATCTGTGGAAGGCCACATGCATGAACAGAGGAGGCGTGTGCAAGCGAAGCATGCACACAAATGCTTGCTCTCATTTGCAAATTGGGGAGGGAAGGGAAGCGAATACCCTCCCTGGATGTCATCCATCATGTTGTTCCAGAGAAAAGGTCATTTTTTTCTTCCCTAGACCCAAACTTAGGAGGCAAATTACTAGTACTAATAGAAAGGCATGGAGTAACTGGTAATAGACTCTGTTTCTTCAGTCCTCCTAACTTCAATGTCCCTGAGGTTAGGTCTGCAGGAGAATGAGTAGGGCTTTGCACATTGAGGTCATCATTTGTCACTCTTAAGAGTCAGACAGAGGACTCTCATTCTACATTTTAGCTGATATTTAATTGGAGCAACCAAGTCTTCCATGTATGGCACCAAAACATATATATAGTGCTGATCCAAGGACTGTGCTTTTCTGAGGCAACATGCCACCTTCTCTTTAGTCAAGGACTATAATAAGTGGATTGTTTATTGATTGATTGATTGATTGATTGTTTTTGTCCAATACACAATGAGGGTTTTACTGGGTGTACACATAGTAAAATACATAATGAAGGTTATAGAGGATATACTCATAGTAAAATATATCTAAGAAAGAATAGAAGTTATAGTAATAGAACATATCAATGAAAGAATAGAAGAAGAGATATAGGAATAGAAGAAAGGTATAGGAGATATAGGAGAGCAATAGGACAGGGGACGGAAAACACTCTAGTGCACTTGTACTTGCCCCTTACTGACCTCTTAGGAATCTGGATAGGTCAACTGTGGATAATAGAAGGGTAAAGTGTTGGGGGTTTGGGGATGACACTATGGAATAATGAGTTCCACGCTTCGACAACTCGGTTATTGAAGTCATATTTTTTTCAGTCAAGTTTGGAGCGGTTAATATTAAGTTTAAATCTGTTGTGTGCTCTTGTGTTGTTGTGGTTGAAGCTGAAGTAGTCGCCGACAGGCAGGACATTGCAGCATGTGATCTTGCATATGATTGTGTTATGTTGGCACCTAAGACATAATACTTCATTCTCCCTGGCAGGAAAAATACAAAGATAATAGATTAAAAACAACTAATGGTTTCCCCCCCAATATCCATAGTGGTGCATCTGGGGCGATTTCCCCACTGAAAAATCACTGAGGTGATTCCCTTATACCAGTGTTGGTGAATCTTTTCGGCACTGATTGCTGAAAAGGGAATGCGCCCGCACACCCATAGGCCACAAACCAGAAGAGCAGTTGCAGGGGCGCATGTGTGCGTTGGGAATATGATCTTATGGTTTCTGATGCATCCATGCGCACCAGCCAGCTGGTCTTTGTGCATCCATGCATGCCAGAAACCAGAAGACCAGGGGGCTGGTGTGCATGCCGGTGCCAGAAACCAGAAGATGTGCAGATCCCTGGTGTGCAAATGCCCATTGGCCACCTGCTCTTCTGGTTTCCGGTGCTCCTGCGTGCCTCAAGATCAGCTGGCTGTCACGCCGGAAAACGAAAGAGCAATGTGTGAAACTCATGTGCCCAGAGAAATGGCTCTGCATGCCATTTCCGGCACACGTGCCATAGGTTCACCATCACGGTCTTATACTGTTTTTTCCCAAACACCATCACTCTACTAAACAAATAATTCCCTCAACACTATCAGACTCTTTATTAAATCTGCACTTCTATTTCTACTAGTTCTTCTCATCATTCCTATCATCCTTTTCCTCCCACTTAGGACTGTATGACTGTAAGTTGTTGCTTGTATCCTAAGATTATTATTAATATTGATTGTTTCTTCATTGCTTATTTGACCCCTATGACAATCATTAAGTGTTGTACCCCATGATTCTTGACAAATGTATTTTTTTCTTTTATGTACGCTGAGAGCATATGCACCAAGACAAATTCCTTGTGTGTCCAATCACACTTGGCCAATAAAATTCTATTTTATTCTATTCTACTATTTATTTTTTATTGTATTTGTATGCCGCTCACTCCAGAACGGACTCAGAGCGGCTAACAGCAATCATAAATACAACTGCAATAATAATGCAGTAAAAATATAAAATCAACAATGCAATAAAAAACAATAATATGATTTTTAAAACCATACAAACTTGCTAATCCTAATTCCAGGCCTGCCAGAAAAGCCAGGTCTTCACAGTTTTCTGGAAGACCGGTAGGGTGGAGATAGTGTGGATCTCTGGAGGCTTCCAAAAGGTCAGGGCCGCCACAGAGAAGGCTCTTCCCCGAGGCCCTTCCAACCGACATTTTTGGCAGATGAGACTTGTAGAAGGCCGACTCTGCAGGCCTTTACTTGCCACAGTGAGGTGTGAGGGAGGAGGCGGTCCCTTAAATATCCCGTAAACTATCTAAAATTTGGCTGGCTTTGAAAGCATGTATTCTACCAGTGAGCTATAGAAACTTATGCAAGCTGGAAATCTAAGAAAGAATGGATGCTTTCCAAGATACAATTTATTCAAAGCTTCTTTCAACTTCATTCACAGTAAGGAGGAGCCTACCTTATAACTTTATTCTCTGGGAAATAATGTTCCCTTTACATAGACACAAACACGAACTTTCATATAAAGTCCTACTAACACATACACACACACATGTACACACACAAATATTAATTTAATCAAATATCATCAAAAATATGACACATCAATCTTTTAATCACAAGCTTAGAAATGTGCAAATGCAATAAACATCATGTACATTTGGTATCTATAGCTGATTTTAAAATTATTTTTCCTCATATTTACACATCCAATCCAATCCTAAGTAACCAGTAAAACACAAATTCAGATTGCAATTCAGCTACAATGCATGCGAAGCACAAAAGCTTTCTAATGATCTTTGATTAGTTCTTTATTAAATTCATCAACGGAGCAAAGAAAATTTAATAAGCTTCACCATTTGTCATCTTTCTGATTAGAGTTTTGATTAGAACTTTAAGCTTTTATTTGCCTCCTTTCTACCCACTGCTATTATAATAGAGGGCAATGCAGAAGAACATATGTCTGATTTGGAATTCATTTAGAGATGCACAAGTTAAACTAAAGCTAGACAATTTTGTGGCACACAAATAGTTGTTTATAGGGGTAACCTGAATAGAGATCTATTGGAAGCCCAGAGATTGGCCCAGATGATTTATATATATTAGTTTCAAAATCAAGTATTAATAATTTATTAAATTTGTGATTTAAATATCAGGGCAATATATAATATCATGTGATACTTCATTGTTCTTCAGATAGGGTGGACTCCAACTACAACAACTGTAATTTTCAGTGATTATTCTACATAGGACATATTGGTTTTGGGCAAGTGGCAATTGTTCAGTATCCCACACATGGGAAAGATCCCATTCAGATTTGAGTTTCAATATTTGAAATGAGATAAATTAGTACTTCACAATTAGTGTAATAAAAGTTTATATGTATATGTATAATTCTGAAGCTAAGTTTAATATTTTGCATTCCTATGCATACTTCCACTTATATCAACTTCTGACTTCAAATGACAAAAGAATGAAAAGAAAATTATATTAATAAAAGATGCAATGGGAGGAAAATAGGACTGCAGGGCTTCATTTAAGAACAAACTTCTGACCAATAATATTTCTGAGTCGTAAGTCTTGCCAAGGGGTGGAGAGGATCAGGTTGCATATTATTTTCTAAAAAAAATTTTTTAGAATAGAATTCTTTATTGGCCAAGTGTGATTGGACACACAAGGAATTTGTCTTGGTGCATATGCTCTCAGTGTACATTTTAAAAAGAGATACTTCCAATGCTTATTTCATAGAATAGAATAGAATAGAACAGAACAGAACAGAACAGAACAGAACAGAATTTTATTGGCCAAGTGTGATTGGACACACAAGGAATTTGTCTTGGTGCATATGCTCTCAGTGTACATAAAAGAAAAAGATACATTTGTCAAGAATCATGTGTTACAACACTTAATGATTGTCATAGGGCTCAAATAAGCAATGAAGAAACAATCAATATTAATAAAAATCATGAACCAAGCATACACAGTCAGGATCAAAATGCATATAGTTCTATTGATATAACATTTCTTACTGAACTAAGATGGCCTTTCAGCATATCAGTCATATTTCTGCAGTGTAATAGAAATTTGTACCAATTTTGCAGCATTTTGTCTGCCAAGAGTCTTTGGACAAGCCAGAAATGTGTAAAGACATTGTTAAAGAAAATATAGATTTATTCAATAGAGAGATGAGTAAAAATACTTTCATTAAGAACAAGATCTGATCAATGGATTGTTTGAGCTGAATTCACTGGCCAAGACTCCAAATGTTATAAGGAGAATAAGAACTTGAATTGAAAATCAAATGAACCTGAAGGTAATTACCTCAGAAAAACTTCACTGAAAAGAAGGCAACTCTGTAACTCCCATCATCTCATTAATACATACAGTGATACCTCATCTTACAAATGCCTCGTCATACAAAATTTTCGAGATACAAACCCGGGGTTTAAGATTTTTTTGCCTCTTCTTACAAACTATTTTCACCTTACAAACCCACCGCCGCTGCTGCGATGCCCCACCCCCGGACTTCCATTGTAAGCAAAGCACCTGTTTTTGCGCTGCTGGAATTTCCCTGAGGCTCCCCTCCATGGGAAACCCCACCTCTGGACTTCCGTGTTTTTGTGATGCTGCAGGGGAATCCCAGCAGTGCAAAAATGGGTACTTCGCTGTCAAGGGGAGCCTCAGGGAAATCGCAGCATTGCAAAAACACAGAGGTCCGGAGGTGGGGTTTCGAGGACTTCGGTGTTTTTGCGATGCTGCGATTTCACTGATGCTCCCTTCACTGGGAAACCCCACCTCTGGACATCCGTTGCCAGCGAAGCGCTCATTTTTGCAATGCTGGGATTCTCCTGCTGGGATTCCCTGCAGCATCGCAAAAACACAGAAGTCCGGAGGTGAGGTTTCCCATGGAGGGGAGCCTCATGGGAATCCCAGCAGCGCAAAAACAGGTGCTTCGCTTACAATGGAAGTCCGGAGGTGGGGCATCGCAGCAGCGGCGGTGGGTTTGTAAGGTGAAAATAGTTTGTAAGAAGAGGCAAAAAAATCTTAAACCCCGGGTTTGTATCTCGAAAATTTTGTATGACGAGGCATTTGTAAGATGAGGTATCACTGTATGTATTAATGAGATGATGGGAGTTACAGAGTTGCCTTCTTTTCAGTGAAGTTTTTCTGAGGTAATTACCTTCAGGTTCATTTGATTTTCAATTCAAGTTCTTATTCTCCTTATAACATTTGGAGTCTTGGCCAGTGAATTCAGCTTAAACAATCCATTGATCAGATCTTGTTCTTAATGAAAGTATTTTTACTCATCTCTCTATTGAATAAATCTATATTTTCTGGCAAAAGGGGTTAATTTTGGGCTTGCATGCATTAATTGCTTTTCCATTGATTCCTATGGGAAACATTGTTTCATCTTACAAACTTTTCACCTTAAGAACCTTGTCCCGGAACCAATTAAGTTTGTAAGACAAGGTATCACTCTATTAAGTATTAATACATAATAATATTAATATGTATTAATTATAAGTAATAATATGTATTAATCGCATTAAGACATGCCATCTATCTAATTTTAGCATTTCAGGATAGCTAATGAAAAATTTCTTCTATGGAATTTGAAAGGGTATAGTGCTTCTCTACCAGATTTTTTTCTTTAACAACATATGCTAATTACAATATATTGCCTTATAAAACACCATTCCTCCTCCCACCCTTTTTTTCCAGCCTGATTACAACTACTAACCACAAAATGATCACTGGAGAGTAATTTATTATTTCTAAGTACAGATATGTTGATTATGAAATGCACTTTTATGATATACAGTTCTTTGATTCAGGCTAGCAGGTTAAAGCAAGACAATATGTAAAAGACACATTGATAAATAGAATCAGTTCTCTTGGTGCACTGACTGCGTCAAGTTGCAATGGACAAGTATGAATTTGCATAAAACACATTTCACCCCGGAGAAACTGCAATTCTATTACAGTTGTCCTATTGTAGAAGATCAAAGTCAAACTATCAGTCTGAGACCATTCATGTTATTTGTGGTACATTTAACAGGATAGTTTAATGCATATTTTATTCATATATTTTTTAGAAGCAGTCTCCCAGTCTGGGAAAAGTAATTTAGAAACAGACAAACAAAAATGATATATTCATGTAAGCTATGCTTGGAGAGAAAGAGGACAGCAAAAAAAAATTAAAATCTTCCGAATCTTTGATTAAGAAGTCAAAGTTTTATTTCTGTAAGCTGCACATTATAGAAAGTGCTTAGCTAAATGGAAAATAGACTTGTGGAGAGGATAATAATGGGATTAATCATCTTGTTAGGAAGAAGAAATGTATTGAAATAACTTCATGGTTGACATGGCCGGTTCTCAGATCAGGTCTCCTTTTCACAGACACTTGTTGTAACAGGCAGGGTGTTAACCTCGTCATCATGGTACTAATCGGTCCTCCAACATCATTTTGTCTAGCTAAGCGGAAAGATTCATTATCTCCTTACCTATTCTCACCTAGAGTAGGGGGAATAGTATTTAGACCAACCTCTTATATCAGATAATTTTGCCATTATAAAACAACTATTCTTTTCTCTTTAATTTAGAGCAAATTACTGCAATTTCCTATTAAATTGTTTGTCTTTTTTCGGGGTTCAAAATAAGACTTAATGCAGCTGGGTATTTCTTGGGGCAGCTCTAACAAATTACGACTCTTTTCACACACAGGAGATATTTTGTACGGACAAAAGCTTAGCACCAACTTTAGAATTTTGCCTTCAAATTCAATATAAACCCATAAAGTCTGCGAAGAGGGGCGGCATACAAATCCAGTCAATCAATCCATCAATCAATCAATAAATAAATCTGCTCAAAAACTAAAGGGAACACTTAAACAGCACAATATAACTCCAAGTAAATCAAACTTCTGTGAAATTAAACTGTCCACTTAGGAAGCAAAACTGATAGACAATCAATTTCACATTCAACTGTGTACAGAACAAAGCATTCAATGAGAATATTTCATTCATTTAGATCTAGGATGTGTTATTTAAGTGTTCCCTTTATTTTTTTGAGCAGTATTTATTTGTTACATCTACCTTGTTTACATATAATTTCAGCAGTTCACAAAAACAAGAAAAATACCTACGGGACCACCTTCTGCCGCACAAATCCCAGCAGCCAATTAGGTCCCACAGAGTTGGCCTTCTCTGGGTCCCGTCGACTAAACAATGCCATCTGGCAGGACCTAGGGGAAGAGCCTTCTCTGTGGCAGCCCCGGCCCTCTGGAATCAACTCCCCCATAATTCGTCAACCATATTGTTGACTATCACTATCAAGCGACCTAATATTGAGTATTTGTATCTAGTGTGTGGAATTGTGTGTTTGTTTTCTTTGGTTATGTATATTATATTGTATTCATTTTGGATATTTTGGTGGATTTTACTTTCAATGGCAAAGGAAAAAAATATGATCTGATTCTAACTCTAAAATGCATATGCATATACTTCTCTTGTGCGTCTTATGGTAGATGCTTTGAAGACACTAAAACATTTTCAGGATACTTTCTTTTGATGCAACCTACAATCCTACTTCAGCAATTTTAATAACAATAATATAGGCTACAAAACTTTGTGCAACTGCCATCAACAACTACTGTGCAGGATTTTTATTTTTTCCCACTGTTTTTATTATAGTTTCGTTTGTTTGTTTGTTTGTTTGTTTGTTTGTTTGGTTGGTTGGTTGGTTGGTTGGTTGGTTGGTTGGTTGGTTGGTTGGTTGGTTGGTTGGTTGTTCGTTTGTTCATTCATTCCTTTATTTATTTATTTATTAGATTTGTATGCTGCCCTTCTCCTCAGACTCGGGGCGGCTCACAACAATAATAAAACAGTGTACAATGAACAAATCTAATATTTAAAAGAAAATATCTAAAAACCCATTATTTAAAAAACATACAACACAAGCATACCATACATAAAACTATATAAGCCTGGGGGAGATGTTATTGGTTTTATGATTGTTATAGGTCAGAGTTGCTTAAAATTGGCCGCCATTTAAGTCTTTTAAATAAACTAATAAAAATAAATCTTAATCATAGCCACAATGACATCAAAAAGAAGCTGTTTGAGACAATCTCCACATTGATTCATGGACAGCTTGTCTAAAATTGGAAGATTCACTCTTTTTGTTAAGGGTATATCATTAAAAAGGTTGCCTCTTTTCAAGCTACTGAAGCGAACAGAACAAAACATCCTTTCCACTGCATAAGTATTTCTTCCATATATTGATTTAGTACTGTGATTGTTACAATTTTCTCAAGTTTAAAAAAATTACATACTGGTACCGTATTTTTCAGACTATAAGACGCACCAGACTATAAGATGCATAAGTGCACCAGCGTGCCTTCCGTCTCCTATCCTAAAGTCTCCTTATGTTTTACCAACATCATGGATATGAACTCTACTATTTCCAATGATTATTTTTTCTCTATTACTTCTAATATTTTTATAATAATTTACTCATGTTTTTAGTATGATTATATCCTTACACCCCTACATTATGTACTAGACAAAACAAATAAAATAAAATAAAAATAAAATGTAAAGAGGGGGGGGGATTTTTTTGGTCTTCATGCATCACATTTTCCCAGGCCTCCCAGAAGCACCATGCAGTGCTCTATAAAGCCCGTTTTCCCAAAACAGGCCCATTTTGTCAAAAAATGAGCACATTTATTTTGCTTGTACAGTAGTTCTGGGGGCTGGGGAGGATGAAAACACAATGAATGAAGGGTTTGGAAGACCAAAACCCCAAATATCTCATATTCAGTCTATAAGAAGCACCAAATTTTCATCCACTTTTAGTGGGGAAGAAAGGTGCAACTTATATTCCAAAAAATACAGGTATTTTATAATTTTACCATTTTTGTGTGGAATACTACTATCTATTTCTACAGATTTGTATCTGAAACTGAACAATAGCTTAGCTCACAGTATATTCTATCATAACTTACAGTATATCCTAATATGACACCAATTTTATTAACCTAGCTATTTCAGCCCCATGGGCATAAAGAGTATGGGACAGTTCCTGGGATCACAGAATTTATCCATCTCTGATATTTTCTAAGTTTTATCGTTCCTTTGTTTTGAAGGTGTATGACCAGTGAAGACACTGAAGTACCAATGGAATACACGTTTAATACCTTCTTTTGTTTATCTGTCTGAGAAGCAGTGTCTGATTTGACCAAATCACTACTCTAGTAAGAAAGAATGCAATTAAAAGTCATGTATGGTGGAATACCGTCCTAACATGGAGAAAAAAATGCTAGCAAAGGGAGGAGGAGGAAGAATTTACAGCATATCTATCTCCGTTGACATGTTTATAGTATATGGCAGTGATGGCAAACCTTTTTCTTTCCTGGGGTGCTGAAAGTAGGTGTGTGCTATCGTGCTTGGGCCCATTCCCATAATTCAATGCTCCCAAAGTGCTCCACACCCTCCCTTTTCCCTGACTTTCAGTGGGCCCTTCCCTGGAGCCTTGGGAGGTCAAAAATGGCTTCCCCAGACCCCAGAGGCCCTCAGGATAGTCTCAAAATGGGTGAACAGTGCAGTCAGGCAGTAGGGAAAGCAAGTAGAAGGCTTGGCTGCATAGCTACAGGTATAACAAGCAGGAAGAGGGAGACAGTGATCCCGCTGTATAGAGCACTGATGAGACCACATTTGGAGTACTGTGTTCAGTTCTGGAAACCTTACCTACAAAAAGATATTGATAAAATTGAATGGGTCCAAAGACAGGCTACAAGAATTGTGGAAGGTCTTAAGCATAAAACGTATCAGGAAAGACTTAATGAACTCAATCTGAATAGTCTGGAGGACAGAAGGGAAAGGGGGGGACATGATTGAAACATTTAAATATGTTAAAGGGTTAAATAAGGTTCAGGAGGGAGGTGTTTTCAATAGGAAAGTGAACACAAGAACAAGGGTGCACAATCTAGGTTAGTTGGGGGAAAGATTAGAAGTAATCTTTAATTAGAGAGCCGGGGTGGCGCAGCAAGTAGAGTGCTGTACTGCAGGCCACTGAAGCTGACTGTAGATCTGAAGGTTAGCGGTTCAAATCTCATCACCGGCTCAAGGTTGACTCAGCCTTCCATCCTTCCGAGGTGGGTAAAATGAGGACCCAGATTGTGGGGGCAATAGCCTGGCTCTGTTAAGAAGTGCTATTACTAACATGTTTTAAGCCGCCCTGAGTCTAAGGAGAAGGGCGGCATAAAAATTGAATGAATGAATGAATGAATGAATGAATGAATGAATGAATGAATAAATAAACAAATAAACAAATAAACAAATAAACAAATAAACAAATAAACAAATAAACAAATAAACAAATAAACAAATAAACAAATAAACAAATAAACAAATAAACAAATAAACAAATAAACAAATAAACAAATAAACAAATAAATAAATAAACAAATAAACAAACAAATAAATAAAAACAAGCAAGCAAGCAAACAAACAAACAAACAAACAAACAAACAAACAAACAAACAAATAAATAAATAAATAAATAATGTGAGAAAATATTATTTTACTGAAAGAGTAGTTTGGAACAAACTTCCAGCAGACGTGGTCGGTAAATCCACAGTAACTGAATTTAAACATGCCTGGGATAAACATATATCCATCCTAAGATAAAATACAAGAAATAGTATAAGGGCAGACTAGATGGACCATGAGGTCTTTTTCTGCCGTCAATCTTCTATGTTTCAGGAGGCCAGATATGGCTCATTTCCCAAATTCCATTGGGCCCAGTAGATTCGTTTTCTACCCTTCCCAGGTGCCAGCAGCTTTCTTGGAGCCTGTGGAGGGCAAAAACATCCTCCCCACCCCCCAGGAGGCCCTCCAGATGCCACAAACACCCTCCCAGAGCCTCTATGTGTGCCAAAAATCAGCTAGCCAGTGCTAGAGTTCAGTTATCTCGCATGCCGCCAGATAGTTCTGTGTGCCACCTGTGGCACATGTACCATAGGTTCTCCATCACAGATATATGGCATAGGGATGATGTTTTTTAATTTTTCTTCTGCTTAATGCCATCACTGTGTTTTAGGAAGACTTAAACCTCATTCTCTCCATGCTTCATTTTGAACTTCATATAAACACACACATAGATATATACATATATGCACGCATACACTATACTCAGACACGCATAATCAAACAAGAGTTCTAGATAATACTACACTCATTTATGTAGTTTGGGTTGGATTAATAAAGATACTTCCGTAATACAGAATCTGAAATATTTGTTACAACCATAATTGCTCTCTGCAGGAAGAAATTAAATACATCTGCTTCTTTTACAAAGTTAAACTCTTTCTTATTATAATCCCCTATTTTATGTTTCAGGCTTTGTTACAGAAATGTTTAAAAACTGCACTTAACTTATGCTTTAGTTCTGTGATGGCTGAAGCAGCTATTAACTTCAGTAGTCGTATTATTAGAGAAATGGATTGCATTTCTTTGTAATTTTCTATATGCATCTACAAATTGTGTTACTTTAAAAGGTCAAGATAAGCCTTTTGTGCCATAATGAGAGTAAGGATAAATAATGGTACTTGTGTTCATAAATTAGACCTTGCCCATAAACATCCTTTTACACAGATAGTCAGTGGAAATCTATTAAATATTAGCAGCATCTGGAGGACAGAGAACAAAAGAAGCCTTAAGGAGGTAGATTAATAGTGGAACCATTTAGGTATCATAGTGTGTTTAATGAATCATATTTTGCTAACTCTTAGTTGGGGGGGAGGGAGATAGTAAATCAGAACATTACAGAATGTTATTCTGCTAACATTAAATACAAAACCTGATCTCCTAATGATAAATTCATTCTTTATATGAAAAATAGTCTATATAGAAGAGTCTTAAGATAAAGAAATTAACTAGTGAAGTTTGCAAGAGGGAATAGCTCCTAACCCGTATCTTACTAACAGAAAGCTGTTCGGTTAATTTCCATTAGAAGACTCAACAGTTGATACAGTAATGTCACCTTGGCATTAGCTTGTTCCGAATCCAGAAGTAATTTCCTTCCATTTTAGTGGCATAGAAAAGACCCTTTGTTGCGTTTATAAAGAAGCTGCTGAAACTAGCTTTACCATTTATACTTACTATTAATGTAGCTCTTTTGGAGTTATCAAATGGTTCATTTAATGCCCCTATTTTTCTCTAATAACTCAGCTATTCATATATAGTTCACAAACATTTTCCATAATACTCTTTAGTGTCATGGGTCACTTGTAAAACTTTCCATTCTGAATACATGAATTTTATAAGATTGTTTGAGGTCACCCAAGACAACAGATACCTCACATTTTTATTCTAGTTAGTCACAGCTTTTTCACTCTCCCTACCTAACAAGCAGGTGGTCAAGGTTATTGAAAAGTATGAGGGTTTATGATTCACTTGGTTTACATCCAGCATATCCCAACCACTCTTGTCCATGGAATATGGCATATCTAATGGAAGAGGGATTCTGGAGAACACTTCAAAAAGTAGAATGCATGGTCAAGATCCTCATGAAGCTCACACAAAATGGGCTAAATGGTTTGCTCATTCAGAAAGTTGCTGCTACACAGGCAGTACTTCTTACAAAATATTAAACTACCAAATGAGAAGATGGGAATGTTCTGGCTTCCCCTGTAGCCTCCTTGGAAGATCAGGATGTCCATTCCTAACTTATTATTATTATTATTATTATTATTATTATTATTATTATTATTATTTATTAGATTTGTATGCCACCCCTCTCCGAAGACTCGGGGCGGCACACAACAGTAATACAAAAACAATATAACAGTGAGACAAATGTAATATTAAAATAAAACATATCTAAAACCCCAACAATTTAAAACCATACGACACATACATACCAAACATAAAATATAAAAGCCTGGGGGAGGATGTCTCAGTTCCCCCATGTCTGGCAATAAAGGTGGGTCTTGAGTAATTTGCGAAAGACAAGGAGGGTGGGGGCCATTCTAATCTCTGGGGGGAGTTAATTCCAGAGGGCCGGGGCCGCCACAGAGAAGGCTTTTCCCCTGGGGCCCGCCAAACAACATTGTTTGGTCGACGGGACCCGGAGAAGGCCAACTCTGTGGGATCTTATCGGCCACTGGGATTCGTGCAGTAGAAGGCGGTTCCGGATGTATTCTGGTCCAATGCCATGTAGGGCTTTAAAGCTCATTACCAACACTTTGAATTGTAACCAGAAACCGATCGGCAGCCAGTGCAGGCCACAGAGTGTTGCAGAAACGTGGGCGAATCTAGGGAGCCCCACGATGGCTCTCACTGCCGCATTCTGCATGATCTGAAGTTTCTGAACACTTTTCAAGGGTAGCCCCATGTAGAGAGCATTGCAGTAATCGAACCTTGAGGTGATGAGGGCCTGAGTGACTGTGAACAATGGCTCCTGGTCCAGGTAGGGCCGCAACTGGTGCACCAGGCAGACCTGGGCAAATGTCCTCCTCGCCACAGCCGAAAGATGATGTTTCAATGTCAGTTGTGGATTGAGGAGGACGCCCAAGTTGCGAACCCTCTCTGAGGGGGTCAGTAGTCCCCCCCCAGGGTAATGGATGGACAGATGGAATTGTCCTTGGGAGGCAAGACCCACAGCCACTCCGTTTTGTCTGGGTTGAGTTTGAGTTTGTTGACACCCATCCAGGCCCCAACAGCCTCCAGGCACCGGCACATCACTTCCACTGCTTCGTTGACTGGACATGGGGTGGAGATGTATAACTGGGTATCATAGGCATATTGATGATACCTCACCCCATGCCCTTGGATGATCTCACCCAGTGGTTTCATGTAGATATTAAATAGCAGGGGGGAGAGGACCGACCCCTGAGGCACCCCACAAGGGAGACACCTAGAGGTCGACCTCTGACCCCCCACTAACACTGACTGCGACCGACCGGAGAGGTAGGAGGAGAACCACTGGAGTACAGTGCCTCCCACTCCCAACCCCTCCAGCCGGTGCAGAAGGATACCATGGTTGATGGTATCAAAAGCTGCTGAGAGGTCAAAAAGCACCAGGACAGAGGAAAAGCCCCTGTCCCAGGCCCGCCAGAGATCATCCATGAATGCGACCAAAGCAGTTTCCGTGCTTGTCCAGGGGCACACTAAGCTGCATTCCCCCACCACTTTTATTTTCTTCTATTTCCTAAGGTCATCACTTTGGTTCCAAAGCTGATTCCATAAGCCAGGAGTGCCGTTGGACCTGCACACATGGCAGTGATGATATCCTTCCGACTGTCCTGGTCCTTCGGGATGTCTTTCACGAGGGTAGATTCCGACAATTTCTGAGCTCCCAGGTTACCTCCTGGCAGGGCCACCACATCATGCAGCCCCTGTTTCCGGGCTTCTTCCAAACTGGTATCGGGACAAATCACCACATCATGGGCTCCTTTCCGGACAATATCACTACCATCACATAAATTCCTGCCCTGCACATCAGCTCTGTCGGGATGACCGTTTCCATTTATTTTGCCGCTTTGGCCAAAATCACCAGCGCTCTTTTGGTACCCATTGGCAGGGAATTGCTCAATCTCAGTTACAGCCAATAATATAGGTCCCGTAGTCCCCTCTCCCCAAAAATATCAGGGGTTAGCAAGTTGCTTGGCATATACCAGCTGCCCATATTAAAATCATAATCTAGCCCCTTATGCTAGATGGAGAAGAGAATCTGATGCATACCAAGGCAGCTAGACTGAAGGAAAACTTGTGTCACAGATTGGGGCCCAAGACCTACAGCAATGATTCCCAATTTCAGCTCACACTCTAATTCTCCATTATCAGTGGAATCTCCTTTACTATCATTTTCTTTTTATTCTATAACGTGAGAGAATTCCCAAATCACGTGAAAGGCACCACTTGGGCCACCTCCCTCTCTCATGCCCAAATCCAGAAAGAGAGAAACATGGGCTTAGTGCACTTTATAGGAAGTTCAGAGAGATTATAGAAAGAGAGCCATGCATGAATCTATGTTAATCAAAATTCAGGAAATCAATAGCATCTATTAAGATTAACGAGCTACATTTCACTTCCTCAGATGCATGGAGTCACTAACTGAATTCCGTTGTTAGTTGGAGTTTCTCATGTTAACCTGATATACAGGGAACAGGTGTTTCCGCCATTCTAGTAGAAAAATAAAAGATCCCACAATAAAAGTGAAGTGACAAATTGGCAAGATAACACTTTAACATTTAGGTCCCACAGAGTCGGTCTTCTCCAGGTCCCGTCAACTAGACAATGGTGTTTGGCAGGGCCCAGGAGAAGAGCCTTCTCTGTGGGAGCCCTGGCCCTCTGGAGTCAGCTCCCCATAGATATTCATACTGCCCCCACCCTTCTCACCTTCCGCAAGAGTCTTCAGACAAACCTATACCACCAGGCTTGGGGCCACTAGCTTTAGCCCCCTGGCCAATGAATATGTTGAGAGTAAGTTGATTGAATGGGAATGACTGTTTTTTATGTGCCTGGGGGTCACCATTAGGGGGCTGAATAGGAATTTGTGGCGGTCACAATGCTTTAGTTGTGACCGTATTTTCACCTATTCCACACTGATATGCGGGATGGATGGTTAGGGTTTTTTTCGCATTTAGTTGATTTGATTAATTTGTCTTACCTTGGTCACTGGGTAGGCAGGTTAGGGGCAGAAATTGGGAGGTGGTTAGCAACTCATGTTCTCCTTTGGGCATCTTTGGGGATGATTGGCAGACTCTCTCCAAGAGCTCATGGTGTCATAAGCCAGCCTGAGCAATTGGGGAGAGGTTGCCTCTGGGTCTCGCCTCACCCAATTGCCTGTTTGGGATTGGACAGCGAGACCTCCCACATGCGTGGCATGGCTTGGATACAGGTGAGGGCGTGGTCCCTTTCACCTGGATCAGCAAGGAGCTACGCACATAGTTGCCCAGGAATTTTATTGACATCATTTCCACCCCAAAATTCTTAGTTGACCTCTGCAGGTCCCAGTTTTATTGTTTAATTAAATAAAGTTATATTTAATTAATAAAAGTGACCCAATTAAAATCCAGCTCTGTGTCCAGGTTTTCACTCCACTTCCGGCGCAAAGCAGTTTTAAAGTGCTTATATTCTGCAAGGCTTTATTTCCCTATGGAAGGAATTAAATTTCTTAGCAATAAAGTGGGAACAGACTGAGGTAATAAAAGCAGTTTTGGGATCAACAATGAAAATAGCAAATTTCATACTGGTTTACTTTTCTGCCACCACAAACAAGTTTTAATTGTCATTTCAAAACCCTCCACTCAGAGATGGGCTGCAGAGGGGGAACGGTGACACGTGCTTGCCCCTGTAGCTCTGAGTGCTAGCGAACTCCAGCGCAATTCTGCTACTGCACCTGGGCAGGTAGCATAATTGCGCTGGACTCCGCTAGCACTCAGAGCCATGGGGGTGAGCACAGGTCACCGTTCCACCTTAGCAGCCCACCTCTGCCCACACTGCTTCTTTTATGCCATTACATCATGTAACAATCTTTCTGCCTAAGCATTAAGCCAGGGTGGTGCAGCAGGTAGAGTGCTGTACTGCAGGCCACTGAAGCTGACTGTAGATCTGTAGGTCAGCGGTTCAAATCTCATCAGGTTGACTCAGCCTTCCATCCTTCTGAGGTGGGTAAAATGAGGACCCAGATTGTGGGGGCAATAGGCTGACTCTGTTAAAAAGTGCTATTGCTAACGGTTGTAAGCCGCCCTGCATCTAAGGAGAAGGGCAGCATAAAAATTGAATGAATGAATGAATGAATAAATAAATAAATAAATAAATTCTCCTTCAAATTAGGGCCCTTGTCCATTTTGCATAATGTTCATTAAGATCTTATCAGTATCTTCATATTATTGTTTCTATTGCGGGCTTGAGATTCCCAGCAAGCAAGGCCATCAATTATTGCTACAATCTTCAGCCTAGGAGTTGCCTCAGGAATATCTAACCCAACATCCTTTTTCTTGAAAGTCAATATCCTCTCTTGAAGGACTTTAGCCATTCCTCTTGGGACAGACTGTGAACATGGGTTTGCTGATTCCTATAAATCTCCATTTGACAAAAACATAGTGATAGACCAGGAAGAAGATGCAAATGTCAAGGAAAACAGAAACACTTAATACCTCTGGATTCTTTCTTCTGAATACATTCTTCACCCTCCACTGCCAGTTGTAAATTAACCTGGTTTCCATCTGTAACAGCTAGCATCACACAAATGCTGCTTTAAACAATAGCTAATCTTAGCTCTTAGAGATTTGTTTTTGTCTCCCTTTGCACTTTGATCCTATTTTATATTTCTTGTCTGGTGTGAGCTGAGTCACAATTAAGAAGCTAATATCATAGTAAAGACTCTCGAAAGCATCAAGAGAAGGAGGTGTAAAATCTCTAGAATGGCACTGCAATAGTAATCTATAAGGGTTTGTTTTAGTAGTATAAAAATAATTATGGGATCAGGTAGAATACAATTCCCAAGTGGAGGGCAAGATAGCACCTCATAAATCACTGTCACGAAGCAAAGGCTAGCATATTTGCATGTGAAAAGACGGGGGAGCAGCATTTATGAAGAACTGTGAAATTACGCCTGTATTTATTATTATAATTTTGTGTCATCCCCATCTCATTTCAGCATGACCTGCAAGAATAGATTAAATTAGAGCCATTTTCTTCTCTTGTTAACATCTTTATCACAAGAGCAAGCTGTCAGAATTTTAGTGTAAAAAAAAATAGTCTGGGAATTACTGAAGGTAATTGTTAGACTATTTCCATGGGGCTCACCTTGATTGGGTGCCACCATCCGGTTTTCACTCCCTTCAAAATGTGCAGATGTTACACGAAATAACAATCAGCCTAAAAACACTGACCCCATTCTCCTCCCAAAAGAAAATGAGAAGAAAAAGTGCAAATGAGAGACAAAAAAAAAGATGAAAGCAAGGAAAGGAACTGCAAAGAAAGATGAGCACTAAATCTTGTACTGTGTGTATGTTATCAAAACTGGATTAACATTTAAGGCTAAGCTATAGAGAGGCTTGAAGAGAGGTTGGTCTTTGCATAGCAAGTTAATGCAGCCATTAATATACAAAGGCATGTGGCTTAATGTTGGGTGCAATGCAGGTTGTTTTAGCTTGTCTAACTTGGGGTTAAAACGAATCATGGCTTAGGATGTCATGTAGGCTTAGCCATTGACTCAATAGTTGGGCTTGGATAAAATTAGGCAGAATTCTGATTTAGCACAAGCAAACTACCAAACGGATTAACTCCAAGTTTACCTCTCCCAAAAGGTGTAACTAATAAACAATCTAGAATAACAGATATATCAGAATTCTGCGGAGTCTGCGGAGAGGGGCGGCATACAAATCTAATAAATTAAAAATTAAAAAAAAAGAATTGAAGGTCTTCTAGTCCAACTCCCTGCATGAGCAGGAGACCCTATATCATTTTGTACAAATCCAATCTCTTCTTTAAAACTTTCTTTAATAAAGCACTCGCAACCTCTAAAGGCGAGCCACTCAATTGGTTAATTGTTCTCATTGTCAAAAAAATATATCCTCAGATTGCTTGTCTCTTTTATTAGTTTCTATCCATTGTTTTTTGTATTATCTTCTGGTGCTTTCGAAAATCTTCTTTGTGGCAGCCCATCAAATATTGGAACATTGCCACCCCTAGTCCTTGTTTTCACTGATCCACGAAAGGCTGGTTTCAATGAGTCATTGGAAATAGGAATTTGAACTACCTAGCTCAAAAAGAAATTGAGTCCCTTAGTTTTGCCATTTTACTTACTTGTCATGACAGCTGAGAGCAGAAAACAGGAATGAATACATTGTTATGAAGCAACAGCATATTTCTTTAATAGGAAACTCCGCAGTCTGCATTGGTTGCCGATCAATTTCCGGTCACAATTCAAAGTGTTGGTTATGACCTTTAAAGCCCTTCATGGCATTGGACCAGAATATCTCTGAGACCGCCTCCTGCCGCACGAATCCCAGCGACCGATTAGGTCCCACAGAGTGGGCCTTCTCCGGGTCCCGTCAACTAAACAATGTCGGTTGGCGGGCCCCAGGGGAAGAGCCTTCTCTGTGGCGGCCCCGACTCTCTGGAACCAACTCCCCCCGGAGATTAGAACTGCCCCTACTCTCCCTGCCTTCCGTAAAGTTCTTAAAACCCACCTTTCCATCAGGCATGGGGGAACTGAAACATCTCCCCCGGGCATGTACAATTTATGTTTGGTATGTTTGTGTGTGTGCTTGTTAGCATATTGGGGTTCTTTTTAAAACTTTTTAAAATATTTAAATTTATTTGAATCTATTTGGATTTGTACGATCTGTTTATGCTTTTTTGTGAGCCGCCCCAAGTTCGCGGAGAGGGGTGGCATACAAATCTAAATAATAAAATAAATAAATAAATAAATAAATAAAAACAGGATCTTTTAACTCTTCGCTGTCCATTCCATGCATTCCCAAAGACAAAATCCCTTTCTAAAACTCCAGGTTTATGGAATGCAATATCATTTTTAAATATGATTGTTTTTTTAAACAGAAAAAAATAGTTTTGTGAGATGGTGCAGTATTTGATTGGGTTAAATGAAATATTTATTACGAAATATTGCAAAATTGGCTAGAAACAATTTATTTTTGTAGAATTAGGTAGTCTCCTCCTTCTTCCTCCTCCTCCTCCTCCTTTCATTTGTTTCACAGTTCTTGGGTCTAGTATAATATTTTGGAGGGGAGGAGAAGAAAGAGAGGCAGCACAGGAGGTTAGCAATTGTGGAGAGGAAAAGAAGGAGACACCAGAAAAGGAAAAAGAAGAATGTATAAACACAAAGTTCGTATCATATTTATTTATTTATTTATTTATTTTATTTTATTGGATTTGTATGCCACCGTGGACTCGGGGCAGCTCACAACATATACCAAAATAAATAACAATAGTTTGTCCAATTAATATGCTAAAAAGTGTGTCGGCCTAAAGGCTGTAATAATGGTTTTGGTTTGCTCTGATACTGGGTGACAAAAGGATTTTATGGAATAAACAATACTGTTGCTATGTTGGCAAATATCTTTAGAATGCCTTTATTAGCAATATCTTTATAAAATAGAATGATAGTATAAAAATTAAAGTGACCTTCCTCCACTGAACCCCAGTTTACTCCACTTTCTAAAGGAGCTGTTTTCGAGCAATAATTGAGAAAAGGAATCTTGGTCAAATTCATTATTATCAGGGGATTCTTTGCAAGTCTTTTTGATGTGCAAAAACAGGCTTCTAAGAGTAGACTTCTAAGGATTTCCTGTACATTGTTCTTCCTACAAAGCCTTCCACATGCTATTTTAACCTCTTTCTTCCAACACAGAGCAGAAGTGGCATGAAAGAAGAGTAAGAAAAATAAAGAGAAATCTAAAGTGCTATTACTCTTATTTTCAGCTAAATTTAAACTGGAAGTTTAAGGGAAAGATTACATTGATTTTTTTTCTAGAATATTTACAGACTTATTCTATGCAAGCCTATCCTGAAGCAAATCCCATCAAATTCATTTGAATTTTATTACTATAGTACAGATAGTCCTCGACTTACGACCATATTTCTCAACATTTCTGTTAAATGTGTTTTGCCTCATTTTACCACCTTTCTTGCCACATGGTTGTTAAGTGAATCTGGCTTCTCCATTGGCTTTGCCTATCGGAAGTTTGCAAAAGGTGAACATTTGACCCCAGGGCATTGCGATGGTCATACATATGAGTCAGTTGCCAAGCATCTGAATTTTGATCACTTCAACATGGGGTCCTATGATCAAAATGGTCATTAAGTGTGAAAAACAGTCATCGGTCACTTTTTTTCAGTGCAGTAGTAACTTTGAAAGGTCACTAAACGAACTGAGCCTATTCCACCAATTAGTGACTTTTGTTTATTTGTAGATGATCCCAGTTTTTTGTCCCCAGGAAAGGCTTTTGGGCATCAAAGACAGGTGCACCCAGAGGTTGGCTGCTAAGGTGGAAAAGTAATGTGTGATCGCCCCCATGGCTCCAAGTGCTAGCGGAGTCTAGCGCAATTATGCTACTACACCTGTGCAGGTGGAATGGTGATGTGTGCACGAAATCTAAAAACCATGCCAAAACACGAGCGCACCTGCGTGTTCATGCATGATTTTTCTACCTGCTCAGGTGCAATAGCAATTGCACTGGACTCTGCTAGCATTCAGAGCCACAGGGGCAAGCACACTGTTCTACCTTAGCAGCCCACCTTTGGGTGTACCCACAAGAATACCTTACCATTTCTCCATGCAAGGAATTACAGGCTACATGGACCATCTTTGTCTGATCAAGAGAGAATAGGAAGTTGTGGGAGCTTCATCACCTAAGACTTTGGAAAAGAGATTTGGCTGCCATTTGTCAGAATTGGTGTAGGGTCTCTGGTTGAGCAGGAGATTGGACTAGATGACCTCTATGGTCCCTTCCAACTCTGTTAATCTGAGTAGGTATAATAATACATTGTTCTCCACTTTGATACCAAGAACTGAATGGCATGAAAGGGGTGAAGCTATTGTCCAGGGTTTGGAGAGTATTGCAAATATCAATATCATTATCAATATGGACCATATTCAATTTGAAATTATGGATAAAAGGATAAATTTGGATAATGAAACTGATTTGAGACAACTGATGGGACGGTGGGACAAGGTAAGACGATATATGACAAGTAGAATCCGAGACCAAGCTACAAGAAATAAATTGGAATCACTCTACATATATGTAAATAGATATATTGCTCTTGGCTCAAAGTGGGTTATATAAGAAACACCCCTGAATTGGTGGTGGGGTATGTGTGTGTGTCGGGGTTGTGGGCACTTTTCACTATGCACTGTTTTATGTTGTGTGTATATTAAAATTGTTAAAAAATCAATAAAAAACAAATATAAAAAAGAGTATTGCAAATATCAATATCATTATCAATAGCACTTAGACTTATATACTTCTTCGCAGTGCTTTCCAGCCCCCTCTGTGCAGTTTAAAGAGTCAGCATATTGCCCCCAATAATCTGGGTCCTCATTTTATTGACCTTGGAAGGATGGAAGGCTGAGTCAACCTTGAGCCTGGTGAGATTTGAACTGCCAAATTGTAGGTAGCTGGCAGTCAGCAGAAGTAGCCTGCAGTACTGCATTCTAACCACTGCACCATCATGGCTCTTACATACAGAAATAATTCACAAAACTTCACAGGTGTATATTGATGAGCCAGCATCCATTTACAGAATTGTGTGTATGTAGTTTCAAGGTCAAACTTAATATTCTTAATATATCGTGTTAATTTAATGGCCACTTTTATGTGGCCATTGGAAGAATGCAGTTTGATGCAGAGAAGCTGCATTCCTTCCTCCATCTCATTTTTAAAACGCTGACTCTCCTCTTCACAAGTTATCCATGTCTTCCTCTCCCAATACAGGGGAACCTATCAAAGATTAAATGTTCAATGCATATCTCCTCAAAAGTAAGTTTCACAGTACAGTGGTACCTCGAGATACGAGTTTAATTCGTTCCGGACCTGGGCTCTTAAGTCGAGCAGCTCTTATCTCGAACGACTTTTCCCCATAGGAATTAATGTAAATAATTTTAATTGGTTCCAGCCCTCAAAAAACTCACAAAGTTAGTCTAAATTATGCAGAAAGACATGTTTTTAATGAAGAAATGTACATGTACATATAAATGAATAATGAAGTTTCTTTCACTTAACTTGTAAACTTTCTTAAACTTTTAAATTTACATATGTTCAACTTCTCTGCCACCCAATCCTGTAGGACAGAGGTCCCCAACCCTTTTTGCACCAGGGACCGGCTTTAAGCGATCAAGAGAGGAATGGGTGAATGAATGGACGGAGGGTGGGAAGGAAGGAAGGAAAGAGGGAAGGGACAGGAACAGAGGAAGGAAGCAAGGAAACTTATGAAAGGGGAGAGTAAGAGAGGAATGAGTGAAGGGAGGGAGGGAGGGAAGAAGGTGGGAAGGAGAAAGAAAAGAAGAAATAGAGGAAGGGAAGGTAAAAGAGAGAAAGAAAAAGAGCAAGCAAGCAAGCAAGCAAGCAAGCAAGAAAGAAAGAAAGAAAGAAAGAAAGAAAGAAAGAAAGAAAGAAAGGGGGAAGGGACAGGAACAGAGGAAGGAAGCAAGGAAACTTATGAAAGGGGAGAGTAAGAGAGGAATGAGTGAAGGGAGGGAGGGAGGGAAGAAGGTGGGAAGGAGAAAGAAAAGAAGAAATAGAGGAATGGAAGGTAAAAGAGAGAAAGAAAAAGAGCAAGAAAGAAAGCTGCAAGCACCACCACCCCCCCGAGCCCCCCAGGCCGGCTGCAACCTTTTAAAACACGCGCGCCGCTTCGCAGCTGTCTCCTGAAGCCGAACGCGGAAGTTAGCGTTTGGCTTCAGGAGACAGCTCCTTGGCGCTTGTATCTCGAATTTGGGCTTGTAAGTAGAACAAAAATATCTCTCCCCTCCCAGCTCTTATCTCGAGTTGCTCTTAAGTAGAGCAGCTCTTATGTCGGGGTTCCACTGTATTGATAGAGGAGAACATTGCAGCTTGGGGTTGACATCCTTGCTTCTCTTGAGCATAGTTGCTTTTTGCAAACATTTCATTACCCAAACTAGATAACATCATCAATGACTGCACTGCACTGATGCAGGTACTATATCTCTGGGACCGTCTTCTGCCGCACGAATCCCAGCGACCAGTTAGGTCCCACAGAGTTGGCCTTCTCCGGGTCCCGTCGACTAAACAATGTCATTTGGCAGGACCCAGGGGAAGAGCCTTCTCTGTGGCGGCCCCGACTCTCTGGAACCAACTCCCCCCAGAGATCAGAATTGCCCCCACCCTCCTTGCCTTTCGGAAGCTCCTTAAAACCCACCTCTGTCATCAGGCATGGGGGAACTGAGATAACTTCCCCAGGCCTATATTGTTTATGTATGGTATGTTGTGTGCATGTTTTTTAAATTATGGGTTTTTAGTTTTAATTATTAGATTTCTATTGTATATTGTTTTTCTATTACTGCTGTGAGCCGCCCCGAGTCTACGGAGAGGGGCGGCATACAAATTGAATAAATAAATAAATGAATGAATGAATGAATGAATGAATGAATACATACATACATACATACATACATACATACATACATACATACATACATACATACATACTACACTGCATTGATTATGTTACTTGGTTTAGATTGTAACAGGTCTACAAGAAAACAACCAAGCTCAGAGAGCACCAAGGAACCTTAAGTTTCACAGTGTTCTATGTGGTGAACTCTCAGATCAGTGTTGGAGCATTTCCTGCTCTCTCAATATAGTTTCTAGACTTTAAATTGCCAAGACTGAAGGTCGAGGTTACCTTTCAAGTAGTAGTTTTCAAACTTGGAAACTTTAAGATTGGTGGGTTTCAATTCACAGAATTCCCCAATCATCACTGGGAATTAAAGCAGCGGTGAAATCTACTTACCCTCCCTACTGGCTTGGAAGTATGCGCTTTGCACTCACACCACCATTGTGCATGCTTTTTCATCTGCTGCACATGTGCAGAAGGCTTTGTGCAGGGAGCTAAAAATAAGAAAATAGTGATGTCCAGGTGGGTGGCAGAGCCTCACACTGCCACGACTACTGGTTCTCCAAATCTCTGGCGGACGCTGCTACCAATATGCCCGAACCACAGAAGGGCTGCACTTACCTTTGGATTGATCCCGGAGGCTGGCACATGTGGGCAGTGGTAGGAGCGTGCACCCCCATGGGTGGCAGTGGGTGCATGAGATTTTGCTTCCATGCATACATGCGCGGAAGCAAAGAAAGACTGAAAATTGCTGAAATCTTTCACGAGAACTTGGCTAATTTCGTCGATTTCTTTACTTCTGCGCATGCCATGGTGGCAAAGGAAGGCTGAAAATTGCCGAAATCTTTCATGAGAATTTGGCTATTTTCATCGGTTTCTTTACTTCCACGCATGCACGGAAGCAAAGAAAGGCTGAAAATTGCCAAAATCTTTCACGAGAATTTGGCTATGTTTGTCGATTTCTTTACTTCTGTGCATGCAGGAAAGCAAATTCTTGCACTGGGATGCATGGGGGTGCGTCAGGGATACACAGATGTGCACGCATTGCCATTTCCACTAACAGATCAGCAATCCCAGGCGTACTAGGGCCACTCCAATACTGGCCCCGAACCAAGGCGTACTGGTAGGATTTCACCTCTGAGTTGAAGTCCACAGAAAGGCAGAAAGAACAATGTGTTGAATAAAGCTACAATATAATTCAGGTGTCTTCAACCTTTTTAAAGCAAATTCTCCCACTTGGAACTTTGAATCCTTGCTGTGGCTGCTCTTACAAAATAGCTACCATGGGGTGTTCAGCTATATATAAAACTATAATTTTCCAGAAGGCAAAGTGAAGCACTTGTCATGATTGAGAGGGTCATGTTTTTACAATGATGCAGGCAATGATATTCAAAAATAATGTATAGACAGCCTTCTAACTTTCCATAAGCACCCACAACTTTCTTGGTGTAACCTTTAGCCTTGGAGTTTTGCCCTTAACTTTACTTTAGGTCTTGTACTTCATGATCTCAGCTGAATGATAGTTTTATAAAGCATGAAATCCTACATCGCAAAGTAAAAAAAAACTTTTTTAATAAAGCAAGGATAACAAAAATAAAATTATTTCTATTTAACACGTATTTTAAAACTTTTAAAATAAAATAAGTGCAAAATCTGTACTTATTTCAAGAATTATATGCTACTTAGTGGGACAAACCATTGAATTTAATTAAAGATGAATCATACTGGTATATTTTGATAATTATAGGGTTTTTTCCCCATTGGACTCTCATTTGTAAAACAATTCTATTTTCTGTAAATGATGATTACTTTGTGAGTAAGTGAGAACAATTCAAAAGAACATAAACATAGAAACATAGAAACATAGAAGACTGACGGCAGAAAAAGACCCCATGGTCCATCTAGTCTGCCCTTTTACTATTTCCTGTATTTTATCTTACAATGGATATATGTTTATCCCAGGCATGTTTAAATTCGGTTACTGTGGATTTACCAACCACGTCTGCTGGAAGTTTGTTCCAAGGATCTACTACTCTTTCAGTAAAATAATACTTTCTCATGTTGCCTTTGATCTTTCCCCCAACTAACTTCAGATTGTGTCCCCTTGTTCTTGTGTTCACTTTCCTGTTAAAAACACTTCCCTGCTGAACCCTATTTAACCCTTTAACATATTTAAATAATTTTAAATATTTAACCCTTTAACATATTTAAATAATTTTATCATAACGTAAGAGACTCCTGCTCTTTGCTAATTGGAATGGCGTTTGTCAAAAAAATATGGTCACTCATCACTTAAAACCAGAAGGTCCTATATTTTTCATTGACATGACCCAGCCTGATTGGGGCCTGGATTAAAGATAGATATTATAAGAATAGGTTATCAAATTTAGACCAGAAAAATGAATTATTCTAATAAAAAATATGGATTCCATTTAGAACAGTTCCATTTAGAACTGCAGCCTATAAGCCAACAGTTACTGCAAACTCTGTCATCCCCAGAGTTTCCCAAAAATCAGACTGCTGAAATTATGGGTCACAATTGCCTACAGATTTTAAGGTGGAAAAGAAAAGATGTGATTAAGTCTCAATCATCTATTGGTGAAAATTAATCCCTCAGACTGATGGTGATGATACAGATACACCTGTCATCCCTTCCCATATATTTATCATGCCTTCTGCAGTCCCCCCACCATTAAAAAAAAAACCCTGTCCACCTTGATTTAGAATAAGAAAAGAACTAGTCAATTTTAATCAAGGCTGCAGTATAGCCTTTGTGATGATTGGGCATTAGTCTGCGGTTAGTTGGATACTAGACCAATGCCTAATCATCACAAAGGCGATAGTGGATAGATAGTGTACCAGGCTAAGAAATGAAAGCCATGCAGGCCATTACTATTTTTATTGTAACGGCTGCAGTCACAGAATCTTTCATTCCTTGACTCTGGACTCAGGCCCCTTTTTATCTGATTATTTCTTTGATAACGAGTCTCCCCTTGTCCTTCAAACTTCAAAGCCTCTGTCCCCCCCCCCATCTGCCTATCCATGATTCTTGATATCTTTTTCTTTTAGGTACACTGATAATTTATGCACCAGAGACAAATTCCTTGTGTGTCCAATCACGCTTGGCCAATAAAGTATTTTAATTCTAATCTCCATCATTGTCTTATGACTGTAATAATTTCCAGTATGGAAATTATACATGACACTGTTTAAAAAATGATTTGGAAACTATAGTCAGTCCAAAACAGGATTTAATTGGAACCATCATCATTGTCGTTGTTATCATTGTTCTCATTGTCGTCGATATCATCTACTAAATTTATAGCTGCCCAACTCTGAGCAACTCTGGGCAGAATAATGCTTTGTCCATTCTTCATATAAAGTTGTTGTTTACTTTAGAACTGTTCTCATCTTAATACAGGCATTGAACTTTCTTCAGAAATCCAGCTGCATATGCTTCTGTCTAATTAACTAAATCAGGTGGTTCTAAGTGAAAAAGACTTCTTATTGATAGTATCCCAATTATATTTTATCCAGAGAAGTTGCTTTCTTTTTTCTTCTTCTTCTTCTTCTTCTTCTTCTTCTTCTTCTTCTTCTTCTTCTTCTTCTTCTTCTTCTTCTTCTTTCTTTTTTTCTTTCTTTCCAGATGAAGACCATTTTATTAACAAGTCAAAGATTCATGATAAAAATCATAACATGGCCAAGCTGACTTTATCAAGCAAAATGTGTAAAAAGAAATAGGCAGGGCCTGTGTCAAACCATTCCTACCCCAGGGATCACCCCAGGGATTATAGGAAAAATACTTTAAAATATATGGGGAGCTACCCCATTAGATCAGTGGATGACTTGAGATTTTCTTGCTTTGATGGTCCTCAGCACAATCAGAAGTAGCCCTAAGCTTGAAGATGACATTGCGTACATTAAGCAAAAAATAGCTAGTTCATCCAGAGTAAACCATCTCAGGGAGTTGATTTTATCCAATTGAGGGATTAATTTTCATCAACTGAAGATTCTAGCTCAAAGAGCTGGATAGTTGCATTCCCATCATCAGTAGGAGACATGCAGGATGCCTGATGTCAGTGTTCTCTCTAAATTTTTTTTGGGGTGGGCGGAAAAGTATAGTGTCTGAGCGGCAGTCCCTTCGGGACTGGGCGACACAAAAATAATAATAAAATTTCCCTCTCGGCTTCTGGGCAGGTTTGGAAAACTCTGAGTTGATGATGATTTTTAAGTGAGCGATTGCTCACCTGCTCAGCTTAGAGGGAACTATGCCTGATGTATGCTAAGGTTATCTGTGTGCAGGTATATGACTTGGACTGCCATTGTGTAGCTGAAAAAAATCCTGTTACTACCACTAATAATTGTTGTTAGCACAAAGCCTGCACACCAGGAGACTGGTCATGACAAAGACCACTTGAAGAGGGCTAGCATAATTTCAATGAGGTGTCCAGATAATTTTACCACTTTCTCTTACATCTGCAGACCAAGTGAAAGCAATCTGAGAAATCAAAGCATGAGATATTGCTTTGAAAATCAATACACATGTATGTCTAGCAAATAACAATAAATTATTTAAGAATTGTCCCAATCTGCCTAATTTGTAGGTGCATGTGTGGTCTGTATCTATGAAGGACACAAAACTCAACTTTTTGCTACTTCTTTTTCCATTCCCCTAATCTCCAGAATTTTTCAATCTTTTAAAATGTAACCAAAGAAGGTAAATCTACTTCTTTTCAATTTAGCAGTTCTACTTCACGCTGTAATAAATAATAGTTGTAACAGCTATCCGTAGGCTATCCTTAGCATGTTATTCATTCTGTTGTTCACAGGGACTTTAATTAATGTAGTTTAGTTTCCTTATACAAGTATAACTGAGATAAAAGATTCCCAATGAAACACTTGATATTGCCATTACTTACTTACTTACTTACTTACTTACTTGTTTGTTTGTTTGTTTGTTTGTTTGTTTATTCATTCATTCATTCATTCATTCATTCATTCATTCATTTATTTATTTATTAGATTTGTATGCCGCCCCTCTCCATAGACTCGGGCCGGCTCACAACAGAATAAAACAGTTCATAACAAATCTAATAATTTACAATTTAAAATATTTTTAAAACCCCATTATTAAGCAGACATACGTACAAACATACCATACATCAAGTACATCATTCCAGTTCCTTGGGCACATAAAATTAATGTACAGTATAAATAACCGTCCCATTCTTCACCATTAGAAACAATTCATAAGGCATGCACACACAAATGCCCCCATTTAGATAATTTTATTTATATTGATATACCTCTGGAACCACTATTCATAAAAACAGAACAAGAATGAAATAACAGAGTATTAGAGCGCTATAGTAAGTCCCAGTTAATCAAGGGCTAGATATTATTTTCTTGAATATAAGTAGGAAATGCCCGTAGAGGACAACAAGAAAAAGGAAAATGAAAACTGATGCTGAAAATGCACTTTCCATTCTGGGAATTGACTAAACTCCCTTCCCGAATCTATTTTTTCCATCTACCAGCACTGTGATTTTCTGTAGTTCATGCCCCTCCTCTTCCCTCACCCCTGCAACTTTCTTTCCTTTTCATTTCTTTCCTCTCTTTTTTTGTCAGTGACCTTTCTTCGGTCCGACTCAGCCATCTAATGGTCTGAAGAGGGGCTCCTTCACATGACAGAAAGCTTTAGGTTTAAGATTTCGCCCCCTCCTTCATTAGAGGGGAACGTGAACAGCCTCTATGTGCGGGGTGTTAATGAACATGAAGGAAGAAATTTTTTTTCTATGTGTTTTACACATTATGTTCTTGACTTCTCGAGGTGCTACAATAAATTGCCGTGCTTCATTTACAAGGAGTGATAACAGCAGCAAAATGAGGATCTGGTGGCAAATTACTTTTCCGTTCACCCTGGGTCAGGCTGTTGGGGCTAAAGAGAAGAGCTTCTCTAATTTGAAATTCCTCCTCGACCAAGCTATTCTCGCATTAATGTTCACTGCCACAAATTGTAAAGTCAAATGAAGGAGCACTGTTGAAAATTAACCAGTATTTTTGTCCCTTTAAGTACCAATAGAACATACTTTGGCTCCGGAGACTGGTAGTTATCAAAGGCAGCTCTGACAACAGCCTGACAGGGTGCCCGGCAGAGCTCGCCTTACTCAGGACTGCAAGTAAAGCCCCAATCACATGGGGGACACCCACACACCCACACCTGAAGCAGCAATCTGAAAAGAGGTTTGGTTGCAACAAGACTGTAATTTTGCCTAGGAGAGGAGGGTGTTCAGAAACAAGCCGTATGATGGATCTATTTAACTAGACACTGTACACAGGCATTAAAAGTCGTGTGGTCTCCGACTACAGCCTCTGCATGTTTAATGAACCGCAATTGTGTGTGTCTCTGGGAGGAGCCCCCTCTGCCCCTTGAGGCTTTGAAGGACTTTTGTCAGTCAAAACGCAAAGCGGGATTGGAGTATCTAATGAGAAACAAAGGCAGCACCTGCTTCGTGGGTAACATCTTACGCAGATCCCACATTTGCCATTTAGCCAACTCAAATGCACTATAAATTGTGGGGGGGGGGTCAAAGGAGAGGAGGGAGGGAGAGGCTGGACCTAATGTGCCCAACGATCATGACTTAGTTGGGATTTGGATGCTGGGATTTGAACTATGTAGAAGAGTCTCACTCTTTGTCTATAAGCTGGCGTGGAACTTGCTTGGCAAAGGTCTCTCCCTGGCAGAATATTTCATGGTACTGTAATGTAAAAAAACACATTAACTCCACCATCCTAGTCTAGTTATTGTAATCAGTTATGTTTTCATGTGTACATTACTGATATATAAGGTTGTTGTAGTTCTTGTGTGTGGCTTAATTGCTTGTTTTTGCATATCTTGTGTGATTGATGATGTTCTAGAAAATCTTTTTCCCCTAAAGGAGACTTTCTAAATTACTTTGTTTGGATGCTAATGATTGTGTTTCATTAGTGGCCCTCTCATCCAGAATCATCTTTAAATGAATGAATGTGCCATAATTAAAAATCTGAATTATGAATTACTTTGAATGGAGACAACATTGTCCCGATTTCCCACTGAGACTCCGTGTTATTTCAATTATGTAAATATGTTTAATCATTCCCCTTTTGTTTTTCTAATTATTTAATATTAATGTTGCTTTACTCCTTTATTGCTACCAGAAGAGATATGGCATCTTAAATGAGAGTACTTAGACAAGTGATGCACAGATGACAAGATTAAACTATCAGAATGCATAACCCGTTTCAATGCATAACAAACATGCTATTAACGTTCATACTAATATAACAACACTAGCAGTAATTGCACTTCATGCATGTTTTGTCTGTGCAAACCTAATGCATTCACAATGAACAATTCCAAATCATTATCCTTTTTCTTAACATCAAAATCCATTTGAGAAAGTTGACAATTGGTGAAGTTATCAAGCACTGGCAAAAATGAGAATTTCCTCTTTCTACCCTCTTCTGTCAACCAGCAATCAGTATAGAGCATTTAAAAAAAAAAAAAAACAGATTAGCAGCTGGACATAAACTAGGGTGGTTTTTTTTTTTTCATTCATTCATCAAAGCAATTTTGGTTTTCAAGTTTTTCCAATGCGTTTTTCAACTTAGGAAAGGATGGTTGTTTCATCTTTATAACTGGAATGATCTTAGAAGAATTCTTTGTTTTAAAAAAATAGAGGCAAAAGATTATTACATGAACATAGTTAAGATCTGGATCTCTATAAATTAAAAAAGGCCTACTTTAAAATAGAATATAAAATGAATTTGCACAACATGTAGGGAGAAGCATGAGAAACATTAAGGATATTTAATGAAATACAAACATGATTATATTAAACAAGGAAAGTTGTCCTATAAATGTTTAGATGCTAACTTAAAAAAATAATTTGTGTTGCAGTTGATATAATTTACATTTTCATATCTTAATCAAAAATATAAACTTGCAAAGCAAGTACAAAACTATCACTGAATTTCAACATTTTGCCTAGAACATTACACTGTTTGGATACCAATCAGACATACTGGATAATACATTTAATAGGTATCCCAAAATAGCCTAGATTATAGAAAATTGTACTGTGATCTTTATTGATAAATGACATATATGGTCTTTAAATATATAATGGTATTTGAGTCAACAAGGCATAAATGGGTTGGAAAGCTGTACTTCAAAATCTCAGCAAAAGCAATAGGTGGATCAGCCGTTAGTGAGATTTTATACTGGTAGGAAGATAAATTGAAATCAAATATAAATGGACTTTACAAGCATAGGATTAACAATTTTTTTACATCATGTGAAGAGTTTGTTTTGGTTTAGTTATTATCAGTAATTATTTAGCAGAATCCATTTTCATGGTGGTATAGAAATTTGTGTTTATTTTCTGAGATGATGCAATTAAACAAATAATTGGGTGAAAAGTGTGTGTGTGTGTGTGTGTGTGTGTGTGTAGAGACAGAGACTGAAACAAAGCTGTTCCATAATAGTGACCAAAAGATATACTCTGATAATCTGAGAACTGACCACATTATAATCAAGGCTATAATGAATCTCCATTGAAGTTGGGTTTAGGCCACAAGCTTCTGGCTTTTTCAAATACATTTGGTTAGCCATTAGAAGAAACAGAAACTAAATGGATGGAAATTGAGTGTGATTCATTAGTGGCCTTCTTGTATTTTAGTATTCCTTAAAGTCACAAATCATCAAGGAAAAAAGGAACTATCTCTCTAGCTCATCATGTTAATAACAAAGTAACATTAGAGGAGATTCCACAAGCTTACTCTGGGATGAGTAATATTATTTTTAGGTTAATTTCTATATTATTTAAAATATAGTTGCAATTTAAGAAATTATTTAAATCAAGGATTGCCAACCTTTTAAAGTGGTGAAAACCATAACATCATAATGCAAGTGTCTTCCGCAAAAAAAAGCTGAAGATCTCTAAATCTAGCAAAATATTGATGTTGTGTTGGAAATCTTGTGACATTATATTAATCTTTGAAGCTCTTGTAGTCCTGCAAATTTTTCAATGCTTTATTTTATTTAGGAGATTAAAATACAATATCTGAAATAAAAAAGGTTTAACATAGACAAAACAAAACCAAACAAGAACATTAAGTGATTAAAAAAGAAGAAGACAAAAACACATATCATCTCCCCTGATGAATCTATTGCAACAATAATAATTCCCCCCTTGATAAGCAAGTCCAAAATTTATAAGCTTCAACGTTTATTTTCACCCCAATTGATCTGTCATACATATATACATGCATACATGAAAGCAATAATAGTTAACAGGTTAAACAATAGCAAAGGTGGGGTTCAAAGCACATTGAACAGTCTGTTACTGTAATTAAGTTGTCAAAAATCAACATGGTTTCTTATTTTGCTCCAAGTTACACCAATCATTAAGAAATCCTGCTAATTTTTTAATATCGTGAAGATGTTGAATTGGAGCAAAAAGACAAGCCGAAACTTAACCTGAGCCATCAAGTATAACACATTCTTTACTGTAAGAAAAAATGAAGAAAAAGTGTTTTAAGATAGATTTGAATGGATAAAATCCATTTAAGAATGGACAATACAATTTTGATGTTCAACCTACATGAGTTAGGACATGCTTCAGAGTTGTCTCTCAATACAAGAACACCAGCACATTACCAGGTTAATTTTTCCTATGCAGAAATTTTCAATACCCCAGAGGCTATGTTGATTTTTTTTTTTACAGTATATGTCTACACATGTGTATCTAAAGAAATCTTCTGTACATTATCCAGAAATAAGTCCAGAGAATTCAAAAGACCTTTTAAAAAAACAAATAAATGTTGAAGATTTTGGAAATAAAATGGCTTGTTTTTCAGTTCAAATCTTTTTCAGCTGGCATAGTTTTTGGGTTGGCATCACAGATACTTGACATAGAGTTTAGATAAGATAACCTAAAGGTGAGGCTTTATTCTTTCTTGGGCAAACTGGAAGTGCAACATTCAAGTCCCAACACTGGTATAAACTACAGAGGACATGACTTCATTCAAATAGTTTTGCTATTATAAGTACCCACCTGTCCAAATAAGTATGGACACATCATTGGAGATACTGTCTTCCCCAGAAGTCTTTTTTTACTAGAAGTAATTTATTTGTCCCCTTTCCTAACATAACTTTAAACCATGATCTGAAAAGAGAGAGAGGGAAAGAGAGAGAGATATTTTAATTCTATCATTCCAAATCATATCTAAAACTGGCATAAATGTTAATCTTATTCATAGGTGGACTAATTTATAAATAGAAGAATATAATTCCCTCAGTACATTTTTATTTCCCAACATTTCAAAGACTTATATAATCTTTCAATTGGAAAGGCATATCCAGTAAGATTATATTTCTGATTTTAAAATCTTTTTAATGGGAATGGTTATGTTCACGCACACATTTGCACTCTTCCTTATGTTCCACACTTAATTTGTTTTTTGTTTTGTTTTTTTAAAAAGCGCATTTTATAAAAAGTTTGAAACTCTTGTTTTGCAATTTCAGATTACATGGATCATAGATCCTGTGACATTTTATAGGACCATTTGGGGTGATATTGAGAATGCCACCTCCAGGAATCTGTACCTCCTTTCTTTCACAGAGGAAAAAACTACAAAGTAATTCTTTTGGATTCTAAGATATGCAAATTGTTTTCCCACTTCAAATTCCTCCATAGACTTGGATAGCACAAATTACTACACATTCTATGTGCCTTGAGAAAGAGAGAGAGAGAGAGAGAGACAATGAGGCAGCTAAAACAGATGAAAGAGTTCCTTGCACTGTTTGAAGGTATGTATTAGAACCTTTACTTTATACAAAACTATATTATGTGCATTGTACCCAATTAATTGAATGTTTATTTCATATTTTGAAGTTATCTTTAAAAAAAATTGATTGTCCAGTGACCATTAAAAATTACATTGAAAATGGCTGCTCAAGTGAACTTATACATATTGATTTCAATGTATGTCTATTAAATAATGTTATTAATATATACTGCACGGATATAGTTTGCAACAAAGCTAAAACATGAAAAAGATATATTTTTTTCATTTCTCATAGTCAAATTAAACAGGTTTGTCCCTTTTTAGTTTTCTCAACACATTTTTGGGGTAACATTTCATTTGCAAAAACTGCAATAAAATTCTATGCTTATTGAAATACATTTAAATGTGAGTTACTCTGTTAAGCATGCACAATCACATTGAAAGCAATTATTTTTCATGATCACAAGGATTAAAACAAATACATATAATCAATAGCTTAATATACTTTCCTTCAGTTACAGAAATAAAATGTTTCAAGTATAAAAAAAACTAGAAAGGAATTTAAAACTAAAACATTAATTTTGTACAAGAACTACATTTAAATTTATTTTTGTAAGCGTAATTTTTATTCTTAGCTACTCAGAATAGATATTGTTTTAAAACACACACAAAAAAGGAAAGATTTAATTAAGGCATGTAGTTGAGGTAGAAAAACTGCTGTTTAATAGACAATGGACACTTTTATTAAAAGTTTGTATTTAAAGAAAACTATGTTTCTTATCCTTTTTGCTATTGTTTGCATTCTTTAATGCAAGTTTGATAATGAATAAAATTAGCCTATAGGAATTAAATAATTAAATAAGATGATCAAGCAAATTTAATGGGATATTGTGTGGCTTCTTAAATTTCTTTGTGGGATATTCTGATTAAATGCAACAATGAACCCATGTGCATTTAAAAATAGGTGATAGGCATAACAGATGTTGAGGTTATATGTGTAATTTTTTAAAAAAAAATACAGCAGGAAATATGAATTTCCTTACGGAAAATGTTTTGGGGATATTTTTTAAAAATACTAGAATTGTAGAATCTATTCTGTTCTACAGTTCTGGTATGCATTATAGTATACTTTACTGTATTCTTCTGGAACATGATAATCTGGTTATAATTATGGAGTTATTTTGCCCGTAATGAGCAGAAGTTATTTACCTATTATTATTTATCAGGTGTTTCTGAAATTCTAGACAATATTTTTAAATAGTTGTAAGACACATCCATGTACTTGCTGGCAACGGCAACAACTGATTGGGCAAGTGGGGAGTGGAAGGAGGAGGAAAGATGAGTAGAAGTACTTTGTAACAGATCTAAGAGAGCTAAGTATCATGAAGCATCCATTCTTTGAAAGAACTGGGTTCCTCTTCCATATCTTTCTGAATAAACACATACATTATTTTAAAGGAAAGAATATCTGAAAGAGAAATGAAAGATGGTCTGATAGCTCATAAAATATGATGGTGAAATGTGAATATCGCAAATTAAATTCTTTATTTGGAGGAACCAAAAAGTTATCATGGTACTAACATCTGGTGAAATTAGCACTAGTCACTGAATCAAAGACCAAGATAAACTAAGTTGGACAAGATTTCTTGTTTGATTGTAACAGAATGATTCAACTACTTTTCTGGTAATTATTAAATATATGTTACAGATTCTTATTCCTATGCTAATATACTAATTGTTGTCAAACGCTCCTAAATGAGACTTCCTTACCTTTTCAATGGCTTGTGCTCAACAACTTATCATTCAATTAAATGCTGTAAGATATTGATCAGGTTGAACTCTTATTTTTATTATTATATCAAATTATTGCTTATAAAGTGAATGTTTTTTTTTAATATTTTTATTGATTTTTAACAATTTTTAGATACACACAACATAAAAAGTGCCCACCACCACCCTTTCGCCTTTTACTTATAAAGTGAATGTTAATAAGAAATATTTTTAATTATTAAGATTAAGCATATTATATATTTCATGTGTTAACAATTTTACAACTTTCTGACTAAAATCTTTTAGTTCTCTGATAAATTATATCAGTATGTTATCTATTCTTTTCTATTGATTTTTTTAGCCTCTAATCTTATTAAAGATATATTTAAACTGAATATGTTGATCCCAGTCTTTACATCTGCAAATGTTCAGATGCAATATTCTCTCTCTCTTCCATTTCATTAACACAATACCCTGTTTCCCCCAAAATAAGTCATCCCCTGATAATAAACCCAATCGGACTTTTGAGTGCATGGCAGTAAGGCCAAGCACATATTTCAGAGTTCAAAAAAATGTAAGGCAGGGTCTTATTTTCAGGGAAACATTGTAGTAGCCATGACAATTTTTATCTATGAAAAAAGATAATAGAAAACAATTTTTCAGAATAAGTGTATTTCATATAGTACAATAACTTCCATATTTCTTTTGGAAAAAGAAATATATTTGCATACTATTATTTTTTTAAGCAAAGTGAAGTTTATTTCCATGCAGTGGACATACATAAACTGGCCATCAAAACAAGATGATCTTTCTCTACAGTAGAATCCTAACATCCAAAGTGAGGTTTGATCAGCATATGAGATCCTTAGGCAATGCTAAATAGATTCAGCAGATCAAGAATTAATACCCTACGCAGCCAACCAATGAGGCCACAACTTTTTACAACTTTCCCTGACTCAGAAAGTAATCCCAGACTTTATCTCATCTGACCATGGCAGTGAGACATCAGGAGAAATATCATCCATAATTCAATCTATAAAACCTAGTTGGCACATTAAGCATAAAAGCAGAATTAATTTCTCAGAGTTTTCTGCCACTTTCAACAAACAGTAATTTTTTTAAAGTTTTTTTACAGTTCCTTGAGGGTCTTCTTTTGAACTCAAGGAAGTGACAAGTTTTGCTTTAGTCAAATTTACTAATGGGTTGTTCTTCTGAATCCACACCTTTAGGCTTGGGAGGAAGAATATATAATACTGAAGGGGAATAGGAAGAACTCAAATAATCGAGTAACATTTTACTTATATTCTGTCCCTATTTCTTCTTTGAATAATGGACATGTTCAATAAGCATAGACAATATTCCAATTCCCTCTTACAGCACAACAAACAAGAAATACGGCAGTGGGAGTAAGGCACAATGGTTGATCCTGTTTTTGTTATTTATTTAATTATATTTGGGGGGGGGGGATTCTCCAAGTAGGATGTGAGATTATGTGAGATAATTCTTCTCATTTTCTTTTTGTTCCAACAATCCAATGATTTAATAATTATGCCAGCTTTAAAGTATGAAAATGCAAATCCCAGTTCAAATATCACCCTTAAAATTATTAGTTGGCCATATTTATTGTGTGTGTTTGTTTGTGTGTGTTCCTGTATGTGATCTTTCAAACATTACAATTCTATTGAAATCAAACACTCAGCCATCACTACTTATCACTTTCACACACCCTTCTCCAAAATGGGAATAACATCAGCAATGACAATAATTATAGTAACAACCACAGTGAAAACACCTTACCCAGTTGTCATAAGGATTACTAAGATTAAATATGCAAATCACAATAGCAATAAGAATGATTATTTTAGTGATTGCTACTAAAACTTAATGACCACTTGCTGTTCCAAGGCTAATTCAGTACAAATATTTATATCCCACTATATTAGTTTGAAGACTTTGAGAACAGCTCGCAGTAGCAGCAATTCTAAAAATAGAAGGCAAAGTAACAAAAATAGACAATCTCAAAATAAGGAAGCAGCTCCAGATGAAAGCCAGAAGGCAATAATAATATCACTGGTATATATAAAAAATAGTATTTGTCTCAGGTAGCTCACTTAATTTAGTAGCTGAAGGGAGAAGGAAATGTTGCCACATTCATTGTGTCTAACGAATTATTTCATGTATTTACTGTACTGAAGGAGAATAGTGCACCTTCATTCATCCTTCACCTTCATCCATCCATAGGTTACAAGCAGCAGCCAAAATTTTTACTGCCACACTGTGGGTGTAGTTTGATGGTCATGTGACTAGGTAGGAGTGGCTTGCCAGCCATGTGACCAGGTGGGAGTGGCTTGAATGATCAAGTGAACTGTTAACTCCTCAACTTACAACCTCACCAGTGTGGCTCGCTGTGGTGACAATTTGCTTCACGTTTCCTGCGCTCTACTTCCTGGGTCGCCCCCTGCCTCAGGCTGGGTAGCTAGGTGAACAGCTGCCAATCAGATGTTGAGAAAAGAGTGGGGAGGAAAAGGACCCCCCGCAACTCCTGCCGGTGCTGGTCTCCCTGCCGCTTTCTGAGGAGAAGGAGGAGGAGGACAGGAGGGGGGATTTAAAAATATCAGAAAGCTGAGGGAGAGTCACAAGGTTATTATTGCCGCATTATGCCTTTTCATCTCAGCTGCGGGTGGACTGAGGGTTTTGCAAGGGAAAAAATACCAGACTGCTTTGGTGTGGCTCGCCTCGACTTTCCTTTTTTTCCTGCTGCTGCTGCTGCTGTGTGCTCCTCGCTTTTTTCCTCTTTCATCCTTCCTGGCCTCAGGAGGTGGCCATGTGAGACTGGAGAGGAGTCAGGCAGGAGAGAGGAAAGCTCGTTTGAGGCCAGGAAGGAGGAAAGAGGAAAAAAGTAAGGCACACGCAGCAGTAGCAGAAAGGGAGGGGGGAAGAGAGCCGAGCTGAGACAGGTAATCCAGGAAGTGACTGCTACCGGGCAGCTGGAGCTGCACATGCAGCTTCATTTCCACCAGTGGAACTGTGTCCCACCCCGTCCTGCCTGCTGCCCACCCCTAGTTACAATTTAGATTAATAGAAGGAACATTTAAACACTTCCACATCACCACATTTTAAAAGTCTCTAAAACTACAAAATGCTTAGCTTCACTCAAGTGGGGACTGTTCCAGCTGGTTCAACCTCACATCTCCTTAGACACAACAGAAAAAGTTGCAATGATTCTAGGCAGTTTGGACACAGCCTAGCACAGTGATGGCAAACCTTTTTTTCCTTGGGTGCCAAAAATGTGCATGCGTGTGTTATCGCACCTGTGTGAGTGCCCACACCCATAATTCAATGCTTGGGGATGGCAAAAATAGCCTCCCCACCCCACCCCCCGAAAGCCCTTTGAAGGCCTGAAATAGCCCATTTTTCAAATTCTGGTGGGCCCAATAGGCCTGTTTTTTGCCTTCCCCAGGCTCCAGAAGCCAAAAATTCCCTCCCAAAGCCTCCAAGTGACCTGAAAATCAGCTGGCTGGCACACACGTACACATTGCAGCTGAGCTAGGGTAACGACTCGCATGCCAGCAAATATGGCTCCGCATGCCACCTGTGACACCCGTGCCATAGGTTCACCATCACTGGCCTAGCACTTCACTCATAAGTCAAGCTGTTTTGAAGAATAGAAAAATAATAGAAAAATAATGAGGTGCACAATTTAACATTAAATAAGATCTTATCCTTAATTAATAAATTAATTAGACCTATATTCTAAGGTGGAGTCATCTTGCCGTATAATATAGACTGACTCCAGATTGTTGAATTCAAAGCTTCTAATGTCAAATTCACAGCCCACAGGCCGAATGTGTCACGCACTGGTCATGCCCACATAGCAAAGGGAGGGGGAGTCACGATATGTCATATGATGATACAAGTTTGATACTTCTATTATAATGTTTTGGCTTTGATTCTATGAGATAGCCATGATTTCCAAAACCAAGAAGAATTGGCTTCTCGCCATTTTATATTATTGAATAGCCAGAGGGTAACAGGACATGGAGGCAAAAGAATAATAATCAGTGGAACTGTTGTCTTGAAAATGTATCTATGGTGGAGTGACACAGGGTAGTGTCACCAGAAAGGAAGCTGATTGGATATGGCTACTGGGTGCAGGCTTTGTTTTTGTTCCAAGGATATGTAGTCTATTAACTACATATCCTCCATTCAAGGTCAGATATGTAGGGAAGGGAAGTTTTTCTGAATGCATTGTATGCATACAGCAGATAAGATATTTAGGTATATACTGTGCCTACTATATAATAATGGAGTGAATATTTATCATTTATTTACTTACTTACTTACTTACTTACTGACTGACTGACTGACTGACTGACTGACTGACTGACTGACTGACTGACTGACTGACTGACTGACTGACTGACTGACTTACTTACTTACTTACTTACTTACTTACTTACTTACTTACTTACTTACTTACTTAGACTTCTATGTCACCCAATCCCAAAGGACTCAGGGTGGTTTACAACAATAAAAATTACAAAACAGTAAAAAGAAGTTTTAAAAAATCTAAACACTAAAACCCTGGTTAAAACTTATGGTATATAAAAGAAACACAATAACATGCACACACACCATTCATACTCAGCCATAGCAATTACTAGGAGTAATTAGCCAGCCACTAAAATCTTCTATGTTTCATATGCACTAATAAACAAATTAAATTGAGAAAAACATCTCCATATGGATGTGAATCCAAAACCTATAGCAATTGTAAGGGGGGTGGGAGAAGTTTGTATTTGGCAAATAAGGAGAGGAGGAAAGTGCTAAAGAAATGGCAGGGCAGGAGCCTCTATACACCAGGAAAACTCAAGTGTTGATGAAAATGATGGGTTGTTGGGGTTAAATGGGAAGCTTTACCGAAGGGAAGGAGAAAAAAGTAGGGCAGAAACAGTTATAATTGCCCCTTAATTTCCTTTAAAGTGGAACAAAAAATGCTTCATTTCTTGATTGGTTCCAGATAAGCTACTCCCCAGTCTCCCAGTCTTTTTTGGTTACAGAAAGAAAGAAAAACTTTCAGTCTGGAGAACATTATTGTCCTGAAACAAATAGTATATAATACTCTTCTAACAGGAATGCTGGGAAGATTGAAGGAAGATTTAGCCATTGTCACTAACCCCAGAGACAAAACAATTTGAAACATGAGTGGAACTCAAATGCTGATTGTGTGTGACTTAGAACACAGTTGGAACCAGATTCTGAAAATATCCCCCCCCCAGCATAAATATGAAAGCAGATGGTTGACTCTCAAGGTTTACCTATTACCTATAAACTGGTTTACAACCTTTCTAATGCCGCGATCCCTTAATATATTTCCTCATGTTTTGGTGACCCCCCAACCATAAGTCTAGCAGCAATTCTCCCAACAAAGCTTAACTGAATAACTGAATTAACTGAATTTAAACATGCCTGGGATAAACATATATCCATCCTAAGATAAAATACAGAAAATAGTATAAGGGCAGACTAGATGGACCATGAGGTCTTTTTCTGCCGTCACACTTCTATGTTTCTATGTTTCTAAGGTCAGAGGGACACCTGCCCTGTAAACGCTTGATTGGTTGGATTGTAAAAATATGTTCTAAGGTGCCAGAATAGAAGTTTTAGTTCCTAACACCATGGGAAATTTGTCTTTTCCTATGGTCTTAAGCAACCCTTTGAAACGGTCATTTGACCCCCAAAGGGGTCCCAACCCCCAGGTTGAGAACCATTGCTATAGAACCAGGCCATTTTCTCACAGGATAAGGACTCTGTAGGAATAGATAATGATAAAATAGGGGAAAAATATGTGAGATGCTGCCTCTCAAAATAATAATGTGGCTTTTTAGACCACCTGAACCACAACATAATTACCACAACTCTTAAATAAATTCTACACATATATGTTTAGTTTTTTCACATTTGTGCTAATAACCATTGCACTATATTTTGGGGGATATTTGTATCATCTTGTAGATTGTGACAACCAGTGTTTGCTTTGGACAAGAGCTGAGGCCACACCCTGACCCAACTCACAGTGCATCTATTTGTAGTCTAAGAAAAAAACCACTTCATTTCCCTTCCACAATGAATTATTATATGTAATAATAATATTGTGGAACTCTTCTCCTTCTGAGCATTTCAGAAATTTTGGAGAAGAATCTGAATGCCAAAGAAAGATTTTCCCCCCTTGAACAAGAACAGTGATTTAACTGATAAAATCCTCCAAGTCATCACAAACAGACAAAACAGTTTGTTTGTGTTGTGATTCCGTCCGAGGCCCCTCAGGGAACAGCTGATCTTCTGTCGGTTTCCTGCTCAGAGGGGGAGGACGAGGAACAGGAGGTGCAGGCAGACGAGGAGGAGGAATCCCAGGCTGAGGAAGAGGGGGAACAGCCAGAGGCCCCCGAGAGGGAGCTCTCCCCAGCAAGCAGCCTGGATTCCTTAGAGGAAAATGCACAAGCAATAATCGATCTGCGACAGAGAAGAGCAACACAAAGAAGGGACCAATTGGCTAGGTACTTTCAGCGCTAAAGAGGCAACAGCTGGGTTTGGGTGTGGTGCTCTCTGGAAAGGCTAAAAGGCAGACCCACCCTTCCTGGCTTGTGGAGTATTATCTTTGTGAGTCCTGGGACCTGGCTGTGATCTTTGGCGTCTTGGAATTCTGGTTTGTGACTTTGAATACTGAAACCTTGGGGGGGAAAGGTGGGGGTCTTATGCTCTACAGTGGTGGGTGTGCCAGCAAGAAGTTTGCTGTATTGTCTGGACATCAGGACTCTGCTGTAAAGTTTCCTAGCCTGCCTGTTGGGAAGAACAGGTTTTTCGCTGTGTTTATTTTTCAAGCTATAAAGTACTTTTGCTTTTACCAGCGTGTCTGGCTGTTTTTTCCAGTTGGTGTTGAGGTCTGGGGGAACCCAGACAGAACAGTTTGTTTGTTTGTTTGTTTGTTTGTTTGTTTGTTTGTTTGTTTACTTACTTACTTACTTACTTACTTACTTACTTACTTACTTACTTACTTACTTACTTACTTACTTGTAAAATTTATTGTCAGGCTGAACTCTCTAACTCCACATGCCACCCAATTCCAGCTTACAACAATAACAACAATTAAACGACAATGTAAAATTGCGTTAAAACTCTTAATGCAACATACATAGTTCTCAATCATTCAGGGACGAATCAAGATCATAATCTATTGTCACCAGACCTGCCAGAAAAGCCAGGTCTTCACAACTTTCCAGAAGACCAGTAGGGTGGGGTTAGTACGGATCTCTGGAGGCAGTTGGTTCCAGAGCATCAGAAACACCACAGAGAAGGCCCTTCCCCATGACCCCGCCAAACAACATTGTTTGGTGGACGGGACCTGGAGAAGGCCAATTCTGTGGGCCCTTACTGGCCGTTGTGTTCTGCCGGGCTCTCTGGTAGGAGCCTCCCAAAAATTCAAGGGTACAAATTTCAGACAGACACACGTTTGAAAATTCAAAACAATGTTCTTTGTCACAAAATTCAAAATAAACAAGCACTCTTTTTGTATTGCAAAGAGCACTCTTCCCAAAACAATCTGTACAATTTCCCTTAAGCAGTCATTAAGTACTTAGCTGGCAGCTGTGAAGAAACTTCACACCCCTTCTTCTTCCAACGAAGTGAGACACACACACACACGTTGCTCTGCTTTGGTTTCAGAGGTGTGAAAAAGCAACAAAGTCCAGCAACACAAGATTCCTGATGAACTGCAATCAGATATGCTTCTACAACGGCCAAACCCACATAAATAGCAGCAGCTCTAATTACTGGAGCCCCACCCAAACACAGGTGGCCTCCCTTATTTCCTGTAATATGTTCTTATTTGGTCTCTTCTATGCATAATTCTGCGCTTGCGTGGGTCCAAAACATCATCATCTGAATCAATGGAAGATAAGGGAGATTGACTTCCTGGGCAGTGTGCCAAGCCCTCCTCTGCCGAGTCACTCCCAACTTCTTCTTCGCCAAGGAAACTAAACTCTGAACTGATTCTGTCGGCAATAACACAAGCCTGTGACATGTTGAATTTTCCCCTACATCCACCTCCTCATTCCCTGGGGCAAGAGCTGGGCCAGAGCCAACCACAACACATTGGAAGGTATAATTACAATATTTCCCAATGTGTTTGCGTGTGTCAACAGGTCAGATCTCAGGCAATCAATTGTGCATGCACAGTTTTTCATGTGATGAATCTTTCAGATCAAATATTGTGATATATATGCAACTGCTATATGTAAACTGCATTGGCTTTTGTTTTCCTTTGTAAGCAGCTTCCAATGTTGGCTGAAATTTGTTAAAGCCTTTCCTTGTTTAAAGTTGCTAAACCTGAAGGATTAGCTATCCTACACATACACACATCTCTTCACCAACAGTGGTGTATTGGCAGTTCTGTGTTAGCAAAAACTTCAGAAGAGAAGGATTTAGGGGTAGTGATTTCTGACAGTCTCAAAATGGGTGAGCAGTGTGGTCGGGCGGTAGGAAAAGCAAGTAGGATGCTTGGCTGCATAGCTAGAGGTATAACAAGCAGGAAGAGGGAGATTGTGATCCCACTATATAGAGCGCTGGTGGGACCACATTTGGAATACTGTGTTCAGTTCTGGAGACCTCACCTACAAAAGATATTGACAAAATTGAACGGGTCCAAAGACGGGCTACAAGAATGGTGGAAGGTCTTCAGCATAAAATGTATCAGGAAAGACTTAATGAACTCAATCTGTATAGTCTGGAGGACAGAAGGAAAAGGGGGGACATGATCGAAACATTTAAATATGTTAAAGGGTTAAATAAGGCTCAGGAGGGAAGTGTTTTTAATAGGAAAGTGAACACAAGAACAAGGGGGCACAATCTGAAGTTAGTTGGGGGAAAGATCAAAAGCAACATGAGAAAATATTATTTTATTGAAAGAGTAGTAGATCTTTGGAACAAACTTCAAGCAGACGTGGTTGGTAAATCCACAGTAACTGAATTTAAACATGCCTGGGATAAACATATATCCATCCAAAGATAAAATACAGAAAATAGTATAACGGCAAACTAGATGGATCATGAGGTCTTTTTCTGCCATCAGTCTTCTATGTTTCTATGTTTCTAACACTTTTCCAAAAAAAGAAAGTGAATGGGTTTGAATGTTATTTTAAACTGGACACTTGTTTTATGCTGTTTTCACATAGCATCTGTGTTTCCGTTTGCTTTGTGTTTACATATTCTTATATTTCTGGGATTTTTTTTCTTGTACATCTCCTTAGGAATAATGTTGAAGATTAGCATATCAGTATTTACACGACCTTTAAAAATATAGATCAAATTATTTCTATATCTATATATACATACAGTATAGGACAGAATATATCTGAGCCATGATATCAAAACTATTTGTAAACTGTACATCTCTATAAGTGGATCAAATGCATTTTTCTTTTTTCTTTTTTTTAACATTTTTATTGATTTTTTTAAAATATAAGACAAGACAAGACAAACAACATTTAACATGTAAAGGAGCTACCATTGCTCCGCTAAGCATAGAAGTCTTACTAATACAAAAAAGAAAGACTAGTTATGATTCAGATCAGTACAGAAAAGTAAAAATTGTTAATAACATATTTTTTAACATACTACTATAATATAACATCTGAATACTTCAGCATTTTTGTTATAGCATTGCAATTAAAATAATTGAAATCGGTTAATAAAGCTAAAACCTATCCATAAAGTTTCAGTATACAATTTATTCAGTCTGGTAAATTGGTTTTCTATAATTTGTTTTTGTATTATTGATAATCCTTTTTTACATTCCACCATTTATATACTTTCTCCCAAGTTTTATAAAACTCTGTTTCCATTTGATTATTTAACTGTCTCGTCATCATATCTAATTCTGCACATTCTATAATTTTCTTAAAGATGTCTTCGTCTTTTGGAATTTCCTTTTCTTTCCATTTTTGTGCAAAGGTAATTCTTGCCACTACTAATATATGGATTATTAAATAATATATTTCTTTTTTGTATTTAGTATCAGTAATACCTAATAAGAAGAATTCTGGGGTCTTCTTAATCTCCTTATTTGTAATTTCCTTTAACCATTTTTCTATCTTATTCCAGTAGATCTTAGCTTTTGGGCAAGTCCACCATGTATGGAAATATGTACCAATTTCTTTTTTACATTTCCAGCAAATAGGGGAGGTATTTGGAAACATCTTTGAAATCCTGTATGGTGGAAGGTACCATCTATAAAACATTTTGGTTTGATTTTCTTTAAAAGAGATCGATTTAGTTATTGCAGAAGAGGCGGAGTAACGACACGACACAAGAGCTGGATTTAAAACTGGGTCATTTTTATTAATTAAATTTGCATAATTTAATTAAATAAATTAGCATAAATTAGCATAATTAAATATAACCCCTAACAAAGGACCCGCAGGGTCAAACAATTGCTTCCGGGGCGGAAAATGACGCCAGAAAAACTTCCGGGGCAACTTATGGGCGTAGCTCCATGCTGATCCAGGTGAGGGACCACGCCCTCACCTGAGACCCTGCCATGCACTTGCATGTGGGAGGTCCCGCCTGCTAACCCCTACAAGGGGAATTAAATGGTCGGGACCCAAAGACAGGTTCCCCCCAATAGCTCAGGTCGCTCAAACCACAAGCCCTTGGAGAGAACCTGTCAATCATCCCCACAGATGCCCAACAGAGAACACGCGGTTGCTAAACCACCACCCAGTATTCCGCCCCTAACCTGCCACGAAGTGGGGGTCAGATCTCTATCTTGGCCCCCCGACTCCCCCCTCTAACTGCACCAGCTCGCACAGTGACCGCTGCAGGTCCTGTAAGAAGATGGTGTTCCCTTGTTCTGACAGGTGAACACCGTCAGCCCGGTAAAGCCATGGCTGATCTATGGTGATGTGGGAATGGGCCACTACAACCCAACCTAATTCCCTGACTGCCTTACCCAGGGCCTTATTAGCTCTCCGTCTAACCCGGTGAATGGCCCTAAGGGAAATGGCGACCCACAAATGATCCTCGGGAGGATCTGAGACCACACCACTTGCGCGGTGGGCCACACAGTGCGAAGCCACTGCAGGTCTTCGCAAGCCTGGAAGATCAAGGACCGACCTCCAAGCATGCACAGGTCATTGCCACCGAGGTGCAAGACCATTCACCTGGGCGCAGCAATGGGATGCCACCCTACCAGTACCACCTGGGTGCAGCAATGGGATGCCGCCCTCCCAGCGCCTCCTGGGTGCAGCAATGGGATGCCGCCCTCCCCGCACCTCCTGGGCGCAGCAATGGGATGCCGCCCTCCCAGGAGCCCCTGGGCGCAGCAATGGGATGCCGCCCTCCCAGGACCACCTGGGCGCAGCAATGGGATGCCGCCCTCCCAGCACCACCTGGCCGCAGCAATGGGATGCCGCCCTCCCAGCACCACCTGGGCGTAGCAATGGGATGCCGCCCTCCCAGGACCACCTGGTCGCAGCAATGGGATGCCACCCTCCCAGCACCTCCTGGGCGCAGCAATGGGATGCCGTCCTCCCAGCACCACCTGGGCGCAGCAATGGGATGCCGCCCTCCCAGCACCACCTGGGCGCAGCAATGGGATGCCGCCTTCCCAGCACCACCTGGGCGCAGCAATGGGATGCCGCCCTCCCAGGTCCACCTGGGCGCAGCAATGGGATGCCGCCCTCCCGGCACCACCTGGGCGCAGCAATGGGATGCCGCCCTCCCGGCACCACCTGGGCGTAGCAATGGGATGCCGCCCTCCCAGCACCACCTGGTCACAGCAATGGGATGCCACCCTCCCAGCACCTCCTGGGCGCAGCAATGGGATGCCGCCCTCCCAGCACCACCTGGGCGCAGCAATGGGATGCCGCCCTCCCAGCACCACCTGGGCGCAGCAATGGGATGCTGCCCTCCCAGCACCACCTGGGCGCAGCAACGGGATGCCGCCCTCCCAGCAGTAGTGGTAGAAAACCTTTCCCACCACACACCTCTTCTCCCCAGCCAGCCGACGTTGACCCATCCGCCCAATGACAGTTGGGTCCCCCCCGGCGGTTCTTGTTGCTGAGCGGTCGACCCAAAATCACGCTGTGACCCCAAAGCAACACCTTCGGTCTCGTACTGGCGGGGCTGAATAGAAGAGGGCCAAAAGAGGTGAACCTAGCCTAAGATCTTACCCCGTACCCTCAGCCAGCCGTTCATACCCTAAACAGGCCGCTGACCACCAGCGGCCGATTTCCCGAATCCTCCGTATCGAGAAACCCCTAATTGCCGCACTAGTGGCGGCGCCGACACGGAACAATGTGTTTCACAGCCAGCGGGATCAATGCCTAGCTTGGCCAGAACCCTGTACACTAGAACCCAGCTGACTAAATCAACGAACCGGAAGGCACGGAGCGACCTGTCAGCCTGCCAGGAGGCCATAGCCTCGCTGACCCGCAGGGCCCCAAAACATGACAGAAGCCGCTGCCCCAAAGAGACGGGCCTCACACAGAGAGGCACACAGACTGTCCAAAGCTTGAGCAATAAGCGACAGCTGCTGCACCGTCAGAGCCTGGCGACTATCCAAAAAGGGAGTCCCCTGTCGCTCCCATACCCAGCCTTCCCAAAGCTTCTTACCCACGTGCTAACATGCCCCCAAGGTGCTTAGTGCTACCGAGAGGGCCACGGTCCTGTTGGCTACAGTCCTCCACTGCCCGAGGGCCCACCCAGGCTCCAAGGTGGTCGGGGAAGGCTTCCGGTGCCGCGCAAGCCCATGTAGCCAGGGTCCAAAACCTGGACAACTGACCCCGGGACAAGGCGTCAGCAATCCTGTTGTCTAGACCATGAACATGTCGAGCCATAAACAGGGCATTCAGGGACAAGGACCTGTGCACGAAATGGCGGACAAGCCGCATGACCATGTCATTTTTAGAGGACAGGGCATTCACAACATGGACAACTGCCAAGTTGTCACACCAGAAGTGCACAGTCCTGTCCCTAAACTGCTCTCCCCACAGCTCTAAAGCTACTATCAGTGAGAAGAGCTCCAAAAAGGTCAAATCCTTGACTAAGGGAGAGGCCCTCCATTCCGGAGGCCACATGGATTAAATTGGCCAGAAAGCCCTGCCATACGCGCAGGTCATCCTTGACCCCAGCGCTCAGGCGGGTACGATGATGGGGCAAACGAAGCCCCTTCATCGTAGTGTATACTCTCCGGGCGAAGGCCCTGCCAGGGGCTATTACCCGACAGGCAAAGTTAAGAAGCCCGGCGAGTTCCTGTAGCTGATAAAGGGTTACCTTCCGACTAGCTAACACCATGTCAAGCTTGCTCTGAATCTTGAGCAGCTTGTCTGGAGGCAATCTGTAAGATTGCCCCTCCAAATCCAATTCGATACCCAGAAAAGTAATCCTGGTAGCAGGGCCCTCAGTCTTCTCCGGGGCCAATGGGACCCCCAATTGAGCACAAAGGGTTTCAAACGATCGCATCAGGGGAAAACATTGCTCCGAATGCGCAGGCCCCGCTAGCAGGAAATCATCGAGGTAGTGAATGACCGAGCCCAGACCAGTGCGCCTCCTGAGCACCCACTACAAAAAGGTGCTAAAGTTCTCAAAAAGAGAACAAGATAGGGAACATCCCATCGGCAATGCTCCATCCACGTAAAAGCCCCCCTTGAAGTGGAAGCCCAGGAGCTCGAAATCGTCTGGGTGTATGGGGAGGAGCCGGAATGCCGACTTAATGTCACATTTACCCATAAGGGCTCCAACCCCACACTTCCTCACCATACCTACCGCCGTGTCAAAAGACGCATAGCGGACAGAACAAAGTTCATCAGGAATGAAATCATTCACTGATTCACCTTTTGGAAAGGACAGGTGGTGAATCAACCTAAATTCACCACTAGCCTTTTTGGGGACCACCCCTAAAGGGGAAACCCGAAGAGTCGGCGAGGGCGGGCACAGGAAAGGTCCCAGTACCCTGCCCTCGGCCACCTCCTTCTGGATTCTGGCTCTAACGATGTCTTCATGTCCCACAACCGATTTAAGGTTGTCAGACATGAAGGCGTTCCGGATCCCCACATAAGGGATCCTAAAACCCTCCGAGAAACCCTGCAGGAGAGCAGCCGCTCTCCTGCAAGGGTGGTAATCCTCCAACCATTCCTTCAAAACTCCCAGCCTAATTGGGCTGGGACCCTTTTCCCCCAGTGGGCGGGGGCTGCTTAGCCTGACCCCCCCTTTTCTATCCTTACCATTTTTGGGCCTAGTACAAACGTTGGTAGAGTGTGAGCCCCCACAGTTCCCACAGGCCTGTCTGAATTTGCAAAAGGGGCGAAAACACGGCCCTTTCGCCGAAAATTCATGACATGGGGGGGCACTTTTGCAGCACCCCCCATAGCCGTCTTAACTGAAGGGGATGCCGCCGGCTCCTCCTCCATGAAGTGACCGCTGTCTGTGCGTTCGCCATTCTCGTTCCCAGACATGTGGGTGGCAGCAAACCACAAATCGGGGACAACCATATCCCAGGGGAGTGTGGGATCAAACGCTACCCTCATTCTAAAAGCCTTGTCATAGTGACGCCAAATCGTGCCCTTGTACTCAAAATGAGCACAGGCAATCAAACCGATATATTTAAACATCAAGGCGGCCCTAGCGGGCTCCCTCTGAATCACTATGGAAGCGGAAGTCAGATAAGCATACAGCCAAGAGCTGAAGCATATGCTAACCTTAACCTTCTTAGGCTTGTCCACCTGCACCTTCCCCTCTTTCTCTTTCTTGGGGACTTCTCTGTTAAGGAGGGAGAATAGATCAATATATTCCCCTTTCTAGATACTTTCCCTGACAGAGGGATGGAGGTGAAATCCCAGAGGCGTGGAGGGCAGCCCCCAAGGGATAGCACCTGACCTAATGCTGGCCGAAGGATCCCAGGCTGTGGCCACCCTCATCCCCCCCAGACCCCGCCCCCGGCACAGAGGCCGTCGAGGGGGTCTGAACCACTGCAGTAACAGTGGGGGGAGCCCAAATCTGGCTACAAGTGACAGCTGCACTACCCAATGTGTTGACCCCCCTCCCAGAACCCGGGGGGGACAATGGCCTGACCAGGCAAAGGGAGGAGCAGTGGAAATGTGGGGTATGGTGCGATCTCACCTGCCCCCATTGGGGTAGAAGCCATCCAGAGGGCCCAGCTCCTACTGAGCTAGGCGACTGTCATCTGCCCGGTCTGGGCCGCTGGTTCACCTGGTGGTCCACCGAGAGCCGCTGGGGCTGCTGGGGTGGCACCCCCTGGCCCATACACCGACCCCCAATGGGCATCCAGGTCAACCAGCCTCTCGATGATCCTAGACCAGGAATGAGCAGGCATACTAGCATCGGTACACTGGGGACCTCTTCCCCTGCCCTCCCTCCTGACCCCTGTTTGGGAGTCCTCCTTCACCAACCGTGCCCTGGCAGAAGGCCTTAAGGCCTTCTTAGGCCGGGCCATAGCCTCAACTGATTGCGCAGGAGGCTTCTGCCTTTTAGGAGCCATCAGGTTAGAAATAAATGTTAAATTAAAGTCCAATTAAACCAATTGGTCTAATACCAAATGAGATCTGTGGGAGGGAAAGGATTCCCCTGAAGCCACCAGGCCTGATGGCCCAAAGGCTCCACCAGGCCCACTAGGCCGCACCCCCCTGGACCCAAGCCTGCCCCAAGGGTGCCTCGAAAAAACCCCGGAAGGGAAGGCCCAGCCCCAGGAAAATTTCCCCCCTTGGCCCAAGGGGAAGAATCCCAAGCTCTCCGCCCCAACACCCGCCCCGGGTGTTCGCTGCTGAGTCCAGGGCGAAAAGGAGGTTTTCTAGCCTGCCCAGCCCTTTTATAGGGCTGGCAGGTTCCGCCCTGGACTCATCATCAGGCAGGCCGAAGCCTCCTGATGATGCATTTCCAAGATGGTGGCTGCCAGAGATCGTGTCTCCTGGCCCTGCTGCAAAAACTGCCGGGGATGAAGACACCGACAGGTATTTTCCAATTTTTCTAATATCTTTGTTGTAGCTGCATATCTAGAAAAATAGAAACATAGAAGACTGACGGCAGAAAAAGACCTCATGGTCCATCTAGTCTGCCCTTATACTATTTCCTATGTTTTATCTTAGGATGGATATATGTTTATCCCAGGCATGTTTAAATTCAGTTACTGTGGATTTACCAACCACGTCTGCTAGAAGTTTGTTCCAAGGATCTGCTACTCTTTCAGTGAAATAATATTTCCTCACGTTGCTTTTGATCTTTCCCCCAACTAACTTCAGATTGTGTCCCCTTGTTCTTGTGTTCACTTTCCTATTAAAAACACTTTCCTCCTGAACCTTATTTAACCCTTTAACATATTTAAATGTTTCGATCATGTCCCCCCTTTTCCTTCTGTCCTCCAGACTAGTTTATGAAAACCAGCAAAAAATTTTACTAACTAACCCTAGTCTGCATTTTGCCTTCATGAATTTTATGGACTGCATTAACATTTTTTCTAATTTCATAAAATGAAATTAATAATCATTTACGCCATTTCCTCTCATTTTTCCAGTTTTGGGAATCTTTTCCACACAACGAACCAAATCATCAAAAGTAATCCAACTTATATCTCAGATATGACTGCTACCTGTATGTTTGTATATCTTTAACTCATTTTAACAGCATCATCTGTTGCATTTAGCTAGATTTTCAGCATAACATTGCACTTAGCTCACTCTGGAATTAGATTAAACTCATACACGCACAGGAAAGCTTCATTATGCCAGAAACAAATAAACCCATTCATTTCAGCACCTGTGCAACCTCATCTTTGGGAGCCAATCATTTTGAGATGTATGAAGAGCTTTTATAATGGTGGTGATTATGATGAGGGGCAGACTACGTAACAACCGAGGCACAATGGCCTTCAAGCAAAGAAAGAGTGTCATATCAGAGAGGCTTTTAATGGGGGGAGGAAGTACTGTGGGGTGTACATTACCTGTAAGTGATAGCATTGCATCTCTGCTTTAAACAAATATTTACCAGAACCCAAACAATTTGTTCCATCACTACTTTGCTTTTTATGAAAATCCTGAAGAAATCAGAGAAATTCCCCAGGGCATCATAGATTCCTCAAGCAAGCTATTTAAATATGTACTTTAAGGTTAGGGTTGATAGATGCTGATGGAAACAAAGGGAAAATGGGAGTAGTGCTTGATTGGTAAGGAAGAGATTGAGCTAATTAATTTATTATGCTGGTGTAAATTTGCTACGAGAGCAATCATGGGCTTCCCTAAATATGCCCATGTCACACCAACACTTCGTAGTCTGCATTGGTTGCCGATCAGTTTCCGGTCACAATTCAAGGTGTTGGTTATAAAGCCCTTCATGGCACTGGGCCAGATTATCTCAGGGACCGCCTTCTGCCGCACGAATCCCAGTGACCAGTTAGGTCCCACAGAGTTGGCCTTCTCCGGGTCCCGTCAACTAAACAATGTCAGTTGGCGGGGCCCAGGGGAAGAGCCTTCTCTGTGGCAGCCCCGGCCCTCTGGAACCAACTCCCCCCAGAGATTAGAATAGCCCCCACCCTCCTTGCCTTTCGTAAGCTCCTCTAAACTCACCTCTGCCGTCAGGCATGGGGGAACTAAGATAATCTTTCCCCCTAGGCTTCTACAATTTATGCATGGTATGTTTGTATGTATGATAGGGTTTATAACAAGGGTTTTTAGCTGTTTTAGTATTGGATTTTTACATTCTGTTTTTATCACTGTTGTTAGCTGCCCCGAGTCCACGGAGAGGGGCAGCATACAAATCCAACAAACAAATAAATAAATAAATAAATAAATAAATAAATAAATAAATAAATAAATAAATAAATAAATTGTCTTGATAAAGGTCAAGAAACCAAGTGACCCTCAGTTATAGACCTATCTTGGCCATGAACCCACCTGAGTGACTTTGTCTCAATCAATCTGCCTCAGCCCTAATACAGAATTGTACTTGCAGTTGAAAGTGATCTGTTTACTTTTTGAATACCGTATTTTTCAGACTAATAAGACAGACTGGGGTATAAGACACACCTTATTTTGGGGGGGAGGAAAATAGGGGAAAGAATCTGCTTACCAGATATTCTGGCTAGCAACCTTAATCTGATCAGCTTCAGCACATTATTTTATCCCCTGGTTAGGGCTTTAAAAAAACTTTATTCGGAGAGAGTAACAATGAAAGAGCTTGCAAGCGGGTAAGAGCTGGGAACATTGTTAGCACTTGGTTATGGCTGGAAAGAAACTTATTCGGAGCAAGTTAGAACAATGAAAAAAGCCCTGCAAAGACATAGGGCTTGGAAAACATTATTTACAGAGAGAAACAATGAAAGAGCCTGCAAGGTAAGAGTTGGGGAGATTGCTAGTTAGGGCTGAAAAAAAGCTACATTCAGAGTATAAGATGCACCCAAATAATCAGGAGGAAAAAGGTGTGTCTCATACTCCAAAACGTACAGTATATAAACATACTTGCCATTTTGTAAATCTAATTCCATCTTATACATCCACTGCAACTTAGGCACAAAAAATACAGTTTCCAATATTAGGTAGCCTGAGGCAACTGCCTTCAGCTGATAAAGAGGGACTGTACTGCCTTCTAAGTTCTCCTACTACTCTCAAGGGTAAGGAAGGATATTATCTGTTCAACAATGTTGAAAGAAGATTGTCAGCTCAATTAGTTTCTTGGGAAAAGTGGGTGTGGCATTATTCGTTGTTCTTCATGCAACATATTAAACAACCACCACACCACAACAGAGCTGGGGTGGCACAGTGGTTAGAATGTAGTATTGCAGGCTAACTCACTGCTTACTGTCTTCGGAGAGGGGCGGCATACAAATCTAATAAATTATTATTATTATTATTATTATTATTATTATTATTAATTATTATTATTATTATTATTATTAATTATTATTACTGACAGAAATTTGATTCTGGCTGGTTTAAGATTGACTCAACCTTCCATCCTTCCAAGATCGGTAAACTGAGGACCCGGATTGTTGTGGGTAAACTGCTTACAGAGGGCTGTCAAGTACTGTGCAGCAGTATATTAGTCTAAGTGCTATTGCTATATCTAAGCCAACTCCTAAAGTAGTGTTTTTCAAACCTGGCAACTTTAATACCTGTCGACTTCAACTCCCAAAATTCCCTGGCCAGCATAATTTCTGGGAATTGAAATTCACATATTTTAAAGTTCCCAAGTTTGAAAAAGACCTTTAAACATAGAAGCTAAAACTCAAAAAGAAAATTAAGACACAAAAATCTTTGGAAGGGAAATTTTCTCTCTTTTTTTTTTTAAAAAAAGAAGCCTCATTCTCACTAAGGTGACAATCTTGTTGTCTAGGCAGAAGCACTTTAAGCAGAGCTTGTGTGATTGAATTTCCCTCCACATAAAACATTTACAGCACTTAGAGAAGTACTGTAGGTAGGAGGGAGAAGGTTGGCACAATAGGTTTCTCCCTCAAATGCAGCGTGCTATGTGGAAAGCTTTTATTTTTACCATTTGCAAAGTTATGGATCGAAACTTTCCATGGCAAACTTTCCATTGTGGGCCAGTTTCTAAATTACGGTAGATGCTAGCTTTTCTGATGATTGTTCTAAAAAATTTAAATGTAGGGATTCCATGGTGTTTTTTTTCTTTTTCACTTCAAACAGTGCAGCCCAAATGTTTGTGCAGAGTATTGATGTTGAGATGAATACGCTAACTGATATCATGTTCATTTGCATAGCAGAATTTTCTGGAAAATTTTCTGATTAAAAAGCCTGAGTAATTTTTTGGGGGGTGACTAAATGTTCCAATGTTTGGACTAGTGTGGATGTAGAATTCTGCTCATATCAATTGTAGAATACTGGGCTGTTGTACTGCAGCCATAGTGACTACCAGCATCAAAGGCAAGTTGTTTTCATTTTCACATTGTTTTCTCTGAACATCAATAAAATCAGATATTGAACTGAAAGACCAGGGTCTCCAAGATAAATTTGATGCCTTTCTCCCAAAATGATGGGAAATTTTTCAAAATCATAACGACGGAGTGGGGGCTGGGGGTTGGGCAGGTTTGTTAATTATCAATTTTACCCAAATTGTGAGGTAACAAAGCTTCATGGGAACCTTTACAAAAGCAATGCTTAATTCCAGTCATAATACAGAATTAGGTCCATTGCAAGGAATTCAAAGTACAGATTTGAAAACTGAGCTATTTCAATCGGGTTTTGATCACTAAAGCCAAAGGTAAGTCCTTTTGGCTTTTAAAATGTTTATGGCAATGGATGGATCTCTTGTGCCATCTGTAAAATGCAGACTGGCATTAGCCTAACTGGCAACAGTTTTTATTTTTTCCTTTTAGCTGACATTACCAAATAATGGAACAGGCAAAGGAAGAAGTGGACAACTAGAAATGAGGACAAGTGGGATGGGAAAGGAGGGCAAACTATTTGACTTTCCTAGCACCCATGACAAATATTATAACCAAAAACATCAATAAAAACCCACATACATCTATGCATCTATGTGTATAAAATATGAAATTACTTTTTCCAACATCAGAAAGACTGGCTTTTTAGTCATAGGGTTAAATTCTTCAGTGTATGAAGTTGTCCATTTCAGGCAGCAGCACAAGACAGGCGGGTGCCAATAACTCATTAAGATCACAGAACTGAGTTTGTTAACTTGTAGTTAGTATTTATTAGGGTAAACCACAGAGCTTCTGAGAGAATCTTCTCATGAATAGATTCTCAAAAAAGACAGTATTTGATTTTTGAACATAGGCCTACCAGACAGAGGACGTAAAGACAAAAGAAGAATATATTCTCCTTTGGCCTGATGAATGATAACTGTATACTTAGCTTTAGTAGGAAGTTGCTGCATTAGTCTATGGTGGCACAAAAATAAAAATAAGGGGAGTCTGGCAGCATCTTTTCCAACTAACAAATTATATTAAAAGTCAGAAGAAGTGGGAAGGCTGCTTATCAAACCTTACACTTTAAATAAAATTTATTAATTGTAAAATACTTGATGCCTTCTAATTGTTTGTCTCTTAGCAATAGCATTTGTAATTCTCAGATATTTAAAAGTTTTTGGTTCTTGAATAGCTGATTTGCATTGAGAGATGACAGGCAGACAGAGAGACAGCTGTTATATACATACAGACATAGATTCATACATCTTGCTAGTATCCGTGACAAATATTACAATGTACAATGGAGTGATTGTCCTCAGATTTTACATGAAGTACATAACGCAAAAGATAAGAAAATAATAAAACAAAGCTAAAACATTTGCATAGAAATTATTCAGCAGTTGATAATGATAACAAAAAGCTAAGAAAAGCTTCCGAGATCTTTGTGTGAAGACCCTGTGAGGGACAATATAGTCTATTATGCATATAAATTTTAGAGCTCCTTCTTCAAGCTCAAGGACACAGACTAGCCCAAATTAAATACTCCCACACTCATTGATTTCCTGAAAACAGACTAAACACCTTTCCCAGTGAAATCAATAGAATTTAAAAGTGGATTTTTTTTGTTTCAGAAATCCAAAATGCATCCTTAGAGGTACTGATGCCAGAAAAAAAACCCATATTTGCTTAAAGAGACTTTCTATAGAAAAAAACATATATTTTTATGATATGCTATATTTTAATTTAAAGAACGATAATCTCAAATTAAAGTGGCTCATACTGTGAATGGTACAATTCTTACCATATTTTCAGCAAATCTTCCACTTCAAAGGTAAATTTTATTTTATTTATGCATCATTTAAATAAAACTCTAATCTCTCTTTCCGATAAACACAGTATCTTTTTACAAGTAGATTTTCTTGGTTTGTTGATTGGAATTTGAATCGCAAAAATTAACACAGCCAATCTTACAGAGGGAAACTCCACTTGCAGTATTTTTGTTTGAAATATTTTATCAAATTCTGAACTTTTGCAAAAAGAATGATTGCACTGAGTTTGATTAATTCATTACAATCTTTTCTCCAACACTTGTTGCCATTTCAGAGCAATTCCCATACCTATACTGTTATTTCCTAGGTAACAAAGCACTCAATAATAGGTCTGGAATGTAAAAAGGAAGGAAAGAACCTTTGTGTTTGCTTTTCATTTGAAGTCAGAAATCTAGAGATTTCTTTTTTTAAAAAAAAAAAAAACCATACACAATACAGAGAAAAGAAGAAGAATCCATGATTCGGCAAAGAAAAATGAGGTAATTGTAAGACCTGTGAATTGAAAACTCTTTAAGTATTTTATTGCATAAAATTCAGCTTTGCAGTAATAAATATACTGCCTACTTTGGTCAGCAGAATTAATCAGTAAGGTTGCCAACAACCCAGAACTCCAAAAATAAATTTAATTTTAAATTAATAATTTTTGAATGTTAATCTTTTATATATTTCAAGCTTTGGCTTGTACGTGTGATATCTGAATGGAATTGCTGAATAATAAATAATTGTTTTCAAGCAAGGCACTTGATAAGACTCAGTGGTGTTTTAGAATTTAGACTGTAACTGTTAACTTAATGATATGTGCAAGCTAAATCCAGAGTTTACTTGTGATTTCCCTGATTATCCTTTATTTTTCCTGTGGCCCATCAAGTCTGTAACCCATAACTGTAAAAATAACAGCATCCAAGCAAAATGTTATTTCTATATTTCTTTTGCTGTGAGCCACTTAGAGTCCCTGGAGAGTTGGGCAGCATAGAAATTGAAGGAAGGAAGGAAGGAAGGAAGGAAGGAAGGAAGGAAGGAAGGAAGGAAGGAAGGAAGGAAGGAAGGAAGGAAATATACAGTATAAGTCAAATATTATTATTTCATTTGTCTATGAGGCTGGAATTATTTATTACTTCTGGATTGTTTCTGATTAAATTGTACCAAGACTTGCTGTGATATGTAAGTGTAGCCAATGTTTTCACCATACTTATTATTGTAACAAATTTAAAGAGAGGTGCGATTTTATCTGATCAGTTTTACTAGTATGAGTTGCATTTGCTTAAACCAGAGTAACATTGCAGGGTTCCAGAAAATAGTAACTACCACTTTTTATACTCCTTGATCAACAGAGTAAAGGTAAGGAAGAAGTATCTTTGCTACCGTTACGATTATTATTGCAGCCACTTATTATTACAGTTTTTGCACTTCTAATAAATTAATTTAGATGAATTCAATAGTCTAAATCAGCATTCAGCATTTCTGAATATGTGATCTGAGGAAATCAAATTTTAAAAATATTCCAAAATTTCTCAATTTTAATTTCTAACAGAGTAAAATTAATAAATATAATTCACATAATCAAAGCTATTTGTGGTCCTCAATTATTTTTAAGAATGTAAAGGGTTTCTAAAATATGTCATGATTTTGTCTTTGGGGGGTGTATTTCTGCATACTCATCTGTCACAATTGTTTTGACTATGTCACCTCTTAAATCCCCGTGTGCCACTTGACGTTTTCCTTGTCCTGATGTTTCCAACTGAAAAATGTTCTCAGAAAATACAAGAAGCTGAGAGGAATTCATTATGGATCAAATTTTGCTCTCTGATAGCCATGCCTTTCTGCTTCAGAAGCAGAATTTAATTGAGATCTGAGGATCCCTGGTGGAGCACTGGTTAGAGTGCAGGATTACAGGCAAACCTCATAATTTTTGAAAAATGTATTTTTTCTTTTATGTACGTCTAGAACATATGCACCAAAGACAAATTCCTTGTGTGTCCAATCATACTTGGACAATAGAAAATTCTATTCTATTCTAACACTCGCCCCACAGCCTGGAGTTCAATTGTTGTTGTTGTTGTTATTATTATTATTATTATTATTATTATTATTATTTATTGGATTTGTATGCCGCCCCTCTCCGTAGAAATTGAGTTTCCACCCCCCTGAGGTCAGTAAAATGAGGACCCAGATGTTGGGGACAATATGCAGACTCTGTAAATTGCTCAGAGAGGTCTGTAAAGCTCTATAAAGTGGTATATAAGTCTAAGTGCTACTGTTATTGCTAACTTAGATCTTAGTCTGTTGCAATGGTTAACTTGTGAAGGTACAGTTGCCAAAACAGCTGATTTCCCCCATAGCGTAACGCTCCAATCTTTATAATATCCATTACTTTTTGAAGCAACAATAAATATTTCAAAATGGATAGACTCTACACATTTTTAAAAGGGAGAAAAATAACTTAGTATGAATGTTTGTTGAGTTGGTTTCAATTTTATCATGCTTTGTCATAATCATTTTGATCTTTTTTAGAAAGCTTCTTCAGTTTGTATGTTCTGTAATTTGCCTTTCAACCCAGATTCCCCTCTACCTCTTCTAATCCTCACTTTTATTCCTGCATGTTGGTTTTATCTCTGAAAGGCTTGGAGTCTCATTTTATTCAGGTTGGAATAGTGTTTTTGTTTCTCTGTAGTTTTTTAATCTTTAACACATTGTTCTTGAGTGTTTTCCTTTCTTCGTCAGGTTTTCTTTATTTATATTCTCTATAGACATTTTCTAGGTATACATGTGGAGTGTCCAGAACAATATTCATAACAAAATGCATGGTTGCTATAGTTTCCTTCAAAATATTTGCCTTAAAAAATATTTCTTCCACTTGAAGTTGGAGATGTATTGCACTTGACCTCCCTTAATTATTAATATGAACAACTATTGAGTTTTCAGAGTTGTGGGCCAATATATGTTAAAGGCGCAAAAAAGGAAATGTTGTATGTATGTTTGTATGTATGTATGTATGTATGTATGTATGTATGTATGTATCATTTATATTTTTTATTTCTATTGCCCATCTTTCTTAGATGTAGTTATTGTTAAACAAATCACAATGTGACGTAATAGCCAGTTCATATTAGAAAAATACAAAAATATAATTCTTTATTCTTTATTGGCCAAGTGTGATTGGGAATTTGTGGTAGCCCTCCTCCAATTGTCAATATTAATTTTCTAAGCATCAATTTATTAAGATAAAAGTTTCTACTATTACCATTGCTGTTTTTTCAGAGCACCATCTTACCATATTTGATGGGGGAAAAACATCATAAGTTCATCATTGTAAATCTGGCACCATTGAACTGCTCTAATACTTTATTCTACAAATCAAAGTACACTTTGTCACTGAATCTACTAAGAAACAAAGTGTCTCTCTGACAACTAATTTTCTAGGGAAAAGGTTTTCCTTTTCCTTTTTCAATTATTTGAGCTTCAGCCAACACAATAACAGGTTAATTCTTTTCGGTAGGAAAGTATTTACCAAAATCTTCCAGAAAAAGTATTTGTGCTTCATTTTCCTTTTGCATTTTAAGAAAGTTCATTACAATTTTCTGTATTTTGCTATTCTAGATGAAACTTCAAATATACATCCCATAACACTTTAAAAAGACATTTAAATTGTAAGTGAGAAGAATTTGAAAATAAATTCATTTCCAGGAAATTAATGTTTGTTGTGAATGACATTCCATATATATGATGAACCCCCTTCTCTTAAAATTCTTTTCTGTATAATAATTAACTGATGCATTCCACACTTCCTCCTTTGCTTTTCCATTTTATCCTAGCAAGAGAGAATTGTGAAAGAATTGAGGGTTTTTTTCCATACTATAAGTTAAATATGGTATTGGGAAATGATAATAAAATGGGCTTTTAAAAATTGAATAAATATTTCCCTGATTTTTAGACATAGAAACATAGAAACATAGAAGACTGACGGTAGAAAAAGACCTCATGGTCCATCTAGTCTGCCCTTATACTATTTCCTGTATTTTATCTTACCAACCACGTCTGCTGGAAGTTTGTTCCAAGGATCTACTACTCTTTCAGTAAAATAATATTTTCTCATGTTGCTTTTGATCTTTCCCCCAACTAACTTCAGATTGTGTCCCCTTGTTCTTGTGTTCACTTTCCTATTAAAAACACTTCCCTCCTGAGCCTTATTTAACCCTTTAACATATTTAAATGTTTCGATCATGTCCCCCCTTTCCCTCCTGTCCTCCAGACTATATAGATTGAGTTCATTAAGTCTTTCCTGATACGTTTTATGCTTAAGACCTTCCACCATTTTTGTAGCCCATCTTTGGACCCGTTCAATTTTGTCAATATCTTTTGTAGGTAAGGTCTCCAGAACTGAGTGCAGTATTCCAAATGTGGTCCCACCGGCGCTCTATATTGCAGGATCACAATCTCCCTCTTCCTGCTTGTTATACCTCTAGCTATTAAAAACACTTCCCTCCTGAACCTTATTTCACCCTTTATCATATTTAAATGTTTTGATCATGTCCCCCCTTTTCTTCTGTCCTCCAGACTATACAGATTGAGTTAATTAAGTCTTTCCTGATACGTTTTATGCTTAAGACCTTCCACCATTCTTGTAGCCCGTCTTTGGACCCGTTCAATTTTGTCAATATCTTTTTGTAGGTGAGGTCTCCAGAACTGAACACAGTATTCCAAATGTGGTCTCACCAGCGCTCTACATAAGGGGATCACAATCTCCCTCTTCCTGCTTGTTATACCTCTAGCTATGCAGCCAAGCATCCTACTTGCTTTTCCTACCGCCTGACCACACTGCTCACCCATTTTGAGACTGTCAGAAATCACTATCTCTAAATCCTTCTCTTCTGAAGTTTTTGCTAACACAGAACTGCCAATGCAATACTCAGATTGAGGATTCCTTTTCCCCAAGTGCATTATTTTACATTTGGAAACATTAAACTGCAGTTTCCATTGCTTTGACCATTTATCTAGTAAAGCTAAATCATTTACCATATTACAGACCCCTCCAGGAATATCAACCCTATTGCATACTTTAGAGTCATCGGCAAATAGGAAAACCTTCCCTACCAGACCTTCCCCTATGTCACTCACAAACATATTAAAAAGAATAGGACCCAGAACAGACCCTTGTGGCACACCGCTTGTAACCTGTCTCTGCTCAGAATACTCGCCATTAACAATAACTCTCTGATGTCTATGCTTCAGCCAGCTTGATTTTGGAAACAATTTGTCTGTAAAAATAATACTCAATATTGTTTTGCTAAGAAAGTGTTCTAATAACTTAATCAAAAAGAGGTAAAAGGATCAATAAAGAGGAATATTTTTAGCTCAAGGTTGAAATGAAGGGTCCTTGTTGCTCTTTGACCTTGGTTGGTTTCTTGAAGATATTTTATTATCCACACTAGGTAACATTATCAGTGATAGGCAAAAGTATATTTTTCTTCTTTTGGCAGCAGTAGCCGAAATTCCAGTATAACCAGGAAAGGAAAGATCCAGTACAATCTTTCAATGGCATAGGAAGGCCACCCAAATCTTCCCATTTAGTCCAAACCCAAGCCAAGAAGATCTAATGCTGTCGACCTAAAGGAAGAGAGAGGGAGAGAGAAAGTGAGAGAAAGAAAAGGAATTCAAAAATCCAAGCCCATGACTTGAGAAATTTCTTAAGGGTCTGGAGAATTTCTTTATCCCCAAAATGGCCCTGTTTCTCCCTGCTTTTTCCTGTTACAGTTTCAGAGGCTCAGGTTTGTAAGTGGAAAATGGTTCTTGAGAAGAGGCAAAAAAATCTTGAACACCCGGTTCTTATCTAGAAAAGTTTGTATGTAGAGGCGTTCTTAGTTAGAGGTGCCACTGTACTATGCATCTTTTTAGAAGAGGTTACATTTCTCATATAACCCCAACCTTTTTGCTGCAGTGATCTTGAGTTAAAAACAACCTTTAATCCAACAACCTTTAATCCAACTGGATTAAAACAACCTTTAATCCAATCTAGATATTAGAAGACCATATGATCTAGCCATTTGAATTGTCTACCATTTTCCTATCTCCTCTTCTACTCCCGACCATTCAAAGTGTGATCCAGGAGAATACATTACTCACCTCTTTAAACAGGAAACCATAAATAAATGGGATAATTTTCACCCCCTTCAGAAATTACAACTATGGAGCGGGTAGTTCTGTACCTGCAAACTCTCATTGAGATGCTTGCTAGTGACACCTCTGACTCATTCCTCACTTTGGCTCAAGGATGATGTCACATCCATTGTATAGTCTTCAACACTAGACTCCTTAGACTACTCAAGGAGAAGTCTTGCATTAATTAAGGATGCCTGTTACATGTACATCACTGACAATTATGAACAACTAATACATTACAGCCCATTGACCTTATGTGTAATATTAGCAAAAGGAAGCTAAGATGGGATAATAAGTCTTGGCTCATTTCCTGGTCTTCCAATCCAAACCTCCTGCATGCATCATTTTTATGTTTTACTTGGCTTTCTTATTATAATTGGCATTTATGTATGGTTTTCTTGCTGAATGTAACCTTAAGTAAAGCTTCAGTTAAAAATCTTATCCAGCCCTTTTTGTCATTCAAGAAATTATGCAACTCCCCTCTCAAACAGTGGAATGAGAGGGACCCAGGATTGCATTTAAAGAAATGCAATCCATGTGAGAATGGATGAGAATGGAAGATGGGCATGCCACTAGAAAGGGAGTAGAAGAAACACATGAACATCTCCCATACTGTCTAAGAGGCAGGAGAAGAGAGAAAGTAACATGCAAATTAAGACGTAGAGGTTATAAAAAACCCTCAACTTTATGAATCCCAGGCATAGCATCTGAACCAATGTATTTAGAAACAATGTATTTATAAAACCTACTTAGAGATGACCTGTTCCGGAACTGTTGCTTCAGTCAAGCATCATTAACTACAAGAATGCCTCAATTGGTTCTAGACAAGTTTGAAGGAAGGAAGTTAATATGAATGCCTAACAGTATTTTCAAATATATACAGTGCTTTCAAATATATAAGCCAACCATCTCCGTGAACTAATAATACACTAACATTCATGCTGAGCCATGTTGCAATGGAATTAATGAATGAAGAAGTGTAAAGCTATATGAAAAGGCTCTAGGAACTTTGTTGTTGATGCTTATCAAGAGTTTGGTGGTGTAATGGTTAGAATGCAGTACTGCAAGCTACTTCTGCTGATCACCGGCTGCCAGCAATTTGGCAGATCGAATCTCAGTAGGCTCAAGGTTGAGTCCTTCCAAGATTGGTAAAATGAGGAGCCAGATTGTTGGGGGTCAATGCTTATTCTCTGTAAACTGCTTAGGGAGGACTGTAAAGCACCGTGAAGTGGTATATAAGTCTAAAAGCTAATGTTATTGCTTGCAGGATGCTAATGTTATTGCTTGCATTTTTACCTTGCAATAACAGGGTATTTTCTCCTTTCATATGAAATAAAATAAGTGACACTTGAACAAATTTCTCTAGTTGACTTACCTTGCATCATACAATACTTTATTGGCCAATGTGATTGGACACACAAGGATTTTGTCTCTAGTACATAAGCTCTCCATGTACCTACAAGCAAGAAAGTATATATAGTCATAAGATACCAAGGTAGTAGAAAAGGTGAGAATGATAATAGTCTGATAATATGTAATAATCATATTACATGAACACATATCCATAGACATAAGACAGCACTGTAGGAATTAGGTGTCCAATAGAGTGATAGCGATGTCTAGTTGTTTTTACATGCAATGCCCTATAGCTGCATTCTGAGGTGTCCATTATGTCATGGAAAGAAAGTCTGTGACATAAAGGTTTGTTTCCAATCGTAGCAACATCAATATGATGAAATGTGTATCATAGCATCATGATGACACAACGCTCTTTGATACTTTGATATGTCTTGACATAAGTTGTGTTCTGCCGGTGTGTTTCAACCGCCCGTAATTACAGGATAATTAGTCCAGGAAGACACACACCACATGATAAAAGGAAAACCCAAAAGTTTTTATAAACAGAAAAACAGAAACAGCTCCCTTTTTAAATGGCAAAGGGATTTTCTGGTACACACAAGACACAGGTTAAATGCAATCCAATTGCTCACCCAATAACTGGGAAATTGAGTCCAATTCTAAAGTCCAGAGAGTCCATACACACAATCCTGAACAGCAATAAACCATGATCTTGATGAAACAATGAATCAGATAAACTGCCATGAGGCTAACACACCAGGCTGCACTTTTACCTGTAGCACTAATTACAGCAGCCCCACCCAACCACAGGTGGCCTCATTTTCTCTTGCAATAATCCTTCAGTTGTTGTCTCCTATGTATCACTCAACGCATGCATGGATGTGTCATTAATTCTTGTTCAGAATCCAGGGATGATACAGATGATTGATCTCCTCCTGGGCTGTCTGCCAACCTCCCCTCTTCTCTGTCACTCACACTTCCTTGGTCAGAGGAGATTTCGTCGGCAGATTCTACTGGAAGAAAAACAAGCCTGCGGCATCTGGATGTCTCCCCCACATCCACCCCCACACTGCTTGGGGCAGGAGCTGGGCCAGAGCTAACCACAACAGGTTGTGGCACCACATTGCCCACCTCTGATAAAGACACAATTCAAGGATTGAGAGAGTAAAGCAGTTTCCTTGACTCAGCCTTCCCCCTAATGAACCAGCACCCAATGGACCAGAGGAATGAATAAGATATGATGATATTAATTGGATTAATTGGGTCATATTATGTTCTGTTTTATATATGCTGTGAGCTGCCCCAAGTCCTCGGAGAGGGGCGGCATACAAATCCAATTAAATAAATAAATAAATATCTAAATGGTAATTTGCATAAAATGTCTGTCTTATCAGTGACCATATTATCTAATAATAGATGCATTTGCACTCTCCAGATTTTATGCCCCCCCCCCAATGCTGGCTGTCATAATGCATAATTTATCTTGTGATATAACCGAAAAAAGGCCCCTTAATAATAATGTTTTATGGTGACTCCAAATATGTTAATGCTGGAAAGTTTCTATCTCTCTACAAAGACACACACACACACACACACACACAATTAATATCCTAGAAAAGCCTCTCAAAAGTATGTTATATAAAACATAATTTCTCTTCCAGAAAAATAGTAGCCAGCAGGAATGTGGGGTTTGCCACCCATGGAATCTGTTCTGAAAAATCTGCAATTGTTGTATGCTATTTGAAAAGAGCCGAGTCTGCGGAGAGGGGCAGCATACAAATCTAATTAATAATAATAATAATTATAATTATAATTATAATTATTTTTATTATTTTTATTATTATTATTATTATAAATTATTATTATTATTATTATTATTATTATTATTATTATTATTATTATTATTATTATTATTTGCAAAAAAAAGATTAAAGAGTTTCTCTGAAGGACTGTTATCCACCAATTTGCAATTCAAGCCAGGGCTAGCAGGGGTGTGTATGTGTGTATGTGTTGTCATACTGCCCCCCCCCGGGCCACACACACTGTGAAGTTAGCATTTAGCCCCTCTATGAGTGTTTCCTGTGAAACTGTAATTAGTCTGACCAGGCTGTCTGCAGGAGGGGTTGAAAAAAAGTCAAGATAGTGACCACAACAGTGTGATCTTGAAATTCCTCACCTCCTGTTCCTGCTATGGATACTTCCGAACGCATCATCCCTTGAATCCTGTTCCTCAGCTGCACACAATAATCTCAGGAAGTTATTTTCAGTGTAAAGCCAAGTCATATCTGATATGGTTAGTTTAACAATACTGATCAGCATTCTGACCATTGCACATTTTTTCCTTCCAAATAACCAATACAATGGCAATACAAGGTTAGCGTTATCATATCCAGACCACAAAAATCTACATAATCATGAGGAAGGAATCAGCACCTTTTCCATCTCATTGTGCCATCCAATGATGGTCTGAAGTTTTGCAGCCTGGTGTGATCAGAGTGATGTACAATCACAAATAAATTTATTTTGTGACATTATTCTTCATTCCTAGTAGCCACTTACATAGATGTTATCCATGACAATCTATCCCTAACGTGTTATTTAACATCTTCTAATGGTGCCCACATAACTACTGTAACTATCCACCTTGCTAGGAGGACAAAAGGGAAAGGGGGGACATGATTGAAACATTTAAATATATTAAAGGGTTAAAATAAAGTTCAGGGAGGAAGTGTTTTTAATAGGAAAGTGAACACAAGAACAAGAGGGCACAATCTGAGGTTAGTTGGTGGAAAGATCAGAAACAACATGAGAAAATATTATTTTATTGAAAGAGTAGTAGATCCTTGGAACAAACTTCCAGGAGACATGGTTGGTAAATCCACAGTAACTGAATTTAAACATGCCAGGGATAAACATATATCCATCCTAAGATAAAATACAGGAAATAGAATAAGGGCAGACTAGATGGACCATGAGGTCTTTTTCTGCCATCAACCTTCTATGTTTCTATGCTGCTGATCATCCATTTTTTTCTTCCATCCTTTAATGCTCAACCAGCATTAAAGTCTTTTCCAGAAAACTGGGTCTGTGCTAAATATGTATGATAACTTGAACCTAGTCATTTGTGTCTCAAGTGGATTGATTTTTTTGGATGATCTATCAGTTGTTGTTTTTTTACTGTACATGGTATTCTCAAGAGTCTTGTCTAAGTCCATAGATAAATTGGTTCACTTAAATTATAATTGGTATTTCAAGCCCCAAAAATTCTGTGAAAATGTCTAGCGAAAATGCCATTTCAGCCTTCCTTATTTTCTTTTCCATTTTGTATAAATTTTGCTTTTGCATTGCCAAAAAAGAAGAAAAGAAATCTAAAATCAACTAACTCTTTTCCATGGGGTTTCCATGGCTCCATTAATATAGCAGGGCATATTAAAGGGGGGGGAGGTATTGACTCATCTTGTTTTAATTCATATGAAGGCACCATCATGGAAAATTCAAAGCAGAACACCAATCAGTTGTTTTCAACAATCATTGGATCTCAACTTTATGAAACAGAGGAACTCCAAACAATGGGAAGTGAAGATTTTTCTATAGAATATTCAGGAGTGGCAGTACAGCAGTTTTTGGAAACTAGCCCTTATCAACAAAACCATGAAATCCAGACCCAGAACAACACAGGATGCCACCACCAATCACCTTCACCAGACCCAAACCCGCATCCACCGCACGGCTTTTGGTTTTTGCCTGCACAAGCGTACATGCGTGCACAGGTTGGACTGATTTCCGTAGTCCGGTCACAGACAGTGGGTGGGCCGCATCCGGCCCCTGGGCCGCATCTTGCCCAGGTCTGCCCAAAACGATGCTATAAAGCACTGCACACCAGAACAACTAGACACAAGAAGGTTTTTCCCGAACGCCATCACTCTCTTTAAAAAATAATTCCTATTTACTAAATCTGCACTACTATTAATCTTCTCATCATTCCCATCACCCATCTCCTCCCACTAATGACTGTATCACTGTAACTTTGTTGCTTGTATCCTTACAATTTATATCGACTGGTTCCTAATATGATTTGATTGCTTATTTATACCCAGACTACCATTGTGTTGTATTTTATGATTCTTCTCGAACTTATCTTTTCTGTTATGTATACTGAGAGCATGGGCACCAAGACAAATTCCTTGTGTGTCCAATCAAACTTGGCAAATAAAACTCTATTCTATTCTATTCTATCTCATTTTCATTGTGTTGGTTGATTCATTTTTAAAGTTTGCAAATCATCTGGAAGTGATGTGCCGGTGGAAGTGATGTGCCGGTGGAAGTGATGTGCCAGTGCCTGGAGGCTGTTGGGGCCTGGATGGGTGTCAACAGACTCAAGCTCAACCCGGATAAGACGGAGTGGCTGTGGGTTTTGCCTCCCAAGGACAACTCCATCTGTCCGTCCATCACCCTGGGGGGGGGGAATTATTGACCCCCTCAGAGAGGGTCCGCAACTTGGGCGTCCTCCTCGATCCACAGCTCACATTAGAAAAACATCTCTGAGCTGTGGCGAGGGGGGCGTTTGCCCAGGTTCGCCTGGTGCACCAGTTGCGGCCCTATCTGGACCGGGACTCATTGCTCACAGTCACTCATGCCTTCATCACCTCGAGGTTCGACTACTGTAATGCTCTCTACATGGGGCTACCTTTGAAAAGTGTTCGGAAACTTCAGATCGTGCAGAATGCAGCTGCGAGAGCAGTCATGGGCTTACCTAGGTATGCCCATGTTTCACCATCACTCCGCAGTCTGCATTGGCTGCCGATCAGTTTCCGGTCACAATTCAAAGTGTTGGTTATGACCTTTAAAGCCCTTCATGGCATTGAACCAGAATATCTCCGAGACCGCCTCCTGCCGCACGAATCCCAGCGACCAATTAGGTCCCACAGAGTGGGCCTTCTCCGGGTCCCGTCAACTAAACAATGTCGGTTGGCGGGCCCCAGGGGAAGAGCCTTCTCTGTGGTGGCACCGGCCCTCTGGAACCAACTCCCCCCGGAGATTAGAACTGCCCCTACTCTTCCTGCCTTCCGTAAACTCCTTAAAACCCACCTTTGCCGTCAGGCATGGGGGAACTGAAACATCTTCCCCTGGGCATGTCTAATTTATGTATGGTATGCTTGTGTGTATGTCTGTTAGTATATGGGGTCTTTTTTAAATCTTTAATATTTTAAATTGTCAGATTATTTATGATTTGTTTCCACGTGTTGTGAGCCGCCCCGAGTCTTCGGAGAGGGGCGGCATACAAATCTAAGTAATAAATAATAAATAATAAGTAATAAATCTGCATTTTAAGCTATCAGGATAAACTCATCAGCACAGCACTCCAATTTAAAACCATACTGAGTTTCTTTCAATTCAGCTTTTGTGTCTGTTTGTGTCTGGGGGTGTTTGGCCTTGTCTCGCTCTTTGGCTGATCTGGAGCCATTCTGTTTCACCTTGCTCTTGCTCTCTGGTTTCCTTGCCTGGCTTTCTCACTTTTCCAGCATTTATCAGTAATAGAGAATGCATGGGTCAGTAAGTGGGAAGAGTTGGGAGTTCCATATGAGGAACACAAAGAGGTGCGTGAATGCCACGGGGTTTAGGAGGATGCTTTAGGCCTGTGATGGCAAACCATCATGATTGAGGACACGCGAGGCATTGCCCTATGTCAGCTCCAATGTGCATGCGCGTGTGGCCAGTTGATTTTCGGCCTTGGGGGAAGCCATATTTGCCCTCCCCAGGCTTCTGGAATCAACTCCCCCCGGAGATTAGAACTCTCTGCCCTCCTTGTCTTTCGTAAACTACTCAAGACCCACCTATACCGCCAGGCATGGGGGAGTTGAGACACCTTTCCCTCAGGCTCTTTATATTTTATGTTTGGTGTGTATGTGATGTTTGGTTTTTAAATATGATAGGGTTTTATATGCTTCTTTTTTAATATTAGATTTGTTTTGCTATAATATTGTTTTTTTTATTATTGTTGTTAGCCGCCCCGCATCTTCGGAGAGGGGTGGCATACAAATCTAATAAATTATTATTATTATTATTATTATTATTATTATTATTATTATTATTATTATTATTATTCAGAGCCTTCGCTGAATCATCTAAAGTGCAAAAAATGTCCCAACGGGCAAACCGGAAATCCATTTTTCTGAACTTCCAGTTTGCCCAATGGGCTGTGTTTTGTACTCTAGAAGCTTCACAGAAGCCTGAGGGTGAAAAATGGCCCAGTGGGGAGGGGGGCACATGTGTGGGGTTGTGTGCCAGCACACATGCACATTGGCACGAGCACACACTTTCATCTTTGGCACGCAAAACAAAAAGGTTCGCCATCACTGCTTTAGGCAAACAGTAAGCGGTATGGACAGATTGTGGCATAGGCCGGCAGAGACTCTGGGCAGTTGGCGGAAACTACAGGAGGGCCAGCAATGCTGTGGGGGGACTGGACTCTGCAGGTGAACAATACGGACTGCAATTGGATGGGGATTTGCAAGATAACAACCAAACTCACAGAGCATCTAGAACCCCTCATGTAAGGGATTTTTATTGTTATTAATAATTGATTGATTAGCTTAATAATAATAATAATAATAATAATAATAATAGTAATAATAATTTATTTATTTATTTATAAAATTTGTATGCCGCCCCTCTCCGCAGTAATAATAATAATAATAATAATACTAATACTACTACTACTAATACTACTACTACTAATACTACTACTACTAATACTACCACTAATAATAATAATAATAATAATAATTTATTAGATTTGTATGCTGCCCCTCTCCGCAGACTCTGTTTTATTGTGGTTTTATTGCTATTAATATTTGACTTTAACTTTTTACTGTATTATTTATTTATTTATTTATTCATTCATTCATTCATTCATTCATTCATTCATTCATTTGATTGATTGATTAATTTGTATGCCTCCCCCTCCAAGGACTCGGGGCAGCTCACAATATGTCAGTAAAACAATATACAAATTACAGTCGGATCCAATTGATATCGATAATTAACTAAAAACATAATAAAAACTAAATATCACAATCATTTATTCAATGCTACCAAACATAATAAACATACATTGGTCAGAGGCTGGGATCTAATGACGGCTTCAATAGCGTAAATAAGGCGGCATAAATAAGTTTTCAAGTTCTTTCGAAAATCGAAAAGGGTTGGGGCAGTGTGAATCTCTGGGGGGGAGATGATTCCAGAGGGTCGGGGCCCCAACAGAGAAGGCTCTTCCCCTAGGCCCCGCCAAGCGGCATTGTCTATTTGATGGGACCTGGAGAAGGCTGACTCTGTGGGACCTAACCGGATGCTGGGATTCATGCGGCAGAAGGCGGTCCCATCTTGTTTCATTCTTGTAAGCTGTCCTGAGTCCTGCGGGATTGGGTGGTATATAAGTCACATAAATAAACAAACAAACAAAATAACAACAACAATAACAACAACAATAACAATAACAATAAATATGCCACCTGGAGTCCTTTGGGAGTTGGGCGGCATATACATTTAATAAAAATGAATAAATAATAAAATAAAATTTGAACTCTGACCTACAAATATTCTCCTTTATTGGTACTTGTATAATTGCCAGATCACAGAGTTGTCCGGAAAGTGGAACCCTTTTTTAAAAATCTTCAAGGAAATACTGATTACAAAGCATACTGTCCCACTACTTCCTCATAGATGAGCAAATATATAGGGAATGTTGCATAGTAAAATTCTCCCACAGAGAGAGGGACAACATTTCTGACATATTGACAAGGTTTCTGTCCAGGCACCTTCTCTGTCTTCCACTAAATCTGGTCCTGACAATTATTAACAGGAGTACATGTCCTTACAGACAGCCCTCCACCTTTATTAGAACAATTTTGGAGACATTGAAGTTTGTACTAATAAGCAGCTCTTTCCTAGAAGCTGCTAGGAACCAAGTCAATTATGCAAGTGTGCCATCTGCTGGTCAGAACCATGTAAAACCATAAATGCTTTTAGTGAAGGAAATAAATTGAGCTTTCCAAGATTTTCTTTTAAGTTTTTTTTTGCAATGAAACTATACTACTCAATAAAATAAAGGGAACACTCAAATAACACATCCTAGATCTGAATGAATGAAATATTCTCCTTTAATACTTTGTTATGTACAAAGTTGAATGCGCACAACAATATGTGAAATTGATTGTCAATCAGTGTTGCTTCCTAAGTGGACAGTTTGATTTCACAGAAGTTTGAGTTACTTGGAGTTATATTGTGTTGTTTAAGTGTTCCCTTTTTTTTTTTTTTGAGCAGTACATATAAACAATATATCTAGTAAAAGATCAACTTCCTTTTATATTATAAAATATGTATAATGATAAAAAAAATCTTGTATTATTTATATTATGAAAATCAAGATGATCTAATGAGTTTGTTTCAGAAGTAATTTTTTTTCTATCTCCTTATCATGGAATCTAATTAAATCTTATTCCCAGATATTTAAAGGCCTTCATTTGCTACATTTGGGTGGCAAGGAGATATCTATCGTCCAACAGTAATTATAATTAGCCAACCTTTTAGAGAAGATCATTGGCCATTTATTTAAATCCTGGAACATAAAAAGGAAATTTCTTTTTTAAAGTGCCACCCTGAGTTGGCAGAGTTTTCATTATCATTATTTTTTCACTTGTGCAACTGCATTCAAAAAGTTTGCTAAAGTGAGAAAGCCTTAAACAGAGAGTATGAATTAATGGAGCAATTTCTGCTGTACGTTTTCAATCCTTCCATAGTCAACTCTACAAAATACACTGAAGGACATGAGCTGATTTTGAATGTTTCTGGAACAATCTGACTGTAATCCCCATGGTGAGCCGCAATGACTTTTACCATCACTGCCAAAGAGAGGGGGAAATGATAAATGACTTTGTGGTCAAATGGAGAGAAATCATGACAAAATATGAATTCATGAATCCCAAAGAGATGGTGAAGGATTGAATCAGTTTAGGGATGAGGGACCTCATTCTGCAAAAGAAGGAGCTTGTAAGATGGGGAGTTACTTTCAAGGATGCAATAGAAGAAGTAAGAGCAGTCGAATCCTCAGAGAACTCCACAGCCGACATCCAAAAAACAAACGGAGTACATCATGCCCATCACGAGCCCAACCAGATCCCGGAGTACAAGGATGACTCAGAAGAGGAGGAAGCCATGCACCACATTCACCCCCAAAAATGGGTAAGCTCCAAAGATTATGAGTTCAAGCAATCCCGCTGTTCAGATTGCCAGGGGATCCATGCCAGAGCAGTTTGCCATTTTAGAGATGCCATCTGCCGCTGATGCCAATGAAAAGGCCACATAGCTGAGGCCTGCAGAGCCACACACTCAACTCCTTACCAGCCCAAATCTCCCAAGAGGTGGGGAGACAAGGGCAACACGGGGCCAATGGAACAAGTGCCTCGAAGAGCCATATTCCGACAACCAGGGAATCTACCACACAACAGTGGGTAACTCAGACAAAGGCAAAGGGGACACATTTGTTTGAATTTGTTTGTTTGATTTTTAATATATTGGGTTTTTTAGCTTATATGGTTTTTAATTAATTAGATTTCTCTTTATATTCACTGTTTTATATTGTATGCTGTGAGCCGCCCCGAGTCTTCAGAGAGGGGCGCCATACAAATCTAATAAAAAATAAAATAATAAAAATAAATAAAAATAAATAAAAATTCCACATTATGGTCCTCATCAAAGGAATCACCTGCAGGATGGAATTAGACACCAGATTAGTTTTTACCATCACGTTGTGGGACACACTGCAGCATATTCAGACATTGGTCTCAAGGAATCAGCTCAAGCCGCAACTCATAAGGTTGAACAATTTCCAGGGGAAACCAGTTCAAATTCTGGGCTGAATTGAAGTTCAAGTCCAGTTCAAGGAATTCTCTGGCACACTACCCCAAACATCATCATCAGACACAGGCCCACACTGCTGTGCATCAAGTGGCTCAAGCAACCAAATCAAGGGGGATGATCAACTACAGTGGTACCTCGAGATACGAGTTTAATTTGTTCCGGACCTGCGCTCTTAAGTCGAGCAGCTCTTATCTCGAACGACTTTTCCCCATAGGAATTAATGTAAATAATTTTAATTGGTTCCAGCCCTCAAAAAACTCACAAAGTTAGTCTAAATTATGCAAAAAGACATTGCAAGAATAAATGTAACTTTACTTATTAATAAGATGATAAGCTGAGAGCTTTCCTTCCCTTCCTCTTTTTACCCAAAACAATCAACATGGCAAACTTTTATTTTTATTCATTAAACTGTAGTTATTTATTCAACTTCACTGCCACCCAATCCTGTAGAGGGAGGAAAGAAGGGAGGAAGGAAAAGGAAAGCAAGAAATGGAGGGAGGAAAGGAAGGAAGGAAAGAAAGAAAGGAAGGAAGAAAGGAAGAAAGAAAGGGTGAAGGGACAGGAACAGAGGAAGGAAGCAAGGAAACTTATGAAAGGGGAGAGTAACTTCACTGCCACCCAATCCTGTAGAGGGAGGAAAGAAGGGAGGAAGGAAAAGGAAAGCAAGAAATAGAGGAAGGGAAGGTAAAAGAGAGAAAGAAAAAGAGCAAGAAAGAAAGAAAGCAAGAGAGAAAGAAAGAAAATGAAAGAGAAATAAAAATAGAGAGGGAGAATGAAAGAAATGGAAGGAGGGAAGGAAGGAGAGAAAGCAAGAGAAAGAAAGAAAGCAAGAGAAAGAAAGAAAGAAAGAGAAAGAAAGAAAGAGAAAGAAAAAAGAATGAAAGAGCAAGAGAGCAAGAGAGAAAAAGAAAGAGAGAGAGAAAGAAAGAAAGAAAGGCAACTTCAAAGAAAGGCTCACTGAGCATCTCTCACTCTCTCTCTCTTTCTATCCCTCTCTCTTTCTCTCCCCCCTCTCCCCCCCTTTCCCTCTCTCTTTCTCTCTCTCCCTCTCTCTTTCTCTCCCCCCTCTCCCCCCTTTCCCTCTCCCCCCCCAGGCCGGCAGCAATGTTTTAAAACAGCCGCGCCGTTTGCGAGCTAACTCCTGAGGTGCGGAAGTTCGCCTTTGGCGTTTGGGCCACTCGGAATGTGAAATTCAAAACAGCGTTCGGATCCCCCCACCCCCAGCAGAAGCCAAGGACCCCCAGAGTGGGGCGGCAGGGGAAGCGACCGCCTCTCCACTCACCAAGTGCCGGGATACGAGCCAAGAAGAGCCGGCTGGCTTACTTTCCTTCCTTCCCGCGCTGATGCAGAGCCACTCGAACAAAGCGTCACGCCCCCCTGACGCTTTTGGCGGCAAAAGAGCCCAGCGTCGCTTCGGAAGCCGCTGAAAGCATCAGAGGGGCGCGACGCTTTGTTCGAGTGGCTCTGCATCAGCGCGGGAAGGAAGGAAAGTAAGCCAGCCCGGCTCTTCTCGGCTCGTATCGCGGAGAGGGGCGGCATACAAATCCAAGTAATAAATAAAATAAAATAAAAAAATGTCTCTCCTCTCCCAGCTCTTATCTTGAGTAGCTCTTAAGTCGAGCAGCTCTTATGTCGGGGTTCCACTGTACTGGTGAGTTATAAGGATGTGTTCAGCAAGAGCCTAGGTAAATATGCAGGTAAATCAATTTCCTTCAACCTAGACCTCAGCGTCACCACCATCAGGCTAAAGCCCCAGAAAGTCCCATTTGCTCTGCAGTCCAAGATTGATGAGCAACTAGATCAGAGGTCTTCAAACTTGGCAATTTTAAGACTTGTGGACTTCAACTCCCAGAATTCTCCAGCCAGTATAGCTGGCTAGAGAATTCTGGGAGTTGAAGTCCACAAGTCTTAAACTTGCTAAGTTTGGGGACCCCTGAATTAGATAAACGTTTTGCCCAAGGGGTCCTAGAGCCAGTTGATCATGCCATGTGGACCCCAGTTACCACCCCAATAAAGACAGATGGATCTATACACATCTGTGCAGATTATAAACACACAATTAATAAAGAGTTGCAACAAAGTGCATACCTGGTGCCAGTGGGGCAACATCTACTGCTTTGCTGGGGAATGGCTCAATTTTTGAAAAACTGGACTTGGGCTAGGCCTACCATAAATTACCAGTGTACACTGCCAACACAGAGGCCCAAACTATTGTGACTCAGGGGGGCGGGCATTCAAATGCAAACATGTACAATTTGGGGTAAGCATGGCCTCGGGGCTATTTCAAAGCATGATGGAGCACCTTCTACAGGGTCTTCCGGGAATGGTACCTTACTTCAATGATGTCCTCATTTCTGGGAAATCCAAGGAGCAACTCATGAGCTGATTAAAAGAAACTTTGGAAAAGTTTCAAAAAAGGGGAGTGAAAGTAAAAAGAAAAAAAAAAGGAAAAGTGTAAAATCGGCGTAGAACACATTGAGTTCCTGGTGTTTCTCATCAACCGGTCTGGCATCCACCCCACAGACAGTAAAGTAAGCACCATAAAAGAAGCCCTGACCCCCAAAAATGAGACTGAGCTGCAAGACTTCTTAGGAGTACTGAACTTTTACAGTATTTTCTTAAAACAGAAGGCGACTGTTGCTGAACCACTCCACAGGTTATTGGGGAAGACGACCATGTGGACATGGGGACAGAGAGAAGCAAATACATTTGTAGCCATAAAATATCTACTCTCATCCAACAGCGTCCTAATACACTATAACAAGACCCATCTCCTATTACTGACATGTCCCCTTTTGGAGTTGAGGTCATCCTCAGTCATTCACTACTAAACTGATCAGAAACACCCATAGCCTACTATTCAAAAACATTGTCTTCAGCCAAGCAGAACTATGGACAAGGAAGCTGTGGCTGCAGTCACCGGAATCAAATGCTTCCATGAATACTTGTACAGTTGGAGATTTGAACTCATCATTGACCATAAACCACTGCTTGGACTCCTTGCAGGAAACCAACAAATGCCAAACTTCAGGTCCCCCAGAATGACAAGATGGTCAATCTTCTTGATGGGATATAACTACAAATTGTCCTGGCAAAAGTGTCAGTAATACAGATGTTCTGAGCCACTGCTCCATGCCTGAACCCATGGAGGACTCCGCACCTGTGGCCCAAATCCTACTAATTGACATTGATAAGACCAGTCTGATCACATCCAATGACATAGCAGAACATACAAGAAAAGACAAGGTCTTATCCAAAGTATTGAACTAGGTGATAAGGGAGTGGCCACAGAAGAAGATGGGGGACAATTTAAAGGATTCCAAAATAAACAACTAGAGCTGTCAGTACTCAAGGAATATTTACTTTGGGAGGGGAAGAGAGTCATTGTACTCCAGAGAGCTTGTGAAAACCAGTCCTGGAGACATTGCATATTATTATTATTATTATTATTATTATTATTATTATTATTATTATAATTATTTATTAGATTTGTAGGGCACCCTGGAATTGACCACATGAAAGTGCTTGTCAGGATATATATATATATTGTGGCCCGATCTAGACCAGGACATTACAAAATGGATGGAAACTGCATGCCATGCCAAGAGATGTGACCGCACACCAACCCTAGAGTGGGAAAGGCCATAGGGCCCCTGGTCAAGGATATATTGATTTTACTGGACCTATGGTGGAACAAACATTCCTGATTGTGGTGGACCCATACTCAAAGTGGCTGGAGGTCATGACAATGCCTACATTGACCACAGAGACAACCATCTAAGCATTATGGCAAATATTCACAAAGCATGGTCTACCCAACATCCTTATCAGATAACAGCCCACAACTCGCCACCAAGCCATGGAGTCATTCCTGGCCGAACTACGCATATGACATGCCTTCATATTGCCATTCAATATGGTGAGCAATGTTAAAGCAGAAAGAATGGTGAGAATGATCAAAGAAACATTAACCAGAATGGGACCGGGAAACCGGTAACAAAGAATCGACCAGTTCTGGCTCACCCAACATATTATGCCCAGTGTAGTCACCAACAGAAGCCCAGCTGAATTATTAATGGGATAGATATTGTGGTCCCAACTGGACAGGCTGAACCCCAACTATCATCCAGAGACAGCTTTGGACTCAACCCAGCAAACCAGATAACTCAAGGACCTGGTGTTTACCCCCAACTATGTGGGTGAGAGCCAAGTGGGTGAGAGCCAAGGATGTGGCTGTCACTGGGCCGAAGTCATATCAAGTTAAGCTAGATGATGGTGGAGTTGTGACGGAGACACAGTGATCAAATCTGCTAAAGGCTATGGGGATCATGATACGTCAACCAGATGACTGGCAACCTCAGACGAGTCCCAAACAGAACTGGGGACAACTTGGGTCTCTGCCCTGAAGAGCATACATAACATGCAAGCAGGAGGATGACATGGAAAATCCAGCCCTGACTACAAAAAACCATGAGACTCTGTTCTCAAACCTGGAGGTGGAGTGCAAACCCTTACCTGGAGCTACCAGAGTCCAGCAACATCATCCAGGACTGGAGAACATTGATGCTAGGCTGGAGATTACTATGTCCAGTGGAGGATTCCAGATAACTCCACTGATAGGTTCAGGAGTGGCAGGAGGCTTGACCACACCAACCAAAGGTCCAGGAACAACTGAAGCATGCAGGCCCAGTAGGACACTAAGACTCCCCGCCTACCTGCAAGATTATGTAACATTTATCAACAACCAGTTGTAGAAGCCTCAAGATAGGAGGGGTGTTACAAATTTACATGACCAATGTTAGTACTATGTACAAAGCAGTTGGGTTTGCAATATATAAACAAGCTAACAATGAATGTTTGTTTGTATTGAAGTACTATAGCTTTAAGAGGTAGTGCTGCAAATTGCCATAAGAGGGAGCCAGAAATCATGATTCTCTCTCTCTGTCCTCTCTGTTCTTTTTGCTGATTCACTGATGTAGTAAGCTCTGTGTTCGTTTGATGTATTTGTAAGATGTAATGTATGTCTGTTATGAAATACAAAGACAGTCTTATAATATTATTATTGTATAAATAGATATTGACTGATTTGAATGTGTATGACCAGACTGTTAACTTGACTGTGTTATTTCTAAAGTAAACATTAACTGAACTTTAATGTATCTGTCTTGTATGACTGAATAATTACTCATATCTCCTGGATATCTGCTGGAAACCCATGTTTCCTCTGTTCATGTCCTTGATAACTCAAGGATTCTGCACACTCCTTAGCAGCCACCAATGATTGGATAATCTAGCGGCGGAAAAAATAAACCACTGCCAGTGGCTGGCTAGGCTGCAGAGATCACCATAAAAGAGGATCTCAGCAGCTGTATTACTACTACCAGCTAGGTAAATAAAAGCGCAGAACTGTTCTCACGTTTGTCTTCTTTCGCACTCACATCTAACAGAATCTCTCATTTTAAAGGTTCCAGCTACTGATTTTTCTCCTACCCTTGGATACTACAAAAAATAATAATTACAAACTCTTTCCTGTAAAAATGTTTTTTTCTCCTTATTTCAGCATTTCTACCATTCATTACAAGCTTCTAGAAGCTTCTTTTCTGTCTGACAGATTATTTTTCTTTTTTCCTCATGGAATAACAGAATAACAGAATTGGAATGGACCTTGGAAGTCTTTTAGTCCAACCCCCTGCTCAGACAGGAAACCCTATACCATTTCAAACAAATGGTTGTCCAATCTTTTCTTAAAACCTCCAGTCATGATGATGATGATGATTGTTATGCCGGGCTACACGTTACAAGCCCCCAATTAAGTCCAAAGGAGAAATTCAAACACACGTGTTTGTAAAGTAAACAAAGTTGGTTTATGAAAAGGAAAATACTGTCCAACACACACTTTTAATCAGCCAAACTGCTCTCCCACACACAACAAGCCTTGAATGCTGTGAAAAACATAAAACAAAAGCAAAGCAGATAAAAAGCAGCTGTGAAGATGTCACAGCCAACCCCCTTTCAAGAGTCCTCATGCTTAAACTTAACTGTGAATTTTTCCACAAAGTCCTTGTAAATCCTGAAGCCGTTCACAAAAGTCTTTGTAAATTTCTGAAGCAAAACCACAAGTCTCTTTCTCTCAAAACTGATAAACTCCCACGCCAAGAGGCAACAACACTGGCAATTTATCAGCAGCCCCATTAGCCTAATTGCCTCAGCCACAGGTGTTCTCCTCGGAGAGGGGTGGCATACAAATCTAATAAATTATTATTATCATCATTATTATTATTATTATTATTATTATTATTATTATTACTTCCTATAATACTTGCGCAGTTGTTCCTTCCTTGACATCAACCTGCACTGCGAACATCTATGAATGCCTCCTCTTCTGAACCTAACAATGATAATGATGACGATGGTTCACTAATGGGGTAATTAGCTAATGGGCTGCCTGTAATTACCTCCTCCGTTGATCCTACTTCACTAGAATCTTCCCCTGACACAGACGCTTCGCTGTCGGAAACTTTTGGCAGTAAAACCGGCCTCTGATAATGTGAGGATTCTCCCACATCAACCCCTCACAGTCCTTGGAGCAGGAGCTGGCCCAGAGCCAACCACAACTCCAATGATGATGATGATGATGATGATGATGATGATGATGATGATGATAATAATAATAATCAAAGTTTATTTATAGTGCCCTTTTAACAAAATAACAGCTTGTTAGCAATAGCACTTTTTAACAGAGCCAGCATATTGCCCCCACAATCTGGGTCCTCATTTTACTCACCTCAGAAGGATGGAAGCCTAAGTCAACCTTGAGCCGGTGATGAGATTTGAACCACTGACCTACAGATCTAGCAGTCAGCTTTAGTGGCCTGCAGTACTGCACTCTACCCACTGCACCACCTCAGCTCTCACAATTTCTGGAGGCAAATCTTTCCACTGATTAAATGTTCCAACTGTCAGGAAATTTCTCCTCAGTTCTAGGTTGCTCCTTGATTAGTTGCTTTTTTGTCCTGCCCTTGGATGCTTGGTAGAAAAGATTGTAGCAACCACATAGATATGAGAACACTGATATTGTGTCATGACTTTTCATTAAACTAGGCCAGTGCTTCTCAAATAGTGGGGCGTGCCACCCTGGTGGGGGGCACAGAGCAATGCTAGGGGGAAAATGTGGCCCTGGGGAACGTGATTTTTTTTTTTTGCTGCAAGGAGTAAGACACGCCTCCCACCTGACACTTGTACGAGTACCTCCATCACATTCCTCGGCATTGTGTCCAGGGCAGCCGGTTCAAAAAAAAAAATCTCAGAAGTTCAATCAACTTTCTCGAACTTGCGAGATGTTTTCTTTTAGAACAGGCTGCCCTGGACATACCGAGGAATACAACAGAGGTACTGCTAGGTCAGGTAGGACATGCATCTCGTGATGAGGTGCAATTTGGGAGTGTCAAGTCAGGCAGGGCAGGCCATAGGTCGGCCTCGGGGATGAAAGAAGGCAACACACACAGCTTTGGTTCAAGATGAGATGACCCCAATCCAAAGACCAGGACTCTCTTTTATTAGGTTACATATGCTAAGCAGTTACACGTATAGCAATGGCTCACATGATTACTTTTGTCCTATCTATGAATTTCTTGCTGCGCCACAGTTACAAGTTCCAACCCCTCTATTGAGTTGTCTCTACTGAATTATGGCCTCATTATTAGTTCTGCTTTTTCCTCTGATCTTCCTACCATACTACTAGGTGACAGGTCAGTGGTGATATTTTTCATATCTCTCCTGACCATGATACTGTTATTAATTGCTCCATTGTGTTACTGCATGACTTATTTTAATATGTGAATATAATCCATCTTGCCTTATATTGTGTACTCATACCTACCCAGGTCATCCTGCCGTTCTCCAGCCGCATGTTGACCCAAAGTCCAGCATGAATTATTAGAACACTCTGTCACCTTTCTGGTGTTGTGTCCACTGACCCTCCCCTGCCTCCAGCTCTTGAGCAAAGCGTGTTCTAGGCACGGCTTCATTTTCCACAAATTCTCCAAAAGACCCACTGTTCAAACAAGCAATCTCTTTTATTGTTCTTCACAGCAGTTTATATACGAGGAAATGTAGTCAGGTAAAATGCAAACAGCACGGCTGGGAAATTCTCTCTCGGCGGGAAGCTAATAGCTGTTTTGGTATAGTTAACATTCCGTTCTGAATAGCTTGGAGATAACAGCACTATAAATCATTGCTTTAGGCAAAAGCTTACCGGACGACAGCAGAAATTCAGCAAAGCATCTTTGGACTCCTTTTGAGAAGCCTCTCATAAATCTTTACTGTTTTTTTTCAAGAACGCTACTAAAATCTATGCCATTCTCTTTCAGCGCAGTTGTCAGACCACGCCTACATTTCCGGCTAAATCCTGGAAGTGACATCTGCAAACCACAGAGCTACTAAATGTGGATTAATACCTTTTACCGTGAATCTATTCTGTTCTTATTATTTTTCTTCTATATCTTGGATCCAACCATTCATTTTCTAATACCTCATGATCACTATCTGACAGGAACCAACTTTCCATTGTAACGTCAGTTCCCTGAGGCACTCCTAAATCACTGTCAACTTCAGCCTTGGCTTCCCTTCCATCTGATAACCGCCTTAACCCAGGATAAACTAAGGAACCTGGTTCATCGTCCTCAGGATCAGACATATCCTGAGGCTGACAAGGATCACTCACAACAAAGCGGTAGAAGGAAGAAACTCTTGCAGGCTGCTTGAGGAAGAGCTAACAGCCAAACTTCTAGCCAGGCATGCGCTTCTTTGTCGCTTCCAAACATGTTCCTCTCACTTTCTTTCTCTCTCTCTCTCTCTCTCTTGGCAGAGGAGAGGGGGGGAGGGAAGAGAGCACATAAGACACAGCACCAGAAGGAACCTTGCTGAATGTAAGAAATATTTCCCTTTTCACTCCAAGGGTTTTATGAACACTTATTTCTGGCTGAGTTTTGAAGAGAGAAAGATTTATTGCATTCATTGTGTTTGGAAGAAACAAGGAAGTGCGGCTGAGCCTGGCTAGAATTTGGGGGGGGGGGGCAGGGGTGGTGGTGCGAAATGTTTACTTCTTCCTGTGGGGGGGGGGCGTAACAGAAAATAATTGAGAAACATTGAACTAGGCATACCTAAGTCCAGCAAACATTCTTCTTATGTCTTAGCTTCCAATCCCCTAATCATCTTTTTGGCTCTTCTCTGCACTCTTTTTAGAGTCCCAAAATCTTTTTTATATTGTGGCAGCCACAACTGAATGTGAAACCGGATACAATAGTCTCTTGATAGTCTTTCCAGGCTTTTTCAAGAAATTTAATTTGTTCCAATATGAAATAAGGAAAAAAAGAGAGTGTCTTTCTGATTGATTAGTTGAGTCAATCTCTCAGTCACATTCTGGAAGTTTGTGCCTGGAGATAAAATTTATTTTCATAATGCATCAACCAATTTAGGACTGGCTTCTGTTACCAATGAATCACCTAGTAACATCAGATCTTTTCCTTTGTGGAACACTTTTTCTTGTCCCTGGAACACCAGACAAAGCCCTTTTTCCAGAAATCTGCAAAAACAAAAGAATAAATTGGAAAATAAAGCAAATAGTAAAAGATATCATATAAATGCACATCAATTTAAAATTAAAATCAAACCACTTTCTTGTTTGTTTGTTTGTTTGTTTGTTTGTTTGTTTGTTTGTTTGTTTGCCACCCATTCCAATAGGATTCAGGGCAGCTTGATTTGAAGCAAATCAATGACAATTTCCAGTTTTGTAAAAACCAACCATAGAAACATAGAAACATAGAAGTCTGACGGCAGAAAAAGACCTCATGGTCCATCTAGTCTGCCCTTATACTATTTTCTGTATTTTATCTTAGGATGGATATATGTTTATCCCAGGCATGTTTAAATTCAGTTACTGTGGATTTATCCACCACGTCTGCTGGAAGTTTGTTCCAAGGATCTACTACTCTTTCAGTAAAATAATATTTTCTCATGTTGCTTTTGATCTTTCCCCCAACTAACTTCAGATTGTGACCCCTTGTTCTTGTGTTCACTTTCCTATTAAAAACACTTCCCTCCTGGACCTTATTTAACCCTTTAATATATTTAAATGTTTCGATCATGTCCCCCCTTTTCCTTCTGTCCTCCAGACTATACAGATTGAGTTCATTAAGTCTTTCCTGATACGTTTTATGCTTAAGACTTTCCACCATTCTTGTAGCCCGTCTTTGGACCCGTTTAATTTTGTCAATATCTTTTTGTAGGTGAGGTCTCCAGAACTGAACACAGTATTCCAAATGTGGTCTCACCAGCATTCTATATAGCGGGATCATAATCTCCCTCTTCCTGCTTGTTATACCTCTAGCTATGCAGCCAAGCATCCTACTTGCTTTCCCTACCACCTGACTGCACTGTTCACCCATTTTGAGACTGTCAGAAATCATTACCCCTAAATCCTTTTCTTTTGAAGTATTTGCTAACACAGAACTGCCAATACAATACTCAGATTGAGGATTCCTTTTCCCCAAGTGCATTATTTTACATTTGGAAACATTAAACTGCAGTTTCCATTGCTTTGACCATTTATCTAGTAAAGCTAAATCATTTACCATATTACAGACCCCTCCAGGAATATCAACCCTATTGCACACTTTAGAGTCATCGGCAAATAGGCAAACTTTCCCTACCAAACCTTCCCCTATGTCACTCACAAACATATTAAAAAAAATAGGACCCAGAACAGACCCTTGTGGCACACCGCTTGTAACCTGACTCTGCTCAGAATACTCACCATTAACAATAACTCTCTGATGTCTATGCTTCAGCCAGCTGCAAATCCATTGAACTATCCAGGGATTAAGTCCAATCTTCACTAATTTATCTATCAGCTCTTTATGTGGAACCATATCAAAGGCTTTGCTGAAGTCCAGGTAGGCAATATCCACAGCACCACCTTCATCCAACACCTTTGTGACATAGTCAAAGAAATCAATGAGATTAGTCTGACATGATTTGCTTTCAGTAAAGCCATGCTGATTTGGGTCCAATAAGTTATTGTTTTTTAGGTGCTGATTTATCCTCTTTTTGAGTAGAGTCTCCATCATTTTAACTACAACTGATGTCAAGCTAACTGGCCTGTAGTTACCAGCTTCTTCTCTACTGCCCTTCTTGTGAATAGGCACAACACTGGCCATTCTCCAGTCCTCAGGAACTTCTCCTGTTAACAAGGATTGGTTAAACAAATCAGTCAGGGGGGTAGTAATGACATATCTGAGTTCTTTAAGAACGCTGGGGTGGATGCCATCTGGACCCATTGCCTTATTTATCTTTAATCATTCAAGTTCTTCTAAGACATCGGCTTCTAAGATCACTGGAGCTGAATCCGTACAGCTGGAAGCAATGCTATATCCCTCTATAGTATTATTTTGTACGGTGTCTTTTGAGAAAACTGAACAGAAGTAGCTATTGAAATGGTCAGCGATCTCCTTATTCCCATTAATGCATGTATTATTCCCGGTACTAAGTTTCGTGATGCCGCAGTTTTTCTTCTTCTTATCACTAATATATCTGAAGAAGGTTTTATCCCCCTTCTTTACAGATTTGGCAATTTCTTCCTCTTTTGAGGCTTTAGCAGCATATATTATCTGTTTTGCCTCCTTCTGTCTCATTTTATACACCTCCCTATCAGCTATACTTCCAGACTCTTTATACCTTCTATAGGCAGCCTTTTTTTCATTGACTATAGCCCTTACATCATTGCTAAACCATAGCGGTTTCTTCTTCCTTTTACCTTTAGTTATTTGTCTTACATACAGTCCAGTGGCTTTTAAGATGGCCTTTTTTAATACAGTCCACTGGGTGCTCGCTCCTGCCATTTTATCCCTCCCCTTTAATTCATTTTCTAAATATTCCCCCATTGCATTAAATTTTGTTTTTCTGAAATCCAATACTTTGGTTTTTTGGTTATATTAAAACCAAGTTTTAATATACTAAATGTTTTAGTGTTTCTTAAAACATCTTCCAATAGTTTATATTTTAAGTCAAAAACAGTATCTGTGAGAGGGAACTTGGAGTCCTAGTGAATGATCACTTGAATATGAGCCAGCAGTTTGCAACAGCAACCCAAAAAGCCAATACAATCTTGGGATGTATAAACAGAGGCATAGAATCAAGATCACGTGAAGTATTAGTACCGCTTTATAAAACCCTAATAAGACCACACCTGGAATCCGACAACCAATTATAGACACCATACTGCAAAAAGGATGTTGAGACTTTGGAAAAAGTTCAGAGAAGGGCAACTAAGAAACTCAATATGGATACCAAACATACCCCTTGATAAAACAGCTATACAAGTTAGAGTTACAACCAATCAGAGACCTAGCTTTTGTTGTGTAGACTTTGATTGGCTTCTTTTAAAAAAAAGTTTTTTATTTGTAAAACACATTTTTAAAAAGGACAAAAGCATACATAACACCCAAAGACAAGTATGTGTATGTATACTCAAATACTCTTAATTATTACATCAATATTCACCTTAAAGCTATAACCACAAATTGTATATATACAGTGGTACCTGTACCTAAAGATGCCTCTATTTATGAACTTTTCTAGATAAGAACTGGGGTTTTTTGCCTCTTCTCAAGAACCATTTTCCACTTACAAACCCAAGTCTCCGAAACTGTAACTGGAAAAGGTGGGGAGAAGCCTCCAGGGGGGCTCTCTAGGAGTCTCCTGGGAGGAAACAGGGCCTCCACCCTCCTTGTGGTTTCCCCAGTTACATGCATTATTTGCTTTTACATTGATTCCTATGGGAAAAAATTGCTTCTTCTTACAAACGTTTCTACTTAACAACCTGGTCACTGAACAAATTAAGTTCGTAAGTAGGGGTACTACTGTACATACATTTTACATCTCAACCAGTTTGGGTTGGCTTCTTATGGCATTTGGGGGGGGGGGCAATTTGAAGAGAAGCAATCTAAAGTTATTCCTTTCCTCCTCTTTGCCAACTCCCCTGGCTGGCTTTTATTGAGTCAGTAAAGTTCAACAAACTCCTTTTCAAAATCTTATGTTTTGTATTTTGAAGAAGTAATGCTTTTGAGCCCTATTTAAGAACATCTGCAGCTTGAGTCTGTATGTCTTCCTTTGTAAATGTCCTCAATGCCAATTCTACAATAATTTGCTCTGTAGAAGGAGAAAAACCCCAAGAATTGTTATGTTTATTGTTCTTTTTTTGTTTAGCTTTGCTTTGTTTCCTTAAAGAATAGTGTTTTCAAGGTATAAACTTGTAAGTTTATCATATTGTAAAACATGCATTCCATATTTATTTTGTTTACATTTTGCAGCTGAGAATCATATTCTAAAATTCAGAGAAATGTTTTTGCTGGTGTATGGTCAAAGCTCCTTGTTCTTAGTAAGATGTTTATAGTAAGATATGTCCAGAAAGGGCCGGGCTATAACTACCAAAAAAACCTCTGGAGAAGAGTTATTGACCAAAATAAAGATGGACCTGTAGTTTTCTTCCAAAGTTTTTAATTCATCATATTTAAAATATGAATGGCTTCTTTCTTCACACGAATCAAAATGAAGAAATATGTGAGAATAATAATGGGAAATTAAACATCTAATCTAATCTCTTTTCCAATCTGAACTCATTGGTTATCAATCACATTATCAAAGCAAATTCTCAACTTTGACAGAAATAAGTAATGTAATTAATTTATTTTTATTTATTTTATTTATTTATTTGTCAAACAAATATAGTATTATAGTACATATTAATATAACATAACATAAGTAGAATGTAATAATAGAAAGGATAATAAGACAGTAGGACAGGTACATTAGGCACATAAGTGCACTTATGCACACCCCTTACAGACCTCTTAGAAAAGGGGAGAGGTCAATTGTAGATAATGTAAGGTTGAAGATTTTGGGGTTGGGGGAAGCAACAACAGAGTCAGGTAATGAGTTCCAGGCGGTGACCACTCTATTGCTGAAATCGTATTTTCTGCAGTCAAGTTTGGAGCGATTTACATTCAGTTTGTATCTATTACGTGCTCTTGTGTTGTTGTTGTTAAAGGTGAAGTAGTCACTGACAGGGAGAACATTATGATGTATGATTTTATGAACAACAGTTAAATCAGTTCGGAGACGACGTAGTTGTAAATTTTCTAGATTTAGTATTTGAAGTCTGGAGGAGTAGGGTAATTTGTTACATGAGGAAGAGTGAAGGACTCTTTTTGTGAAGTATTTCTGGACTCCTTGGATTGTATTAATATCTGATAGGCAGTGTGGATTCCACACAGGTGAACTATATTCTAGAATAGGTCTGACGAATGTTTTGTATGCTCTGGTTAATAAATGAGTGTTTCTAGAGAAGAAGCTACGTAAGATTAGGTTTACAATTCTTAAAGCCTTTTTGGCAATGCTGTTACAATGGGCTCTAGCACCTAGGTCATTGGAAATGAGTACTCCAAGGTCTTTGACTGAGTGAGGGTCCACTGTTAGTTCAGTTTTACCAAGTATGTATTTAGTATTTGGATTCTCATTACCAATGTGTAGGACGGAGCATTTGTTGGTAGAGATTTGAAGTTTCCAGTTGGTAGACCATTCAGCTACATGGTCAAGGTCCTTTTGAAGGGTAGAAATATTGTCAGTAGTATTAAATAGTTTAACATCATCAGCAAAGAGAACATAATTGCTTGTCATGTTGTCACAGAGATCGTTTATGTAGAGTATAAAGAGAGTAGATCCTAATACACTGCCTTGTGGGACACCACTGTTAACTGGAGCAGGATTAGATATGGCATTACCTATTTTGACCACTTGTTGTCTGTTGGACAGGAACGCTGAAATCCAATCATGCAGAGATCCAGAGATGCCATAGGATTTTAGTTTCAGAAGAAGTTTGTCATGAACTACTGAGTCAAAGGCTTTGCAAAAGTCTATATAGATTGCATCTATTTATCTACCCTGGTCAAGTTGGGTAGTCCATATGTTTTTACAGTGTAACAGTTGTAGGTTGCAGGATAATTTTTTCCTGAAACCGAATTGTTTATTGGAAAGTAGGTTATTAGTTTCAAGATGAAGTGTAATGGATTGGTTTATGATGGATTCCACGACTTTGCAAGTGACACAAGTCAGGGAGATTGGTCTGTAGTTTTCAACGTTGTTTGGATCACCTTTTTTGAAGATAGGGATGACTGTGGCTAGAGACCAGAGTTTAGGTAGGGAGCTAGTTGTAGAAGATATTTTCAAAATTATGCTTAGGGATTCAGCCAAGGTTGAGGAGAGGTTTTTAAAGAAATATGCGCATAGTCCATCTGGTCCGATAGAAAGGGAAGGTTTTAGGTTGTGTAATGATTTTTTAACATTTTCCTCTGTAAATTCAATTTGTGTTAGATCATTGAAGTTAGTTGAGTTGCAACTAGGAAATGCTGGGCATGAGCCATTGCTGTTAACAAAGACAGAGCTAAAGAAGATGTTAAAGAATTTGGCTTTAATTGTTTCATTGTTATACTCTTTATCATTAGGTCCTTTAAGGGGAGGGATGAATCTAGAGTCTTTGAGTTTATTGTTTACAAAGTTATAGAAGGCACAAGTTGATTTTGTATGTAGGAGGTTTTCTTCTTGATTAATGTGATAGTTGGTACATTCAGTCTTTATTTGGTGACATAAATTTTTAAAGCAGTTTTTAAAGTTTGCAACATGGCCTGTTTTATTTTTATGCCAGAGTAATCTTTTTTTGGATTGTAGCTTTCTTATTTTAATGGGTAATTTATTTTTCTTGGTTTTGGTGAATATTAGAGGTACATATAATTTTATGACTCTTTGGATCTCGAGCAAAAATATATTGTAATAGTCCTCTACAGTGATACAGCCAGAGAATATTGTGGTCCAATCAAGAGATGAGAGATAAGATTCTATGTTTTCATAGTTGGCCTTTTTAAAGTTGAAATTGGTTGTCTTGTTCTTGGGGTTGTTTATTTGAGGAAGTACATTGAGGCAAAAGTCGATTGTGCTGGGGTCGCTGTTGGAAAAGGGTTCTCTTACTTTGAGTCCATAAATTGAGTGTAAACTGTTGCAGAAGATGAGGTTTAGGCAGTTGTTGAGTCTGGTGTTGTCTGTAACTAGTTGCACTGGTCCTAGACTAGTGATAGCATTGTAGAGGGTTGAGTGGATCAGTGTTCTGTCTAATTTTTTTGGGGGGTGGGCGGAAAAGTATAGTGTCTGAGCGGCAGTCCGTTCGGGACTGGGCAGCACAGAAATAATAAATAAATAAATAAACAAACAAACAAACAAACAAACAAATAAAAAACCCACCCTGTTTTGCCTCAGAGAATTTCAAAATAAAATACTGTACTGTGTGTCTATAACAGTGAGCTCATAATAGGGCAACTCTATCAATATCAAAATGCCACTTAAATAGTTGAGCTACTTTCAAACTAGACTTTGATTTTCTTTCTCTCTTCCTTACTCCCATTCTTTTTCTTTCTCTTTTCCTTCCTCTCTTTTTTCTATCTGTTTCTCTCTCTTCCTCTCTCTCTCCTTCCCTCTCACTCTTTCCCTCTCGGCTTCTGGGCAGGTTTGGAAAACTCTGAGTTGATGATGATTTTTAAGTGAGCGATTGCTCACTGCTCAGCTTAGAGGGAACTATGGAGTAGATGGGTTCAGTTGTGCATTCATTTAGGGACCAGTTAATATGTGGTAAGTTTAAATTGCTAAGAAATATAAGAGGATGTTGGTAGGAGGTTGCCCATGTTAATAGTGTGGTTAGCTTGTTCGCATGTGAGATGTTGTAGTCAGGGACTCTGTAACATAGAAGGAAGCGGAGTGTGGTGACTTAGTTCACATATGATGGTTTCTGGAAGGTAAAGATCTTGTTTAACTTGGATTTCCTTTAAAAAATATTTATACTGATGATAAAGACTGTTCTTTCTTTGATTATACTGTTGTTGTGTTTAGTTCATTTTAATTGCCATCACATATCTGTTGTGGTTCCGTCTGAGGCCCCTCAGGGAACGGCTGATCTTCTGTCGGTTTCCAGCTCAGAGGGAGAGGCTGAGGAACAGGAGGTGCAGGCAGACGAGGAGGAGGAATCCCAGGCTGAAGAAGAGGGAGGACAGCCAGAGTTCCACCAGAGGGAGCTCTCCCCAGCAAGCAGCCTGGATTCCTTAGAGGAAAATGCACAAGCCATAATTGATCTGCGACAGAGAAGAGCTACTCAGAGAAGGAATCAATTGGCTAAGTACTTTCAGCATTAAAGAGGCAACAGCTGGGTTTGGGTGTGGTGCTCTTTGGAAAGGCTAAAAGGCAGACCCACCCTTCCTGGCTTGTGGAGGTTTATCTTTGAGAGTCTTGGGACCTGGCTGTGAACTTTGGCGTCTTGGAATCCTGGTTTGTGCCTTTGACTATTGAAACCTTGGGGGGGGGGTGCCAGCAAGAAGCTTGCTGTATTGTCTGGACATCAGGACTCTGCTGTAACGTATTATAGCCTGTCTGTTGGGAAGAACAGGTTTTCCTCTGTGTTTATTTTTTCCAGCTATAAAATACTTTTGGCTTTTACCAGAGTGTCTGGCTGTTTTTTCCAGTTGGTGTTGAGGTCTGGGGGAACCCAGACAGAACAATATCTAGAGTTTTTCTCTTTTTTTCCCAGTATAATCACTATTTAATGTGGATTGCTTGTGTGCGTTTCACAATTTTTAGCCAATACTTAAGTTTCTTCATTAGATTTACTTATGTCTGTAATTTATTATGTTACAAAGTGTAGATTAAAAGCATCGAGCAATTGGTTTCTTCCATAGCAATGATCCTTGTGATATGTCTATGATGATTCTCAGTCATCCAGGTCATGATTGTCCCAAAGGTGCTTTTTCAAAAGGCAACTTGTTTTTATTTGTTTTTACTTGAAGAAGTTTTGCTTCTGATCCAAGAAGCTTCTTCAATTCTGAATGAATGATGGATAATGGAAGGATTTGTATCCCTTGCAGTCATCTGGTCATTAGTACTCTTCCATCCCATTCTCTGCCATTCATTCAGAACTGATGAGACGTGAAACGTTTTGAAGCAAAAACAAAGAAGGTCCAGTTGCCTTTTGAAAAAGCCTTTTGGGGTCCTTGTGATGGTACTAAACTTTTCTTTTCCTTTTGCATGATTTATTTTTTTGTCAGAACTTCACAGACCATTCGTTTCCGGAGTGTAACATAAAGCACATAACCCACTTCCTGATGATGTAAGTATTTTTTTCCAAAGGACCAAAAGATTAAGATAAACCTTGGAGTCCCTTCCACACTTGTGTTTGTTTGTGTGTCTGTGTGTATCTGACTCCATGATTTGTGTATCTGTGTGTATCTGACTCCATGATTTGTGATGATGAAGTATGTACAATCCCTCCTCTCCACTTTACACCTTCCTTGGTTTTCAGCTCTTTAATATTCTTAACATTGCATTTGAGAAAAACATAGCTATAGCATAGGAACCTGTCTTGAAAGGTTACAGGAGTAACCCTGTTAAGGGAAAATATTTGTGGTGCACTTTGGTTATAAAGTACAAGTCTTTTAAAGGTTCCTATTAAGTACTAGGGTGGATCTATTTAAAGGCAGCACAAAGCCTCTAAGCCAGCACTTGCGTACTTTATGAGGCAAGGTTGCTGTTGTAAGCACTTGTTTCTCCTTGAATGCTCTTGTGGTTTCATGAAATCCCATGTAAGTGGTCAAGGATAAGTAGGAGAGATCGGTAGGTAGCCTTACCCTATTCATGCGTTCCTTTCCTACTTTTAAAAACACTGCTTTTGGCTAGCACTTGATACTTGAAATACAGAATCCATGGCTCACCCACTGGGATGTCCTCAGTCGGTGGCTTATTGAGTTTAGCTAAATTATAAGTCCTCCATCAGTTAATCTTCCTAGTGCATAAACCTGTAATAACTTCACATTTTGCAAACAAAACTAGGTATGATTTTTCAAGATTTTTGAAGCCTTTTCATCCCCCAGGGATTTTAATTGGGTTTTTTTTTAATTTGCTTCCAAGAAATCAATCAATCCAGAAATCAAAATAAAACACTGCGAGAAAAGGCAAAAATTAGCTATGACCTCAGAACATATGAGATCACAACACATTGGTTATTCCTTCTGTTGTAGAATTAGTATTTTTTTTTTAAAAAAAATTAATGAATCTGTCATCCTAAGGAAGTTACAAAGTTAACCCAGGGTTTCTCAGTCTTGACAATTTTAAAATGGATAAAATGTCCACATTCTCTGTGGTGGTCCCAGTCCTCTGGAATGAGTTCCCCTCGGAGGTCCGTACTGCCCCCCACTCTCCCTACCTTCCATAAACTTCTAAAGACCCATCTCTGCCAGCAGGCCTGGGGCCATTGAAATTTTAACACCTTGCCCCACCAATGAATGAATGTGTGATGGATGAATCTGTTGTTAACTTTTAATTATGGGGATTTTAATCTGTAAATTTTATTTAGATTTTTACATGTTGTGAGCCATCCTGAGTCTCAGGAAAAGGCCGGCATAGAAATCAAATGAATGAATGAATCAATCAATCAATCAATGAATGAATCAATGAATGAATTAATCAATCAATCAATCAATATTTTAAATGTGCCAATGTGGGGAAACATAGCTCTAATCTAATGAAGCTTACTTCTGAGTAAGTCTGAGTTTATTATTTATGAAATGCTATGTAATCACAGATAATATAAATCCTGCTTAGTCAGGGGGTACAGTAAGACATTGGGACAGTATGAAGGCCTAGTTCTACTTTGTTTAGGATTAAGTTGTTCAGCTCATGTTGAACATTTGTAAATACATAAAGTGCATTTCATCCCCCTTCGTAACCCATTTGATTTTTTTTTTGGTGGGGGTGGGAGATAGAAATTCAGTCAAAGCAGAATTTACAGATACTATTATGATAGCTAATGCAATTTAAAAACAAAAAACAAATATAAATGCAGCCTATATATACAACAGGTTGTCCTAATATTTCTATTGTGTACAAATTGCCTATTGTTTCAATTACTTGTTCATCGTGGTAAAAAATATGTTTATCATCCCCCCCCCTAAGCAATTGTCAAGTATGCTTGATATAATACTATTCAGCACAATAGCATTTCAAGGTGTCCATTAGTTTGACTTGAATGTTGTATCTGTATAAGAAAACCATGCATTAGCATTAGCCCTTTGTCCAGGAAGGATGGAAATAAAATGTCATTAATATTTCATTTGTCCATGAATATCAGTTGAATTGCTATTGGAAATGCTTGCAAATACAGTATTGCTCAAAATAACCATTTCCTGGCTAGGGATGATGGGATTTATACTCCAACATATCAAGAGACCACTTCATCAGGAAAGACTGATGAATGCTACTTCCTACAACAGAGTCGGATTTAACAGGAAAACAAATCGATTAGTTAGATCATTTAACATAGTAAAACAATTATGACATAATTATAAAGAATATAATTATATGCTCTCAGTGCCTTTAATTGTATCATCCTCACCAATCAGCATTAAAAATTCAATCAAAACAAATTAAGCTTTAAAAGTTTAAAAGCAGAAGTTAATGATAAAGATTACTCTTCAAAAAGAAAGATTATAATTATAATTACGAATTTTACCTGTTAACAGACAAACTGTTAGCTTGTTCTCTTTTCAATTGCTTTCTGAGAGTCTCATATTGATATTTCAGCAAAATGCTATCACTTCATAATTGTCAGCAATATCACTGACTGTGTTCTAGTGGATGCCTACTTTTTGATAAAAAACAATTTTCCTTTGTGAAAATTGGCAAATCCTGACAAATTCTATGAATATCCAAAAACTCAGATACCCACCTAAAGGCAGCTACCAACCTTGACAGTTAATGACCTTGATAGTTATAATATATCCTAAAGCTACCAGATTTTAGGTGCAGAAATCAAGATCACTAGGTGTTCTGTTGGGCTATCTGATAGGAGCCTCCCGAAAATTCAAGGGTACAAATTTCACACACACACACACACATTTGAAAATTCAAAACAATGTTCTTTATCACAAAAGTCAAAATAAACTAAGCACTCTTTTTGTATTGCAAAGAGCACTCTTCCCAAAACAACCAAGTAGTCTGTACAATTTCCCTTAAGCAGTCATTAAGTACTTAGCCAGCAGCTGTGGAGAAACTTCACACCCCTTTTTCTTCCAACGAAGGGAGACACACGCACACGCTGCTCTGCTTTGGTTTCAAAGGCGTGAAAAAGCAACAAAGTCCAGCACACAAGATTCCTGCCGAAACTGCAACAGATATTCTTCCACAATGGCAAACCCACATGCTGCTATTTATAGCAGCAGCCCTAATTACTGGAGCCCCACCCAAACACAGGTGGCCTCCCTTATTTCCTGTAATATGTTCTTACTTGGTCCCTTCTTTGCATAATTCTGTGCTTGCATGGGTCCAAAATGTCATCATCTGAAGCTATAGAAGATAAGGAAGATTGACTGCCTTGGCTGTGTGCCAAGCCCTCCTCTGCCAAGTCACTCCCATTTTCTTCTTCGTCCGAGGAAACTAAACACTGAATTGATTCTGTCGGCAATAGCACATGCCTGTGACCTGTTGAAGTTTCCCCTGCATCCACTTCCCATTCCCTGGGGCAGGAGCTGGGCCAGAGCCAACCACAACACTAGGTAGCAGCAAAATATGATTTCTGTGCCCACCATCCAGACTTTTGTAGCCCAAATCCAATAGCCTTAATATTCTATTTCCCTAAATGAGAACTGGTCATTCTTTTCCAGCCATTTACTATATCCATTTGTGACTTCCAACATTCATACATGAACTTCAATATTCTTCAAAATTTGGTCATTTTAATGGGTGTCAGAAATCAAATCTGCAGTATTCATAGTTACATTTGGATGGCAACTCAATCCATCTATATCCATCTACATCTAAAAGATATACCTTGATTAATTTGTGCATCCACAAAGCGTTCCATTCAGAGGCCTATTTGTGTATATAAATACAGTTCACAGTTGTTGAGTACCTGAAATGTAAATTGGTTCTGTCATATGACCCTATATCATGAACACTTATAAATTAATGAAATAAATAAATAGCAAAAGATCTTCAAAGGCCATCTCCAGTCCAGATATTGTAGCTAACTTCCTCAATTAAAAACGTACTTGATTGTTGTAGTTGCATACCATAAAGTTAAACCATTCATCTCAGTGCTTGTTATGCAATGATATAAAAATATACAAGAAAAGTTTTTTTAAACTACTGGAATCGATAAATCTTGAATTTTCACATAAAGACTTTTTCCTGTAATTGTAGTGTTGCCTCTCAAAATTTTCCCATACTAATTGAAATAGGATCTTCTATAATTCAACATTTAGTTGATCAGTCTACCAAGTAAAATTATTAACAACACAATTATATATTTTTAGCTTATACAGTGTTCCCTCAATTTCCGCGGGGGATGTGTTCCGAGACTGCCCACGAAAGTCGAATTTCTGCGAAGTAGAAATGCAGAAGTAAATACACTATTTTTGGCTATGAACAGTATCACAAGCCTTCCCTTAACACTTTAAACCCCTAAATTACAATTTCATATTCCCTTAGCAACCATTTAGATTATTACTCACCATGTTTATTTATTAAAGTTTATTAAAATATATATTTATTAAAGGCAGATGAAAGTTTGGCGATGGAAAACCCGCGAAGTATTTTTTAATTAATATTTTTCAAAAACCATGGTATAGACTTTCCGCAAAGTTCGAACCCGCGAAAATCGAGGGAACACTGTATTATAGTTTGGGTGGTAATTCGTGGTGGTGTAATACTAGCTTTTTTTTACAGCAAATTCTTGGGGAAGACATTGTACCAAATATGTAAGCATGTTAATAATTTGGATCTCAACATGCATGACTGACTTTGAATTTTGTGCTAAAATCTGCATTTGGAGGGACAATATGTTATTGCTTTGGGACTTAGATTGAGAGGTAAAATGATGAAGGGATGCATTAAAATTGCTACATTAATATATTCACAAACAACAAAGAGTGAATATCTGAATTGGCCCTTGGAAAATAATATCTTTATTTTTTCTTTGCTTACTGAAAAAAAAAAGCAATCTCATTCCAATTGTACAAACAGAAATCCTATCTTGTTGCTGAAGTCAATAATCAGTCAAAGCGTGGGATGAATGAGAGGGGCCAGGTGGTTAAATATATAAATATATACACAAATGCTCTCTTAGTGTGAAAGGCATGATTACCATGGGGGCTGAACAAATGATGGCACAAAGCTTGCAGTGGCAATTGTGAGGAATGGTGGTGTTTGGGCAGCACTTTTCAGAACAGGAACAACTTATAGAATAACTTATTATGATTATGTGCTGTCAAGTTGATGTCAGCTCTTGATGTAACCACATAGGTGGATTTTATCCATCTGTCCCTAAACTGGTCCTTCAGAGTTTTCAACAGTACATCTTTTGCTTCTATAACTGAGTGTATGCGTCTTACTGCTCATTCTAAAGGCAGAAGTTATTTTGATATCTTTATTGCCATTTCTAAGGTTGGTTGTTGTACCTGTTCTCATTAGTTTGGTCTTTACATTTCTACTGTGTAGCTGCCATAGCATAATGTTAGGATAGGATTTGATATCTGGACTTCTGACATAAATGCCTCATACATTCCGACTTCATTAGCCAGAATAAGACTGTACATAAAGGTCACATAGTGAGTCTGCATTTCTGGTGAAATCTGCTTAGGAAGTGACTGGCCATAAAGCGGTTCAAAGCAACTCTCCTCGACTAACAAGAATGTAAACAGGATGAAGGCTATGATAAAAGACCTTGCTTTGTGGTAAACAGGAGATAGCCGTATTAACAACAAAGGGGCCCATGAAATTGGCCACGAGAGACATTTGTTCAGTAGAAACTAGTTACGTGCCATATGGAGATGGGAAGGACTCGGAAGTTGTGTCATATCTTAGAGTTACGTCATTAGATGTTTGTATATCACTTGACATGTACGTATAATCATTCCCAATTAGCATATTCCCCCCAATAAAAGGAGGTGCACAGCTCAATACTGTGTCACTTCACCCGGAGAGAAATGTGTCCAAGTTTTCTTTCTAGGATTTGCGTTCGTGAGTGACCCCCTATGGCTGGGGTTGCTCTAAGTCCCTTTGAAGACATCGTTCCCCTCAGAGACTTTGCAGCATCCTCATACTGCCCAGAAAAATCTGATCACCAGAGAAACATTTTGATTTTCTCTCCTTCCCTCCCTTCCTCCCTCCCTCCGTTCAAAAAGCTACAATCTGCAGAGGTATTACATGGGGAAAAGAATCAGAAAGTAATATTCTTGTTGGGAGAATAGACTTCTGCTATTAGACTTCAAGATAAGGCAATGTAAAATCGCTGTTACCAACTTTTTTTACAGTAATAGTATTTAAAAACAGATTAGGATGGATACGTGACCCTGATAGCTACTCACTATTGGTTTCCTTTATAAAAGCTTTTAAAAATATTAAATTAGATGCTTAAATTCAGAGAAAAAGTGTTTAGAATTCTTCTCGGAATGCTGTTTTCCAGCATTCATGGGTAAATTTCTGTTTAGAAGCTAAAGCAAAGCAAATGATGTTTTTTAATTCCTGCCCAATTCCTGGAAACTATGAAAATCTAGACAAAGAGAAACAGTCTCTGACTCAACCCTAGTAAAACTGAACACCTCCAGTTTTAGGCCTCTCTTAAATCTTGAAAACGTCCATTGTCATTTCTGGAGTAACAATCATCCAAAATGAGTCGATGTACAATATGGGTTCCTTCTAGACTCCTGTCTCTTGCTTGAAGAGCAGGGAGAGCCATAGCAAAGACAACCTTTCATAAATCTGTCTTTTGTATTTGTATTTATTAGATTTGTATGCCACCCCTCTCCGAAGACTCGGGGCAGCTAACAACAATATAAAAAGACAATGTAAACAAATCTAATATTAAAAATAGTCTTTAAAACCCCAATTTAAATAACCACTCATACATACAAGCATACCATGTATAAATTCTATAAGCCTAGGGGGAAGGGAAAAATTTCAATTCCCCCAAGCCTGACGACAGAGGTGGGTTTTAAGGAGCTTGTGAAAGGCAAGGAGGGTGGGGGTAACTCTGATATCTGGAGGGAGCTGGTTCCAGAGGGTCGGGGCCGCCACAGAGAAGGCTCTTCTCCTGGGTCCCGCCAAATGACATTGCTTAGTCAATGGAACCCGGAGAAGGCCAACTCTGTGGGACCTAACCGGTCACTGGGATTTGTGCGGCAGAAGGCGGTCCTGGAGATACTCTGGTCCGATGCCATGAAGGGCTTTATAGGTCATAACCAACACTTTGAATTGTGACCAGAAATTGATCGGCAACCAATGCAGACTGCGGAGTGTTGGTGTAACATGGGCATACCTTGGGAAGCCCATGATTGCTCTCGCAGCTGCATTCTGCACGATCTGAAGTTTCCGAACACTTTTCAAAGGTAGCCCCATGTAGAGAGCATTACAGTAGTCGAACCTTGAGGTGATGAGGGCATGAGTGACTGTGAGTAGTTAGTCCCGGTCCAGATAGGGCCACAACTGGTGCACCAGGCAAACCTGGGCAAACGCCCCCCTCGCCACAGCTGAAAGATGTTTCTCTAATGTGAGCTGTGGATCGAGGAGGATGCCCAAGTTGCAGACCCTCTTTGAGGGGGTCAATAATCCCCCCCAGGGTTATGAATGGACAGATGGAATTGTCCTTGGGAGGCAGGACCCACAGCCACTTCGTCTTATCCGGGTTGAGTTTGAGTCTGTTGACACCCATCCAGACCCCAACAGCATCCAGGCACCGACACATCACTTCCACTGCTTCCTTGACTGGACATGGGGTGGAGATGTATAACTGGGTATCATCCGCATACTGATGATACCTCACCCGATGCCCCTGGATGATCTCACCCATTGAGTTAATTGCAACTCTTCCTAGATCAAAAAAGCTGTATTCATGATCATTCATGTCTTAGTAATGTCCTAGTTCAGTGATGGCGAACCTATGGCATCGGTGCCACAGGTGGCACGGGGAGCCACATTTTATTTATTTTATTTTATTTATTTATTTTGTCCAATACACAATACATATTGAAGAGAATAGACATGTAGTAATATATATAAAGAAAAGGATAGAAGAAAAGATATAAAAATAGAGGAGAAGATATAAGAAAGGAAGAAAAGTTATATGAGATAAAGGAGAGACAATCGGAAAGGTGACAGAAGGCACACTAGTGTACTTATATACGCCCCTTACTGACCTCTTAGGAACCTGGAGAGGTCAATCGTGGACATCTGCTGGCACATGAGCCGTTGCCCTAGCTCAGCTCCAAGTGCCAGCGTGTGCTGGCCAGCTGATTTTTGGCTTGCACAGAGGCTCCAGGGGGGTGTTTTTGGCTTCCAGAGAGCCTCCAGGTGGGTGGAGTAGGGCATTTTACCCTCCAAGTAAGCCTTTGGAGCCTGGGGAGGGCAAAACACAAGCCTACTAGGCCCACCAGAAGTTGGGAAACAGGCCATTTCCAGCCTCCAGAGGGCCTCCAGGTGCTGGGGGATATTGTTTTCATCCTCCCCAGGCATTGAATTATAAGTGTGGGCACTCGCATATGTGCAAGAGCGCCAATGCATGCTCTTTTGGCACCCGAGGAAAAAACCATTTGCCATCACTGTCCCAGTTGGATTATTGCAATGTGCTTTACATAGGGCTGCAGTGAAAAAGCACTCCATGGCTGAAGCTGGTCCACAATGTGGCAGTGCAAGCAGTTGGCTATTACATGACCCCCATTGCTACACAAGGCACACAGGCTTCCAATAAGTTGCCAAGTTCAACTCAAGGTTTTGACAGCAGGTGAAGCAGTAGAATAACCTTAAGGCACAAGAGGAAACTAAGCAAACAAGGCAAAGGTCAAATAAAGTAATCTGAGTCAGCGGCAGAAATGTAATTTGAATAAACATCTCAGACATGACCCTTCCTATTTTTCAGGAAGATAAAGGGAAGCAGAGCAGAGAAGCACATTCAAGCTTAAAAGAATCTGCTACTATAACATTTTAATAAAGTAGCATTAACATTCATAACTCTGATGTTATGGTTTACCTTGAAGGGCTGACAGTCTCCAAGGCTTTTTTCTGCACATCTGACTAGATCTGGCAGATTGGGCATAGTCCAGGTCTTTTGGTGATACAAAGGTAAGCAGTTCTCTGTTTCCTACCTATTCCAATAAATAACATAAACAAATTTATGGAAGCAAGAGAGTGTAGCAAATAAAAAGTAGATAGTAACAGTTTTGTTTGACCAGATCCCAATCTATTTACACCCTCCCCCATCTTGTATCTTCCAGATATATTGGAAAAACATTTCTATAAAAGTTGAAGACTGAATTAAGTTCAGCCAAGCACAAACTTGGCTTCAATCTCAGACTTGTCAAATCAAAAGGCTTCCATACCACTATGTTGGAAAGTGTGTTGGCCTGAGACTTATCAAATGAATTAGTCTAGCACCAGGATGGACAAATAGGCAGCCAGTTTCCTACATTTAGTCACCCTGAGTCCTATTGGGAGTAGGGCAGCATATAGTTAGTTAGTTAGTTAGTTAGTTAGTTAGTTAGTTAGTTAGTTAGTTAGTTAGTTAGTTAGTTAGTTCATTAATTAATTAATTAATTAATGTCAGGAGGCCCACCAGACCAATGATAAAAAGCCAAAGCAGATGAGCTATTGAATGCATAATAATAGAATAGAATAGAATTATTTATTGCCCAAGTGTGATTGGACATCCAAGGAATTTGTCTTTGATGCATATGCTCTCAGTGTATGTACAAAGGCAAGATACATTTGTCAAGAATCATAAGGTACAACACTTAATGATTGTCATCGCGTACAAATAAGCAATCTGGAAACAATCAATATCAATATAAATGGTTTAGGTTTATTGGATTTATATGCCGCCCCTCTCCGCAAACTCGGAGAATACAAGCAATAAGTTGCAGTCCTGCAGTCATAAGTGGGAGGAGATGGGTGATAGGAATTATAAGAAGACTAATAGTAATAGTAATGCAGCCTTAGTGCTCAAGATTTGTTTGCCTCTTCTCTTCTGCCTCTTCTCAAGAACCATTTTCAAATTACACACCCAAGCCTCTGAAACTGTAACCGGAAAAGGCAGGGAGAAGCCTCTGTGGGGCCTCTCTAGAAATCTCCTGGGAGGAAACAGGGCCAGAAAAAGCAGGAAGAAGCCTCCATGCGGCCTCTCTAGGAATCTCCTGGGAAGAAACATGGCCTCCACCCTCTCTGTGGTTTCCCCAATCGCATGCATTATTTGCTTTTACATTGATTCCTATGGGGAAAATTGCTTTTTCTTACAAACTTTTCTACTTAAGAACCTGGTCATGGAACGAATTAAGTTCTTAAGTAGAGGTACCACTGTACTTATGTGTGAGTTTATCAAAAAAATACATTAGGCTAAAAATCCTATAGAATAATTCTTCCAACAGCTTGGAGTTTAAATACAATTTAATCCAAATGGTGAAATCAAGATATGTTTTATTTGACTATATAGTATTAACATTTGGCAATCAAACAAATCCCAATAATTTTGAAGCTCAGACATAGTTTGTTAGACCTAAATTGTGAAGACAATATATGTTTTATTTCAGTATGCTGATATTTGACAATCTAAGTTCCTCTTTGCATAATTCAGATTTGTCAGGACTTGATTGGCAATAAGCTGACCTAAAATATTAATACTGTGTCCATGAGATTTTTAAAATAATGATTTAGTTGCAATCTGACATTGTGCTAAATGAAAGTATAGCATGTGAGTTAAAGTCAAAATATTATTTCGATCCCAAATATCTTTTGCAGCCTTTAATGGATAAAACAGTAAAACTGTGGTTTGAAATAGAGCTCAGTTATTACAGTATAGCAAAGGAATCCAATACCAATTTTCTAAATTTGCAAAACTTTCTATGTACATGAATTAGATTTAGGTGGAGTAGTATTCCAATCAACTAGAGACTCTAAAACATAATTGAAATTTTCAGCCACAATTAACAGATCCACAGAGAAAGTAAAGAAATCTGCAAAACATCTATTTAATATATATTTAGAAGGACCATAATAATTGATAAATGCAGTATTTTGATTAAAACTGTCACCAGTAATAAAAATATCCTTCTAGGTCACTTATTTCTTATTCAACCATAATTGTTGAGTGCTTTTTAATTATAATCACTGCACCTTTAGTAGATTTTAAATTTCAACTAATATATACATGACCAACCCAGACCCTAGATCAAAAATTTTCTTTTGTGGAAAAATATGTATTTCTTGTACAAAATCAACTTTATGTTTAAGCTATCTGATTTGGTATGAAGATATCTCAAAAATATCTATGTCTTAAAATACAGATATGGACTGGGATTTCCATTGGAGGATATAAATTGTGAAAAACCAAAAACTCATCAGAAAGTAACATATAGGAACAAAATAAATCAAACCCCCCCCCCATAAAATAGACAAAATCTAAAAATGAGTTTAAAACAAAAACCAAGGAATAATTTTTAAAATCTCATGCGACATTGGCCATGAATCAACTTCTCCTTTCATTTAAAAGTGAGGCATTTGCAAAGACATTTAAAATACCACTTTTTCTTTAGCATGGGTGAATCTACAACAGTAAAGTTCTGAGCAAATGTGGAATAAAAACTGTTTTTCACACCAGCACTAAGTTAAAAAAAAAAATTGATCCATTTTTAATTGCCAAACTTTATTTAATTGCTTCCTTTCAGGCTTCCCATTTTCCAAGAGAAAGTCAGAATATGATCCCCTGTAGACAAAACTTAAAATAATGGAAATTTGGGGGGAGGGGGTTGTCTGGATAAAAATAGACATTCTCACAATAAGCAGTTTCAAATTTGCAGCTTATACTACAGAAGCAGTGATAATATCTGTTGTATAGGGCTTTTCCCCCCCAAACACTGTTATATGTTGGTCATGCTGAGCATTATGGTGAATTTTAGAAAATGTTTTTTTAACAAGAATTTGTAATAAATTTTATTGATTTTCAACGCTTTTCTTTAAAATAACAGTTATAATAAATCTTTGAAATAACAGTTACAATAAATCCTCATAGCATTCTACTTTTGCTTAAGACATTAAAGCATTACATTTAATCTTATTTCATTCGTCATCTTTATATCTAAATTTTTATATTCAGTATCTATATATATCTTTATATCTATGTTTTTATTACATATTTACAATTTTCCATGCTTTGTTAGTTATCCCTTTTCCTCTTCCTTGATTCACTGATACAATTTTTCCCATATGTTATAATAGTTTGAGTCTTTTTGCCTCCTTAGTTTTATTGTAAATCTGTCCATTTCAGCACAGTGATAATTATTTTTTTAAATTGTCATACCTTCTACAGATACTTCTGAGTTTTTCCAAAACTGTGCAAACACTATTCCGGTTGCAGTAGTTATGTGTAAAATCAAATGTTTAATATTTTTGTTATAGTTGTTTTAAATATTCCCGCGGTTGCAATTTACCTCCGCTACCAGTGCAGATGTGTGCACAGCTCCAGTTGATTGGCAAATGTGCACATCTGATGTGTGTGCATGTGTGTTGGACTGAGATTTGTCTTCTGCACATGCTCAGGAATCAAATCTTGCAAGAAGACGTGTAGGCACATGAGATTTCGGCGATTTGAGTAAAAAATCACCAAAAATCACTGAAATCTCACATGCCCATGAGATTTTGCTTCCTGTGCATGCGCAGAAGCCAAATCTCTCTCTGTCATGCACACGTGCCATTCACCCGGAGCTGTGTGCACAGTTCTATTTCCACTACCAGAACACCGCCCCTCCCCCCCCCCACTGTCCAGGTAGGAACCCAATACTGGTACAGTGGTACCTCTACCTAAGTACGCCTCTACTTAAGAACTTTTCTAGATAAGAACCAGGTGTTCAAGATTTTTTTGCTTCTTCTTAAGAACCATTTTCTACTTAAGAACCCGAGCCCGGGAAAATTTCCCAGGAAATTTGAGAGCAGCACGAAAGCCCGGCCAGTTTCCTGCCATTCCCCCTTTAATCCTGGCCATCTCGGGCTTTTCTGGGCTGCCAGAGGAGCCTTCCGGTGGCACTTAAGTAGGCTTTGGCAGTCCAGAGCGAGCGAAGCATTTTCCTTTCCCTGGGTACTTGGAGAGAGAATAAACCTCTGCCACTGCCCAGAGAAAAGAAACTCTCCCTTCGCTCTGAGAAGCAACTGCCCTCCTCATCTTCTTCCTCCTACTACTCCCATCCAAATTCCGAGCTTTTAATTTCTTGCCTAATGGGTTTGCATGCATTATTTGCTTTTACATTGATTCCTATTGGAAAAAATACTTCTACTTACAAACTTTTCTACTTAAGAACCTGGTCACGGAACGAATTAAGTTCTTAAGTAGAGATTATTATTATTATTATTATTATTATTATTATTATTATTATTATTATTATTATTATTATTATTATTTATTAGATTTGTATTCCGCCCCTCTTCTATTTTCCTCTACAAATAAATCCAGTTCTTTTTCCATCATTTATATATATTGGCTGTCTTGTACTAATTGTGTATTAAATATCCATCTTCTATTACCTTGTTTTATATTTTTCCATGCCATATTAATGGGATTATGGTCAACAACCCCAGGTACTCTGCTGCAGCAATTGTTCATTCAATTGGAAAATACTTCTCAAGATTTTCATTGCACTCATGATATTATTTGCTCACATAATTAAATAGTTTAGAAAATAAGTCTTTGGATCAGTCTTGTTACATATGTAGATTGCCTGGTCCTCTGTTTAAGCAGGAAAATGGGGACTGATGATTGGTTGAGCCATCTGACAGCTACCTATAAAAGGGCTAGCTGTCAGACTGGCTCTCTGCCATGTCTTGTACAGAGTTGAGAATAAAGAGCTGTTGTCTGAAGCCACTCACCCTATTTAACAAGTCTTGGTACAACAGATTGATACAATTTTTAGCCACAGAAGCATTTTCTTCAGTCCTTCCCACTTTTTTCTGTCTAGCTCAGGATTGTAGAACTTGTTTTAGGCTTGATCTTTGAGCAGCATGTTGGAGACCCACTCCAAAATATGTGGCATTTGGAAAAAGAAATTAGCAAGTCCGGGGGGAGTAAATCTGGTTTAATTACCTTTTAAATTAAATTAAGTTTAATTAAAAATAAAGGAATATTAGTAATTCAATTATTTCCCATATATATGACAAATTGGCTGACAATATTTTATAGCGGTCTAGAGCCCATAGATTGTGGGGACCCACAGCCAATGGTGAAATCCAATTTTTTTTACTACCGGTTCTGTGGGCGTGGCTTGGTGGGTATGGTGTTGTTTGATGGACGTGACTTGGTGGATGTGGCAGGGGAAGGATCCTGCAAAATCCCCATTCCCATCTTACTCTGGGGCTAGCGAGATGTGGCATTTGCCAGTTCTCTGAACTATTCAAAAGTTCTGCTACCGGTTATCCAGAACCTGTTAGAACCTGCTGGATTTCACTCCTGCTCTTTGGTTCTCCCCTTAACCCACCCTACACTAGTTTTTTCTGGGGAAGTTACCTTTATCTTCCAGCTGGTTTTACTTTCAGTATTGAAGATCAGTTAAGCAGAAGGAGAATCCAAGACGAGAGCTTCATTGCAATTAAGCCTTGGTGAAGTACAATTGTTTGCATCAGGAACGAGTATACAGTGGCTTATCCTTTTGATGTCAAAAAGGATGTGATGGAGTAAACAGTTATTATCGCGCATCCCGTTTGTCATATGGTTGGTTATCCTTTCCATGTTTCCACATTCAGATTTTATACTAGAAAAGTACAATACTCTGAAAATTAGTCCTCATTTTAAAATGATTTTCAGCAATATTGGCAGCAAATTTTGTTTGGCAGCTTGATTGTACCATATTTGTGAAGACACTCTGGCAGCAGCAATTGAGCCTGAAATTTACAAGCATACTCAAAATCAAATTCAGTTCCCATAACTACGTTCCTTGTCCTTTCATCACAAAAATGTGGGCGAGGTTTTTCTATTATAATGATGAGCAATGAAGCAGAAAGCATTTAGTACAAAATGTAATAGGGACACTTTATATACCAGTGGCGGAAAATAAGGAAGAAAAAAGACATTTCTTATTAGCAACAGAAGTCCGTCCCAATTCTCTTTGATCAGAATATCAGCAGCATGTTCAGTGCCATTGTCAAATATAGTAGGACTAATTTTAATACAATAGGATTAATTTTGGTTGTATAACAGTGGCATGGAATCAAAATCACATGAAGTAATACTAGTTTAATTTAATTTATTGTATTTTTATGCCACCCAACTCCCGAAGGTGGCTTACAAAAGGATATAGAAAATATTTATTTATTCATTTATTTATTTATTGTTAGAGTTGAAAGGGACCATGAAGGCCATCGAGTTTAACCCCCTGTTTAAAAACATCATAAAAGATTTTAAAACAGTCAAAAAAAATCACACACATACATATTATTCAGGTCGGAGCTCACAATTGGAAAATCAGTGGCCCCAAGTCTGCTGGAAAAGTCAAGTCGTCAATACTTTCCAAAAGGCCAATAGAGTAGAGATACTACTGCTTTATAAATCCTTAGTAAGGATTTATAAATAATAATCCTTAATAATCCTTATAAATAGTAATCCTTAGTAAATAGTAATCCTTAATAAATAGTAATCCTTGGTAATCCTTTTAAATACTACCGCTGTGGCGAGGAGGGTGTTTGCCCAGGTTCACCTGATGCACCGGTTGCGGTTCTATTTGGACAGGGAGTCATTGCTCACAGTCGCTCATGCCCTCATTACCTCGAGGTTCGATTACTGCAATGCTCTCTACATGGGGCTACCTTTGAAAAGTGTTTGGAAACTTCAGATCGTGAAGAATGCGGCCGTGAGAGCCATCGTGGGGCTTCCCAGATTTGCCCACGTTTCTACAACACTCCATGGCCTGCACTGGTTGCCAATCAGTTTCCGGTCACAATTCAAAGTGTTGGCTATGACCTTTAAAGCCCTACATGGCACTGGACCAGAGTACCTCCAGAACCGCCTGCTACCGCACGAATCCCAGCGACCGATAAGGTCCCACAGAGTTGGCCTTCTCCGGGTCCTGTTGACTAAACAATGTCGTTTGGTGGGCCCCAGGGGAAGAGCCTTCTCTGTGGCGGCTGCGGCCCTCTGGAATCAACTCCCCCCGGAGATTAGAACTGCCCCCACCCTCCTTGTCTTTCGTAAGTTACTCAAGACCCACCTATATCGCCAGGCATGGGGGAACTGAGACACCTCCCCCAGGCTTTTATATTTTATGTTTGGTACCTATGTGTTGTTTGGTTTTAAATGATAGGGTTTTATATGTATTTTTCTCTTTTAATAGTAGATTTGTTCCCCTGTAACATTATTTTTATTATTGTTGTGAGCCGCCCTGAGTCTTCGGAGAGGGGTGGCATACAAATCTAATAAATAATAATAATAATAATAATAATAATAATAATAATAATAATAATAATAATAATAATAATAATAATTATTATTATTATTATTATTATTATTATTATTATTACCACTTCATAAATCCTTAGTAATCCTTATAAATAGTAATCCTTAGTAAATAGTAATCCTTAGTAATCCTTATAAATACTACCACTTTATAAATCCTTAGTAAGATCATACCTGGAATACTGTATCCAGTTTTGGTCACCACATTACAAAACAGATGTTGAGACTTTGGAAAAAGTGTAAAGAAGAACAACTCAGATGATTAAGGGCCTGGAGCATAGTTCCCTCTAAGCTGAGCAGTGAGCAATCGCTCACTTAAAAATCATCATCAACTCAGAGTTTTCCAAACCTGCCCAGAAGCCGAGAGGGAAGGAGAGAGAGAGGAAGAGAGGAAGAGAGAGAAACAGATAGAAAAAAGAGAGGAAGGAAAAGAGAAAGAAAAAGAATGGGAGTCAGGAAGAGAGAAAGAAAATCAAAATCTAGTTTGAAACTAGCTCAACTATTTAAGTGGCATTTTGATATTGATAGAGTTGCCCTATTATGAGCTCACTGTTATAGACACACAGTACAGTATTTTATTTTGAAATTCTCTGAGGCAAAACAGGGTGGGTTTTTTATTTGTTTGTTTGTTTGTTTGTTTGTTTACTTATTTATTTAATTAATATTTCTGTGCCGCCCAGACACTATACTTTTCCGCCCATCCCCCCCAAAAATTAGAGGGAACACTGGCCTGGAGACAAAAATATGAAGAAAGGTCCTAGGAATTGGGTATGGCCAGTCTAGAAAAAATAAGGGCTAGGAATGGCATGACAGTATTATTCCAGTACTGTATTTGACACAAAGAAGAGTTGACACAAAGAAGAGGGGGTCAACTTATTTTCCAATGCATCAAAACGCAAGACAAAAAAAAATTATGGAAACTACTCAAGGAGAGAAGTCACCTGGAATTTAGGAGAAAGTTCCTAACAGTGAGGACAATTAAAGCAGTGGAACAGCTTGCCTTCAGAATTATAGAAGAGCTAAATTCCTCCCGGTTCGGATCAGATTGCTTGAATCATTAGCGACATGCTGGTGATGTAATTTTGACGTCACGGATCTGGTTCTGTCTGTTCCAATTAGTGCTCGCTGTCATCTTTTTTGCTGAATTTTTGGGTGATTTTCCTATGTTCTGATGACTTCTCCTCAATCTGTGCTTTGAAAAAAGGGTCCGAAGGTTACAAAAGGTGATCACATGACTCTAGGGCAGTATTTCCCAGCCTTGGCAACTTGAAGATATCTGGACTTCAACTCCCAGAATTCCCCAGCCAGCATTTGCTGCAAAGGTCATAAGTGTGAAAAAGGGTCATGTCACTATTTTCAGTGCTGTTGTAACTTCAAATGGTCCTTAAATAAACCATTGTAAGTTGAGCAGTACCAGCATTGTTGTTGTTGTTGTTGTTATTATTATTATTATTAATTAGATTTGTATGCCGCCCCTCTCTGCAGACTCGGGGCGGCTCACAACAATAATAAAACAATGTGCAAGAAATCTAATAATTTAAAAATCACTAAAAAAAACCCTTATTAAAAAGCAAACATACACATTATAGCTGTTGACTCACCACTAGTGTGCTATTCAGCTTTCTAGTTAATGGTACAGGATATTGTATCATCAGTCGGAGCTAATTGTTCAATGATATTTTCCTGAACAGAGAATCTCTCTTTGGATGATTTTCTACATGACCAAAGTGACAATATGAGCGGAACAAATAATTCGGAAGATAAAATGAAATTAAATGTCACCCTCTCTACCGGCCTTAGCTCAAGCAATGTGTATTGTTTTTCTTTAAATTCCTTTAATAATTATAATGCCTGTTCCATTTCTCATTCTTACAGTGCTACCCTGTCAGTGAAATGCCTGCAGAAGAAAATTCTAGAAGAATTCGGTAGACAGGAACTGAAATATGCACGTGTGTGATAAAAACCAAGATGGCAGCTGCAGCCGATCCAGGCATTACTGTTTTTTTTAATTTGTGATGCATGTGGGACTTTGTAGTCACCATTTTGACTTTTTCATATAAAAATCCCACCTCCCTCTTAAGGACACCCCTGACTCGATTTCTGAAGTGGAAAAATGATAAGAGTTCATTCTACTCTATAAAATCTTTTTTCCAAGTCTGAGAGATTCATTCACTAGGGTTAATCAATGGTAGGAAATGCAATTCTTATGCTCTTGCATTAAAAAAAACCTTCAGCCAAAGTAACCCAGGAAAGGAAAATATTCCTCTTAAGTAATCCTTTTACATTGCTTTTCTGAAAATAGTTCCTGTATTTCATTGCACGGTTAAAAACGGAAAGTGGCTTCAAAAGATTTGCTGGTTTCTCCTCACACATCATAGAAATCTTTCATGTTTTAGCAAAGAGATTTGCTGAGGGATGAAGCAGTAAGTTTATAAATCTGCAACGTGGGCCAAATTTCAGGTAACTGGGCAAATAGAACATGAAATACAAGCTGTCTTTGATATTTGGGGGTGTTAAATCCTTGCTGGAATGAAGGACTGCAATCTTGTAGTAAATAACGGTACTTTATTAAACAGGAAGTAATGGTTTACAGAACTGAACAAGACAAAACATGGCCGTGCCTGGTAGCTATATATATGCCAGGCTGCCAGGCTGAGCCAACCAATCACCTTGCAGTATTTTCCCGCCCAAGGAATGTGGGGCGGGTACAAGGCCTAACTGTCCCCTGGACACAACAGGGGGGATTCTAGAAGGACATACTTTCAAAATATCAATAGTTATAGCAATAGCACTTAGAGTTGTATATTGCTTCACAGTGTTTCACTTACTCTCTAAGCAGTTTACAGAGTCAGCATATTGCCCCCAACAATCTGCGTCCTCATTTTACTGACCTTGGAAGAATGGAAGGCTGAGTCAACCTTGAGCTTGGAAAGAATCAAACTGCTGAACTTCAGGCAGTTGGCAGTCTGCCGGTTAGGTTACTTCTTAAATAACATGTGGAAATAGGAATGGATGAAATATATTTGACTTCAACAAAGCATTGATAAAATGCCTATACAGTGATACCTCATCTTACAAATGCCTCGTCATACAAACTTTTCGAGATACAAACCCAGGGTTTAAGATTTTTTTGCCTCTTCTTACAAACTATTTTCACATTACAAACCCACAGCCGTCGCTGGGATTCCCCACCTCCGGACTTCCGTTGCCAGCGAAGTACCCGTTTTTGTGCTGCTGGGATTACCCTGAGGCTCCCCTCCATGGGAAACCCCACCTCCAGACCTCCGTGTTTTTGTGATGCTGCCGAGGAATCCCAACAGGGGAATCCCAGCAGGGGAATCCCAGCAGGGGAATCTCAGCAGCACAAAAACGGGCACTTTGCTGGCAACGGAAGTCCTTCCTTCCTTCATTCCTCCCTTCCTCCCATTTTTGCTGTACTGTAACTGAATGGGTCAGGTGTAAATTTACTCAATTTCCACCAATCCCTTTCCTTGCACGGTGATGAAAGCGGGTGGGAGAGGAGAGAGAGACAAAGAGACAGAGACAGGTAAAGACAATCTACACTTATCTCCTGAGAATTGAGAAATGGATTAGGCACCCCAAACCTGAAGACTGTTTATTAAAACATCAGGGAACAGGGTGTTTAACCTGTTTTATGCTGTAAAAAACAAGATTGCTTCTTGTAATGCAGGTTCAAATATCCTCGGGATTCAGTAAAGGTTAGTGATGTTTTGGTCTGTGTTTGCTTTCCTTCACTTAATCATATATCTTGTGACTGCAAGAATTCCTACTGGGCTTAATTCATAACCTTTTGCAAGTGTAATATTATCTTGCAGCAGGTCTTTTTTAGCAAAAAAAAACCCCTGCAAAAACAAAATTACAATATATTGCAGATTCTAAAATACCTTAGACCAGTGATGGCAAATTTCTTTTTCCTCAGGTGCCAAATGAGCATGTGTGAACACTATCAAACATGTGTGAGTGCCCACACCCATAATTCAATGCCTGGGGAGGGCAAAAACAGCTTCCCCTGCCTCTCAGAGGACCTTTGAAGGCCAGAAATGGCCTGTTTACCAACTTCTGGTGGGCCCAGTAGGCTTGTATTTCAGCCTCCCTAAGCTCCAAAGGCTTTCCTGGAGCCGGGGGAGGGTAAAAATACCTTCCCTCATCCCCTTGGAGGCTCCCTGGAAACAAAAACGCCCTCCCAGAGCCTCTGTGCAAGCCAAAAATCAGCTGCCGGCCACACACATACACATGAGCTAGGGCAACCGCTTGTGTGCCAGCAGATATGGCTCCGCATGGCACATGTGGCACCCGTGCCATAGATTCGCCATCACAGCCTTAGACCATCAATCCTAAAAAAAAATATGCCTGTAGCTCTGTAAGGCTAAACACAACTAAAGATTTATATTATAAAAGAGTTCCATTTCACGTACCAAGGGGGCTGAATGAAAAGTAATGCCTCTATCAACAGCATTTGGATAGCTTCAGTTAGGATATTTAAAATAAATAAAGAGGAAACTGATCTTTGAAATGAGCTCTTTTGTGACCTACATTTAATTCTCCACATAATCACCATAGTTTGCTACACACGTCTGCCAATGATGGATACATTTCTTATAGACATTATGAAAGAATTCCACCTTTTATTTCTTCAACAAGCCCTTTTAAATTATTTCCAACTCTTCATTTCAGTCAAATGGGAGCCTGTGAAGTTATTCCTTCAGTTTTGGAAAAAGACAGACATAGTAGAGTCTAGGACAACTCACCATGAGCCACTTGCCATGGCCAAATTGCGATGGGACATCTCACCACAAGACAAGAGTTACACTAATATCAAGAAATGGTGGAATAGAATCATTAAAGAAAAGATGCCAAAGGAAAGACAAAATTTTGTTTTTCTTATCATTACTTGTTAAATCTGAAATGTTAGCAGGCTATTGCTTGTCTATCTCAATTCTAAAGTCCCAGAACTCTTTAAAAACCCTGCTGTTCTGTTCGAAAAAACTCCCTAATCTTATGTTCCCGGGTCTATTTGACCCAGACTGCAAATTGATCATTTTAGGTACTTATATTTGGTCTTTTTGAAAGCTTTTTTCACCTGGAAACAAGTTTGAACATTTCTGCACACAATGGAATGAAAATTGAACTGAAGAAATTAATCCTTATTGGTTTATTTTGCACATAAATGCCCCCCCCCCCGTTTTTGTGAAAGTTTTTTCAATTTATGGATAGTTTTGCTTGCAAAATCCATTCTATTTTACTAAAGTTGGTGTGGGATTGGTAGCTTGAACAGTTCTGCACACAATGATATGAAAATTGAAATGAGAAAAGTAAATCTTATTGGTTTATTTTGCTGATATAATGCATGCACCCCCCATTTCTGTGAAATAGTCTTCACTTTATGGATAGTTTTGCTAGCAGAATGCATTCTATTTTGCTAAAGTTGGTGTGGGATTTGTAGCTTGAACATTTCTGAACATAATGATATGAAAATTGAACTGGAAAAATTGATGCATATTGGTTTATTTTGCACATAAAGTTATTTCAATTTATATAAAAATTATGCTGTTAATTTCAAACTTACATACTTTTTTTTAGTAAAATGGATTTCTTTCATAAAATTAGTTATCTGGCTACAATGTGGTTGATTTTCAAAAGGATATTCCAAATATTTCTAGACAAATATGTATAACAAGTGACAATAATGGCACACAGCAAGGCCGGGGGGGTGGCCCTTTTGTGGGAAAAATAAACCAATAAGAACCATTTTTTTCAGTTCATTTATATTTTTCTTATGTTCAGGATTGTTCAATTTAGTATATCAAACCTTTTGGGGGGAAATTCCTTAGGGATTTGTAGCCTTAAAAAATATAAATTGACGCGAAATTCAGAAAGGATGGGGGAGGGGCTTTTTGATCAAAATAGAAATATAAGTCTCAATTTTTCCAGTTAAATTTTCATATCATTATGTTCATAAATGTTCAAACTAGTTTTCCAGTTGAAAAAGTTTTCAAAAAGACCAAATTCAAGTACCTAAAAAAAATCATTTTGGTCCCGGTCTATATGACCCGAACAGACTAAATGTGACTTTTTTTTTGCCCAGAAAAAAAAAATTTTCCCCACCCCCACAAATTTTTTTTTGATGATCAGCATTCTTAAATTGAGTAAATGAATGCCTAAGATTTTAAAGAATATTTTGGATTTGGAGCATAAAAAAATAAAAAGTGAAAATGGTTGCAAGCATCTGAGGGGGGGGCTTATTTCTGATGTTAAAAAACCAGTAAGAATCATTTTTTTCAGTTCCTTTATATTTTTCTTATATTCAGAAATGTTCAAGCTACCAATCCCACACCAACTTCAGTAAAATAGAATGCATTTTGCAAGCAAAACTATCCATAAATTGAAAAAACTTTCACAAAAACAGGGGGAGGCACATTTATGTGAAAAATAAACCAATAAGGATTAATTTTTTCATTTCAATTTTCATATCATTGTGTGCAGAAATGTTCAGACTACTTTTCCAAGTGAAAAAAATTTTCAAATTGACCAAACATAAGCACTTCAAATGAAGAGTTTTCGGTCCGGGTCGTATGTGACCCGAACAGAAGATTTGTGACTTTTTTTGCCCAGCAAAAACTAAGCCCCCCACCCCCCAAAAAAAATTCTCATAGAGAGAACCCCTGAAATGATGAAAAGTCATGAAATTTCAAGTTTCAGATATGCAGGGAAAATGTTTTACAGGGGACTCAAACTTGGTTTCGGGTCGCATACGACCCGAACAGAACTTTTCTATTACAGTGTTCCCTCGTTTTTCGCGGGGGATGTGTTCCGAGATGACCCGCGAAAGTCGAATTTCCACCAAGTAGAGATGTGGAAGTAAATACATATTTTTGGCTATGAACAGTATCACAAGCCTTCTCTTAACACTTTAAACCCCTAAATTGCAATTTCCCATTCCCTTAGCAACCATTTAGATTATTACTCACCATGTTTATTTATTAAAGTTTATTTAAAAAAATATTTATTAAAGGCAGATGAAAGTTTGGTGATGACATATGATGTCATCAGGCGGGAAAAACCATGTTGTAGGGAAAAAACCTGCGAAGTATTTTTTAATTAATATTTTTGAAAAACCGTGGTATAGACATTTTGCAAAGTTCGAACCCGCGAAAATTGAGGGAACACTGTACTTTGTCTATTTTTATGGTTCCCAGCAGTTCTTGCATACAGGGTAATGGTATTTTTGGAAATATTGCAATGTATCATTGTTGCTACTTTCTCATGCCATTGTTTGTATTCAGTCTGTGTGATCTTCTTGCAGCAGCTATCTAGGTGGTCCACTGTTTCTTCAGCTTCTTTGCAGAGGCAGCATTTGCTGTCTGCTGTTGACTTCTCTGTTCTGGCTTTGTGTACCTTTGTTCTTAAGGCTTGGTTTTGTGCAATCGGAATTAACCCCTCTGTCTCTTTCTTCACTGTGCCAGGTCTTGTTATCTGCTTTGCCTGCCTTTTTGGAAAAAAATGTACTGGCCATTGCCTTGCCATGTTTCTTTTCTACTCTTCATTTGATCTTTCCCGTAGGTCAGTTTAGTCTTTCCAGTACTTAATAAACCTTCGTGGTACATTAGTTTTAGTGCATCTTTTTCTCTGTGCTTCAGATATTCTCTCAATACATTTTTCTTCTTTAATTGTCTGGTATACTTGCAATATTCCACATCCACTTATTTACCTTATTATTATGTATGAGTAATCAGTAATCTACGGTTGGAGTCACAATCTAAAACTGGAGGAAACTTAATAATTCAAGCCCTAATAGAATAGAATAGAATAGAATTTTTATTGGCCAAGTGTGATTGGACACACAAGGAATTTGTCTTGGTGCATATGCTCTCAGCGTACATAAAATAAAATATACATTTGTCAAGAATCATGTGGTACAACACTTAATGATTGTCATAGGGGTCAAATAAGCAATGAAGAAGCAATATTAATAAAAATCTTAGGATATAAGCAACAAGTTACAGTCATACAGTCAACATGGGAGGAAATGGGTGATAGGAATGATGAGAAAAACTAGTAGAATAGAAGTGCAGATTTAGTAGAAAGTCTGACAGTGTTGAGGGAATTATTTGTTTAGTAGAGTGATGGCGTTCAGAAAAAAACTGTTCTTGTGTCTAGTTGTCTTGGTGTGCAGTGCTCTGTAGCGACGTTTTGAGGGTAGGAGTTGAAACAGTTTGTGTCCAGGATGTGAAGGGTCAGTAAATATTTTACCCGCCCTCTTTTTGACTCGTGCAGTATACAGGTCCTCAATGGAAGGCAGGTTGGCAGCAATTGTTTTTTCTGCAGTTCTGATTATCCTCTGAAGTCTGTGTCGGTCCTGTTGGGTTGCAGCACCAAACCAGACAGTTATAGAGGTTCAGATGACAGACTAATCATGGACTAAACAATTCTTAATGTGTTTAAGAACACAGGCAATTCCAAGTAGGGTTTCTTTTTTTCAAATTAGGTGCCAGATTGATAAATTCAATATTTCCAGATATCAAGGATATCCTTTAGGTATATTATTACTATTTTGAGACTCACACAAGGGATACTTTCCCCAGTCATAAGGAACAACTGGTTTAAAATATTATAACGTTAGGCCTAAAACCAAGAATGATGCATAGTGATGCTTCCAAGCTGAGTTGTTTATTACACTTATAAATAAAATCCTGCCAGACTGAGGAATCTATTATCTGCATCAACAATATGTTCTGTAAACTATTAGAGAGGGTTTGTCTTTGTCCTCTTTCCCTCACATGTAGTAACATTCGGATTGTGTTGCCTCATATTCCTCTGAAATATATTCGCTCCCTCCTGGGACTCCACCTCCTCACAGCATTCCATCATATATGACAAGATAAAGGTAGCAGTTTTTGACAGACTTTAAAATCCTGTCAAAAATGTTTTGTTAGTTGCTCTGACTTCTTGGTGCTGGCATTCATTTCATTATGGGTTCTAATTTGGTTGGTATCACAACACTATTACATTGATCTCTGTTTCAGCTTAGACTAATTTAATTGATAGAATTCTGTGTCCTTGCTATTACAAGAGACAATTAGCTCTCATTAGTTTACATTTCACTCATTTTCTACTGACTGATTGCTCTACATACTGATACTTGCTAATATCAATATGTAATGCAATCAGTCTGAGCAAAATGTTGGTACGGTGTCTCTACAAACTACCACACTTATTCTGATTGTCTTCAAAGTACCAATATTTGCCTACAATTTAATAGTTTCATAATGCAATATTTGGTATTAAGAGTTCTCCTTTGAAGGTCACATCCTTCGTCATAATTACTCAAAGCAAAAAAGTAATGAAGATTGCAACATATTCATAAGTTATGTTTCCAGGATGACCTTCAAAGAAGAGGAAATCTTTGAATAGAAGACGTTTTGTTTCTCCCTTCCGCTTTCTTCCATTTTCCTCCTGGGTTCTAATCATCTTTCCTCCCTTCTCCTTTGTTAAGGTCCTACAGCCACCCAAATGGAGAGCTTTAGCTGAGCTGGAATAAGCAGCTGATGCTTTGTAGCAGAGGTGAAGAGGTCGCTCAAGTTGTGCTACTGTTAATTTGCCCTCTAAGCCCTTCCAGCGGGGAGTCTATCGTGGCAAGAAATGGAGCAAGGAGATTTGCCTATCAGATTATTACATGAGAAATACTAAAGATTCAAAAGGGGGAAAAAAGGACAAGTAGGTTTTTGTAACTAGTTTAGCATAATCCACTGAGCAGTCAAGGACACCCCTTAATAAATGCCCTGCAACTTTAGTCCAATCAAATGTATTCTGTGTCCATGTTTCTTAATGGTATATTTATGAGACAAATGTGTTGTTGCGTGATGCCTTGGGTTCATTTTATTCTTTTCTCTCTGTCTTTCTCCCCGGTGTGTGTATGTGGTGTTGTGTTTGCATGTGGTCGAAAGCTTCTCACACCCTATTAGAGATTATGTGGCGAATAATGACTGGAAAATATACCTTTCTTTAACAAGCCGTTTCATGAGGGCAAATATATTTCCCTCAATCTTCACAGTTGGTTTTGCGCAGGTATATAAAAGTAAAATACTTAGTCCCGAAAGAAACCAGAAAGCATAAAATAAAGAGCTTTGGGCTGGAGAACTAAATACATGGTTTCAAACTAACATTTTCCCCCCTTAAGAGCAAGCAAAAATCAGGATGTTTGAATGCCACAGTTGCTAAAATAATCTATGAATCAGGGCTTTCCTCCACTGGGCTAAGCCTTTAGGCAGAAACTAATTGCTGCAAACACTAATTTTCAGCTCCCTTTTGTCTCCTACAGTAGGCACCTCTGGATGCAGAAGGTACCCAATTAGCAGAATTCATGGGCCTGATTGTGTATTGTGGGGCAAGTGTGTGAACAGTATAAACACTGCTGATTACTATTCCACTGTAACACTGTAATGGCTGATATTTTTTTTTTGTTGATTGCTTAATAAGGCCATCTATTCTACATCAGTCCCTGGCAAAGCTGCTGGGAAATCAGCTAGGTCACTTTTCCTGGTCATACTAGCAGAAGAAGCCTTGTGATGCTAACAGATGACTAAAGGCATAATTACAGGCTATTTAATCACATCTGTTTCCCCACTTAACATTGTTTGCTCAAGTTAGATGTAGTTTTTAAAAAAATCAAAAGGACAATAATGGCATACAGACTAAAAAAATTACCATTGCATGGTTAAAACTCTAGGGCTTGTTATAATTACAGAAAACAGAGTTAACTGTGATTTTAAAAGGCATTAATTTATATTAGTATGTTTCTATACACATATTGAGGATGACTGGTTGTTTAGAGCGGAGGGAGAGGAGGAGTGTATTTCACTTGGAGACACACACTGGAGGGCGAGATGAAGTTTTTAAATTGTACTATTTAAATGGATGTGCTGCTGGATATGTTTCATTTGGGGACTGAAATTAAATTCAAGTTCAAGGTAACTGGTATTTTCATTAAGCATTCTGAGAAAAAGTATTCCTTTTTATACCACTTCTAAAAAAGATAAAATTATAGCCATATATTAATACAGTATAAGAAGGGTCACCCATTGGAAAAGCCATGCCTTTGGGGGGGGGGGTATCTGGAATGGAGCAACATTCAATCCCCAGTCAGTCGATAAGTATAAGTAGTAAAGAAATATATTAAATTCTATATTCATCCTCTCTCTCTCTCCATCTCTCTCCCCCCTCCCCCTTTCCCCCTCTCTTCTATCTGTCCCTCCTCTCTCTTCTTTGTCTCTCTCTTCCCTCTCTCTCCCCTCTGTCTCTCTCTCTCCTTTTCTCTCTCCCTCCTCTTTCCCCTCTCCATTCTCTCCACTCTCTCTTTTTCCTCTCCCTGTCTCTCCCTCCTCCATCTTCCCTCTCTCTCTCCACTCTCTACCTCTTCTCTCTCCTTCCTCTCTCTTCCCTCTCTCCCCTATCTCCCCCTCTTTCTCCCTTCTCTCTGTCTCTCGCTCCCTCCTCTCATCCCCATCTCTCCCTCCTCTCTCTTCCTTCTCTCCCTCTCTTCTGTCTCTCTCCTCCTCTCTCTCCCCTCCTCTTTCTCCCCCTCTCCCCACTTTCTCCCATTCTCTCCGACTCTCTTCCCTCTCTTTCTTCCCTCTGTCTCCCCCTCTCTCCCCCACTTTCTTCTCTATCTCTGTCTCTCCCCCTCTCTCTCTTCTCTCTCCCCCCTCTCTCTTCTCTCCCTCTCTCTGTTTCACCATTCCAAGATATTAGTCTTGGAGTTTTTGAACAAAATTATATGGAGGTCATCTAGAGCAGTGTTTCTCAACTTCGGTAACTTTAAGAATTCCCCAACCAGCATGCTGAGAGTTAAAGTCCACCCATAAGTTGTGGAAGTTGAGAAACAATGAACTAAATGACATTCAGGAGAGGGATCAAAATAAGCCATTGAATGAAATATTAGTTGGTGGTGTATTCTGCCTGCTGCTAGACAGAGAGAATCAGTCTATAGCAAACCTTATTTTGAAAATTGCAGAAAATATGGTACATTTAATTTTATACAAACATTCAGGAAATAAAGTAGTACAGTGGTACCTCTACCTAAGAACGCCTCTACTTACGAACTTTTCTAGATAAGAACCGGGTGTTCAAGATTTTTTTGACTCTTCTCAAGAATTATTTTCCACTTACAAACCCGAGCCTCCGAAACTGTAACCTGAAAAGGCAGGGAGAAGCCGCCCTGGGGCCTCTCTAGGAATCTCCTGGGAAGAAACAGGGCCTCCACCCTCCCTGTGGTTTCCCCAATCACTTTTACATACATTATTTGCTTTTACATTGACTCCTATGGGAAAAATTGCTTCTTCTTACAAACTTTTCTACTTAAGAACCTGGTCACAGAATGAATTAACTTCATAAGTAGAGGTACCGCTGTATTTGTTTATAACAGACATTACTAGGTTTCTGTAGAAAATGCACTATAATGAAATGTGGACCAATTATTCAGATACTTCATAAAGGCATAATCTTATGGCATCAGAATTATTCTCAATACTGCCCTTAATAACTGCTGAGGGAGATGATTAACAGATAGATAGATAGACAGCCTTCAAGTCAATTGCAAGTTAAATTACCGGTAACTGTTCCTTACTATCTGATGGAAGGAGGAAGAGATCATAGAAAAAGTCATACTCTGCACAGAAATGAATAAGTTAACATTAGAAATCAAAAATAAGGAAGAATCGGGCTTTTATAAGTGTTGGGAGAGGTTCTATTGGTGGTTAGAGAAAAAAGAAAAAACGTGGTTAAAATAAGATCAGAAAAACATTTATTTGATAAAGCTAGTGCCTGGTATTAGAATCTATTGTTAATATTAAGATATAGAATGTTTTGTATAATTTAAGATGTGTATTCTTTTCCAAAACTGGTGTATGCAAATAACTTAATAGAGCTATAATAGAATGTTATCATAGTTGGAACCGTTTTTCTATAGGATATACTGCAAATTCATCCAAATACTGCTTGTTTTCTTTGTTCTTTGTTTCTTTTGTTTTTCTTTTTCTTTTAAATGTAGTAGTATTGATTTATGTATTGTATATATATATATATGTATGTATGTATGTATATAAATAAATAAATAAATAAATAAATAAATGACTCCAAAAATAAAAAAACTATCTGATGGCCCATCATCAGAGAAATGGGGTATTTATTTATTTTGGGGGGAAGGTAGAAATGGATGGTGTCATTATCTGTTAATCCTTCACTTCCAAATTGACTTCAGGGTACATTCTTTATTCTACTTTCTAAGTATAGGAACTTTTCTTTATTCTTTTTGTGGTTTCTTCTTTTATTTTATCTATTTATCTTTATCTTGTATCTATTATGCACCGGTTTTGTGATTTTACCATCTAGTTTTTCAAATGCTCTTTGAAATGTACTGCAAATGTTTTAATAACTTTTCTTGTACCCTGTAATCTGCCGGGAGTCATTTAAAACAGGCAGCATAAAAATGTAATAGGTAAGGATGAATTGCTTTGACTTTATTATACTTTTAGCTTTAAATGGGACAATCTCAGGGCACCTGCACAAAGTATTACAATTGTGATTTCTTCCTGTCCTTGAGGTGGAACATAAAAACTGCTGCCTGTACAGCCTACCTTTATCAAAGTTTGAGGACCTGATCAAGGTCGGTCCCTGTTGCAACCCACACAAAGCAGCAATTCCTTTTACATTCCAGCATTTACAGTCATTTCTCTAGTCCCTCTTTATGCAGGTAGGTCTTTGAGTAATGATCACAACAGGGGTCAGAATTTCCATTGAAAGACAATTGTAAAATTAGTTGTGCCTGATTTTGCAAGTTTTTATGTTGCTGTTTAATTTAGGGGTGTCAAACTCATGTCGTCATGGCAGCATCACATGATGTATCACTTGCTAAATCGGGCATGGGTGTGGCCAGCATGTGAAGCCTCCAGCCAGTGGGCTGGAATTGGACAGCTCTGAATCGCTGACCATTAGATGAATCTTTCTCCATTGACTTTGCTTGTTGGAAGGTTCCATCTTTCCAGGATGCTAGAAACCATAGTTTAAAATATGCCAGCTGCCAAGCACTCAAATTTTGCTCCCATGAATATGAGGATTCTGTGATGCTTGTAAGTGCAAGGGCTAGTTTTAAATTACTTTTTTCAGAGTTGTTGTAACTTTAAACAATCACTGAATAAATGTTTGTAAATCAAGGAGTGACTTTACTCTTATTTATTTATTTATATTTTATTTATTATTTTATTTATTTGTTTTGTCAAGTACACATTGGAGGTATGTAAAGATATAATAATATTCATATATATGATACTAGTAAAAATAAAAGAAACGTTAGGACAGGGGATGGAAGGCACACTGGTGCACTTATGCTCTCCCCTTACTGACCTCTTAGGAATCGGGAGAGGTCAACAGTGGATAGCCCAAGGGTAAAGTTTTGTGGGGTAGGAGATGATACTACAGAGTCTGGTAGTGAGTTCCATGCATCAACTACTCGGTTACTAAAATCATATTTTCTGCAGTCGAGTTTGGAGTGTTTTACATTAAGTTTGTATCTGTTATGTGCTCCAGGTAACAGGTAAAAGAGGAAATATTTCAAGTTGCACAACAATTTACTCAATGAAATATTGACCCAATGAAAGCCCCTGATGCTCCCTTTTCCCTTGGGAAAAGTTCTGTCTTCAGCAGCTAAAATATAAAGGCCTTGGAGGCACAGTGGCCATTTCCTGGAGAAGACAGGGGTTCATGTACAGCAATTCAGTTGAAGCTCCTCATTGCCAACATTTGAAGATGACTCCTCCATGTGATCTAATATATCTTAGTGGAATATTTTCTTTCATTGGCCAAGTAAAAATGCTACACCCCTAACCCCCAACATTTCTCCCTTAGACTCTCCACAATTGACCTCTCCAGGTTCCTAAGAGGCCAGTAAGGGGCGTACATAAGTGCACTGGTATGCCTTTCGTCCCCTGTCCAATTGTATTTCCTTTCTCTCACTTATCATATATATTTTCTTTCTTTCATATATCCTCTCCTCTAAGTTCACTTTACCCTTATATATATTACTACATGTCTATTTTTCTTCCTATGTATTTGTGTATTGGACAAATGAATAAATAAGTAAAAATAAATAAATAAATAAATACTTTAAACTTCTTGAACTACCTCATTCATTCATTCATTCATTCATTCACATTTATTATAAATATAAATATTATAAATTTACCTCCCATAAAGTCCCATAGACTAATGCAAGCAGTTGAAGACATACATATGGCCTTCCCACTGATTCAGCAGCAGGCTGTCTATAAGATGAAGGCTTTGTTGTGAGGGCGTGCTCCCAATAAACAGCAAGGGAGACAAGAGGTCTGTGGAAAGTATGGATGAGGGAAATTCATAAAAATTGAAATGTTTCCATTTACTATCTGGTGTGCTTTCAGATCCGTTTCCATTCAGAAGGAAATATAGGCAAGAAAATAATCACTTTTCTAGAAAAGAGAAGGCTTAACCAGAACTAATTTAAACTTGATTATAGAGCATCTAATCTATCACTGCAGGGTTTCTGCCAGTATCATTTTGGAAATCCAACAGTCAGATATAGAATAGAAAATAGCATATGTGTAAGAAACCATAGAATTGTAATTGATATTACTTAGACATGTGGCCTGGATGCAAATCCCACACACACACACACACACACACATATACCTTTAGACTATACCAGGGGTAGACAAAGTTGGCTCTTCTATGACTTGTGGACTTCAACTCCCAGAATTCCTGAGCCAATCAGGGTAGTTCAGGAATTCTGGGAGTTGAAGTCCACAAGTCATAGAAGAACCAACTTTACCTATCCCTGATTTAAACTACAGTGATCCCTCGAGTTTCGCGATCTCGATCTTCGCGAAACGCTATATCGCGATTTTTCCACCCGATGACGTCACTCTCTTCCTTCCTTTCTCATCTTTCTTTCTCTCTCTCTTTCTCTATCTTGCTTCTTCCTCTCTCACACTCTCTTCCTCCCTCTCTCATCTCTTTCTTTCCTTCTCTCTCTTTCTCTATCTCTCCCCCTCTTGCTGGCGGGCGGCGAGCGGCGGGCGGGCGAGCGGGGGCATCAGCGAGGAGCCGGGGTTTCCCCTTTGCGTGGGCGGCTGGGAAACCCCGATCTTCGTCTGCTCGCTGCTGCTGCGCCAAGCAGATCAGCTGCTGGGCGGCCGAAGGAACCTTCCCTGGGTCTTCCCGGCCGCCCACGCAAAGGGAAAACCCCGGCTCCTCGCTGATGCCCGCCGCTCGCCCGCCCGCCAGCAAGAGGGGGAAGACCCAGGGAAGGTTCCTTCGGCCGCCCAGCAGCTGATCTGCTCGGTAGCGCAGCAGCAGCGTGGAGCCGAATCGGGGTTTCCCCTTTGCGTGGGCGGCGGGGAACGCAAACTCCACCATCTACGCATGCGCAGCCATAGAAAAAAAGGGCGCGCATGCCCAGATGGTGTTTTTACTTCCGCAACCCTACATCGCAAAAAATCGATTATCGCGAGGGGTCTTGGAACGGAACCCTCACGATAATAGAGGGATCACTGTATACCAACAGAACCATAACTTCCAACTCTCAGGTCATAATAATTCTACTTCCATCCCTAATACTATCTTGTTAAAGAAAGAATCAGATAAATGATGTAATTCAGTAGTGGGTTCTAAAACCTTTTACTACTGGTTTGCACACACACTTGCACAGGAGTATCCTGGTGAGTGGGCGGAGCATCTCTGGTGGGTAGGCAGAGCCTCCCACTGCCAATGCTACCAGTCCAGACCAAAATGGGAGCAACCCACCACTGATATAATCAGTTATCCTGGCAGTGAATTCATGTTCATCAGAATTGTTCAAGCAAGGGCTAGACAATTATCCTAGCAAGGTATTTTAATTCATATTCCTGCAATGAATGGAGACTTGGAACATAAATTTTATGTTTCTTATGCTATACAAAAAGGAAAGGTGATCATAAAAGCCTGAGATCTATTGAGTATAGAAAAATTGATGCAATTTGCTGAATGAAAGTTCCATAGATGAGGAAGGCAATATAAAAATAACATAATTTATCTCTCGCACTTTGGAAGCGAGAAGACCAGTCCTTGTCCTCCAACAATTCTATCTGCTAGGTTCACAAAATATAAAGTAAGCAAAATTGCATTTAGGAGAAAATGTTAAAAGAAAAAAGAAGGCCTAATAAAAGCAGACAGAAAAGTTGGATCTTAAATGAAAGAAGGGAAGAAAGGACAGGAATCTATGAATCAGTTTTCGGAAAGGAGAGAGAATCGAAGTTTAAATCACAAAAGCACCCACAGCCCACTTTGCAACACTGTAATAATACATTCGTGTCTATAAATATCAATGGAAGATGTCTAGAACAGAATTATCACACAATACTATTAATAAATTGGATTTGCCCCAATAGCTTCAGCAAATCTTTGACTCATCGTTGACTGAACACAATGTTGTGCTTTACTCAAAGCATTCTACAGCAGTGAAAAAAGCAGAAAATAACATGCACGTAAAATGCTCTACCACACATCATGGTTGCCTAGATTTCTGAGCTATGAAACTTTCTGGAATTACAGAGGAAAGGGGCCAACTATTCTGCGGGACCACTGGTTTTTCCAAACTAATATCAATTCCTTCTAAGGGGTTTATTTTCAAACGCTATAATTTCCAAAGCCCTTTGAACTCCTAAAATACAACATAATGCAAACACAACATGCAAACAGGAGGATAAATTGTTTTAATACTTTTTAAAAAATCTATAGAGAAATATAGAGTACTCGCAGAAGTAAACCATAATCATAGTACCTGAATGTATAACATGAGAATAGGCCAGTGAAAGAGAAGACTGCTCTGAAGCACAGAGTTTAAGAGTTGTACCTAAATAAGTTTTACATAATTATTGTTGAACAGAATAACTATATAGGTGGCAGATGACGCCTACACAGTCCTAAGCAAAGTGTGAATAGTTTCTTTTATACTTAAAGAAGAAAAAGAAAGAAAGAGGAAAAACACCACTCTATCAATGAACTAAGAAAATACAAAATCCATTAAAAGCATTCAAGTAGAAATTCACAACATGCTTCTATTTAGCTAGGAACAACTAAATAGCTTTCAAATAATATAGGACTTAAATTATAGGCGAGAAAACTTAAAATATTGACCTTGTTGAAATTTATTTTATTTCACAAGTTTATCTTGAAAGATCTGTAGCAGGAAAATCCAAAATGTAGGCCATTCCTTTAATTAGGTAAGAATGGAATTTTGGTCCTCTATTACAATCAAGTAATTTACCTGCAAGGCATTGCCAGTAGAAACTGAAGTTGGAGATGATCAAGGGGTAGAAATGATTAAAAGCACACCCAAGGCCAGCATAAAATTGAAAACCCGTGACAGCATCCAAGGGAAGAAGATAAGCTACTAATAAAGACAAAACCTAAAAGAAAACATTGAACTATGATATATAATTTAGGAAAGATTATGTAATAAACTAGACAAGAAATGAAAAAGACTCGGGCAAATCCAATATCACATATGGGGAGGGATGTCCGTCTTTAATCCTTCAACGATATGTAGTTTCCTTCCAATCTTTAACAGAATAACATAATAAAAGAATAACAGAGTTCAGAGGCATATTGGAGTTGTTCTAGTCCAATCCCCCAGTAGACAGGAAACCCTTTACCAGGATGGCAAACTTATGGCACAGGTGCCACATGTGGCACACGGAGCAATATCAGTTGGCATGTGAGCTCAGGTCCAGTGCGCATGCAGGCACCGGTCAGCTGATCTTTGGACCTTCTGGGCCCACTGAGAGCCAGGAAAGGCTATTTCCAGCCTCCGGAGCAGTGAAAGGCTACCAAAATTTTTGCTACCACACTGTGGGTGTGGCTTATGCAGTATGCCCTGCATTTTCTTTCATCTTTCAGTGAAAATTGGGTACTCTGGGGTGGAGCTCCATTTTTGCTACCCTACTGCGCCCCCCCCCCCTCCGTGCAAGCAACAGCCCACCCCTGCTCCGGAGGAAGTGGGGAAGGCCCTTTTTTTGTTCTCTCCAAGTTACAGAGACTATCTTAGGGCCTAGGAAGGGCAAAAACAGCCTTCCCCACCCTCCCGGAGGTCCTCCAAAAATGGCTTGTTTCCCAACTTGAAATGGGCCATTTCTGGTCTCCAGAGAACTTCCAGTGGAGGATGTCATTTTTGCCCTCCCCAAGCTCCTAGAAAGGCTCTGAAGCCTGGTGAGAGCAAAAAAATGGGACTTCTGGTCCAACCAGAAGTCGGCAAACAGAATGTTTACGCCTTTTGGAACACCTCCGGGGGGGAAGGATATTTTTGCCCTCCCCAGGCTCTTAGAAAGGCTCTGGAGCTTGAGGAGAGAAAAAATGGGCCTTCCGGTCCAACCATAAGCTGGTAAATGGGCCATTTTCTTTGGAGGGTCTCTGGAAAAGTAGGGAAGGCCATTTTCGCCCTCCCCAGTCTCCTAGAAAGGCTCTGGAGTCTGGGCAAGCCGAAAAACGGGCATGCCATCATGTGCTGGGAGCAGGGGGCTGTCCCACGCGCATGTGGGGGGTGCGTATGGAAGTATTGGTTATGACCTATAAACCCCTACATGGCATAGGACCAGACTATCTCCGAGACCGCATTCTGCCGCACGAATCCCAGCGATGGTGAGGTCCCACAGAGTTGGTCTCCTTAGGATCCCAAACAATGTCGGCTGGTGGGACCTAGGGGAAGAGCCTTCTCTGTGGGGGGCCCGACCCTCTGGAATCAGCTCCCTCCCTTGCACTGCCCCCACCCTACTTGCCTTCCTAAAAAGCCTAAAAACTCATCTTTGTCGCCAGGCCTAGGTCTGATAGATCTTCCCCCTGACCAACAAATGTTTTTTAGTATGTTCAGTGAATGTTAATGGAAGGTTTTGTTTTTTTTAAAACCAGAATTTAATGATTGCTTTTTTATGTATATTAATTGGATTGTTTTATTACTGTTCTTGTATATGTTGTGACCAGCCCGGAGTCCTCAGAGAGGGGCGGCATACAAATCCAATGAAACCTTAAACCTTAAATCTTATGTATGTGGGCATGCACACGCACGCAACCCCCCACAGTCCCTCCTCCTTTTGGCACGCAAACCAAAAAAGATTCTCCATCTATCACTGCCTTATACCATTTCAGACAAATGGTTGTCCAATCTCTACTTTAAATCTTCCAGTGTTAGGGCATCCACAACTTCTGGAGGAAAGTTGTTCCATTGATTAATTTCAGTAACTGTCAGGAAATTTCTTCTTGTTTAAGACTGCATCTCTCTGTGATTAGTTTCCATCCATTGGTTGTTGTCCTGCCTTCGGCTCCTTTGGAAAATAGATTGATTCCCTCTTCTTCTGAGATATCAGAACACTGCTCTCATGTTCATTTCTAGTTCTTCATATATGTTTTAGCATCCAGTCCCTAATTATCTTTGTTGCTCTTCTCTGTACTCTGTCTGGAGTCTCAATGGCTTTTTTACGTCGTGCTGACCTTACATTGTATTTCTACTATATTTGTTGATGTTTGTCAGCCACTCAGATTCACATTTGTGAAATGAGCATCCAAATGGATTAATAGAATAGAATAGAATAGAATAGAATAGAATAGAATTTTATTGGCCAAGTGTGATTGGACACACAAGGAATTTGTCTTGGTGCATATTCTCTCAGCATACATAAAAGAAAAAGATGCATTTGTCAAGAATCATGTGGTACAACACTTAATGATTGTCATAGGGGTCAAATAAGCAACGAAGAAACAATCAATATTAATAAAAATCTTAGGATACAAGCTCCGAGACCGCCTCCTGCCGCACGAATCCCAGCGACCGATTAGGTCCCACAGAGTGGGCCTTCTCCGGGTCCCGTCAACTAAACAATGCCGGTTGGCGGGTCCCAGGGGAAGAGCCTTCTCTGTGGCGGCGCCGGCTCTCTGGAACCAACTCCCCCCGGAGATTAGAACTGCCCCTACTCTTCCTGCCTTCCGAAAACTCCTTAAGACTCACCTTTGCCGTCAGGCATGGGGAAACTAAACATCTCCCCTGGGCATGTTAATTTATACATGGTATGCTTGTGTGTGTGTTTGCTATTACATGGGGTTTTTCTTAAATCGTTAAATATTTTAATTAATTGGATTGTTGTGACTGTTTTTACTTGTTGTGAGCCGCCCCGAGTCTTCGGAGAGGGGCGGCATACAAGTCCAATAAATAAATAAATAAATAAATAAATAAATAAATAAATAAATAAATAAATAAATAAATAAATAAATAAATAAATAAATAAATAAATAAACAAGTTGCAGTATATTAATATAAATGAATGTACTCCAGAGGATCCCCTGAACCTCTGAGCAGATTTTGAGGACATAAAATGAGAATTATGCAGGGAAAACTCTCCCCATCTGGCTGGAATGGCTAATTAGCTACACAATAAATCAATAAATCAATAAATCAATAAATCAATAAATCAATAAATCAATAAATCAATAAATCAATAAATCAATAAATCAATAAATCAATAAATCAATAAATCAATAAATCAATAAATCAATAAATCAATCCCCACACACAAACAAATGTAGCGCAAAAGCTATAGAAGCATGCATTTCATTTTTGACTGGTGCGATACCAAATTTCAAGTTGTACATCTTTGCTCTGCAGGTTGCACCATTAGGCTGGTTTTTAACCAAAAACAATTCCCTCACTGATAGCCTAATTGTGTCCATTGATATTATTACAACATTATTATCCTCCCCCCCCCCTGTATCATTAATGTCAAGGGCTCCCCTCCCGTTCCCCCCATGCAAATGGTTAAAACTTGAGATAGGAAACAAGCCATAGTCAACACTTGTTTGGAGGGAGAGTGACAAGTTATATACGAAGTGAGAGAAGGGCAAAAGTGGAGGAAAGGTGAATTGCAGGGGGGGCTAAAAACAGTGGTGAGCAATGCTGATGACTGAGTGAGGCAGCCAAGACACAAAGGAGGGAGGATCAGAATTTGACTTAAGAAGTTGTGGAGTTTCCCATACTTATGTAATACATTCGCCTCACAATCTTCACTGGGACCCTTGTGAGGGGTTTTCTGGTTGACATTTAATAAGCCGCCACATTTCATCCCGGTGTCTTTAACAAAAATAGCGTTTATAAATTGTTATCAAAGAAACTATTATCCAATTTCGACTGAATTGGCCCGTCTGGTTCCTCTTATACTCCCAGTAGTCGCTCTGTGGTTCTATTTCATGTGCCTTGCTCTCTCCTTTCAGTCTTCTTCATAATCCTACAAGGGAAAGACAAAACGGAGCATGTTATTGAGACGTATCGTGTTTGTTTTATAAGCAGATAACAGCAGAGGCAGAAGATAATAGATGCCTGGCTTATTCAGGCTTTCAATAAACGTATTTAAATCCGAGTGACAGCTGTCTTCATCACATTAGCATTGCAAATCATGCCTATTTTTAATGGCCTTCTATTGAACATGATTCAATTATGTGTGATCCGTAGCAAGGCAGGATATGGTCTTAATATCCGCGGCTGTGTTTCCACAAGCCGCTGCTCTTTACACTGCTTGCCTTTAAGCTGTCTGTTTACAGCATTGCTTTCCTTGAACTAACTGAACTCGCTGCACTTTCCATCTAAATAAAGGAAAATTAATATAATTTGCGAAGCAATTATATGTGTAGACATTGCATGCCTGACATTCTTTGCATAGCCATTCAGACAGAAAACACTTGTTAAACCAATTGACTGTTTCTAGACTAAAAACATTCGCCATGTGAAACTGCTGAAGAGCTTTCCAGATGATTGAAAGACCTGTATTTTATTCTTCTCCTTGCCCTGATCCAGAGCCCCTCACTGATATCACACCCAGATGTACAGTCAGTTCCCCTGCCTCTCTGTGGGTGCATGAGTGTGTGTGTGCGTAAGAGAGAGGGAGTAACACCAAGAGACAACTGGAGAGGCAGAAGACAGGAACAAAAAGGGAAAACAGATTTGCTGAAATTAGATCTACAGTGGCACCTCTACTTAAGAACTTAATTCATTCCGTGACCAGGTTCTTAAGTAGAAACTGTTGTGGTTGGCTCTGGCCCAGCTCCTGCCCCAAGGAATGTGGAGGTGGATGCAGGGGAAACATCAACATGTCACAGGCCTGTTTTATTGCCGACAGAGTCAGGTAGTGCAGTTTCCTTGGACAAAGAAGGTGGGGGTGACTTGGAAGAGGGGGGCTTGGCAAACAGCCCAGGAAGCCAATCTCCATTATCTTCAGTCGATTCGGATGAGGAAGTGTTAGACCCACACATGCGCAGAATTATGCATAGAAGAGACCAATTGAGGAAATATTACAGGAGATAAGAGAGGCCACCTGTGTTTGGGTGGGGCTCCAGTAATTAGAGCTGCTGATATAAATAGCAGCGTGCTGGCTTGGCCGTTGTGGAAGATTATCTTATCATTGTTCTTCAGGACCTTGCCTTGCTGTTTCCGGACTTTGTTGATTTTTCACGACTTTGAAACCAAAGCAGAGCAAAGTGTGTGTGTTTCACTTCATGGAAGAAGGAGGGCTGTGATGTTTCTTCACAGCTGCTAGCTAAGTACTTAACAACTGATTAAGGGGATTGTACAGACTACCAGGTTGTTTTGGGACGAGTGCTCTTTGCAATACAAAAAGGCTGCTTTGTTTCTTTTGAATTTTTGTGATAAAGAACATTGTTTTTGAACTTTCAAGTGTGTGTGTGTGTCTGAAATTTGTACCCTTGAATATTCGGGAGACTCATACCATAGAGCCCGGCAGAACAGAAACATTCTTAAGTAGAAGCAATTTTTCCCATAGGAATCAATGTAAAAGTTAATCCATTAGGAAAGGAATAAAAGCTCGGAATTTGGGTGGGAGAAGGAGGAAGAAGAAGAGGAGGAAGACAGTCACTGCCGAAGGAAGAAGGTGAGATGAGGGGAATTTTTAAAAAATCCAAAACTTTAAGGCTTAAAAAAAAAGAGGGACTCTGAGGGGGCAAGGAGGAGCACGCGCCTCCAATACACCCAGAGCAAAGCTGCCTCCCATACTCTGTGCCAGAGAGAGAAACCCAGGGGGAATGGCAGGAAACTGGCCAGGCCTTTGTGCCAATCTCAAATATCCTGGGAAATTTTTCTGGGGTCGGGTTCTTAAGTAGAAAATGGTTCTTAAGAAGAGGCAAAAAAAATCTTGAACACCCAGTTCTTATCTAGGAAAGTTCTTAAGTAGAGGTGTTCTTAAGTAGAGGTACCACTGTACTTTGCTTGCTGTTGAAAGGGAAAAACACCCTAGTACAGTAGAACCCCGACTTACGAGACTAATTGGTTCCGGAAGGAGGCTCGTAAGTCAGAACGCTCGTATGACGAAACATTGTTTCCCATAGGAAACAATGTAAAGTCAATTAATCCGTGCAACAACAAAAAAACCCGCTGCCGCCGAACGCGGAAGTTAGCGTTCAGAGACAGCTGCGAAGCGGCGCGCGTGTTTTAAAACGTGGCAGCCGGCCTGGGGGGCTCGGGGGCTTCCCCCCGAGCCCCCCAGGCTGGCTGTGACGTTTTAAAACACGTGCGCCGCTTTGCAGCTGTCTCCTGAAGCCGAACGCAGTAAAAAAGCCGTTTGGCTGCGGGGTGGATTCTCCCTTCTTAACCGGGCAGTTGCAGCTTCTTTCTGTTTAGCGCAGCGTTCGAGCGCTAAACAGAAAGAAGCTGCAACTGCCCGGTTAAGAAGGGAGAATCCACCCCGTAGCCAAACGGCTTTTTTTACTGTTTAGCGCTAGAACGCTGCGCTAAACAGTAAAAAAGCCGTTTGGCTACGGGGTGGATTCTCCCTTCTTAACCGGGCAGTTGCCGATTTTTTGCTGTTTAGCGCTCGAACGCTGCGCTAAACAGAAAGAAGCTGCAACTGCCCGGTTAAGAAGGGAGAATCCACCCCGTAGCCAAACGGCTTTTTTACTGTTTACCGCAGTGTTCTAGCGCTAAACAGTAAAAAAGCCGTTTGGCTACGGGGTGGATTCTCCCTTCTTAACCGGGCAGTTGCCAATTTTTTGCTGTTTAGCGCTCGAACGCTGCGCTAAACAGAAAGAAGCTGCAACTGCCCGGTTAAGAAGGGAGAATCCACCCCGTAGCCAAACGGCTTTTTTACTGTTTACCGCAGCGTTCTAGCGCTAAACAGTAAAAAAGCCGTTTGGCTACGGGGTGGATTCTCCCTTCTTAACCGGGCAGTTGCCGATTTTTTGCTGTTTAGCGCTCGAACGCTGCGCTAAACAGAAAGAAGCTGCAACTGCCCGGTTAAGAAGGGAGAATCCACCCCGTAGCCAAACGGCTTTTTTACTGTTTAGCGCAGCGAACGCGGAAGTTAGCGTTGCAGCCGGCCTGGGGGGCTCGGGGGGAAGCCCCCGAACCCCCCAGGCCGGCTGCCACGTTTTAAAACACGTGCGCCGCTTTGCAGCTGTCTCCTGAAGCCGAACGCGGAAGTTAGTGTTCCGGCTTCAGGAGACAGCTGCGAAGCGGCGCGCGTGTTTTAAAAGGCTTGCCAGCACCCCCCCCCCCAGCCCCCCAGGCCAGCTGCAACCTTTTAAAACACGCGGGATACGAGCGCCAAGGAGCTGTCTCCTGAAGCCGAACGCGGAAGTTAGCTTTCGGCTTCAGGAGACAGCTCCTTGGCGCTCGTATCCCGAATGTGAGCTCGGGAGGCGAACAAAAATGTCGCTCCCCTCCCAGCTCTTATCTCGAGTATCTCGTAAGTAGAGCTGCTCGTATGTCGAGGTTCCACTGTATTGTTTTTCCTATCAAAGTAAGTGAAGTTGAATGTATATAATTTTACAAGAGTTCTCTCTCTCCATGTGTGTGTGTACGTACACATACAGTTTATATAGTAGATAAAGTATATTTTTGTGTGCCTGTGTGTTATATGTATGTACACATATGGCATATATACATAGAATAAAATAGTATGTTTTGGATGTTCAGTAATAGTAAATAGAGAGGGAAATTGTATCTCTTTGAGGCCAAATACCCTAACCCTAACCCAAACCAGTGGGAGCAGCAGGAGATTGAGGTAAGTACTTGCATTTTTTTTGTCTATACCTGCCTTGGGGGGACATATACCTGTTTACCCTCTTTTAAATTTACAGAGCTAGTTTACTGGTTTTCTTTGAAATAAATATTCTAAAACATTTAATCTACTGATGCCGCAAATGATGTAATTTTATAGGTTTCCATTACCAGTAGCCACTGCATTTTCCACCCTCAACTTATACTCGAGTCAATAAATTTTCCCAGTTTTTGTGGCAAAAGTAGGTGCCTCGGCTTATAATCGGGTCAACTTATACTCGAGCATATACGGTAATTTATTACAGAAAAACTATTTTCAAACTTCCTTTTGAAAATCTGTAAGTCTCTCCTGAGCAAGGGTGCCAAAAAAAAATAGCTATATTTATTTTGATCACAGAGAACTGTGGGGGGAAAATGGCCTTCACAGTTAAGAGTGGACCCGAGGAACAGATTTGAACTCAGACTTCAGAAATACAATTTATGAAATATAATTCGTTATGATTGCAAGATCTATAATATATCAGCAGGAGGGGGGGGAACGCTCAAAATACAAATGTGCCCTTAATTTAATCACCAATTAAAATTGTCCTTGTTTATTACAATTAACTTAAAATTAACTAAAAGTTGGGCTGAGTAATTAAATCTATTCAAATTTTGATTGCAGTTGCCAGGCACAGTCATTTAATGTATTTCAGAATTTGCAACAGCATTGCAGAGAAAAGATTGAAATTTCAAAATAGTATACAGTGGAACCCCGACATAAGAGCTGCTCTACTTAAGAGCAACTCGAGATAAGAGCTGGGAGGGGAGAGATATTTTTGTTCTACTTACAAGCCCAAATTCGAGATACAAGCGCCAAGGAGCTGTCTCCTGAAGCCAAACGCTAACTTCCGCGTTCGGCTTCAGGAGACAGCTGCGAAGTGGCGCGCGTGTTTTAAAAGGTTGCAGCCGGCCTGGGGGGCTCGGGGGGGTGCTTGCAGCTTTCTTTCTTGCTCTTTTTCTTTCTCTCTTTTACCTTCCCTTCCTCTATTTCTTCTTTTCTTTCTCCTTCCCACCTTCTTCCCTCTCTCCCTCCCTTCACTCATTCCTCTCTTACTCTCCTCTTTCATAAGTTTCCTTGCTTCCTTCCTCTGTTCCTGTCCCTTCCCCCTTTCTTTCTTTCTTTCTTGCTTTCTTTCTTTCTTGCTCTTTTTCTTTCTCTCTTTTACCTTCCCTTCCTCTATTTCTTCTTTTCTTTCTCCTTCCCACCTTCTTCCCTCCCTCCCTCCCTTCACTCATTCCTCTCTTACTCTCCCCTTTCATAAGTTTCCTTGCTTCCTTCCTCTGTTCCTGTCCCTTCCCTCTTTCCTTCCTTCCTTCCCACCCTCCGTCCATTCATTCACCCATTCCTCTCTTGATCGCTTAAAGCCGGTCCCTGGTGCAAAAAGGGTTGGGGACCTCTGTCCTACAGGATTGGGTGGCAGAGAAGTTGAACATATGTAAATTTAAAAGTTTAAGAAAGTTTACAAGTTAAGTGAAAGAAACTTCATTATTCATTTATATGTACATGTACATTTCTTCATTAAAAACATGTCTTTCTGCATAATTTAGACTAACTTTGTGAGTTTTTTGAGGGCTGGAACCAATTAAAATTATTTACATTAATTCCTATGGGGAAAAGTCGTTCGAGATAAGAGCTGCTCGACTTAAGAGCCCAGGTCCGGAACGAATTAAACTCGTATCTTGAGGTACCACTGTACTATTAACAGCATTTTTCTTCTTCTTTTTTTCTGCTCACCCATTAACATTAGCCTCAGATTTGGTAGCCAAATTCCATAACTTCTACTCTCATGCACGAGGCACAATTGTAAACTTCATGCCAGAAGCTGCATCAATTCAATTCAATTCAATTCAATTCAATTTATTGGATTTATATGCCGCCCCTCTCCGAAAACTCGGGGTGGCGAACAACAGTCATGAACAATATACATGAACAATATACAGTAAAAAAATCCAATACTAAAAACTAACTTAAAACCCCTAAATGTATAAAAGCAATCTCAATGTGGGTTTTCATGCAGTGGAGTTAACTAAGTCACGACATTTCAGGTCCAAATTAAAATTAAATTCATCAGATTTCAAACTAGACAAGTAGTGCTATTGCTGACATGTATGGCTGATGAATCCTTAAATACTGAATAATGAAAGGGAATACTTTGATTCCGAGCATATGACCACAATTGATGCCATAGCTTAAAGCAATTTTTAAATCAGATAAAGGGTGGGGTTAAGCATCCCACCCCAACAGAAATGAGTGGGCTTTTTTAAATAGACTCCTACCTCAAATCCATTAAGCCAAACATAATTAATTCACAAAAAATCCATTAACTGTTAGAATCTGATTGAGCTTTTCTATTTCTTCTTCTTCTTTTTTTTCAAATAGCTTGGTATTTCGAGATGGGAAGGATGTTAATTCCAACCTCATTGGCAGATCCCCTTTTCCCAAGGTTTCTCAGTAAAAGGTAATTATAATAGCCTCAACCTCCTGACATGCTCTAGGAAGCGTAGCTGGGAAACACTTTTGAAAGAAACACGGAAGGAGAGGTACAGATCTTGTGCCAGACCTGAAATAGCAATAGCAAATACACTTAGAGTTATATACCACTTCACAGTGCTTCCTTTACAGCCTTCTCTAAGCAGTTTACAGAGTCAGCATATTTGTTTGTTTGTTTGTTTGTTTGTTTGTTTGTTTCTTTCTTTCTTTCTTTCTTTCTTTCTTTCTTTATCTATCTATCTATCTATCTATCTATTTATTGGATTTGTATGCCGCCCCTCTCCGTCCCCAACAATCTGGGTCCTTGTTTTGCCAACCTTAGAAGGCTGGAAGGCTGAGTCAACCTTGAGCTGGTGACAGTCAAGCTGCTGGCAGTGGGCAGAGTTAGCTTACAGTATTGGATTCTGACCATTGTGAAATGCAACAATTAGATATGCAGTTGCACACTGTTGCATGGGGGGATGTTTTAAAGAAATAAAAGTTTTCTTTTTAAATCAATGGACACAAATCTGTAGGTATGTAAAAAAAAAAGAATTCATTGGGAAAGGGAGAATACAGGAACAATAAGAGACACATAAAGAATTCCAGATAAAAATCAGAATAATCAACTTTAAAAAACACAATAATCACGTTTTACTTGCTTTGGGATTTCAGCACATGATAGAAATGATCATTATTTATTAATTTATTATTTTATTATTTTATTTATTAATTAGATTTGTATGCCGCCCCTCTCCGAAGACTCAAAGCGGTTCACAACAGGGGTGGCGCAGCAGGTAGAGTGCTGTACTGCAGGCCATTGAAGCTGACTTGTAGATCTGAAGGTCAGCGGTTCAAATCTCATCACCAGCTCAAGGTTGACTCAGCCTTCCATCCTTCCGAGGTGGGTAAAATGAGGACCCGGATTGTGGGGGCAATAGCCTTGCTCTGTTAAAAAAAGTGCTATTGCTAACATGTTGTAAGCCGCCCTTAGTCTAAGTAGAAGGGTGGCATAAAAATTGAAAAAATAAATAAATAAATAAATAAATAAACAAACAAACAAACAAACAAACAAACAAACAAACAGGACACAATACATTGCAGAGAATGGCTCAAGAAAAAGCATCCAGGACTCCCACTTGAATAAGGGAAGCAAACTTTTTTCTTTCTTTCTTTCTTTCTTTCTTTCTTTCTTTCTTTCTTTCTTCTTTCTTTCTTTCTTTTTTTTTTTTGATTGATTGATTGATTGTTAGAGTTGGAAGGGACCATGCGGGTCATCAAGTTCAACCCCCTGCCTAAGCAGGAACCCTATAGCATCCCAGCCAAATGGCAGTTCAATTTCCTCTTTAAAATGTCCGTAGTATTGGAGTTCTCAATGTCCGCTGGTAGGTTGTTCCACTGGTTGATCGTTCTGACCGTCAGGAAGTTCTTCCTTATTTCTAGGTTGAATCTCTCCTTTTTCTTTTTTTTCTCCCTCTCTTCCCCTTTCCCTTCTCCTGCTTCCTTCCTTGCACATATGAAAATTTTCTGATGGACAGACAATCCTAGGGTTGAATGATAAAAGGACTAAATTGGGCAAAAGGTGAAAGCAAAATTAAAAAAATAAAACAGCTTAAAGGTGCAGTTAGTTTATCATATGCATGGCAATTTAGTAAGGTGTCCATCTAGAGCAGTGTTTCCCAACCTTGGCAACTTGAAGATATTTGGACTTCAACTCCCAGAATTCCCCAGCCAGCGAGTGCTGGCTGGGGAATTCTGGGAGTTGAAGTCCAAATATCTCCAAGTTGCCAAGGTTGGGAAACACTGATCTAGAGACCAGGAGACCAGGAGTCCTAATCATTCCTTAAGCACAAGACTATCTGGGTAACCTTGAGACAGTCATTCTCTCTCAGCCCTAAGAAGAAAGGAATGGCAAACCATTTTTGAAAACCGTTACGTTTGCACTGGAATGAAGAATTGAGATGTAGAACAATTCAGCAACTTTACTAAGAAATAAAAATGGACCGCCAGAAAGCTGCTATACTCAAAACAGACTGCCAGCAAGCTGCAGGGAAGCCACTTTTAAGAACTTCCCTGAAACTGGCCGGTCAGTGACAGTAGTTTATTTCTGCCACTGCTAGATTGGCCAATCAGCAGTGGATATAAAAATGTACTCCATATGTCAGTACATAACACCCCTCCAATTTTAGTCTCTGAAACATCCAATCAGGGACTTATTTATTATTATTATTTATTTATTTATTTATTTATTTATTTTATCCAATACAAATTGAAAGTTAAAGAGAATAAAAACATGTAGTAGTAAATATCAGTAATAAATATCAGTAGCAAATAGGTCTGTGACTTATGTAAGTCACATAGTCCTGTAAGTGCACAGGATGTCTCATAGTCCCAGTGGGCCTGCACAATTCAGTTCGTCAGGAGTCCTCAATTGGAGCAGACATGCCTGTTGCTGCTCCTCCTCCACTTTGTAGAAAAATCTGGAACCAGCCTCCAGGTGTGGTGGCTGAACTCTGGAGTCATCGTTCCCTGATCCTGGCTGACTTCGCTGTGCTCCAGCGGTAGCAGGTAGAGGTTCACACTCCCTCTCCAGGCTAGAATTTAGGGTTTCTTGGTGTCTCACAGCTAGGATGTGGTCCTTGCCATGGTTGTCTGGTTGACTGGCAGTGGAATGTCTGTGGGGCAGAGCCCAGTTATTCTCCTGGTTTTCTGCTGAAGTTTCTGTTGTTGTTTCTGATTGACAAAGCCATGATTCTCCTACTCAGCTCTGTAGTTGGTCAATATGCCTTCACTACTCTCAACTGTCATCCAGCTTGACCTGATAGGATTTGGGACCAGTGACTTCAATTACGATGGCACTCACCCATTTAGGCTGCCCTACAAAATTCTGGGCAAAGACCAAGTCTCCCACTGATAGTGTCCTGGCTAGCTTGTGGAGCTATAGAGGTGTCTCTGGATTATAGGTGGGTTGAGTTTGTCCGGACCTCATCTTCCATCCCATTAGAATTTCTGTGGGGCTTCAGTTGGTGGCAGCACATGGAGTGATATGCTGTGCCAATAGGAACTGGTCAATTTGTTCCTGCCAGTCTCCTGAAGCCATTCTAAGCACTGTCTCTTTGGTCATCCTCACCATTCATTCTACTTGGCCATTGCTAGCAGGATTGAATGGCGAAATGAAGACATGTCTATGCTGAAGTCGGCCAGGAATGACTCCATGTTCTGGGCTATCAGTTGTGAGCTCTTGTCTGACACTAGAATGTCCAGCAATCTGTGGGTCATGAACAGCTTTCTTAAAGCTCGGATGGTGGCTTCTGTTGTAGATGATGCAATGTGGATGACCTCTAGCCATTTTGAAAGTGTGTCCCACCATAGGTCCCCACGAATTCTATATGGACTCTGGACCACAGACTTTTTAGAGTCTTCCATTCTAGCGACATGGTTCTTGGTGGAGCAGGTCTGGTTTCTGGCATGGAAGGCAAGTCAGTGTCCCCCAGGCCATAATCATGAAGATAGAGCCAGTGTCATTTCCATATCACAGAGGAGTCCTTCATTGGTCACGACAATAAAATAAATTCTCCTTGTCTTGCATCTGAATGCCCCACAGTATGGTAAAGACCCTTGGTGTCTTGGTAAGCATAGTCTTCCATACACCTGCCCCGCTATCCCCCATGTCAGTTCTATCCATGTTTGCTTGGTCCCATGGGCAGTCTGGAGGGAATTGGGGCAGCATGGTACATTGCCAGTTGGCTGGCTCTGCAAGCCTCAGCTATGTGGCCTTGGTTCTGGCAACGGTGGCAAATAGATTCCCTAAATTTTCATGGTGCCTTAGTATGGCCCCCTAGACAACCGGAACAACATGGCTGCCTTTGCTCAAAGTCTCTGGGGCTCACCTTTGTCTCCTGTTGGATCTGGTGCATATGGTCATGTACGTTCGTACCTAACAGAAACTTTGGCCAAAAAAACCTGTGGGGACTGATCCAGGGAGTGATCAGGTATCAACCTGATTCAAAGGCACCAAGAAAAAAACATTATTACCTTTAGCTTTATGTTAAGGCAAACAAGGTCACAAAATAGCATTGAGGAATATCTTCCTTTATACACATTTGCCCTCAGTTCATGCATGAAAGCAATAATAATTTACAAGTACTATTGACATATTAGACTCTGAAACTACTACATTTTAGAAAAAGTTCATTCTGCAAATGTTTGGGATATATTCATATGCTATAGAAAGGGTAAAATAGTAGAAAATAGAAAATATGTACATAATAGACTAGCTGCATTTCAATAAGTATTTTAATAAAAACATGACTGCTTATTAAAAACGTATCTATTTTGTTTTGTCTTGAGATACAAAGCCCCACAAGTGTGCTATGTGTGCATGATTAGGTAGATAACATTGATAGAAAAATAACAATATACTGCCAATATACTGGGTTTCCAAGGTTTCATTATCCTACTAGATAACATTATCAAAGGAAGGAGAAATAAGATTTGTTGGTTGATTCAGGCTTATATTTTCATTTATCTGCCTGCCTTGCTTGTGCTTGGAGGGATTGGTTCTATAGGTAGATTTTGTTTGACATTCTATTAATGTCTTGTGGTTAGTAGATTATTTATCTGGCTAAAGAGGTCAATATATATATCTCCTGTGTGTTGACTATTACACTCATGTGTAATTGGTAGTGTCAATAGTTACAGTATATGCTAGAAAGGCTTCTTGAGCGGATAATGTTCTTAGTAAGGTTTTAATTATTATGCTGCTAAGAAAATGACTCTAGTTGACCTATCTGAGGTTGATTGCTGTGTGACGAGAAACAATGTTGCATCTTTGACAAATTCACAAGAAGAGTTAATACTACATGTGTTCTGTCCCAGCATTGAGCCCCTCGCCCCCCCCAAAATAAAATGCACACCACCAGGTTAACTAATAAAGGTTTTACTATTAACAAGAGTCTTATGAAGTTTGAGTCTTTTCAAAAAGAAGGTAAAATCTAGCAAAGGCTTCAGAGCATTGATTATAATGTTTTATCAGATAGTATAGGTACACGGTGGACCATATTCAATTTGAAATTATGGATAATAGGATAAATTTGGGTAATGAAACTGAATTGAGACAACTGATGGGACGGTTGGACAAGGTAAGACGATATATGATGAGTAGAATCCGAGACCAAGCTATAAGAAATAAATTGGAATCACTATATAATATGTAAATAGATATATCGCTCTTGGGTCAAAGTGGATTATATAAGAAACACCCCCGATTGGTGGTGGGGTATTTGTGTGTGTCGGGGTGGTGGGCACATTTCACTATGTACTGTTTTATGTTGTGTGTATATTAAACTTGTTAAAAATTAATAAAAAATATTTTTTTTAAAATGTTTTATCAGATGGCCAGAGTCTCAAGAATAGGTAAATACAGCAGTAATTACTAGATTGTAGCAAAGTTCAGTATCATAGATTTACAGAGGTTGGCTGGAAGCCCAGAGCTAATTACTGCAGCCAAGAATGTGGTTCTTTTAAAACACAAGCCAGAGCTTCAACAAGATTTCTGAAATGAACTGCATTGTTCTCTGCGCCAAAGCATTATGTAACTGCCCTTTAAATAGCCTGAGGGCATGGCCCAGTAGCCAGAAGTGCTACTCACAAGGAAGCTTCCTCCTAAGTAACCACTCCTGCCTCCTAGAGGCCCTGTGAATCCTAGCATCAAGAAGAGGCTCCTCCTCTTCTCCTGAGTCACTCAGGAGGGGTAGAAGGCCCTGGTTTCTCTTCAGCCTCTGACACCACATCTTCTTTGCTGTCAGTCTCAGGTGCCAAGAAATTCTCTTCCATTTTTTTGATCCAGCTCATTTTAAATTTTCCCAGCTAAAATCATGCCAGGATTTATCTGTGTGAAGGAATACCAATGGAGGTTTTGTCAGCTGGTGTTCATGGATATGTTCTACTACATATAGTCCTTCAGGATTGGGCGGCATAGAAGTCGAATAAATACTGTAGATTTTTGCTACCTATCCTATGTAATTGGTTTTTATAGCCTGCATGTTCTTTTGTAACTGATTTCTATCTTCTCTTCCTTTGATATTGGGTCTTTGAGTTCGCTTAGAATATTTCGTAGGGGCTTTGTAAGTCTGTGTGCCACAAAATAAACACAAAAAATATTCTTGAAACTCTTGCAAGACTGTGAAATAATCTCTGCATCTCTATATTACTGTGCCAAATTCTTGCAATTGTTTTTAGATACCTACCAAGCAGGGAGAGCAGAAGTAAAAGGAATAAGAATCTATCTGTATCTTCCTTTTCTTCGGAATATTAGTTGGGTGTTTTCACAGTGACTGCCTTCTGAAAAGGAACATGGTCCTGTCCTGGTGCCTTTTAATGGGCATTGTTTATAATGCATCTTTCTCTCCCCTCTCCAACAGCTGCCACAGCAACATGCAACCATGGTTACAGTTACTGGGAAAAATGCTTTGTTGCAAAATTGCCAGCATGCTTTCTTTTCACAATCACAACTAGCAAAAAGTCTTTTAAATGCAACAGATGGATTAGTGTCTGGTAGCTTTTCAACTATTCTTTGAAACCAACTGCTCAGATATGATGATGATGATGATGATGATGATGATGATGAACCCAATCAGTTAAGTGTACCGAGTATATTTTGGAAACATAAATGTGGAAACATGAATTAATTAATTATTTTATTTGCTATACAGGGATTGGATAGGGAATGTTTCTGCAGTAATTTGTAACCTGGAGTGGAATACTACTGATACTTTTTTCCTGTTGCTTGCATTTCAGAATTCACAGAAGTGTAAACAATCAATCATCAGCTTCAGACTGGCCAGTGAAAGATAAGGGAATGAAAACTGTAAATAGTAAATAGCGCTGGAAAGTTCAAAGAGCAAAGTGGCCACAGTTAGAGGAGGATTACCTTACAATGGGGGTTGAAGTCCACAAGTCTTAAAGTTGAGTGTATGAACATGGTTTCAGCTAAAGTGCTTATAAAGGAAACATTACTGTTCTTTCTTGCAGAAACAAGTCTTTTTTGATACATGCATTGGGATTTCTAGGAAGTGTGTAGGCAGATAAACATTGTCCCTGCTCCAATTTTACAATTTTGCCAAGAATCTCCGGTGGATAGGGCAACAGGAAGAAAAGAACAAGGTTATTCAAACCTGGAAAGATTAAGGCTTGTGGACTTCAACTACCATTTCTGAGCCAGCATGACTGGTGAAGGAATTCTGGGAGTTGAAGTACACAAGTCTTGAAGCTGTCAAGTTTGAAGTTTGTAAAAAAGTGTACACGGTTTCTAAATGTATACATGGTTTTTAAATGTATACATGGTTGTAAAAAGTATTCTGCTACACTGGTATTTTATGAAACAATATAATACTACAGCTTTTGATTCAGAATAACTTTTTTCTTGTTTTCCTCCTCTAAAATCTAGGTGCGTCTTATACACAAAAAATACGGTAAGTACCAGCGATAAAGAAATCTCCCATTCCTAGTCTGTTATATCTTCCATGTGGCAACTTTTGGCTATTGTCTCTCGCTGTCCTTTCTTCAACCTAAGCCATGATTTTTCAACTTGGACAACTTGAAGAGGCGTGGACTTCAACTCCCAGAATTTTATACCTAGCAAAGAAAACTGACTATGGAATTCTGAGACTTGATGTCCATATCCTTTCAAGTTGCCAGAGTTGAGAAATAGTGACCTAGACTAAACATATCTAGCTCTTTTAATAATTTATCCTAAGTTTTGATTTCCAGATTTTTCCTTATCATTGTGTCTTTACTAGTAGTTGGGGCTCTGAGAGCTTCTGGGTCCTCTTGCCATTTCAAGATAAACCATCAAAGCACTGGCTACGATGAAGACGTTCAAGAGATTTTCCTTTTAAGTTTCATGGATAACCAAATTGAAAGAAAACACAAGACTTTGTTTCTTTATATGATAAAAGAAAGAGAGACAGAGAAATGGAAGGATTTACAAATTCCCACAATGGAAGAGCAGATGGTGAAGTTAATGGAATTGGCTGAAATTGTGAAATTGACTATTTGATGCAAGAAAAGGCTTTGCCTAAGCTTTGTTTCTAATTGCTGACCACACTGAGATTATTTGCTTGAAATTGAAAGAAATGAAACTTTAATTTTGCGATTTGACAGTTAGAACTTTATAATTATAAAAATAATGTGTACTATTCTTAATCTTAGAGTAAAAGCATGCAAAAGTAAATGCACTTTATATTTATCTCTGTATTGAAGAAAGATAGAAGTTACTCTTTTTCTATTTCTTTCTTTCTTTGCATTCTTAACTTTGCCTTTTTTAATGAGCTTTTCTTTCTGATTTTTTTTGTTTGCTTGTTTGTTTATATTTTATCTCTTGTAACTTAATTAAGTAAAAAAAAGATGAGGAAGAACAGTTGTTCACATAGGATAACACCATATATTACAGCATCCCAAGAATGATTTAATAAGATCTTTGCCAAACTGAACAAATTCTTAGATATATTTTAATTGAAATATATTCTAATTGAAATGTTCCCTTGCCAGAAACAGAAATGTCATCACTTTGAACACATGTAAGAAATAACTTTCAATTATTTCAATAAAATCTGAATAGTTCTAAATATTACTTCCATGTTTGCAATTTTGTAATTCTTTTAATCATTCCATGATTTGCAATTTTGAAATTCATTTAATTATAACACCAAATGTAAAGCATGGAAATATTTGTTTCCTCAATGTAAGTATTGTGGTCATGAAAAAGATATTCCAGAATGCACTTTTTTTTCCCTGTTAATGATGATGTTCATACATCATGTTCGAAGAGGATCTTGACATCTAATGGGTTGTGGGCTGTACGTGATATGTCCTCAGGTGGCTGGTAAGGCCTATACGGGCACAAAATGTTCTGCCACATGTTGAGCAGACATGTGTGGGCACCATTGTTGCAGCATTTGCAACTCTGGCTTTGCAGAGTGCTCGCTTCTTTTCTGCTATGAATGTTCTTCTGGTCTCAGATGTCTGGCAACCTTGATGGATCATCATGCACCATGTTGATGGATCTTGTGCCAGGATTTCCCAGGAGTTGGTGTCGATATCAAGGGACTTGAAGGTGGCTTTTAATGTGTCTTTGTTTTGCTTCCTTTTTCCCCATGTGATCTCTTTTCTTTAGACAGCTCACCATAGAGGTGTGTTGTATAGGGACGCGATGATCTGACATCCTAGCAACATGGCCTGCCCAGCGTGTCTGCACTTTCATCAGCAGGGTGGGAATTGACGGCAGGCCTGCTCTGGAGAGGACTTCAGTGTCAGGCACCTTATCCTGCCACTGGAACCTCAGAATTCTACAGAGGCAGGTCAGGTGGAAGTGGTTCAATTGGCTAGCATATCTCATGTATACAGTCTAAGTGTCAGCGAACCAAATAGCATCTGAGAAAATAAATCAACTTCCACGTCTTATATTTTTAGCGCAGGGTCCGATTTATTAACAAAGCCAATTTGGATTCTGCACGATTCATTCCAACTTAAGGTCCCTTAAGATTACATCCAGGTCAAAAGCTCATCTCCCATCCCCACATCCACAAGTGCAATCATGAGGACAAATCCAATGCAGAGATTTCTAATTCCTTCCTGTGTTCAGTTTACTTTGGATTCTGCGTAAAGAAATGTGTGCTGCGTGGCATAAATCTCTCACTCTCTCTCTCTCCCCCCTGTTCTTTTCTCACTACCAAAACTGTGTCAGTCCAACCTTTGACTTCACATATTGACTTTGGGCCTGACACTAAGTCTCTCTGGCATACAACAGGGTAGTTAGCCCTACTGCTCGGTAGACTTTGAGATTTGTAGCAAGACTTATCCCATGTCAGTTCCACACACTGGTCATTAGTCAGCCAAATGTAGAGCTTGCCTTGGCGATTCTGCTGTTGACCTCAATGTCAATTGTCACTGCACAGGAGTAGGTGCTGCCAAGGTATCTAAATTGGTCCACTGCTTGTAGCTTTTGTCCCTTTACTGTGATGGTGGACTCTTGGTATTTGGCTTTCAGAGCTGGCTGATGCATCACTTCGGTCTTAAAGTTACCAAGTCTTAAAGTTACCAAGATTGGAGACCCCTGATCAAGGAGGCCTATCAGGCCTGCCATTGATCAAGAGTCTTTTAAACATGGTTCTGATTCTAGACTTAGAAAAATAGAAACATAGAAGTCTGATGGCAGAAAAAGACCTCATGGTCCATCTAGTCTGCCCTTATACTATTTTCTGTATTTTATCTTAGGATGTGTTCTGTCTGGGTTCCCCCAGACCTCAACACCAACTGGAAAAAACAGCCAGACACTCTGGTAAAAGCCAAAAGTATTTTATAACTGGAAAAAATAAGCACAGAGGAAAACCTGTTCTTCCCAACAGACAGGATATAATACGGTACAGCAGGGTCCTGATGTCCAGACAATACAGCAAGCTTCTTGCTGGCACCCCTCCCCCCCCCCAAGGTTTCAATAGTCAAAGGCACAAACCAGGATTCCAAGACGCCAAAGTTCACAGTCAGGTCCCACGACTCTCAAAGATAAAACTCCACAAGCCAGGAAGGGTGGGTCTGCCTTTTAGCCTTTCCCAAGAGCACCACACCCAAACCCAGCTGTTGCCACTTTAATGCTGAAAGTATTTAGCCAATTGATTCCGTCTCTGAGTAGCTCTTCGTTGTCGCAGATCAATTATGGCTTGTGCACTTTCCTCTAAGGAATCCAGGCTGCTTGCTGGGGAGAGCTCCCCCTGGTGGGACTGGCTGTCCTCCCTCTTCTTCAGCCTGGGATTCCTCCTCCTCGTCTGTCTGCACCTCCTGTTCCTCAGCCTCTCCCTCTGAGCTGGAAACCGACAGAAGGTCAGCCGTTCCCGGAGGGGCCTCAGACGGAACCACAACAGGATGGATATATGTTTATCCCAGGCATGTTTAAATTCAGTTACTGTGGATTTATCTACCACGTCTGCTGGAAGTTTGTTCCAAGGATCTACTACTCTTTCAGTAAAATAATATTTTCTCATGTTGCTTTTGATCTTTCCCCCAACTAACTTCAGATTGTGTCCCCTTGTTCTTGTGTTCACTTTCCTATTAAAAACACTTCCCTCCTGAATCTTATTTAACCCTTTAACATATTTAAATGTTTCGATCATGTCCCCCGTTTTCCTTCTGTCCTCCAGACTATACAGATTGAGTTCATTAAGTCTTTCCTGATACGTTTTATGCTTAAGACCTTCCACCATTTTTGTAGCCCGTCTTTGGACCTGTTCAATTTTGTCAATATCTTTTTGTAGGTGAGGTCTCCAGAACTTCTTTATGATGAGTGATATTCTAATTCTAATCCATCAGCATTGATCAGGCTTCCACTCCAACAATATAATTTAGTCATATTCAACCATGTGCCCTCCAAATGTACTGCGTTTCACCGAAAATAACATCCAGTCTTATTTTTTTGGGGGGGGGGGCGCCAAAATAAGCACCAGGGTTATTTTCAGAGAGGTCTCATTTTTTCATGGCTGCAATGGAGCAGGTGGCAAAGGAGAGTGCAGGCTGAAGAGAGATGTGAGGAGATGGAGGATGAAGCAATAGACCAGTGCCACAGCCACTAAGCAAGGGGGTGGAGGATGACATGAGGCAGGGGGTACGGAGCTGCACTAGCTAATCAGAGGGTCCTGCAACCAGGCCATCAATGCGCCAACAACTGCTTAGCCTTGTGGTGGAGGCTCATTGTTTCATTGCAATGGCAAGAGAGGAGAAGCTTTTCCACCACCACCACGATCTCATTTCATTTTCCACCCCACCCACCCCACTGCCTCGCTTAGTGGCTGCAGAACCATAAGGCATGAAAGAGAGTTATTGGGAGTCAATTATTATAATCATTGATAATAATTCGATTATTATGGTTGCAGGGATTGGATATGTCTGTTTTAATGGAAAGAAGAACTAGGGGTGACATGATAGTATGCTCCAATATTTCAGGGGCTGTCACAAAGAAGAAAATGACAATCTCCTAAGTACTTGAAGGCAGGACAAAAAGCAATAAATGGGAACTAATCAAGGAGAGAACCAATCTTAGATCTAAAGAGAAATATCCTGACAGAACAATTAATCAGTGGAGCAATGCTCTAACACTGGAGGCTTTAAAGAAGAGATTGAACATTTGTTAGAAATGGTATAAAGTTTCCTACTTAAGCTGGAGGTTAAACTAGAAGACTTCCAATACCTCTTCCAACTCTGTTATTCTATTATTTCTGTTACTTTTGTTATTTAAATTAGTGGAAATGCAAAATGGTGGAGGGGATAGAAATGATCATCGTAGGAAAAAAAGAAAAGAAAGCAGTTAAAACTTGCTTTAATTTTATCTGTTCCAGAGAAATATCAACCCTAAAGGCTCCTCTTCTGATATATATGGCAAAAAAGGTTGAATTTGTAAAGGAAATTCAGGATCACTGTACCCTCTAAGGTGCGCACCCAAAAAAAAACCCCGCCCCCTTTTCCAAGGCCATGCAAGGAGCCGCAGCCCCCCCCGCCCCCCCCAGTGCCTCCACCCCCCTCGTGCCCCTGGCTTCTCGCCGCTTTCCCCCACCCACCCACCCGATCCGCCTCTCTTTCTCCTCCTCTGCTTCCCGCCTTGGGGCGCGGCTCCTCCCGCAGTGGCGGTGGTGGCTTGTCCTCCTCATCCGGCAGCTAGCTGCTCTGAGCGATTTGGGAACACCCGCCCCGCCCCTCCCTTTTCTGAGAGCGCTTTCGTACCAGGCTATCAGCGAGGAGGCTGCAGGAGAAGCGGGGCAGGTGTTCTTCTCACAGTGGAGGCTGGTGAAGGTGATTTGGAATGTCGGGCATGCATGTGCGCACGCTTCCCATCCCTCTGCCAGCCCACCCGGCACATTCAAAATAATAAAAACCTTCGCCGGCCTCCGCAGAGAAGAAAGGAACAGAGAGAAAGAGAGAACAAGAGAGAGAGAGAGCAACAGACAAAGAGAGAGGGGGGGAGAGAAAGAGAGAGAGAGATAGCAAGAGAGAGAGAACAAGAGAGAGAAAGTGTGTGAGAGAGAAAGAAAACAACAGAAAGAGAGAGAGATAACAAGAGAGAAAGAGTGAAAGAGAGAGAACAAGAGTGACAGAGGAAGAAAGAGAGAGCAACGAACAGAGCGAGAGAGAAAGGAGAGAGGGAGAGAGAATGTGAGAAAGAGAGAGAGAGCAAAGGGGGAGAGAGAGAGAAAGAGAGAGAGAAAGAAAAAGAGAGAAAGAAAGAAAGAGAATGAAAGAAAGAGAGAGAGGAGAGAGGAGGAAGAAAGTGAGAGAAAGAGTGAGAGAGGAAGAAAGCGAGAGAGAGAGAGAGAAAGCAAGAAAGAGAGAGAGATAAATGATAGAAAAAAGGGGAGAAAAAAGAGAAATGAAAAAATGATTGAGGCAAAGAATGACAGGAAAGAGAGAGAAACAGAGAAAGAAGTGACTCTTGATTTAAAGCATATGGTAAAAGCACTTAAATAATAACAGAGAAAAAAAACCCAGCCCTCACCTGTTTTGGGAAATGGTTCAAGAGTTCACACACAAACACACACACACAGGCAGGGGGGAGAGGAGGCAGGGATGGAAAAAGAGAGGAGAAGCGAGAGAGGGAAGGAATGGGAGAAAAAGGGAGGAAGAGGGAGAAATGAGAAACAAATGAGACAGAAAAGGGGGAGAGACAAGAGAGAGACCCAGAAATGAGAACAGTGGCAGAAATTTGAAGAGGGATGATTGATTATTAAATATGGATTGACTAAGGGAATATTGGTAAGATATATATTTAGGTGTTGTTTAATATTAGGATGTATTAATTTTAAAAAAATGGATTATAATTTTAGAACTATATAGAATTGCATAGGTAAAATTAATGGAAGATACATATGATAAATAAGGGGTTTATGATATGTACTGCATGATTTTATGAGTTTGCATTATGAATTTAAAATATACTTGGAAATGTAGAAGATTGATGTAAGTTACTAATAGTAAATGCCAAGTGCCTGAAAATTAATTGAACTTGGAAATATTGAACGAAATTATAGAAAAGTATAATTTATGGAAATATATTAATTGATGCATTGGTGTTCAAGTAGATTTTCGTAGTATTACTAGATTACTATAATACTATGATAAATATTTAAGAAATGAAGATTTTAAAGCATGGATTTATTAATAATGTTTTTGGTTTTCATGGTTGTTTTGGTTTTAATAGTAATAGATTTTGGTTTTGTTTTATTATTAATTTATTTTAATAAAAAAGAAGGGATTTTTTTTCTTATTTATTTATTTATTTATTTATACTTTTATGCCGCCCAGTCCCAAGGGAACTGCCGCTCAGACACTATACTTTTCCGCCCACCCCGAAAAAAATTTAGAGGGAACCTTGTTCAGGATGGATTTTTTTTTTGTACAAAATGAGACTATGCAGACATGGCACTAATGCCAAGACTGCCGGGATTTGCTAGTGTCCATATGGCTCTGCTCAAAAATGTACAAAACAACCTTAGTTCATTTGTAAAAGATGTGGCCAAAAACAACATATGTTGGACAGTTGCATAAAAGACCTAAAATCAAAGAGCTTACAGCAGGCACATTTGCATACCAAAGAGCTATTGCCATCTCAATTAGTGTAAACAAAAGCTGCTTCTGTGGAAATTACCCTAAAAGCTATATAAATAAGGGAAAGTTTTGTAAAAAGACTCTGTAGAGTCAAGGAGACTTATAAATATAAATGGTTGCAGATTCTCCCAAGATTTCCTTTACGCAATAAAATGCATATTTAGATCAAAGCCTATTAACATTCTTAATACAGATAGTAAAAGAAGAACAGGTTTCTTTTTCACTTGTTTAAATATTCCTGATACCGTCTTGTGTATGTAAGGAGTAAGTCTTGGGGACCAAATAAAAATAGATCAAACTATTGGGCGCTGTGTTTTGCACAGAAAGAGCATCAGATAAGTTCATTGAAATAATGCATTTCAGCAGCGCAGATTTGGAAAGGTCACACAATATCTATGATATTATTATTTATTTATTTATTTTGTCCAATACACAATGAGGGTTTTAGTGGATATATATCTATATACATATAGTAAAATACATGATGAAGGTTATAGAGAGGATACTCATAATAAAATATATCTAAGAAAGAATAGAAGATATAGTAATAGAACATATCAATGAAAGAATAGAAGAAGAGATATAGGAATAGAAGAAAGGTATAGGAGATATAGGAGAGCAATAGGGCAGGGGACGGAAAACACTCTAGTGCACTTGTACTCGCCCCTTACTGACCCCTTAGGAATCTGGATAGGTCAACCGTAGATAATCTAAGGGTAAAGTGTTGGGGGTTTGGGGATGACACTATGGAGTCCGGTAATGAGTTCCACGCTTCGACAACTCGGTTACTGAAGTCATATTTTTTACAGTCAAGTTTGGAGCGGTTAATATTAAGTTTAAATCTGTTGCGTGCTCTTGTGTTGTTGTGGTTTGAAGCTGAAGTAGTCGCCGACAGGCAGGACGTTGCAGCATATGATCTTGTGGGCAATACTTAGATCTTGTTTAAGGCGTCAAAGACAGAAGATTTTGATTTAAAGAGTTTGAGTTTTAAAAGGATGGGGATTGGGGAAATCAAATAATAGCTGCTTCAAGTGTTTAACTAGAGATATCTCAGTCCAAAATTCCTATTTATGGACAGGCTTTCTGATAGATATCAAAAGGTTTACCAAAAGCAATAGCAAAACAAGCCTTGTGATGACAGACAATTACCATGAGGTAAGCTTTGGATATGGCAGGTGTTTTATCCAAGAAAAAGTAGTTTGAAGTTTTGATTAAAACAGGCCTTCAAACTTGGCAATTTTAAGACTTGTGGACATAGCTGGCTGGAGAATTCTGGGAGTTGAAGTCCACAAGTCTTAAAATTGCCAGGTTTTAGGATCCCTGGATTAAAAGGTGACTTAAAGAATGGGACAATCCAGTGCCTGGATTCCAAAGCAGTTTAATAGTTTCATGCAACTCTTTGCAATGGACTTCACTGTTCTAGGGTTGTGTTAGGATAGATCAGAAGTAAGGAAACAATTGATGCCTCCAAACAGGGAAAATAATCCTTCCTGAATATATACTTTTGCTTGTCTTCACATGCTTAGCATGTCTTGTGATACTGCCGATATTTGATTTGTTTATAGGATTATGAGATCACATTGAGCTGTCATCTTTTTCTTCTCCCTACACTCCCAGCCCCAATTTTTTGCTCTATTTCCAGAAATTATGATATTAACATCTACATAATACAGTGGTACCTCTACTTACTTTATTTTTATTTTTATTTATTCATAGGAAGAAAAATAGACATGTAGTAATATATATATATATAAGGGTAAAAGTGAACTTATAGGAGAAGATATATGAAAGGAAGAAAATATATATGAAAAGCGAGAGGGAGGAAAGACAATTGGACAGGGGATGAAAGGCATACCGGTGCACTTACTGGCCTCTTAGGAACCTGGAGAGGTCAATCATGGATAGTCTAAGGGAGAAATGCCAGGGGTTAGGGGTCGAGACCACCGAGTTCCACGCTTCGATAACTCGATTGTTGAAATCATATTTTTTACAGTCAAGTTTGGAGCGGTTCGTATTAAGTTTGAATGTGTTGCGTGCTCTTGTGTTGTTGCTGTTGAAGCTGAAGTAGTCATTGACCGGTAGGACGTTGCAGCATATGATCTTGTGGGCAATATTCAGATCGTGTTTTAGGCACCGCAGTTCTAGGCTATCTAGGCCCAGGATTGCTAGTCTGTTTTCGTAGGATATTCTGTTTCGAGTGGAGGAGTGAAGGGCTCTTCTGGTGAAATATCTTTGGACATTTTCAAGGGTGTTGATGTCTGAGATGTGGTATGGGTTCCAGACAGATGAGCAGTAGTCCAGGATGGGTCTGGCAAAAGTTTTGTAGGCTCTTGTGAGTAGTGTGAGATTGCCTGAGCAGAAGCTGCGTAGGATCAGGTTAACAACTCTAGAAGCTTTTTTGGCGATATTGTTGCAGTGGGCTTTAGCACTTAGGTCATTTGATATTAGTATTCCAAGGTCTTTTACTGAGTGTGGGTTGGCAGTGAGAGATTGTTTATTCAGTTCGTATATGCGGTTTGGATTCTTTTTGCCAATGTGGAGGGTAGAGCATTTGTTGGTTGATATTGAAGTTGCCAGGTGTTAGACCAGTCTGAGACAAGGTCCAGGTCTTTTTAGAGAGTGAGTGAGTTGTCAGTGGTTTTGAAAAGTTTCACATTGTCGGCAAAAAGAACACGGTTGCTTTCGATATGGTCACATAGGTCGTTGATGTAGAGAACCTACGAACTTAATTCGTTCCATGACCAGGTTCTTGAGTAGAAAAGCTTGTAAGAAGCAATTTTTCCCATAGGAATCAATGAAAAAGCAAATAACATGTGTGATTGAGGAAACCACAGGGAGAGTGGAGGCCCTGTTTCCTCCCAGGAGATTCCTAGAGAGGCCTCACAGAGGCTTCTCCCTGCTTTTCCCAGACCTGTTTCCTCCCAGAAAATTCCGAGAGTGGCCCCACAGAGGTTTCTCCCCGCCTTTTCCAGCCCTGTTTCCTCCAAGCAGATTCCTAGAGAGGCCCCACAGAGGCTTCTCCCCACCTTTTCCAGCCCTGTTTCCTCCCAGGAGATTCCAAGATATTCTCCCTGCCTTTTCCAGTTAGTTTCAGGGGCTCAGATTTGTAAATGGAAAATGGTTCTTGAGAAGAGGCAAAAAAATCTTGAGCACCCATTTCTTATCTAGAAAAGTTCGTAAGTAGAGGTGTTCTTAGGTAGAGGTACCACTGTAGTTGTAGATTTTAACATCATAGTAGTTTAAAGAGGAATCATCAACTTTTCATATGGTTGGAGCCTCATGAATATTACTTTTTCTTCTAGTTTCCAGCTCCTTCTAAAAATAACAATTTAAAGCCCTGGTGAAAGTAGCTGAAAAAACTCTGGCTGTTTGAACTATCAAGCATTCATTACTAAATAATTCTGACCTATTCCACATCTCATTCAAATGTTACACCTTGGGAGAGTTTTATGTTGGGAACAAGTAAACCTATGGGAATAACTGATTATTATCAAAATCATTCTAAAAGAGGAAAGGGTAGAAATAGGAGGGAGAAGGAGCACAGCTTTGGTATTCATATATGCAGAAATGTCTTGAAAAAATATTCTAGTTCCAAACACAGCAATTTGGAAAGTTAGTAGTAATCTCCTGGGAATTATTTCAATCTATCAGCAATTTGTATTTGTGTATTCTATGAGAAAACCCTAATCCATTTTTGTCAGGAAAAAAATGTTTATTTTGTATATCTTCCTTTCTCAAGGTTGTTCAGAAGACAAAATAACCTAAAAAGAAATTACTATACTAATTTATCTCCCAAACATGCCAGTAATTGTCACACTGTACCAACCACAGTTAGATTGAATGACAGTCTTTTCTCTGTTGATCATAGGAATTTCTTATATACACAAGCTGCAGCACACCATCAATCTTGTTCCAATGGTTGTTCAACCAACAACTGTGTCTGATTGCAAGTCATTTGAAAACACTGAGCCATGCATGAGCATGACAAAAGTCAATTTAGATGGATTTGCTGGAGTACAAAGACTTACAGCGGTAACACAATTCAAAACATTGCATTTTGGCAGCCTATGTTTCAATTCATAATCCCAGCTATTTCATTAAGCGCTGTAAGAAGGTCAAAAGTTTAATAAACTTCAATTCTATCTGCATAGTGAGCAATGTTTGATATGTCGTTCAAAATTAGCGAAGGTTACAGTGACAACAATCAAGATCAACAGAGTTTGGATCATATATTAGAACTATTAGATCACTCTGGGGATATAAATATCCTTTTTTAATTTTTTTTAAAAAATCTACTCCCATCATATCACTAAGAACTGAGACTTTGCTTCTCAGATAACCATTAATGCTTGCATCTTGCTATACCTCTCATTTTATGTTTGAAGTGCCATTCTTTATAGACCTTTCCAAAACACTTCAGAAAGAATGTCTGCCAAAGGCTAAAAGAAAAGGAAAGACTTTCAGGTCATATTTAAATAGACTAATGCTAAGAGAGGAAAAAGAAAAGCAGTTCTTAATGGAGGAGGCCATTCAGTGAAGGTATTAAACCAACCGTAATGGAAAGCAATATTGGATGAGGGTAAAGATAAACAGGTAAGGATTGCTTTCATTAGAGCAAAAATCCATAGATTACATTACCTGTTCCTCTAAACTGTTCTTTTCCATGAAAATCTGATATGTTGAAGATGGGAGCACAGTGTTATGCTGCTTCCCCTCCTTTTTCTAGGAGTCAATTCCAGTCAACGATAATTATGGAAGCAAATCCTACATTTGGCCCCTTCTATGTGGGGTGCTGCAGAGATCAGTGCTCCAGGGGTGGGTTGTAACTTACCACTCTGCTGGTTTGCTTCCTCATGTGCAGCGTGATGTGTGCCACGTAGGTGCGCCCAGTGAAGGGCTACCAAAAATTTTGCTACCACACTGTGGGTGTGGCCTATACAGGACGCCCTGCATTTAACATCTTTCAGTGCAAATTGGGTGCTCTGGGGTGGAGCTCCATTTTGCACTACCCCACTGCGTTTCCACCCCCACCCAACCCCCGTCCGGGCAGCAGCCCATCCCTGGGTGTGCCGCATGGGTATGCTGCATGGGCACATGCGCATTGCTAAAAACCGTGCTTCTGTGCAAACGCAGAAGCAAAAACAGCTTCTCCACATGCCGAGAAGCAAAAAATGCTGCTGCGAGAGCAATCATGGGCTTCCCAAGGTATGCCCATGTTACACCAACACTCCACAGTCTGCATTCATTGCCGATCAATTTCTGGTCACAATTCAAAGTGTTGGTTATGACCTATAAAGCCCTTCATGGCATCGGACCAGAATATCGCCGGGACCGCCTTCTGCCACACAAATCCCAGCGACCGGTTCGGTCCCACAGAGTTGGCCTTCTCCGGGTCCCGTCGACTAAACAATGTCATTTGGCCGAACCCAGGAGAAGAGCCTTCTCTGTGGTGGCCCCGACCCTCTGGAACCAGCTCCCCCCAGATATCAGAGTTGCCCCCACCCTCCTAGCCTTTCGCAAGCTCCTTAAACCCACCTCTGTCATCAGGCATGGGGGAATTGAAATTTTTCCCTTCCCCCTAGGCTTATAGAATTTATACATGGTATGCTTGTTTGTATGATTGGTCTCTTAAATTGGGGTTTTTAAAATTATTTTTAATATTAGATTTGTTACATTGTCTTCTTTATTGTTGTTAATCTTCGGAGAGGGGCGGCATACAAATCTAATAAAAAAATAAAATAAAATAAAATAAAATAAAATAAAATAAAATAAAATAAAATAAAATAAAATAAAATAAAATAAAATAAAATAAAATAAAATAAAATAAAATAAAATAAAATAAAATAAAATAAAATAAAATAAAATAAAATAAAATAAAATAAAATAAAATAAAATAAAATAAAATAAAATAAAAAAATAAAATAAAATAAAATAAAATAAAATAAAATAAAATAAAATAAAATAAAATAAAATAAAATAAAATAAAATAAAATAAAATAAAATAAAATAAAATAAAATAAATAAAATAAAATAAAATAAAATAAAATAAAATAAAATAAAATAAAATAAAATAAAATAAAATAAAATAAAATAAAATAAAATAAAATAAAATAAAATAAAATAAAATAAAATAAAATAAAATAAAATAAAATAAAATAAAATAAAATAAAATAAAATAAAATAAAATAAAATAAAATAAAATAAAATAAAATAAAATAAAATAAAATAAAATAAAATAAAATAAAATAAAATAAAATAAAATAAAATAAAATAAAATAAAATAAAATAAAATAATAAATAAAATAATGCTGGTTTGATGAGTGGGGGAACTGGTTCAAACCAGCAGGAACCCATCTCTGCAATGCTCTCTCCTATTTAACATCTACATGAGACTATTGGGTGAGCTCATCCATCATCATGGGATGAGGTATCTTCAGTATTCTCTCTCTGCAGTGCGGTGAATCTCTTATCCCAGTGTCTATGGAATAACAGGTTTCAGATGCCCTGATTCTGGGACTATACCATCTTTGGTGTGGTACTGCCCCAAACAGATCCTGTGTGCAACCTGGGCGTCCTCCTAGACTTGTGATTCCTGCTTGATGAGCAGATATCAGTCATTGCTATAAGGGCCTTTGCACAATTTCATATTGTGCCCCAGTTGCTCCTAGATTGAGGAGCCCTAGTCTCATTCATTCCTGCCCTGATTACTCCCAGCTGTATTAGTGCAATATACTGATCTTGAAGAGACTGATATAAAATGTGGACATGTGAGCAGTTATATGTATTTCTGGTAGAATACACCTTATGGCTGTGCTTTGTGCACTGCATTGATAAATCAATCTTTTTCCGGGTCCAGTTCAAGGGTTGACTTTTCACTGCATGGGACCAGGTTATGTAAAGCACCATCTTTTCCCGATTTCATCCACCCACTCCATCAGAACCAGCAAAGAGGACGTGTTTGGGTCCTATTAGCCAGGAAGCCATGGGCCTCTTCAACTGGCACACCTTAAGCAGTGGTACCTGCATTTTGGAATCTTTTCCCCATCATCACTCTGAGCCTCCAAAGATACCTTAAAACCTAAAAATAGGTCTGGGGATCCCAGGGTGACTCCATTATCAATATCAGAGGGCTGGACGAGGAACAATGGCTGGAAGCTGACCAAGGAGAGATTCAACATGGAGATAAGGAGGAACTTCCTGACGGTCAGAGCGATCAGCCAATGGAACAACCTACCAGTGGACGTTGTGAACTCCAACACTCTGGACATTTTTAAGAGAAGATTGAACTGCCACTTGACTGGTGTGCTATAGGGTTCCTGCTTGGGCAGGGGGTTGAACTTGATGGCCTTCATGGTCCCTTTCAACTCTAACAATAAATAAATAAATGAATGAATGAATGAATGAATGAATGAATGAATGAATGAATGAATCTCATCTTCTGTTATTTCCTTGTTTTATGATTAATAATAAATTTTCTAAGAACCAGTAGCACCTGTGGCAGGAGGCTCCACCCACCAGTCTGGGATGCTTCTGCACATGCGCAGAAGTGTTGTGCATGAGCACGAGCACACAGGCAAACCGGTAGTAAAGGGTTTTAGAACCCACTACTGGTTCAGTGACTTTATGCTTGAAACCACTGGAGTTCTGCAAGACTTTAAAACGGGTCATTTTCCCATTGGGAAAGCAATTCTCATGATCTGGATCCTGTTTTGCCACTTCCCTCCTTACACTGCTATGCTGCCATAGCTTTATGTCCACATTTCTTTGGTATTTTAAGTTCATGATCTTTTAAACTAGGAGGAAGCAGGGAAGTGCCATAGTGACCATGTGATTTCTTGCTAATCTCCAAGGGCTGAAACAATAATACATGCAGTGCACCCATTCTTGGCTCATTAAAACAGCCAAATCCTCCAAAAGACTCAGGATGGCTGCTTTAAAGCCTTTTTCAAGTTATGTCCATAGGGCTTGCCAGCCTTTGTAGCAATCACTCTGAGCCTTCTGGTGAATGCTGCTGTCTCAATATTTCAAAGGTTATTCAAAGGAGGCTTTGTGAATGCTTTGTGCAGCTTTACAAAATGAACATATTGAGGAGGAGGGAACAGGATGCTGGCTAGGTGCTTTCTTTGTTTGATCTCAAACTAGTCTGCTGGCTTATGTGTGGCTCCCATTTTTAAAGATGTATTTAATTGGCTACCTGTATCAAGAAACATATCCCAGTCACGAAAACTGAAACCAAACCCAGAACTACAAAAGATGCCACCACCAATCACCCTCACCAGACCAAACCCACACCTATCCCAAAGACAAAATACAACCACCACCCAGAAGCCAAATCACAGTTGAGCCTCCAACTGCTGCACCCCCCTCCGACACGCATACGAAGCAAACTGACACACACCATAAACAAATGACCAGATCACAAACTTGGAGCCAAACCAAAACCCCGGATGTTACACCACTGACATACATTACAAAACAGCTGACTGGTCTGCAGGTTCTAACTACCACAACTACTCAGAATGTCACCCCTAATCTGCAAACATCAATTAATCTGCATACATCAATTGCATCAATTACTCAAGGTGTTACCCCACCAACTAACCAGGAAGTTTCAACACAACTTGCAGCATCAGAGCCAACACTCCTCACCCACCCACCAGTATTTATAGAGGGACAGCAACTCAGATCACGCTTTGTTCACCTGAGCATAAAGCCAAAAGCACCAGCCTGAAGATGACAAGTGGGACCTCGTCGAAATGTCGCCAGGAATCTTTGAAACTTACACGGAAAGAAACCCGAATATGCCAAGACCTATACATATATAAGACCAAAAAAATCACTCACTCACTCACTCACACACACAGAGAGAGACAGAGAGAGAGAGAGACAGAGAGAGAATACTATTATTTATTTTCACTACTCATTATTTGGAAATTGTATGTTCCATTTTTTAAATGTATTTTGAGCTGGTCTATGATTGTAATAAACTGAACTGAATTGCCTTTGGCCAAATTTAGTGTTCCACAGAAAATGGACTCCATTGAAAATTTTGTACACATTTCTATTCTGACTATGTTCATTTGGTGTGATATAAAAAAATGCTTTGCATTTTTTTTCCTGAAGAAGATGGTGTCAGGCAAATGTTAATAAGATACAGGTTCTTGCATTTACCTTTCTTTTTATAAAGGCTAAGAAAGGAATCCATGAAATGTCCATCTCTTGTTATGTAATTGTCTCCCCACCGAACTGTGACTTCCCTACCTTATTATGCTTTGATTAAATTTGACAAGAAGACAACAGGAAATAAATTAAATTTTTTAGATCAGGAAACAAGGGAAGCTATGGAGGCTACAAAGAATGGAAAATTGTGTTGCAGGAAAGATATTATTATTAAAAATAAAGAAAGCAAAGCAAAGGTACTCCCAATAGTACTAGGTATCTTGGATGCAAACTGGAACAGGGCCAGACTATCTACAGGACCGCCTCTTGCCACACACCTCCCAGAGACCAATAAGAACACACAGAGTTGGCCTCCTCCAGGTCCGGTTGACTAAGCAATGCAGGTTGGTGGGACCGCGGGGGAGGGCCTTCTCTGTGGCTGCTCCGGATCTATGGAAGCAAATACCCCCTGACATCCGTACTGCTCCCACGCTACTGACCTTCCATAAGGTCACGAAGACCTAGTTCTGCCGGCAGGCCTGGGGGCCATGAATTGTACATCTTTCATGGCCAAAGTTTATGAATGGAGTGTATGCATGTGATTATGTCTTTTCATAATAAATGGGTTTTGTCAGGGGGTTTAGATATTATATTCGACTTTTCTTCTTGCTTTGTATCTTTTGTATTTGTGTTACTATTTTGTAAGCCACCTTGAGTCATAGAAGTTGAATAAACAAACAAACACCACTTAAACACCATCAGCATTGAAAAAAACCACCAGTCAATTGCAAAAGGCAACTTCACTTAAAAAGGCTTCCATTCTGTGATGATACCTTTAACATCATAATAACCCGACAGCATCTACCTATCTCAAGTCCTTGGTAAGGACTCAGTTGGTGGATAAAAGTATCACATCCTGTTTAAACACTGCAACTATGTGATGAATCATAGTCAGAACCACCACTACTGCCTTCAAAGAAATTTAACAAAATTGCTATTATTCAAAGGCCCTGTATACAGGGCAAATACTTCTGGAAATTCTGGAAGACATTTCATTGGTATTTATGTACAATGGGATGCCTCAAAGTATTGTAGATGATAGATGGTTTAATCTGTGTTTTATCTTGTTCTGTATTTTATGAACTTATCAAGACATGATTAATGAAGGCCCTAGCCATTATGTCTTCCAAGATTGAATTACACTGGGCTGAGTTGCAAGCGGTTCCCAGATTCACCCCCTTTATGTCAATCTCATTGATGGCTCACCCTTCAGCATTTAAGAGGCTAGTCACAGCTGTAATACACACTTGGAAAGTATTATATCTTATCTGTGACCTGCTTCCCCTTTTAAACTGCAAGGGAAAAGTCATACTGCCAATTTATTTCATAGAAAGATACACAATGTTCTGGTTTTTCAGCCAATTTCTTCTCTTTTGTTTGGTTCCTTTATTCTTTACTCCTAAAGAAAGTAAAAGCGCCTTTGATAAAGATGTTCACTGAACCAGAAAGTCCTACATTTATGAACTGATTGTCCAAATCCCACAATAGCTATTGTATTGACTATTTACTGCAGAAGAGAAAACAATCATTTTAAATGTCAAAGGCTTGACAATAGCACATGATGTAGTCTACTTGAAGGGTCAGACATCCCAAATAACCAAGAAACCTCTGTGGGGAGCGCAGAGGACCAATACAGCTGCCTGTCAACTAGATGGCATGTTTGTTTTGGGTCTTTATTGATATTCAGGCATAACAACAACCATAACAAATATAATGATTTATTTTTTCAAAGTAATATTTAATAAAATGCATAGATTTGCTTAAAATTGGTCTCAGAAGAATTGATCTCTGTATGCTTTACTGATGTTGAAATAGCATCTTACAGTGGTACCTCTAGCGAAGAATGCCTCTATTTACAAACTTTTCTAGATAAAAAATGGGTGTTCAATATTTTTTTGCCTCTTCTCAAGAACCATTTTCCCCTTAAAAAACCCAGCCTCTGAAACTGTAACCGGAAAAGGCAGGTGGGGCCTCTCTAGGAATCTCCTGGGAGGAAACAGGGCCAGAAAAGGTGGGCAGAAGCCTCTGTGGGGCCTCTTTAGGAATCTCCTGGAAGAAAACAGGGCCTCCACCCTCCTTGTGGTTTCCCCAATCGCACGCATTATTTGCTTTTATATTGATTCCTATGGGGAAAATTGCTGCTTCTTACAAACTTTTCTACTTAAGAACCTGGCCACAGAATGAATTAAGTTCGTAAGGAGAGGTACCACTGCATTTTACACTTGTAGAGTTGTCCATGTTAGATAATGGGTAAGGATCCCAGGAGGCAGATTTCAGAACAGCTTTTTTTATTTTTATTTGCCCTTTTATAGCGAGCTGTCAGGAGTAAAAGCCAATGGTTCTCAAGTATTTTTCCCACTTGAATGCAGGACCTGAGTGGAAACCTGTAACTAGTTAGAACACAACAGTCCATATTTTACACATTTGAATATTAAATTTTGCAAGTTTACATATTAAAGCAAATTCTACACTTTTCAATTTTGGTCCACATCAGGGCTGTCAAACTCCCGGCCTGCAAGGCAGATGCGTCACACACTGGCCACACCCATGCCTGGTTTAGCAAAGGGGGTGGAGTCCCGATATGTCACATGACACCACCTGAGTTTGACACCCCTGCTCTACACAGTTATCTCACTTTTGTGTATTTGTGTGTATTTTATATTTACTAATCATAATGGATGCTATAATCCAAAAGCCATCCAAATCGAGCTCTGCTTATTTTAAATAGATTTACACATTCGTGAAACTATATTGTGATTTATTTGAACATCAGAATATAAGCGGTACCCTGCTGGATTGGATCCCTAGGCCATTTAGTCCAGCAGTCTGTTTTCAATTGTGTGGTTGTGACTTACTTTCCCTCCAAAAAGTTGTGAGTGTTCCAACACTGGAGTTTTTTTAAAGAAGAGATAGGACTACCATTTGTCTGAAATGGTATAGGGTCTCCTGTTTGAGCAGCGGGCTGTACTAGAAGACCTCCAAGATCCCTTCCAACTCAGTTATTCTGTTATTTCTGGAATTCCCTTTTTATGTGTAAGCCAATCCACTATGGTCTATTCAATAAACTATGATTTAAACAGCCCGGCTGACAACAATTCTAATTCAACCAATAATTCTTCTGGTTTCTAATTGATTTGTATCATAATTAAAGTGAAACGTGATTTGAAATAAGGATCACTCACATGGATGAGATCTACTGAAAAGTAATAAATATAATATTGTTGCTTTATTGGGGAATTTGTAGTGGGTGGGACATCTATTCTATTTTTTATTCTATTTTTTATTCTATTTTTAAATTTACCTATTCTGATTTTATGTATGGTGGGACTGGTCTCTGGGTGTCACACGACTTTCGTTGCCACTGACAATTTGTTGTTTTTGACAATGACAATAAATTATTTTATTATTATTATTATTATTATTATTATTATTATTATTATTATTATTATTATTATTATTATTGTATATTTTCAAAAGCCAACTGCACGAAGTGTGCATTCTCTGGGGGAAAAATAGTAAATTAGTGCTATTTTCTAATCAAGATATATATTCTCCTAAGATTTTTATTTCTCCATATAATAAAATAACTGCAAATCACAAAGGTTGAAACTCCTTTCTTTCTATTTGGTTGTCTTCAGACCCCCATCTTTTATTCATAACCTCTTTGGTGGTGTTAGAAGACAGACTGTGTTGCTATAGCAATGCCCTGTATATCCTTACAGTTTTTTAAAAAATCAACAAAGAGCCATTGATAACACATGTTGCCAAAGGTTACATAAGTTGAATGCTAAAATGGAAATATTTTTCCTTTACTGCATTGCCCTATAGCTGTGTCCTACAAATTCAAAGAAACAGATAAGAATATGACCTTTTGTGAAGAATAGTTTGGTTTCCTGACATTATTCATATTAAATGTAACCCTGGGGGGAGGGGTTGTTTGGGGTTTTTTTTAACAGTTTCAATGAGCTGCATTCAGTTTTTCAGGATGTCAAAATACTGAAGTATTTTGAAAGGAATGGCGCTAAACTCCTGCTGCATATTTTCAGTCTTCCAAATAATAAAATGTTATTTCAGTATCTAAGTAGGATCTAATGAGAAATACACTTAAGAAATCTCTTGCCATGCAGAAAGAAAATTAAACATGTCTGAAGTGTGTCTCTTAGGGTCTCTAAAATATTTTTGCCATCCTAAATTGGTTTCTATTCCTTGGGTGTTTGGTTGCCGCAAACCAAAGAATAGTCTGATCTAGCTGACAATCCCATCTGCAAGGAAGACATCTTAATTATGGACCTGAATGAAGATGTGTTTTGTTACAGAAATGTGAAATCTATGCCATACACAAAATCCTAGCTTCATATATTACATTGACTAGAAATCAGAAATGAGCAAATTAAAACTTGGAAGGTGGTTATTTTTCTTCCTTCGCTTCTTATCCTTGAAGATCCTCTATGCCACCCTGAGCCGTTTGAGAAGTCTAAAAAATAAATCAATAAATAAGATCTACTGACCAACTTCCTGCTATTATGAGTACAGTGATCCCTCGATTAGTGCGGTCTCGATTAGTGCGAAACGCTATACCACGGTTTTTCAAAAAATAATACATTTAAAAATAGTCCGCTTTTTTCCCCCTACACTACGGTTTTTCCCGCCCGATGACGTCATACGTCATCACCAAACTGACGTCGGCCATTGCTGATTGGCCGAAATCTCGGCCAATCAGCTTTGCAATCGCAAAAAAAAGCTTTGGAACTGTTGGAACTGTTGGAACTTGTTAAGACTTGTTGGAAGATGGCTCCTAAACATTGCACGCGGAGAGGAGGCGGCGACGCTAAAAAGAGCAGGAGGATACTCACAATTAAGGAGAAAATTGAAGTTTTGGACATGCTGAAAGAGGGACGCTCTTATGCAGATGTTGGTCAGCATTATGGGATCAACGAATCGAGTGTGCGATCCATTCGGAAAGACGAAAAGAAGATAAGGCAAAGTTCTCTGATGACATTCAACAAGGCTGCAAAAAGAATGGTGATGCCTAGAAACAAACGCCTTATGAAGATGGAAGCTGCTTTGTCCGTGTGGGTACAAGACTGCCGTAAAAAGAGCATTGCTTTGGATACCAGCACCATACGGACAAAGGCACAGCAACTCTACACCCGTCTTGCAAACACAGAAGGAGGCGATGCAGATGAGGGAAACGCAGGTGAGGGCTGGGGTTTTTTATTCTGTCATTATTTAAGTGCTTTTACCATACAGTACTGTATGCTTTCATTCAAGAGTCACTTCTCTCTCCCTTTCCTGTCATTCTCTGCAGATGAAGGTGCTGGTGAAGGTGCTGATGACTCTGAAGACCCCCAGAAAAAGAAACTGCGCCAACAACTGCCCATAACTATGTTTGTCACGAAAACCAAGATCATGTCACACCATCACCTTCAGCGTCCATTGTAGAAGTGCCCAATGAAATGGTGATAGAAGAAGATAGAAGAAGATCCCGAGTTATCCTAGTTATGCTAACCCCCCCCCCAAAAAAAATGTAAAATTGTAAATAAATATTGTTATCATTTCTAACTATCAGGATGACTAAGTGTCTTATTCAATGTGTACAGTACAGGTACAGGTAGAGGTACAGTACAATACAGTAATTAAGGGGATGGGAAATGGTAATTTGTGGGTTAAAAGTGTTGGGACTGAGTGGCATACAGAAGAATGAATGAATGACTGAGTGGATGAAATTCAAACACAGGTGAGGGCTGGGGGTTTTTATTCTGTCATTGTTTAAGTGCTTTTTAAGAAAGGAAGGAGGGAGGGAGGGAAGGAGGGAGGGAGGGAAGGAAGGAGGGAAGGAAGGAGGGAGGGAGGGAAGGAAGGAAGGAGGGAAGGAAGGAGGGAAGGAAGGAGGGAGGGAGGGAAGGAGGGAGGGAGGGAAGGAGGGAGGGAGGGAGGGAGGGAAGGAGGGAGGGAAGGAGGGAGGGAAGGAGGGAGGGAAGGAGGCGGGCATTCTAAACGCCGAGAAGCTGTTGCCGCCAGCGCTGCTGCAAGAGGACTCGTGCCCCAAGAAAGCCAGTGAGAGGGGCGAATCGGGCGGACGGGGGGGTAGCGGCGAGGAGGCCGGAGGCGCTGGGTGGGTGGCCGACATTAAAAACAACCATTGCCAGCCTCCGCACTTTCGTCGCTCCCCGGCTCCACCATCTGTGCATGCGCGGCCATGGAAAAAGGGCGCGCATGCACAGATGGTGTTTTTACTTCCGCACCACTATACCGCGGAAAATCGATTAGTGCGGGAGGTCTTGGAACGTAACCCCCGCACTAATCGAGGGATCACTGTATGCTATAATCTCAAGTGAGATTTTCTCAAGTGAGAAAATTCTTCACTGCCCACTTCTTTCACTGCACAGAGGACCTCAGAGAAAGGTTCAGAGGATGTTTCTATACTCTGAGGAACTCCATCGTTAAGAAATTGGACATCGTTGGGGTAATAAATATTAAATACGGAGGCATAAATGTTAGCGTTAAGACTAGTAATTTAAAGGCATAAACATTAGCATTAAAGCTACTAATTTAAAAAACCCCAGAAATGATCATTGGCATTCATCATTGGGGGGGGGGGGGCTTTGGAATAGGGATTGGAGATATAAGGCAAGCATGTGTTTTAGGATTGTTGAAATTTAAATGGTCTTTCAAGGTAAATAAATAAGGCATTTCAACAGAATACCTTATGCCACTTTACTTGAAATTTTGGGATTAGACAGCTTAGAACTTCACTGTCTTCAGTCCGTCCTAAGCATAGTCCATAAAATTATCTGCTACAATGTCCTATCTGTCAATGGCTACTTCAGCTTCAGCAATACACAAGCACATAATAGATACAAACTTATGGTAAACAGTGCCAAAGTTGATTGCAAACAATACCACTTCAGTAACAGTGTTGTTAATGCCTGTAATGCACTACCTGACTCTGCGGATTTTTCCCCAAGCCCCCAAAGCTTTAACCTTAGATTGTCGACTGTCAACCTCGCCCCATTCCTAAGAGGTCTTCAAGGGACGTGCATAAGCATACTAGCCAGAAATGGGTTCCTCCTGGTTTGGACTGGTTCACCTAAACCAATATTGACCCACTGGTGACATCATTATGATGTCACTGAACCGGATCGATCGGTGCTGGTCTATGGGCACAACCATCTTTTTTATACATATATTTGTTTTCGTAGATTTTCACGAGTACAGGTATGACGGTCTTGGCATATTCGGGTTTCTTCTCGTGTAGGATTCAGAGATTTCTGGTGACATGTTTGCCCTAGAACAAGGACAGAAGCACCAGTCTGAAGATGACAAGTGGGACCTCGTCAAAACATCACCAGAAATCTCTGAATCCTATACGGGAAGAAACCCAAATATGCCAAGACCGTCATATATATATATATATACACATACACACACATACACACACACACATATATATATATGGCATATATATATGGCATATTCAGTTTTCTTCCTGTGTAGGATTCAGAGATATATTTTAATAGCCTTCTGCCGCACGAATCCAAGCGACCGATTAGGTCCTACAGAGTTAGCCTTCTCCAGGTCCCGTCGACGAAACAATGTCATCTGGCGGGACCCAGGGGAAGAGCCTTCTCTGTGGCAACCCCAACCCTTTGGAATCAACTCCCCCCAGAGATTAGGACTGCCCCCACCCTCCTTGCCTTTTGCAAACTCCTCAAAACCCACCTCTGTCGTCAGACATGGGGAAATTGAGTCCCCTGGGCCGTTTCCACTTTATGTATGATCTGTATGAGATGTATGTTTGTTTTTATATTAAGGGTTTTAATTTGTTTTAAGTACTGTATTGGATTTGTACTGTTTCTTGTTGTGAGCCGCTCCAAGTCCTCGGAGAGGGGCAACATACAAATCAAATCAAATCAAATCAATATATATATATATATATATATATATATATATATATATATATATATATATATAATTTAAAAATTCTTCTGAGCATATGCAGAAATTGAGTATGCAATCTTGTTTTTTGGCTTTTTTTCATTTTTTTATTTTTTATTTATTTAAAAAAAAAATTATTTAATTTTTTTCCCCTTGGCTTTCTTCTGCAGAAGCCAAGTTCTTGGCACTGTGCATTCAGTCGACATCTTGTTTTTGGCTTTCTTTTTTTTTAAAAAAATAAAAAATTGAACTTAATTTTTTTATTATTATTTTATATTTTATTTTTCTTCTGAGCATGTGCAGAAGCTGAGTTTCTGGCACTGTGAATGCGGTCACCATGTTGTTTTTGGCTTTCTTTTTAAATTCAATTTTTTTTATTTTATTTTTTTTTTATTTTTCTTCTGAGCATGTGCAGAAGCTGGGTTTCTGGCACTGTGAATGCGGTCGCCATCTAGTTTTTGGCCTTTTTTTTTCAATTCAATGTTTTTATTTTATTTTTTATTTTATTTTTCTTCTGAGCATGTGCAGAAGCTGAGTTTCTGGCACTGTGAATGCGGTCGCCATCTTGTTTTTGGTTTTCTTTTTAAAAATAATTTAATTTAATGTTTTTATTTTATTTTTTATTTTATTTTTCTTCTGAGCATGTGCAGAAGCTGGGTTTCTGGCACTGTGAATGCGGTCGCCATCTAGTTTTTGGCCTTTTTTAAAAAATTCAATGTTTTTATTTTATTTTTTATTTTATTTTTCTTCTGAGCATGTGCAGAAGCTGAGTTTCTGGCACTGTGAATGCGGTCGCCATCTTGTTTTTGGTTTTCTTTTTAAAAATAATTTAATTTAATGTTTTTATTTTATTTTTTATTTTATTTTTCTTCTGAGCATGTGCAGAAGCTGGGTTTCTGGCAATGTGAATGCAGTTGCCATCTAGTTTTTGGCCTTTTTTTAAAAAAAAATTGAATTGATTTTTTAAAAATTGAATTTTCTATTTTATTTTTCTTCTAAACACATGCAGAAGCTGAGTTTCCGGCACTGTGCATGCAGTCGCCATCCTGAGGAAGTGAGCTGGAAGTGAAGTAATTTAGAACGCCTCCTGGCACGAGTGTGCCTACCATCCCTGTCCTAATGTTCTCCTTCATTTGTATCCATTTCATGTATTCATAATTATGTTTATACTTATCTGTTGTCTAATACACACCTGAAAAAATAAATAAATACAAATACATATTATTATTATTCAGATAAAATCGCTCCATACCAGATGGGTAAGCAGGAAAAACAAGCTGAAAGTCCTTAGCTAAGTGAATCATTGGGAGAGATTATTGTCTTGTGAATTACGACCTTGGGTACTTTCCTAGGATCCCACTTTAAATAGGTCACTCAGCACTATGGTATATGATTTCACCCCTATTGTAAAGAAAGAATTATGTTCAGAATGCAGGAGATAGCTACTTGCTAGAGAAGATGAAATAGTATCTTGAGATATGGGACAGCTTCAATGTCTATAGGATAATGCCTAAACCTGGGCTCCATATCATCTTTAGACAATGCAAGTATGTGTTATTTTATTTTACATTTTACTATTTAAATTATTCGCCTCCCATCTCACTATCTAAAGCAATTCTAAAGATTTGCCTGTCCTTGGTCATTGAATCCAGTCATACTTACTTCAAAACACTTTTCATTGCTTTGATTCAACAGTCAGATTTGCTGCATTTCTATTTTCGGTGTCAAAGAAAACATTGCTTCTTGCACAATGCAAACATTGCTTATTCCTGTCTTATTCACATCTTCCTCTTTTCACTAAGGAAAGCAGCCAAGGACAACAGAGATACAGCAATCTGCTTGGCCTTTGCAGATGCAGCTGTATGGGAGATAAATGTGTAGCCGAGGATGTATGTCTGCAAGGGAGTCATAGCTTGAGGCTGAGGTGTGGCTTACACTACTACACGGTCTGGCTCGCAGATTGCAAAAGCTTGCCCATTCATATTGTAATTCAATTTGATCAAATGGGTGTTGGGTGGTAGTGGAAGTTCACTGTTATTGCTGTGCTATTTTCTGAAACCTCACTATTCAACACACACACACACCCAAGTGTAGTGCTCTCAGCTATATTAAACTGGTCAAAATGGGGGCTGAGATAATGGCTTATGTGCATAAAGCAAATGGAAAGGAGGGGAAAGTGGCAGTTTTCAGAAATACTTAAGTGGGAAGTCGACCAAAGGTTCAAAGCACCTACCATAATTAGTGACTCCAGGGAATGGCACACACCTCACCATATGCTGAACATTGATTATCAAAAACCTTATGAGTACAGTAGAAACAAGATTGTGAAACTATGTTCTCCTATAGCTTTCAATTCTAGCAAAGTACCCCACCCCCAAGATTATACCTGAACCACAGTTGATTTACTATATATTTATATGTGCCACTTTTATTGCTCTCAGAGTGTACCTGATGTTCATAATTTTGGTCCCAGGTGGTTTTATGTATTGGCTTTGCCAACTGAGCCTCGATTGCTTCTGCCAACTATGGACCACTCTAAAGAATTCACTTCGGTGGATGAGTGCAATGGGTACTAATCTCTGATCTTGCAACGCTGTGTTTCAAACTAGAACTCTGAATCATTAGTGCGAGCTACCACTGGAATGTGTTGAGGCCATTATTAATATCAGTTTCCTAATAAAGAGAGAAAAAAGTTTAAAGGGGAAAAAGAAATGGGCCAAAGAATAAAAAAATAGAAGACTTCACTGGCACATTTTTTTCCAAATAGGGATAAAAGGTTGCTTGTTACTCTGTCTATATATTACTACAACTCTCATTGTCTGAACCTTTGACAGGGCAAAATAGTGCATCACCTCTGGGATCGCCTTCTGCCACATGAGTCCCAGCGACTGGTTAGGTCCCACAAAGTCGGCCTTCTCCAAGTCCTGTCAACTAGACAATATTATTTGGTGGGACCTAGGGGAAGAGCCTTCTCTGTGGGGGCCCCAGACCTCTGGAATCAGCTCCCCCCCCCGGAGATTCGCACTGCCCCCGGCCTCCTCGCCTCCCCAAAAAACCTTAAAGACCCACTTATGCCGCCAGGCTTGGGGCCATTAGACCCTAGCACCCTGGCAGACCAGTATAGTATGTTTTGCTGTGTGAATGGTAATGAATGATTTAAAATATTATTAGAGTTTTTAGTATATTAATTGGATTTTTAGATATGTATATGGTATGTTGTTTTTGACATGTTGCGAGCCCCCCGAGTCCTCGGAGAGGGGCGGCATACCAATCCAATTAGTAAATAAATAATGAACAACTAATAAATAAATATTTGAGCTAAAGTAGCTTAAATAGGCTAACTTATAGAATGTGTCCCAAATCCAGGAACCACTATTCCCAAGGGAATGAAATTTGGGGACCTTGTGGCTTTTTCAGTGCTACCTGCTGTCAGAGAACCAAATAGCATCTGAGAGAATAAATCAACTTCCAGATCTTATTTTCTTTTAGCATAGGCTCCGATTTATTAACAAAGCCAATTTGGATTCTGCATGTTTCATTCCAATTTAAGGTCGCTTAAGATTACATCCAGGTCAAAAACTCATCTCCCATCCCCACACCCACAAGTGCAATCATGAGAACAAATCCAATGCAGGGATTTCTAATTCCTTCCTGTGTTCAGTTTACTTTGGATTCTGCGTAAAGGAATGTGTGCTGCATGGCATAAATCTCTCACTCTCTCACTCCCCCCTGTTCTTTTTTTACTACCAAAACTGTGTCAGGCCAGACTTTGACTTCACATATTGACTTTGGGCCGGATACCTGTTTTGCTGCATCGCTAGGCAGCAGCTGCAATCACATGATCTTCATTTTCAATGTTCTGTGAATGTTGTTTCTCCGCCTGTCTCACAATCCTTTGCTTTCTCCCAACCAGCAACAGCTACCTACCTGCCTGATGGGAAGGGAAGGATCCTTGTATATCCTTTCTGGCCCATGCCACCTCCCTACATGCTCCCTTGATCTACGCCAACTCCCAGGCCCTTCCCTTTTTTTCACAAATTAAAAACCATTACTTGTAAATCAGTCTTGCCTAGTTAAAAACAGTGAATTTTTAAAAGGTTTGGATTTGTTTGTTTATAAAATGTATTTGCCGCCCATCTCGTATCCAACAATTACCCCATTTCCCCAAAAATAAGACACCCCTGAAAGTAAGACATAGGATAGGGTTTCGTAGAATTGCCTAATATAAAGGCCTAATATAAAGACGTATACCGTTGTTTTAATTGTTCCCTCTAATATGAGCTGGGATGGCGCAGCAGGTAGAGTGCTGTACTGCAGGCCACTGAAGCTGACTGTAGATCTGAAGGTCAGTGGTTCAAATCTCATCACCGGCTCAAAGTTGACTCAGCCTTCCATCCTTCCAAGTGGGCAAAATGAGGACCCAGATTGTGGGGGTAATAGCCTAGCTCTGTTAAAAAAAATGCTATTGCTAACATGTTGTAAGCCACCCTGAGTCTAAGGAGAAGGGTGGCATAAAAATTGAATAGATAGATAGATAGATAGATAGATAGATAGATAGATAGATAGATAGATAGATAGATAGATAGATAGATAGATAATTAATATCCTGTTCCAAATAACCATAGACATAGGAATCTATATAATCTGTTAGAATAATTTTACTGTGCAGATTTTATAATTTATGATAATAATTATAAGATAAACTAGTAATTGGTGGCATTGATAGTGCTTGATATAGAGTGGTCCCCCAATTATTGCGAGGGTTCCGTTCCAGGACCCCTCGCAATGATCGGTTTTTCGCGAAAAAGCGGTGCGGAAGTAAAAACACCATCTGCGCATGCGCAGATGGTGTTTTTACTTCCGCCGCAGCAGCGAGGAGCCGAAGATTGGGGTTTCCCCGCCGCCCACGCAAACTCCTCGCTGCTGCCGTGCCCGCCGCCTGTCTTGTCTGCCCGCCGCTTGTCCGCCGCCTGCCTGCCCGCGCGACCGCCCTTCGCCCGCCCACGCCGTTCGCTTCGCGCCGCTTCCCAGCTGAGTCCTGAAGCGAACTTCCGCGTTTGGCTTCGGGACTCAGTTGGGAAGCCGCGCGGCTGTTTTAAAACATCGCCGCCGGCATGGGGGGCTTGCCAGCACCCCCCCGAACCCGGGTGGCCGGGTGAGCAGCGAGCGAACGGCGGGTGGCCGGGCGAAGGGCGGGCGAGCGGTGAACGGCGGGCGAGCGGGTGCTGGGGGGGGCTTCTCGCCCTCCCGCCAGCAAGAGGGGGAAGACCCAGGGAAGCCGCCCAGCAGCTGATCTGCCCGGCGCCATCTACGCATGCGTGGCCATAAAAAAAAGGGCACGCATGCGCAGATGGTGTTTTTACTTCCGGGTTGAAAAATCGCGATTTAGCCCGTTCGCAATGATCGGGATCGCGATACCCGGGGGATCACTGTATATTGCTTCTATTTATTAAATTTTTGATTGATAGACATAAGAGTTCCAATTTACCATATTTAAAGCTTATTATAAATTAATTGTTTAGTAAAAGACTTAATTCTTCTTCATTGGAAAAAAAAAAGACATCCCCTGAAAATAAGACGTAGCACATCTTTGGGAGCAAAAATTAATATAAGACGCTGTCTTATTTTCAGGGAAACAGGGTATGGGTAGATAAAAGTACATTCACACTGCATGTCTATGAAACTATGTCCAGTGAATTCAATGTGGCCTCTTTGTTACTGGATAATTTGCTGTTAACAACAAAGCCAAGAAGGTGGTTTCATTCCGCCAATGTAAAGTTTGATCTAGGCACAAAAGAAGGAGAATTAACTGTTTCCTTTACACACATCACACACTCAGGCAATCTTGACACTCAAATCAGAGCAAGCATGCACAACAGCGGTGATGCTCAAGCTGGATGTCGGACTCCTTTGGGGGCAAACAGCCATTTCACAGGGGTCGCCTAAGACCATAGAGAAAGATAAATTTCCCATGGTGTTAGGAACTAAAGCTTCTATTCTGGTGCTTTGGAACATATTTTTACAACTTTTACATTAATTAATTAATGTGAAATGTCCATTCAAAAGTTGCCAAGAGAGATAACATTTAAAAGTAAAAGATGCGTGTCTATGGCTAGCATTTGGCATTTCATAAAATTCTTTCTTTCTTTTCCATTACTACGGTGCTTCACAGTTTTAATTGTTATTCTCTCATCTATTGATAATTTTCTATGAGACATGGGCCTTTAAAAGAATTGCTAAGGAGTCAATGTGCAGCTCAGAGTCAGCTCTCTGATAGTCAGATCCAATGAACTGTCACCTCAAATGAACTTCACTGGCTCAAGTGAACAAATGCACATAAAACTGATACACAACAAAATTATTCTGTTGGACTGGACTTCTAGGAAAAGAAGAAGCCAAGGGCCAAAGGCCAAAATCCCCTCTGTCCTCTTTGTGAGTTAAAAGCCAACCTGACATATCGTTACCACCAGATACCTATAGAATACATGCAACAGCATGTGTCTATCTATTTGGGGTGGTATTTCAATTCCCATAAATCTGAAACGTTATCTTTTACCCAATTTGTATTTTGTTTTTCCTGAAACCTCATATAACAATGTATCAGGAAGGAAGGGAAGGCAGGCAGGTAGGCAGGGAGGAATTTTTGTTTTATAATTACTCCTTGACTTACAACCATTTGTTTAATAACTGCTTGAAATAATGATGGCACAGAAGAAAGTTCTGTGGGCATGGCTTGGTGGGTGTGACAAGGGGCGGTTACTGCAAAATCCCCATTTCCTCCCGATCAGCTGGGACTCGGGAGGTAGAGAAGAGGTGGTATTTATTAGTTTATTTTTATTTATTTTTATTTATTTATTTTGTCCAATACACAATGAAGGTTTTAGTGGGTATATATATATAACATAGTAAACTACATGATGAATGTTATATATCTAAGAAAGAATAGAAAAGAAGATATAGTAATAGAACATATCAATGAAACAATAGAAGAAGAGATATAGGAATAGAGGAAAGGTATAGGAGATATAGGAGAGCAATAGGACAGGGGACAGAAGGCCTTCTAGTGCACTTGTACTCGCCCCTTACTGACCTCTTAGGAATCTGGATAGGTCAACTGTAGATAATCTAAGGATAAAGTGTTGGGGGTTTGGGGATGACCTTATGGAGTCCGGTAATGAGTTCCACGCTTCGACAACTCGGTTACTGAAGTCATATTTTTTACAGTCAAGTCTGGAGCGGTTAATATTAAGTTTAAATCCGACCTACTCAATTAAGTTTAAATTTCTCTGACCTACTGGTTCTCCAGAACTGGTCAGAACCTGCTGAAACTCACCTCTGCTTATGACCAGTCTTCACAGTTATGACTGTCATATGCCATAGTTATCTGATTGAAATTTGGATAACTAGCATGTATTTATGGCAGTTAAGGCTCTTCTTGTTTTCTTATAGTCATGATTGTTTTGGCAGTTCTGTGTTGTATTGGCAGTTCTGTGTTAGAAAAAACTTCAGAAGAGAAGGATTTAAGGGTAGTGATTACTGAAAGTCTCAAAATGGGTGAACAGGGCAGTCAGGCAGTAGGGAAAGCAAGTAGAATGCTTGGCTGCATAGCTAGAGGTATAACAAGCAGGAAGAGGGAGATTATGATCCCGCTGTATAGAGCGCCGGTGAGACCACATTTGGAATACTGTGTTCAGTTCTGAAGACCTCACCTACAAAAAATATTGATAAAATTGAATGGGTCCAAAGACGGGCTACAAAAATGGTGGAAGGTCTTAAGCATAAAACGTATCAGGAAAGACTTAATGAACTCCATCTGTATAGTCTGGAGGACAGAAGGAAAAGTGGGGGCATGATCGAAACATTTAAATATGTTAAAGGGTTGAATAAGGTTCAGGAGGGAAGTGTTTTTAATAGGAAAGTGAACACAAGAACAAGAGAGCATAATCTGAGTTGGGGGAAAGATCAGAAGCAATGTGAGAAAATATTATTTTACTGAAAGAGTAGTAGATACTTGGAACAAACTTCCAGCAGACGTGGTTGGTAAATCCACAGTAACTGAATTTAAACATGCCTGGGATAAGCATATATCCATCCTAAGATAAAATACAAGAAATAGTATAAGGGCAGACTAGATGGACCATGAGGTCTTTTTCTGCGGTCAATCTTCTATGTTTCTAAGATAAGGCTTCACCAAGCTGTGCCAAGACTGCACTGCACAAAGTGCCAACTTGCTAGTGCAACTAGTGGGAATTCTGAAAGCTACATCTAAAGGTCACCAGGTTAAAAAAAACCACCCTAGGTTTATATCACTTATTCACCTAAATGTACTCAGGATGCGAACAAATTTAAATTTTATATTTTGCAGGGGGGTTTTGTTTATGGAACCATTATTTTAGGAAATCGTGCTGGAACAACCATGTGGAAGACAGAATGCATCTTATTCAATGTATTAGCGACCTCAGCGACCGGTTAAGTCCCACAGAGTCAGCCTTTTCCAGGTCCCGTCAACTAGACAATGTCACTTGGAGGGACCTATGGGAAGAGCCTTCTTTATGGGAGCCCAGCCCTCTGGAATCAACTCCCCCCAGTGATTCATGTTGCCCCCACTCTCCCCGCCTTCCATAAGAGTTTAAAGACTCTTTATGCCACCAAGCTTGGGGTCATTAGATTCTACCTACTGGTCAATGAATGCATAGTAGGTTTGTTTTAATGGGATGTGTGCATGTTAATAGGCCTTTTAGTTTTCTTTTTAAATGTAATTCTTAATTTTAACTTTAATTATTATCTTGATGTATACTGCTTTTATATGTTGTAAGCCACCCCGAGTCTTCGGAGAGGGGTGGCATATAAATTTAATAAATAATAAAATAATAAGGAAAGTCACAGGATATTTATTCAGCTTGTTGCAACTACCTCTGGGTTGAATCTCTGAGAATGGAGGGAGTTTCTGAGCCTACAGGTAAAAGTACATTGCTTTTATACCATTTCCACAGCAGCAACCCCATGTTCCTAGATATCCTGCTTTGCATTTAGTAATCAAACAGCTCTGGCTGGACACAGTCGGCTTTTGTCCAATGGTGACCTCTATGTTCCTGTGCGGGACATCTTTGTCTCACTTTTCTTTGGTCACCGAGTTCATGTACATCAATAGGCTGAGACTCACAGTCCATTAACAAGAGTTTTCGGCTCAACCCCGGGCCACCCAGAAGCCCTGGTGCATATTCTCACTGAATGGCTTCTCTGGTGGCCCATTCAAATGTGCTAATGTCCAGGAAAAAAGGCTTGAATGGGAGAGCCAATGTACACCATTGCTCAGGCAAAGTGACTGCCGCTTCCAACAAAGGGTCCCCTGTGGCGACGTTAAGCAGAGTTATCAATGGTGCCGAGGCCAGGCAAGGGCTAATGCTCCAATCATGCCATCAACAGGTGGCCCAGAGGCAGCCACTTCAGTGCAGAAACCACAGGGCAACATTCACAGGTCATTCTTTCCCTCTCTCACTTTTTAAGTTGAGCCTGCCTGGCTCTCTCCGTCTCCCCAAGACAATTTGTTTCTCTTGCTGCTCGCACAGCCTGCAGCGAAACACTCGTCTGGGATCTGGCTGGAAAAGCTCGTAGTTTTTCTTTTTTAAAAAAAGAAGAAGAAGCTGAAGAAAACACCATTAGGGCGAAAAAACACCATAGGAGATGCCGCGTTATGTGCTCTCTTGATGAAGTTTCAAGTGAACATTTGGGGAAAGGATAGATCACATGGCCTTTTCCCTCACACAGTTTCCTTCTTTCGCCCTTATCTCTGCCCCCATGCAATTCCTCTCCCCCTCTTCACAGGTCATAGCTTTCCAACAAATAGGTGATATATTGTATAAGAGGATTGTATAACCAGGTTAAGGTATGTATAACTCCACTCATAGCACCACCCATCCCTCAATTATGCCTAGCTATTTTTCCACCTTTCACCTGTCATCTTCCTTATGCTGCTTTATAGAATAGAATAGAATAGAATAGAATAGAATAGAATTCTTTATTGGCCAAGTGTGATTGGACACACAAGGAATTTGTCTTGGTGCATATGCTCTCAGTGTACATAAAAGAAAATATAGATTTGTCAAGAATCGTGTGGTACAACACTTAATTATTGTCATAGGGGTCAAATAACCAATGAAGAAACAATCAATATTAATAAAAATCTTAGGATACAAGCAACAAGTTACAGTCATACAGTCATTAAGTGGGAGGAAAAGGATGATAGGAATGATGAGAAAAAACTAGTAGAAGTAGTTTTTCCCCGAACACCATCACTCTACTAAACAAATAATTCCCTCAACACTTTTACTAAGTCTGCATTTCTACTTCTACTAGTTTTTCAGTCTAGTTGTCTTGGTGTGCAGTGCTCTGTAGCGACATTTTGAGGGTAGCAGTTGAGGGGTCAGTAAATATTTTCACCGCCTTCTTTTTGACTCATGCAGTATAAAGGTCCTCAATGGAAGGCAGGTTGGCAGCAATAGTTTTTTCTGCAGTTTCTAAATTGTAATTGCCTTTTAAAAAAAGAATGTATGTAATGATAGTTTATGTTCTATAAATAATTAAGAATAATAACAGCAGAGTCACTCCCCTGCTGGTAACCCATGACCTCCTCCAAAGAATGCCTCCTTCAGATCTTTAAGAATTTTGCTCTTTTCCTCATTGCAGTTAGAATGGCTGCTAAATAAACTAACTAGCATTAGTTGTTGCTGTTGTTTTTTGAAAAATGCCATCTTATATTGTTTAATTTGTTTATTGCATGCATTGTTTTCTGCCCAGTTTAAATAATGCAAAGCCCACCTTGGCCTAGTAATATACCTAACAGTTAGGTTAAATGAGATATTAAAGTCTGTTGCAAAATCAAAACCAGAAGCACACACAGATGACTAATTCAGCTGGATTCAATTAACTTCTTTATAAACATAGTAACATATGAATTTATCTTTATAACATAGTAACACATGAATTTATGAACATATGAATTTATACCATTAGCTGATTATTTCTTCAAGTAAACACAAGCGGGAGTTAGTTACATTTCAGCAGAGCAGACAAGTACAGAGGGAGCAGAGTGCAGAGTGGGTCGATTCACACCCAGCCATAAGTTTAAGCTTTCAGTTTCGATTCTCTGCACAGACTCAAAAGTGTTTGAGCTCCCATTGGCTGACTCAATTGCTATGCCTATTCCTTGGCTAACCTTGTTACCACTGTCTCTCCCAGTTCATGAATATCTTAACATGAGCCACAAATAACTAATTTCATCAGAGCTGTAGAATAAAACAGTTTTCTGGGTTTGCATTAACACAATATATTAAGCTACATTTTGACTAAACACAGGTTGTGACTCGGTTTGCCCCAGGTTTGCCCAAGGCAGTTCAGTTAACATTTCCTCAGTATAAATAATGTGTACGTGCCTTTTAATTTTAAATATATTTTTAAAAATATTGAGCCCAAAATTTCTGTTCTTAAGTGAGTTTTGCTCCCTTTGGCGACCTTTCTTGCCACCATTGTTAAGTGAATCACAATAGTTGATAAGTTATTAATCCAGTTGTTAAGTAAATCTGCCTTCCCTATTGACTTCCAACTCTGTTGTTGTTGTTGTTGTTGTTGTCTCCAAGCATCTGAATTTTGATCACACAACCATGGACATGCTGCAAAAGTCATAACTGTGAAAAACAAACAAAAAGATATTGACAAAATTGAATGGGTCCAAAGACAGGCTACAAAAACAGTGGAAGGTCTTAAGCATAAAACCTATCAGGAAAGACTTAATGAACTCAATCTGTATAGTCTGGAGGACAGAAGGGAAAGAAGGCACATGATTGGAACATTTAAATATGTTAGAGGGTTAAATAAGGTTCAGGAGGGAAGAGTTTTTAATAGGAAAATGAAAATGAACAGAAGAACAAGGGGGCACAATCTGAGGTTAGTTGGGGGAAAGATCAGAAGCAATATTAGAAAATATTATTTTACTGAAAGAATAGATGCTTGGAACAAACTACCAACAGACATGATTGGTAAATCCACAGTAACTGAATTTAAACATGCCTGAATAAACATATATCCATCCTAAGATAAAATACAGGAAATAGTATAAGGGCAGACTAGATGGACCGTGAGGTCTTTTTCTGCCGTCAATCTTCTATGTTTCTATGTTTCTAAGTCATTTTTTCCACTTATTGTAACTTGAATGATCATTAATGAACTGCTGTAAATTGAGGAGTACCTTATTCAAAGCAACAAAAATTAGTTTTGCTTTGAAAGAACATGAGTTTATAAAAGTAGTAATGTGGAAATAATAATAATAACAATAATAATAATAACAACAATAATAATAACAGTAATAATAATAATAACAACAACAACAACGAGTTGGAAGGGACATTGGAGGTCTTCTAGTTTAACACCCTCCTTAGGCAGGAAACCCTATACTACTTCGGACAGATGGTTATGCAACATCTGCTTAAAAATTTCCAGTGTTCACTTTGCCTTTTTTTTTGAAGAAAATGTTAACAATGTATTTGCAACTCAAGTATGGATACAAATATATAATTAGGGAAATGGACATAAAACATGTATTAGTGAGCAATAGGTATAGAGCCAGGGTGGCACAGTGGTTAGAGTGCAGCACTGCAGGCTACTTCGTCTAACTGCTAGCTGTAATTCAGCAGTTCAAATCTCACCGCAGGCTCAAGGTTGACTCAACCTTCCATCCTTCCGAAGTGGGTAAAATGAGAAGCCAGATTGTTGGGGGCAATATGCTGATTCTGTAAACCGCCTAGAGAGGGCTGTAAAAGCACTATGAAGCAGTATAAATGCTAAATGCTAAAGAGAAATATATTAGGAGAAACTAATGGCATATACAAACAATTTACATATCGGTGAACAACAAAAACGTGCTAATGAAGATTGGCCAAACTTTGTGTAGCAGGACAATGTGGGGTTAAGAAAGAAATTCCCAAGCTGTCTCATTAGAGGGATTCCTACAGCTGACGATGAACAGAATGGTACAGTTATAATCTAGTGTGATAAGGCAAAGGAACTAGTTGATGACAAAATTAAAATCTGTATATTGCCTTCTCCTCATCAGGTGTAATAATTTATCCATGCTGAAAATAATATGTCATGCAAAGAATTGCTTCATTTTTGAGTTTCCATTTCAGAAAGGTTGTCTTTGGAAAGCTACTCATTATGCCTAAGGCCCATTGAAATTGCATTTGTGACTTCAAAATGGATTTTTTTAAAAAAAAAGTAGCACAGTGGATTGACAAGAAAGCAGCTGCACTGCAACAAATGAGAGTGAAAATTAATAAGAGACCAAGGCAAAAGAAAGACTATTGGTTTTGCACAACCGCAGCAAATTGGCTGGATTTAGAAGAGCACACTTTGATCTTTCCTAGACTAATTACTGCTCCATGTTTGAAGGCTTTGTGCATTCATTGTCCTTCATAGAAAAATGAAACTACGCTGGAGCATGGCTGCAACAGAAATGAAAGGGTGACATCTAGCAAATAAACTGTGGCAGAGGTCACCCAGCACAATAACTGTATAATACAATTTTAAAATACCCATTATATGCAAACAATGACGTATTTACAGCACTGTTCAATAGTGAATTGCTGTTAAATGGAGTTGTGGCCCGCCAGCAGCCCGTGCAGCTGGTAGCTGATTCCAACAGCAAAGAGGCTGATGTGGTGATGTGCCAGCGGCCTGGGCAGCTGACACCAGAATTGGACAATGAGGAGGCTGGAGAGGACTCAGTGCCAGAGGCAGAGATTCAGACAGGGTCTTCAGAACCTCCAGAAGTTCCCATCGGTGATGAGAAAGAAGAGGAGGGGCCTATTCTCAATGCACAGGCACACAGAGCTGCCAAAAAGCAGGAATGGTTCCTCAGGAGGAGGTCTCCTTGGGAGTAAGGCTTGGGGCTAATTGGCCACTACACTAATCTATTTAAGGGATGACAATGCAGAAGCAATTTGCAGGAAACGTACAGTGCATTCATATTCCTTCATGTCTTGACTCCAGAAACGTCTGATCAGCTTTTGTTCTCTCTCTTGGCATTTTTCCTGCAAATTGTTTCTGGGCATATTGCCAACCATTGTAACATTGCTGTTATCTACAAGGCTGTTTACTCAGAACTGAGCTATTGCTTTGTGGACTTGTGCTGGCTGTTAATGAAGTTGAATTAATGGCAGGTGTTCAGAAAAGACTGCTTTAAACTGTATTTGTGTTTGATGACTCTAACAAAGCTCATTAGTAGTCCTGTGCTGTCCCCAGAGACAGAGATAGTTGGACTGTATTTAGGCATGTCTCTTTAAGATATTGCATTAGGGGAAATGTAGTGAAATTGCACTCTGGGTAATGTAGTTTTACATGTGACCACATTTGTGTATTCCTATTGGCTCTGACTCGGGATGAGGGGTAATTGGAGAGAACATTCCAGAGGGTCTTTATCTTCACTCACTAAGCCAGGCAGCATGTAGATGCTACACCCAGAGCTGGGGTCAATTCAACCTCTTTTTACCTGCACAATGGGAAAGATTATACTGCAGAAGAATTGCATCATAACTGTGAGTTATTGTGAGAATGCCTGTAATAAAATGATCTGTGATACCTTATTGTGCTGAGTTATCTGACTGGGAAAAGTTGAGCTTATACCAGAACAAGTCCTTAATTAGTAAACTAAAGTTTGTACAGACTGTGTATGTTGCGTTCTTTGTGGTCCATAGCTGGGGCAGAACAAATGGCAGGTGAGTGTTCCAAAATAATCAAAAAGAAATTCTAGGTAAGGCTACGGAAGGAAGAATTGCAAGTCAAATATTGATAAGATAATGTTTGTAAGATGATTTGTTCACGGTATCACGTTGACCCAGTTCTTGTGTGATGTCTGTGCTGTGGAATGCTTTCTTTTGCAACCTAAGAAAAATAGTTGCCCATTTTGGTACTGGCCAGACTCAAACCTATTCTACTAAAGAAAGTTTATAGAGCAAGATGCTTGACATACAGAAGGAGCCTCTCCTCTATCCATTCATTGACAGATTTCACTGATTGCTTGAGATTAGCATCCAGAAAAAGTGTTCATAAAATACTAAACATATCAAGGTGCTTTTTCAGAAGCTGCTCATCTGGGTACTATTTTTCTTTAATTACCTTATTTAATGTCATAAAAAATATCACATAATACTTTGACTCATGATATCTATATTTTTAAGGCAAACACAACAGCTTAAATTGAAATCCAACTTTTCAACAACCTAAAAAGTAATCTCTCTGTCTCTCTCACACACACACACATTATCATATTCATCATATTCATCATATACAATCCTATATATGTGTGTGTGTGTACAGAGAGAGAGAGAGAGAAAGAGTGAGAAAGAGAGAGAAAGAGGGAGAGACAAAGAGAGAGTGGGGGCTTTTGAGTGCATGGCAATAAGGCCAAGTGCTTTCAGAGTTCAAAAAAATATAAGGGAATTATTTTGGGGGAAACATGGTAGAGATAGATAGATAGATAGATAGATAGATAGATAGATAGATAGATAGATAGATAGATAGATAGATAGATAGATAGATAGATAGATAGACATGCAGAGAGTATTTAGAGCATCCTGATAACAATTAAAGATATTGAGCTTGTCAGCTGAAAAGCTGGAAGCCCAGGTTCGAGTCCTGAGAGCCATGGAACATGGTGAGCTCCCATTATTTGCTCCAGCTCCTGCCCATCTAGCAGTTTGAAAGCATGCAAATGCCAGTAGATAAATAGGTAGCACATCAATGAGAAGGTAACAATACCATTCTGTGCACTTCAGGATATAGTCATTCTGGCCACATGACCATGGAAAAGGTCTTTGGACAATTCTGGCTTCCTCAGCTAAGAAACAGAGATTAACACTTCCCTCTAGAATTGGATATGACTGAACAAGGGAAACATGGGGACACGTGGGCTCAAGTGGCTAACAAATCAATTAATCAAAAGACCATTAAGAGGTTGACGGCTTGGCAGTTCAAAACCCAGGAGTGAACCATGTGATGGAATGAGTGCACATCAATTTGCCCTAGCTCTTGTCCACTTGGCAAATCCAGAAGTATGCAAGAAGCAAGTAGATATATAATTTAAGTACCACTTCAATGGGAAAATAACAGGGATATTCCTTTTATCCTGGAAGTGTTACAGACCATAGTGAACCACTCCTGAAATCATGTTGAGAAAACTGAACGGACTTGTCCAGGTGATTGCCAGGAGTCAATACTGACTCAAAAGTACCAAAATGCATAATATATAGACAAATAAGTAAGAAAGCTTTCTAATAATCCTGAATCAAACTGAAGTATATATTCCGATTTCCAAAAACTTTTCTTTCTTGGTAAAAGAAGCTTGTTTTTCTCTATCATTGTAAGAGAATATTAGAATTGCATTGAAGTTTATTTGGGTAGTCTATCTATGTACCTATATATATACACACACACATACACACATATAATAGCCTGTCCACATCTTGCACAGCTGGTCATGGATCCTGAAGATCAAGAGAGTTGTGGCATATGCACCTGGCACCCAAGTCTGATAGCGAGGAGGTCGGAGAGGATGTGGTATCAGAGGCTTAAAGCCAACCAGGGCCTTCTGCACCTCCCAAGGTGCACATGAGTGACTCAGGAGAAGAGGAGAAGTCTCTTTATGCTAGGGCACGCAGAGCTACTAGAAGGCAGGAATGGTTAAGCAAGAGGTCTCTGCATGAATAGATCTGTACAATAACTGGCCACGCCCTTAGACTATTTAAGGCTTCGTTCAGTGTGGAAGTCAACATTCATTTTGTTTCAGCTGTTTGCTCGGACTTCTCTCTTGGACATTACTGTTTCAATGATGATTTACAAACTGACAACTTGGACTAATTATATCCAGGCTTCTTCAAGTAAATCCATGAAGGAGATCTGTGCGATCAAAGAAATTACCTGTTTGTTTTGGTTTATGCTTGAACTCTGACCCATTGTTGAGATGCTAATTAGCAGCTGTACCAAACAGAATTATTTGTCTGATTTCCTGAACTTAAAAAAAAAAATAGCTTCACTACTCAGAAAATGTTAGAAGTAAATGCTTAAATGTTGTAGAATCAATGTGTGTGTGCCTAATTCCCGGGGCGGGGGGGGGTGTCTCATTGCTGGGACAGAACAATATATGTACAGTATATATTGAGATTGCTGCAAATCTCTCTTGCTTGCTCCTAGTCTGAAAAAAGTTCCATGGGGGGGCCGGGGGGAGAATCCTGCATTTCCTTGAGATTCTTTGGCAGAGAAATAAAGTTAGGATGCCTAGTCTCAATTGAATGAACCTTGTTACCTGAGTACTATAGCCAGAATTTCAAAATAGATGAAAGAGGTATTAAATCAAGTATTGTTTCCATTCTATACACAAATGAAAATTCTGTTTGATTTTTCATACACAGGAAATTAAGCTTGGATTTTATTTAAGGAGGAGGCAGGGAAAACTGCTTCATGTATTTATGATGATGATGATGCTGCTGCTGCTGATGATGATGATGATGATGATGATTATTATTATTATTATTATTATTATTATTATTATTATGTCAATACAATACAGCAAACGAGATCACTATGCTAGATTTCGGATTTCATCACCAGTCGGGCGCTTCCCAAGCACCTAGGACTGCGTGATGTAGCGGAGAATTATGTCTGCCGATCCCAGTAAAGCGGCCTTTTGCAATTGACAGATAGAGATTTTGTCAATTCTGATGGTTTTCAAATGTCTGCTGAGATCCTTTGGCACTGCGCCCAGCGTGCCAAGTACCACTGGGACCACTTTCACTGGCTTATGCCAGAGTCGTTGCAGCTCGATTTTTAGATCTTCGTATTTCACTAATTTCTCTAGCTGCTTCTCCTCAATTCTGCTATCCCCTGGGATTGCGATGTCGATGATCCATACTTTCTTTTTCTCCACGAACACGATGTCTGGTGTGTTATGCTTCAGAATTCGGTCAGTCTGAAGTCGGAAGTCCCACAGTAGTTTTGCTTGCTCATTTTCGACCACTTTTTTGGGCTTATGATCCCACCAGTTCTTTGCCACTGGTAGTTCCGGCACAAGTTCCAGTGGATCATCTGTGCCACAGCATCATGTCTATGCTTGTAGTCAGCCTGAGTGATCTTTTTGCAGCAGCTGAGTATGTGATTGTTTCATCTGTTTCTTTACAGAGTCTGCACTTTGGATTGTCTATTGATTTTTCAATTCTGGCTTTGACAGCATTTGTTCTAATGGCCTGTTCTTGTGCAACCAGTATTAGTCCTTCTGTCTCCTTTTTGAGTGTTCCACTTGTAAGCCATGACCAGGTCTTTTTATTATTATTATTATTATTATTATTATTATTATTATTATTATTTAGATTTGTATGCCGCCCCTCTCCATTTTAGTATCTACTATCCCCCAATTTTTACTATATCTCAATTGGCTTATTCACCAGATGTGTCACTATTTTATGTAGTAACTCTACCAGCAGTTGGAATCAGTTAATCTGGACAAATTTACTCAAATTGAATAAATAATACCTCCAGCCAAACAGCACCATCACATAACATGTGTTTTCTCTATTAAGTAAAAAGTCAAGTAAAATTAAAATGGAATAAAATGTATTCAGCATGCATTCTTATGAAGCATCTATTCAACAGGACATAAAATTGCAAATGCGTTCTATGCATTTAAAAGAACCACACAATATTCTTACCAAATAAAGAGGAATACGTACATGTTATTAAGTAAAGTACTACGATGGCATTTATTTTGTCATAAATGCATAGGTCAAGAAGTTGATCTTTATTAAAACTATAAAATGTGAAGCAGCCTTAGGAATTCAAGGACACTGAATATGTGTTCTTCCTAGGATGAATGATTTCCTGTAGTTTTGATCCATTAGGAGTAACTATTTTAATGTAATAATAAAATTTATGTTAAATTTAAGATATCAACTCTATTTTTATTGGGTTTCTGAGATGTACGCTGTAGCAGCAGAATTTACAGAGTGAAAGGTTGGAAGTCTCGAAGGAAGAGACAGAAGGTAAAAACCATTTAGACAGAAGGTTTAAAATTTATTTTTAGGTATTGATATATTAAGTCTGCCTTGATGAAATGATAGAGTTTACTTTCATAGAACAATTATATGAGACAAAGATAATAATTGTATAGCTAATACTATATGTCGACATAATGATCCAAACTACGATGTACCTATTCTTCCTTCTTTTTATCTGTAATTTTGTAATATAATAGAAACTATTTTTTTAAAAAAAAAGAAAGGTTGGAAGTCTCAAATTTCCTCTCTCAGAAGCCCTTTGGCAGCTCCATGCATTCTCTTACCTTAGTCTAGCTTTGCCACTATTTCTCTTCCAAGGGAATACTTACTTACTTACTTATATTTATTTAATTTCTATCTCTGCCTATTTCAATAAGTGACTTTGAGTGGCTCACAACTCAAAAACATATTACGAGGGTCGGCCAGAAAGTAATGCACCAAATTTTTTTCCTTCAACAATTATTTATTGAACACAATTAAACTTACACAGAAGAAAGAATGGTGTTTCTTCTACACTTCCTATTTTTCCACATAATCTCCATCCCATTCTATGGCCTACCCCCAGCGAGACACAAGGGCGTGTATGCCCTGTCGGTACCACTCCTTGTTCTGGTCAGAAAGCCATTTCTGCACTGTGCGAATCACCTCTTCACCCTCACCCTCTGTGCCCAGCAAAATAACAATAATAATAACAATTGATTAGATTTGCATGCCACCCCTGTCCGAAGACTTGGAGCAGCTCATACTTCTGTTGACTGCAGATTCTCTATAAACTGTACACAAACTTTTGTGAATGTTCCCAACAGTTTCTTTCTCCGCAGTGAGAAATTCAAAGACAACACACTGCTCGTAACGAACATCACTTACAGACACTATTTCGAAACACTGCTGCAACTACGCTATCGTTCTGAAGAAATGCAAAATTTACACCCACATCCTGACAATTCAAATAATGTATATCTAAAGTTTTGCATTTGTACCATTACTGCAGGCTGAGAAAAAAAATGTGGTGCATTACTTTCTGAGCGACCCTCGTACAACTAAAGTCTTAAAGCTATTTTAAAATAAAAACAGAAACAAACTATTAAAACAGTGATCTAATTGTTCTAATAGAAATCTAATTAAATAAATCAATAATAAAAACATTAAAACATCTAATTCGAAACCTATACAAAGCAAGACATCTGGCTGGTTAACAATATAGCCAGGAGGCAGGGCCCTTGCAGCATGCCGTGCCCCAGGCTCAGAAGCATAGCCAGGCTTTTAAAGCTTTAGGGAAGGTTAACAGGGTTGGGGCTGTGCTAATCTGTAATTGGAAGGCAGGATGTTCTACAGAGCAGAGACTGCTGCAGAAAAAGCTCATCTTCTAATCCTCGTCAGATGGCATCCTTTAGCTGAAAGGATGGGTAGCATGCCCATCCTATATGATCTAGTTGGATGAGTTTTGGAAAACAGGCAATCCCTCAAGTACCCAAGTATCCAGAAGAGGTCATGATAGCTGTCAGCCTTGATAGCTTCAAGGCAGGATTAGACAGATTCATGGATGCCAAGCATATAGATGGTTATTGAAACGGATGTCCAAGTGCTGCCTCTATGTTGGTTGAGGCAGGCAGGATTCCCTTGAGTACCACTTGTTGGGGGTCAAGGGAAAGGGAGGGTCTTGCCTTCTCTTTCTGCTCAAGATCCCCATGGACAATTGGTGGGCCACTGTGTGACACGAAATGCTGGACTCGATGGGCTTTGGCCTGATTCAGCAAGGCTCTTCTTATGTTCTTATGTACCCTGATCCCAAGCCCTGTGGGGCTTTATTGGTCATCAAAAGCCCCTTGAATTGAAACTCGGAAACAACTGGTAACCAGTGTAGCTCATACAAGAATAGTGTTATGTGTGCTGTAAGAACACTTGAAAACCATCACGGATCCACTGCTAGACCCCCTGAAATTTGCATACCGAGCAAATAGATAAAATAGATGCTGTTAATATGGCTCTACACTACATCCTTCAACATCTTGAATCTCCAATGACCTACACTAGGGTCCTCTTTGTAGACTTCAGTTCAGCATTCAATACCATCATACCGGACATTCTCTTAACCAAACTAAATCAGCTAGCTGTACCTGAACACAGTTGTAACAAACTTCCTAACAGACAGGAAGCAACAAGTGAAGCTAGGAAAAATCACATCATATACATGTACAATTAGCACAGGTGCCCCCCAAGGCTGTGTACTCTCACCACTTCTCTTCTCTCTATACACTAATGACTGCATCTCAAACAATCCATCTGTTAAACTATTGAAGTTTGCAGATGATACAACAGTGATCAGACTCATTCGAGACAATGATGAAATCTGCATACAGATGGGAAGTTGAACAACTATCCTTGTGGTGTGACCAGAACAATCTAAAACTGAACACACTCAAAACCCTAGAAATGGTGATAGACTTTAGGAGAAACCCTTCCACCCTTCCACCTCTCACAACACTAGACAACACAGTATCAACAGTAGAGAGCTTCAAATTTCTAGGTTCTATCATATCTCAAGAGTCAAGACCTAAAATGGTAACCTAAAATCAAAAACATCATCAAAAAAGCACAGCAAAGAATGTTCTTTCTGCACCAACTCAGGTAGCTCAAACTGCCCAAGGAGCTGCTGATACAGTTCTACAGAGGAATCGTTGAGTCTGTCATCTGCACCTCTATAACTGTCTGGTTTGGTGCTGCAACCCAACAGGACCAACACAGCCTTCAGAGGATAATGAGAACTGCAGAAAAAACAATTGCTGCCAACCTGCCTTCCGTTGAGGATCTGTATACTGCACGAGTCAAAAAGAGGGCGGGGAAAATATTTACTGACCCCTCGCATCCTGGACACAAACTGTTTCAACTCCTACCTTCAAAACGTCGCTACAGAGCACTGCACACCAAGACAACTAGACACAAGAACAGTTTTTTCCCGAATGCCATCACTCTACTAAACAAAAAATTCCCTCAACACTGTCAGACTTTTTACTAAATCTGCACTTCTATTTCTACTAGTTTTTCTCATCATTCCTATCATCCCTTTCCTCCCACTTGATGACTGTATGACTGTAACTTGTTGCTTGTATCCTAAGATGTATATTATAGATACCGTATTTTTCGCACCATAAGACGCAGGTTTTTTCCTCACAAAGTAGGATGAAAAATCAGCCCCGTCTTATGGAGCGAAGATGCAGGCAGGGAGGGGGGGAGGCGCTGGAGCAGAGGGGGGGTATCCCGGCACTTGGTGAGCGGAGAGGCGGTCGCCTCCCCTGCCGCCCCACTCTGGGGGTCCTTGGCTTCTGCTGGGGGGATCCGAACGCTGTCAAGGGGACTGTCGCCGGCAAAGGCTAGCAGGGAGATAGGGAGTGTGCGCAACCGCCCGTGCACCCCCGACATTTCCAGCACCCCCCCCCGAACCCCGAACCCGGGTTCGGGGGGGTGCTGGGAAGCCCCCCAGGCCGGCTGCGATCTTTTAAAACAGCCGCGCCGCTTTTAAAACAGCCGCGCCGCTTTCCAGCTGATTCCTGAAGCCAAAAGCCAAAGGCGAACTTCCGCGCTTCAGGAGTCAGCTGGGAAGCAGCGCGGCTGTTTTAAAAGATTGCAGCCGGCCTGGGGGGCTTTCCAGCACACACACACCCGAACCCCCAACTCGGAACCGCGTTCAGACTATTTCCCCCCGTCCCCGTCCCCGTCCCCGCGCACCGCTCGCCTTCCCGGGCAGCCCGACTCAGCTGCCGGCTGGTTGGGTTGGAGGACTGTGGGACATTTGTTCTTCTTTCCATATATAAGCGATAGAGCTCAGCACAACAAGAGTACTAGACACAAGAACAGTTTTTCCGCACCCCAACGCCATCACACGCCGGATCGCTCGCTCCCTCACGCGTCCCGCCCGCCGCCAAGCCCCACCAATATTTTTTTTCTATTTACCTCCTCTAAAATCTAGGTGCGTCTTATCAGCAGGTGCGTCTTATAGAGCGAAAAATACGGTAGATAGAGAGAGACAGACAGACAGACAGACAGACAGACAGAGATATTGATTGATGATAAATAGATAGATAGATAGATAGATAGATAGATAGATAGACAGACAGACAGACAGACAGACAGACAGACAGACAGACAGACAGACAGACAGACAGACAGACCTGGAATATGACAAGGGATAGGGTCAGTATTGGGTTCCTATTGGTATTATTTATTATTATTTATTAAATTTGTATGCCGCCCCTCTCCGCAGACTATGGGCCATTCTGTAGCTCCGCTGGGGAAAATGGAGCTGTGTGTACAGCTGTGCTTCCTTGGTGCATATGCACATGTATCCGAGTGAGATTTTGTTTCTGCGCATGCGCAGAAAGCAAAATCTTGTGATGGGACATGTGTGCGAGAGAGATTACGACTATTTTATACTTCTGCGCAGAAGCAAAATTTTACTCAGATGTGCGTGGCCCCACGCTGGGGTTGCAGAGCTCCACAGGAAGTGCGCTGGTAGTGGCAGTAAGTGGAAGGCGCCCCTGGATAGGGGCCTACAGCTTATATAATTACGGGCAAGTAAAGGGAAAAAATTTAAAAGATTCAAGGAAAATTAATTCAGTAGCACAACATCTTGACCCTACATAGTATAATGTATAACGAGGTAAATGTAAACCTCAGATCAAGAAAATCAATTCAATACGAAGGCTAAAACTACTTTCACTGAGATTGGCTGTAATAACAGAAATAATAACAGAAATAATAATAGCCATTTTTTATTTATCTATAATTCCTTTAAGAAGGAATTATTAATTAGAGTTTTTTTAGTCTATAATTCAGCTAATTGGGTTTTAGTATGAGATGTTTTTGTTTGTCTTTTTTGGTTTCCCACTTTAGTTTGTTATTGGAAGTTTTCTGGTGTTTATTTTAGAGGTTTCTTATTAATAGGCGATTATTATTTTAAAAGGTTTTTTTTAATATACATGAAAATTGATACAGATAGATGTGGAGAAATTTGAAATTTTATAGCCTAATCATCTTTTAGATATTGAAAATGTGAACAGCTTAAAGGAGGTTTAGCTATTAGCATTGTTGTATAATGTAAGAAAATAAGCAACTATTTTTTTTATCCAGATGTCAAAAGTCAAGGAGGCAGCATTGGTTTTTTTTCTTTTCTATATCATAATTTTAAAAGTGACCTATTGTAAAGCAATTTGATTGTATTGGTATTTCTTTGTATCGTGTATGGAGTGAAAAAATAAAAAAATTATTTGGAAAAAAGAAAGAAATAATAACAGAAATAATAATAGAACCTTGCCAGTCAGATTTTGTTATATCTGCTCCTCCTATTTCAGTGAATTAGGGTGGTGCTGGTCTCAGCTGCTTCCAAACATTATCTGAAAGTTTTGATCGTAAAATACATTTTAACCCTTGTTGTCTGACAATGGAGCTTTCATATCTCTGTCAAGATTATCTTCCTTATTCTCTATAGTAAATTATTACCATCCTGCCTCGATTTTTTGGAGTTAATCAATCTCAGAAAGTACAAACAGTTTCAGTTTTCTCCAAATAGTCAGTATTCAGACAAATAATTCCAGCATTTTAAAATGCCTTATCAAAATATTGCCAAGAAAGTTTAAAAATCCAATATCCAATAGTCTCTTTCCCAGAGGTGGGCTTTTTTTTTTTTTTTGCTTTTTGGGGGCTTTGGGGGAGGGTGTTAGGTTCTAGGTAAAATTAAAGGAACACCTCACTCTGTTTCAATCACTGTATCTACACTATTCCAGTGCATTTTTGTTTCTTTGGCTGCCCCAGCTTCATAGCAGCCATAATGGCTGCCTCCCCTTTTCATTGTTGAGTCACTTCAAGAAGGGTGGCATAGAAATCTAATCAATCAATCAATCATTGAATAGGAGGGAATCCCTGGGTCCATCTGGAGAACCACCCTCTCCATGACCTACAGGGTGCTCCTCCTTTTTCATCACACCTACAGGGTGACTAGGAAGAGTCACCCTTCTTAGAAGAGGAAGTAGAACCTAGATTCTGACTGGGTCATCTTGGATAACACTCAGAAGCACTGTTATTACAGGAACGGCTGTGGAGAACACAAAAGCCAAGGGAGAAAATCTATACTTAGGAAGCATTTTCTGCTAGCAATAGTGTTATGTGTACAAACCTAGCTTGGTCATCTGCAACTGGATTGCTACCAACAGTTAGCTGGCCAAGGAATAGGAGTCTGTAAGCAACCACATATAGGCTTTCTCCAGGGTGATTTATATACATGTGTATGGTCCCAGTTATAGACCACGTACCTTCTTTAAAAGAGCACCATATTAGCCAGGAATTCACTTGAGAGGGAATTCTCTCTTGAAAACAAGTGTTCATAAGTAGTGGGTTGAAAAGCTCTCCTCTCCCCCTCCCCCCTCTCTCTCTCCTCCCTCCCTCTCAGTCTCTCTCCCTCCCTCTCAGTCTCTCTCCCTCCCTCCCTCTCAATCTCTCTCTCTCTCTCTCTCCCTCTTCCCTCCCCCTCTCTCAGTATCTCTCTCCAGTGAAGAGCTGCAAAAATTTTACATCCACACTGTGGGTGTGGCTTATTTTGTGTGGGGAGGGTTGACGGCCATGTGACCAGGTGGGAGTGGCTTGACGATCCTGTGAATGGCTTAAATGTGGCCAACTTGATGTCACTCATGTCAAGAGTTTGGGTTAGAGTTAGGGTGCCTGACCTCTCCTCACCTCCCTATCTATTTAATATTACTGAACATCCAAAATATACTATTTAATTCTATGTATATATGCCATATGTGTACATATGGCAGGAACACAAAAATATACATTATCTACTATATAAACTGTATGTGTATGTACACACAGAGAGATACACCCATGTACAGCTCTTCTAAAATTATACACATTCAACCTCATTTACTGCAATAGGAAAAATATACCCAGATCCCAGAAGGTGAAAAAAGAAAAAAAATTCAAAATTTTTCTATCGATATTGCGTACCCGACCAAAATTTTTCTACCGTTTCTGCGAACCTGACTGTAGCTGTAAGATCCCATCACTGTCTCTCTCCCTCCCTCCCTCCCTCCCTCCCTCCCTCTAGTCTCTCTCTCCCTTCGTCCCTCTCTCCCTCCCTCCCCCCTCTCTCTCCTGTATTTACACACACATATACATAGGTATTGCGTACCCAACCAAAATTTTTCTACCGTTTCTGCAAACCTGACCGTAGCTGTAGGATCCCATTACTGTCTCTCTCCATCCCTCCCTCCCTCTAGTCTCTCTCTCCCTTCGTCCCTCTCTCCCTCCCTCCCCCCCTTCTCTCTGCTGTATATACACACACATATACATAGGTATTGCGTACCCAACCAAAATTTTTCTACCGTTTCTGCGAACCTGACCGTAGCTGTAGGATCCCATCAATGTCTCTCTCCCTCCCTCCCTCCCTCCCTCTAGTCTCTCTCTCCCTTCGGCCCTCTCTCCCTCCCTCCCCCTCTCTCTCTCTCTCCTGTATATACACACACATATACATAGGTGTGGGTTACACAATGACAATACAACATAATTGCTAGAACACCCAGGCTCTTACTAGAACACATGTATTTAACCTTGACATTATAAACTATTCAATTTCCACATACAAAGCTATAGAATTACGTTTGAATTTTCATTGTGAGAATATATTAAACCTCTTCATTTCACAACTGACAGTGGAAAACATCAAGCTGCGGTTCAAAGCCCTTTTACCATTAGCTCATTCATAGTCTGCTTAGCAAAATATCCAACATTTGTGATTTAAATTTCTTACACTGTGCATAATTGGTGATACACTTGAGCCTTCTGGCACGTCCTTGCATTTTGTTCATCAGGTAATTAATTTAAATCACATTTAGGTATAGACTTTGAAAAAGAAATTGTTTTCCTTACAAAAAATAATGATGCATGAAAAAAGACTGCCTTGGGACAAAAATACACAACTGGATTAAAACAAACAAAAAATATGAATGCTCTTTCTAAATTATATACTTCTTTCTATGTGAATGTATTTTGCCATTTATAAAAATATAAGGAACATCATAACTCCGTAACTTTGTGACTGAATTACTTACTTATGAATAAGAGAGAGAAAGAGAGACAGAGAGAGAGAGTATAAGACTATCACCCTTTTACTGTATTGATACTGAAAGTTTGCAGGACAATTACACCCATACTCATTATAAATTATAGTTATCTCCTTCAATTAAGTGCAGTTATTTTACCTGCAAATCTTTCCCATTAATTCAAGCACAACAAGGGAATTGGAAAACAGATTCCTGTCTATGAAATAAAACTTCTTTTGCTTGGATAAAGGTCACACAACATCTATTATTTGCAAAACAGGAATGAGGCATTTTACATAACAGTGAATTTGGCAGGAAACCTTCCTTCTCTCTGAAAGCTATTATTATGCTGCTGCTGATAATGATTGTGATGATACAAAAGATACATGGCAATTTATTTAGTAACGGAGGATTTTTTTTTTCTACCAGAGGTCTTTATTTACTGAAAATACAATAGCGCATTATAGGAAAGGTCTTACATGATCAGCATCAGCCACAGCTCCTTCATAATTTATGCAATAAAAGATAAGGAGAAACCATGAAATGTCTTTGTCATATTTAGAGTTTTGTGTTCTTTTTCCTCAATTAGGAAAAAATGTGGAGAGGAACTTGTGTAGCCTAATTCACAAATTCATATAGCCATGCCTTTTTAAGGGAAATTGCTTAAGAGAAATGTTAGTTTTAATTAACATGCAATTTGAACCAACTTCTGGTATCTCTCAAGGATCCATAAGTAGTTATTTTACATCTACATGAAACTATTGGGACAGTCCATCAAGGGCTATGAGGCTAGGTATCACCTGTATGGAATGACACCCAATAGTGTATTCCCATCAATATTCACCCAGCAATATACTGCATAGCCAAAAAATATTCCAAATTTAAATAAATTGAAAGTAAACCTGGACAAATTCCTTGTGTGTCCATTCACACTTTGCCAATAAAAATTCTATTGATTTATTTTATTTATTTATTTATTTATTTATTTATTTATTGGATTTCTATGCCTCCCGTCTCTGAGGACTCGGGGCGGCTCACAACATATTCTATTCTATCCTATTTTCTATTCTATTCTATTCCATTCTATTCCATTCAATTCCATTCTACAAGATAGGGATCCTCCTTAGAAACAAGGAAATATAGAAGCAAAGAAGATTGCCGGCAGAAAAAGACCTCATGGTTAGTGTTGAGCAAACTGAACTTGCATAGTTTGGATCCATGCAGAACTTTGTGGTGTTCGGCATACCGAACCCAAACCCGCCCCCGTCTGTGGAAAGTCCACGCCTCCCCTCCCTCTTTCTGCTCCAATGGTCTGGATTTCGTCCACCCTTTTAAAGCCCTCTTCCTCCTCCTCCCGTCTCCCACCTCCCTCCTAGCCTCATGACCGGCCAACAGCTCCCTGGCATTTGCCTTCCTCCACCGCCACCGGCGCCCAGCTCCTCTTCCTTTTCTCAGAAGATGACAGCTGGGCGGCGGCATGGAGGCTGGGAGAGTGGGGGGATTCCCCCCTGCCTGCCATTGCCCCCCTCTCCTTTCCAAAGAGCACCGGGGTGATCTAAGGCTGCCCTGGGCAATGGGTGCAACAGGGGTGGAGAGCTGCGCCGCCTCGGAGCCCAAATTTTCCCTACCTCAGGGATGGTGCTGCAAGGAAAAGGAGGCGGGGAATCCCATTTGCTTGCGGCCCACAAGGGGATTCTGGGGGCAGGGCTTTGACATCACAGAGACTCCTTCCTGGCCCATGGCTTTATTTCCTCCTCAACTCCCCCATTTCGGCCCTGGCCAGGAAGGAGTTTCCATGACGTCAAAGCCCCGCCCCCAGAATCCCCTCGTGGGTGGAAAGGAAATGGGATTCTCCACCTCCTTTTGCTTGCAGCACCATTCCTGAGACGGGGAAATTTTGGGGTCGGAGGTGGCTCGGCTCTCCACCCCTGTTGTGCCCATTGCCCAGGGCAGCCTGCGGCCACCTGTCTCCTTTTATTTCTTACAGAAAAGGCGCGGATGCGGCATCCGAGCCTTTTCCGTAAGAAATAAAAGGAGACAGGCAGCCGCGGGCTGCTTTGGCGGAAGACGGGAGGGCGGACCCAGAAGTGTTGGGATTCGGGTTCATGTTTGGGTTCGGGTTCAGCAAACTTACCCGAACTCCACCGCCAAGTTCGGCCAAACCCGCTGAACCAAACTTCATTGGGTTCGCCCAACACTACTCATGGTCCACCTAGTCTGCCCTGGTACTATTTCCTGTATTTTCTCTTAGGATGAATATATGTTTATCCCAGGCATGTTTAAATTCAGTTACTGTGGATTTACCAACCACCTTCATATAATAAAAATTAATATACGCCTAACTTCATTTTATTCCTCAAACTTCCATGTGGGTTTGCATGCTAATCCCTTAAATTATATTTGTAGTACAACTACTACAGTATGGATAATGATGATAATGAGCCGAGGTAGCGCAGTGGGTAGAGTGCAATACTGCAGGCCACTAAAGCTAACTGCTAGATCTGTAGGTCAGCAGTTCAAATCTCATCACTGGATGAAGGTTGACTAAGCCTTCTATCCTTCTCAGGTGGGTAAAGTGAGGACCCGGATTGTGGGGGCAATATGCTGGCTCTGTTAAAAAGTGCTATTGCTAACATGTTGCAAGCCACCCTGAGCCTAAGGAGAAGGGCGGCATAAGAAATTGAATAAATAAATAAATACATTTAACATTGGTTCTTATTTCAACTAAATATCAGATTGCAATGTGTCACACAGTAATGATAAATATAAGCTAAATATGGAAAAGCAAAGACTTTGTTTATTGAACTTTTATGCCACCCCCTCCAAGGACTCGGGGCAACTTACAACATATATAGGAAAAATATAACATCCTAAATGCAATTAATATAAATTGCTAGTCTAAAAAGCTCAAAACTGTAAAAAACACTCATCCCCATTCAAACAACTAACTCACAACACATTTGTTGGCCAAGGGAATAGCAACCTAATGTATGTTAGTCCACTCTATTGTTTTCCCTGTAACTACCTATGGTTGTGAAAGTTGGACTTTAAGAAAGCAAGATAGGAAGAAAATTTACTCATTTGAGTTGTAGGGCTAGAGATAGCTCCTGCATGTAACTTGGATACCAAAGGTGACTAATAAGCAACTACTGGGGCTCATAACAGCAAACATGTCAGTAGAATGCAAAATCATGAAATTGTGCCTCACTTACTTTGGTCAGGTCACGTGGAGGGGGACTGAACTGGAGAAAGCAGTTATGTTTAGAATAAGGTGACCAGGCATCCCGCTTTTGGTGGGACAGTCCCAATTTTTAATAATTTGTCCTGCATCCCACAGGGTTTTTGAAAACTCCCGATTTTCCTTTCTCTGGACTGCCCAGAGCAAATAAAGTATTTCCTTTCTCTGGGTGCTGGAAGAAGCTTCCTCCTCCCAGCGCCCAGAAAAAGGAAATGCTTTATTCGCTCTGGATGGCTCAGAGCAAATAAAATGTTTCCTTTCTCTGGGTGCTGGGAGAACTTCCTCCTCCCGGCGCCCAGAGAAAAGAAATGCTTTATTCGCTCTGGATGGCTCAGAGCAAATAAAGTGTTTCCTTTCTCTGGGTGCTGGAAGAAGCTTCCTCCTCCCGGTGCCCAGAGAAAGGAAATGCTTTATTTGCTCTGGATGGCTCAGAGCAAATAAAGTGTTTCCTTTCTCTGGGTGCTGGGAGAAGCTTCCTCCTCCCAGCGCCCAGAGAAAGAAAATGCTTTATTCACTCTGTGCAGTCCAGAGCAAATAAAGTCCAGGCTACGGGTTGCTTTGTGCATGCCCAACAGCGTGTGTGTGTGTGAGAGAGAGAGAGAGATTGGAGGGTTGGAGAAGAGACCAAGTGTTCACCTCTCAGGTGTTGAGGGGGAAATAGTGCTGCTTCTAGTATAAGAAGCAACCTGAAAGCAGAACAGGCAAGCTACTTTGCTCTCTTTCCTTGTCTTACTGTTTTTATGCTTTTCAAAAACGGGAAAGATAATAAATTGATAGAAGTGCCAGACTGGGAAGCAATACACAAAAACTAACGTTTAGGTAAAGATCTGTTGAGATTTTTCAGTCATCTGTCATCTGTTCCCCACCCCCCACCCAATGGCATCCCACTTTACCGAAGTTATAATCTGGTTTAGAAGTGTTAGTGGTAAAAGGAAACCAAACCATCAAAAAACATAATGGCTGGATACCATCAAAACTGACACCAGTCAGAGCACAGAAAAACTCAAAGAAGTAGTGCAAGATTGGAAGATGTGGCAAGATCTGTCCCATAGAATCACCAAGAACTGGACATAACTGAATGGATATCATCATCATCATCATATTTTAACTGTGTTAGAATCAAACAGCTTAAATTGGTGACTGAAGCAATTGTCACCAATTCAAGCTGTTACAAGTTCAATTCTGAGGGCTAAAGAACTGAAAGGTACAGTATATCCTGTGCCAGATGAAATTTCCCCGTGTTAGAGATTGCTTGTTTCCAGAGAGAATCTGACCAGATCCAAAACTGGATTTTGTCTAATCTGAATGCAAATACAGTGATACCTCGTCTTACAAACGCCTCGTCATACAAACTTTTCAAGATACAAACCTGGGGTTTAAGATTTTTTTGCCTCTTCTTACAAACTTTTTTCATCTTACAAACCCACCGCTGCCACTGGGATGCCCCGCCTCCGGACTTCCGTTGCCAGTGAAGCACCCGTTTTTGCACTGCTGGGATTCCCCTGAGGCTCCCCTCCATGGGAAACACCACCTCCGGACTTCCGTGTTTTTGTGATGCTGCAGGGGAATCCCAGCGGCGCAAAAATGAGCACTTCGCTGGCAACGGAAGTCCGGAGGTGGGGTTTCCCAGCGAGGGGAGCCTCAGTGAAATTGCAGCATTGCAAAAATACAGAAGTCCGGAGATGAGGTTTCCCATGGAGGGGAGTCTCATGGGAATCCCAGCAACGCAGAAACGGGCGCTTCGGCTGGCAAAAGGGGTGAATTTTGGGCTTGCACACATTAATCGTTTTTCCATTGATTCCTATGGGAAACATTATTTCATCTTACAAACTTTTCACCTTAAGAACCTCATCCCGGAACCAATTAAGTTTGTAAGACAAGGTATCACTGTAGCTATTAAATGGAAGGTGAAGATTTATCTTTTATTTCACTGACTTTGCTCTTCCGTTTAATAGACTTAGGGAGGGTTGAGGATTTCTTTTTCATTTTACCATGCTCTAAAATGTCTTTATAAGGAAACCCCTTACATTAAGACAAGTTAATATTGTACTTTAAATATTATGACTTTTATTCATAATTAGCTGTTTGGAGTTTGAGGGGGGGGGGAATCCAGCAATGTTTAAAAATTGGTACTACAGCATACAGCCAAGCTGCATTCTAATTGCTCTTTAAATGGATGCCAGGCTAATAATAACTAGTAAGCTTCTTGGTTCTGATGCTCAGCTAAAATCTGAGGTTAGAAAGTTGATGGGAAGTCCATAAGAAGTTGTGAAATTTAGGACAAAGAAACATCCATCCACGATGGTAAATATAGAGCTTTTCTGTTTTGGAGTAGGAGAATTGCAGAATATGTGACCACCCGTTAGGCTTGCTCAGCTCACCAACTTTCAGTGACTCAAAAAAGCTATGCAGGGTCAAATGTATGGGAAAATATCTCCGGGACCGCCTTCTGCCGCATGAATCCCAGCGACCGGTTATGTCCCACAGAGTTGGCCTTCTCCGGGTCCCGTCGACTAAGCAATGTCGTTTGGCGGGATCCAGGAGAAGAGCCTTCTCTGTGGTGCCCCTGACCCTCTGGAACCAGCTCCCCACAGAGATTAGAACTGCCCCCACCCTCCTTGTCTTTCGTAAATTTCTTAAGACCCATCACTGCCGTCAGGCATGGGGGAACTGAGATATCTCCCCCGGGCCTATACAGTTTATACATGGTATGTTTGCTTTTAATAATGGGGTTTTTAGTGTTTTTTTTAAATTATTAGATTTGTTCTTACATTGTCTTTGTTGTTGTGAGCCGCCCCGAGTCTACGGAGAGGGGCGACATGCAAATCAAATAAATGAATGAATGAATGAATGAATAAATAAATAAATAAATAAAAAATATCAGGAAATCTAACTGTAGGTTGGATTGAAACGGTGGGGGGGGGGACAAATCTCTGAAGAAAGCAATGATAAATCCATGTCTCTCATGTTGCCAATCCCCACTCCTTGCCTCCCACGGATGTGTCCATGAAGATACCAAGAGTCAAGGAGAACTCAAACATTTTATCTTTACTTCAGCATTAGTATTACAGCATCAGTTCCTGGATTTCTAATTTTGCAGACACTTGAGGGGGGGAAATGACCATCACTTTGAAGAATTCTCCATGATAAAATATAATTTATAAACACATGTTGTACAATTAATTTAGATTTTCAAGGTTTAATAAATGTAAAAAATAAACCCAGCCACAGTGGCCTAATGGTTGGAGTGCAGTACTGTAGGCTACTTCTGCTGATCACCAGCAGCCAGTGGTTTGGCAGATCGAATCTCAAGGTTGACTCAGCCTTCCATCCTTCCCAGGTGGGTAAAATGAGGAGTCAGATTGTTGGGGGCAATATATGTTGACACTGTGAATCACTTAGAGAGGGCTGTGGCGCACTGTGAAGCGGTATATAAGTCTAAATGCTAATGCTATTGCTATGATTTATATATATATATATATATATATATGTGTGTGTGTGTGTGTGTGTGTGTGTGTGTGTGTGTAGCAATAGGGATAAATGTTTAATTCTGAAACATAGAACATTTAGCCCTTCTATTTGAGTTTAAATTGTAAAATCCATACAAATATGGATTTCTCCCCCCCCCCCTTTCCCCATCACACACAAAAGTTATCTTTAATCTAAAGTTTTCAATACACATATACTATAGATCAGGGGTGGGCAATCTACAACCTGAGGCCATATGTGCCACTCTAAAACACTGAATATAGGCCTTAGAACTGCAATCAAATTGTACTCCCTACAGGTTCCTTTGTTTCTAGATATGTTGATTTTAGAAACTGGGCAACCGTGAGTTCTAGTTCTGTCTTACACATGAATCCAGCTGGGAGATCCTGGATCAATCACTCTGTGTCGGCCTTAGGAAGCCGGCAATGGCGAACTATTTCTGAAAAATCTTGTCAAGAAAACTGAAGGGACTGCAGTCACGAGTCAACATTGATATGAAGGCACCCAAATAAAAACTAAATAAAATGATGTCCAGATGAATGGCTACACCTAGCAGCTTTGGGTAATCTTATAAAACTAAGCCAGGTAGAACTGAGTTAGCATTTGGATTGGAGATTATGAGGGCTGTAGCTGTAGCCTAGGTTAGAAATTAAAAAGGAGAGTCCAGGGGGACACACAGACACACAATGGCAAACCATTTTCATTGAGTCTGTCATCTGCACCTCTATAACTGTCTGGTTTGGTTCTGCAATCCAACAAAACCAACACAGACTTCAGTGGATAATGAGAGCTGCAGAATAAACAATTGCTGCCAACCTGCCTTCCATTGAGGACCTGTATACTGCACAAGTCAAAAAGAGGGCGGGGAAAATATTTACTGACCCCTCGCATCCTGGACATGAATTGTTTCAACTCCTACCCTCAAAGCGATGCTGTAGAGCACTGCACACCAAGAAAACTAGACACAAGAACAGTTTTTCCCCAATGCCATCACTCTGCTAAACAAATAATTCACTCAACACTGTCAAACTATTTACTAAGTCTACACTACTATTACTACTAGTTTTTTCTCATCATTCCTATCATCCATTTCCTCCCACTTATGACTGCATGACTATAACTTGTTGCTTGTTTCCTTAAGATTTCTATTAATATTGATTGTTTCCCTCATTGCTTATTTGACCCCTATGACAATCATTAAGTGTTCTATTTCATGATTATTGACAAATGTATTTTTTTAATGTACACTGAGAGCATATGCACCAAAGACAAATTCCTTGTGTGTCCAATCACACTTGGCCAATAAGGAATTATATTCTATAATTGTGGTGAAACTTACATGGATGTGTCCATGAAGTGATCAAGAGTTAAGCTCAATTTGAAAGGTACTTTTTAACAGCAAAAGTGAAGTTTAGACAAGTTAGTACAGTATTTACCAATAAAGAGAAAATGCCACCTAAGTGATCTTCATAGTAGGAAAGAAAATAGAGATCTCCCTCTTCTGGCTGTTGGCAATAACTGCTAGGAAAATTCATATACAGTCACAATCCTTATTTGCCAACTAAAGTTTATGATACAAACTTTCAAGCATCTGAGAATCAGGTTCAAATCCAAGGAAAAGCATCAGAATCTGTGGTGATGACTGTAAGCTTCTCAGATTTGCCTTAAGGTGAGAAGGGAGGCCTATAAATTGTATAAACAAATAAACAAACCAATAAATAAATATATTTCATGTTTATAGAAGTATAGCAACGATTCAAATTACTGCAACACACTCTACCTAGGACTGACCTTGAAGAGCATTCAGAAGCTTCAACTGGTGCAGAACTTGGCTATGGAGATAGTAAATAGTGCTGGGTATCTGACACATATGACACCACTACTACCTCAGCTGCATTGGCTACTATGTTTTCAGGTTGAATTCAAGGTGTCATCTTTAAAGTGCTGCATAACTTAGATTGGGTTACCTTAGGAACCATCTTTTTCCAGTCTCCTCCCATCCAGTTCAATCAGACAGATTGGGTGTGCTGTAGATCCCATCATCCAGAATGCTGGATGGAAGGAACTAGTTGCTGGCTGGGGAATTCTGGGAGTTGAAGTCCACCTATCTTCAAACGCCCAAGGTTGAGAAACACTAAACTAGAAGATTAGCCTTCTTTTTTGTATCCTCTGCTTTGTGGCATATCCTCCCCTCAGAAATTAAAATGGCCCCAACCCTATTAGCCTTTCCTAAGGCTTTAAACACTTAGCTGTGTAACCAGGCCTGGAGCTCAGAATGTGTAAATGGCCACATTATTTAGTTTTACTGTTAGTTGATTAATCATCAAAGCTGCTGAATGTATTTAATTTTGGGGTGCTTGTGTTCTTTTCAATTGTTTTAACTTTTTTTTTTTTAGAATGATAAACTGCCCAGTCACTTGGCTGAGATGATCACCTACAGAAATTGAATAAATGAGTAATAAATAAAGATTTAAAGAGTACCATAAATCATGTAGTCCAACAGTACAGTTCTAGCCCAGAGCATGCTGGTGGGGGCTTGCAATTACATCAAAATGGGAAGTTGAACCAAGCAGGGCCGCCGATAGGGGGGTACTACTGGGAGTGGTGTACCGGGCCCGGCCATGAGGGGGCCCCGGTTTTGCCCGCCGTCGCACATGCGCAGTACCGGCCCTCTCTTGCCGGCTGCCTGCCTCACCAACGAAAAAGGCGGGCCCTCTGGCCCTCGCGAGGCAGGACTTGAAGAAGCCCCGACGGAGCCTTTGGCAGCGCGGTCCTCCAGTCCCAGAGTAAAGCGTGAGGCGAAGGTAGGAGCCCCTTCGGGGTGGCGGTTGCAACTTGCGCTTGTGTTAAATTTTGTTTCTTTCCTAAGCAGCCTTCTGTGCAAGTTGTAGGCTTCGCACGCGTGCGCCAGCGTCCCCCAAAAGGCCCCCCCGCGCACCCTTTTTCAAGGGCGCACACAAAGCGGTGGCCGCCCCCCCCCCACGCCTCTAGCCCCCTCGCGCCCCCGTGGCTACTCGCCGCTGCCCTCGCCCGCCCGTCCGCTCCGCCTCTCTTCCCTGCAGGCATTCTCACAGCGGGGGCCACCGCGCTCTCTCCATCTCCCTGCTAGCCTGCCCGGAGCATTCAAAGTAAGAGCGAAGGTTTTTCTTACTTTGAATTTTCCGGGTTGGGCTGGCAACAGGGGGGTGGAGAGAGCGCGCGTCAGCCCAAGTGCCCGACATTCCAGGCGCCGTCCCCTGACCCCGGTTTCCTGGATTCCTGGTGGCAGTGACCGAGCCCTGACCAGCGGGCTCCCGACCGAGCCCTGCGGCGGGAACGAAATGAGTGGGGCGCTCCCCACCCGGCTGCGGCTCTTCTAACTCGGCCCGGGATGGGTGTGACTCTACAGGCTGCCCTCGTCGGGGAAAGGGAGCGGAGGGGTGGCGGCGACCGAGCCCTGACCAGCGGGCTCCCGACCGAGCCCTGCCGCGGGAACGAAGCGAGTGGGGCGCTCCCCGCCCAGCTGCGGCTCTTGTAACTCGGCCCGGGATGGGTGTGACTCTACGGGCTGCCCTCGTTGGGGAAAGGGAGGGGAGGGGAGGGGAAGAGAGGGCCAGGAGGACACAGAAGGGAAGGAAGGAAGGAAAAATAGGGAGGGAAGGAAGGGAAAGACGGAGGGGAAGGAAGGGGAAGAGGGAGGAGAAGGAAACAGGAAGAAGAGATAGGTTGGTTGGAATGAAGGAAGAAGGGAAAGAAGGAGAAAGGGGAAGGGAAGGAAGGAAAGGAAAAGAGGGAGGGGGGAAAGGAAGGAAGGAGAGATAGGTTGATTGCATTTGAAAATTACAATTGAAAGTAATTGAAAATTACTTTCGCCAGCCCTCCGGAGAACGAGAGAGAGTGAGAGCGACGACAGAACAAGATAGAGAGAAAGTGAGAGAGAGAGAGAGAGAAATAGGGGGAGAGAAAGAGATAGCAAGAGAAAGAGAACGAGAGAGAGAAAGAGTGTGAGAGAGAAAGCAAGAGAGAGAGAGAAAGAAAACAAGAGAGGGAAAGTGAGAAAAAAAGAGAGAGAGAAAGAGGGGGAGAGAGAGAAAGAGAGAGAAAGAAAAGAGAGAGAGATCAGAGAGGAAGGAAGAGAGAGAGGAAGAAAGCAAGAGAGAGAAAGAGAGAGAAAGAAAGTAAGAGATGAGAGAGGAAGGAAGAGAGAGAGAGGAAGAAAGCAAGATAGAAAAAGAGAGAGAGAGAGAGAGAGATGAGAGAGGAAGGAAGAGAGTGAGAGAGGAAGAAAGCAAGATAAAGAGAGAGAGAGAAAGAAAGAAAAAGAGAGGGGAAGAAAGCAAGATAGAGAAAGAGAGAGAGAGAGAGAAAGAGAGAGAGAGAAATGAGAGACAAAGGAAGAGAGTGAGAGAGAGGAAGAAAGCAAGAGAGAGAAAGAGAGAGAAGGAAAGAAAGAGATGAGAGAGGAAGGAAGAGAGGAAGAGAGAGGAAGAAAGCAAGATAGAGAAAGAAAGAAAGAGATGAGAGAGGAAGGGAGTGAGAGAAAGAGAAAGAAAGCAAGAGAGAGAAAGAGAAAGAAAGAGAGAGAGAGAAGAGTGGAAGAAAGAGAGAGAAATGATAGAAAAAAGGGGAGAAAAAAAGAGAAATGAGACAATGATTGAGGCAGAGAATGACAGGAAAGAGAGAGAAACAGAGAGAGAAGTGATTCTTGATTTAAAGCATATGGTAAAAGCACTTAAATAATAACAGAGAGAAAAACCCAGCCCTCACCTGTTTTTATTAATAGTTTTGCTGGTTGTTTTAGTTTTAATAGTAATGGATTTTGGTTTTTTAAAATTATTATTGACAAAATTGAACGGGTCCAAAGACGGACTACAAGAATGGTGGAAGGTCTTAAGCATAAAACGTATCAGGAAAGACTTCATGAACTCAATCTGTATAGTCTGGAGGACAGAAGGAAAAGGGGGGACATGATCGAAACATTTAAATATGTTAAAGGGTTAAATAAGGTCCAGGAGAGAAGTGTTTTTAATAGGAAAGTGAACACAAGGACAAGGGGACACAATCTGAAGTTAGGGGGAAAAATCAAAAGCAACCTGAGAAAACATTATTTCACTGAAAGAGTAGTAGATGCTTGGAACAAACTTCCAGCAGACGTGGTTGGTAAATCCACAGTATCTGAATTTAAACATGCCTGGGATAAACATATATCCATCCTAAGATAAAATACAGGAAATAGTATAAGGGCAGACTAGATGGACCATGAGGTCTTTTTCTGCCATCAGTCTTCTATGTTTCTATGTTTCTATTAATTTCTTTTAATAAAAAAGAAGGGATTTATTCATTTATTTATTTATTTATTTTTTATTTCTATGCCGCCCAGTCCCAAGTTTTTCCTTATTTCCAGATTGCATTTCTTCTTGGTGAGGTTCCGCCCATTGCTTCTTGTACTACCTTCAGGTGGCATGGAGAATAAATAGATGCCATCTGCTCTGTGGCAGCCCTTTAAGGATTGGGAAACTACTATTATATTCCCCCTCAGTTTTCTATTTATTGAGCTAAACATACTCATTCTCTTAGCCCTTGTTCATAGGATTTAGCCTCTAGGCCAGGGGTGTCAAACTCAATTTCATTGAGGGCCACATCAGGGCTGTGTTTGACCTCAGAGGGCCGGGGGAGGGCTTGCCCAGGGTGTGTGGCCATGGTGGGCATGGCACCGGATTTGGGGGGCAGTAGTTTTAAAATGGCCGGGGGGGGGCAGACACTTAGGCTGTATGGGGCCCCAAAATTCCTGATGGTGGCCCTGGAACCAAGTAATGGAAGACCTTCCTCCTTTTATACGCATAGAATGGCCGAGGATTATATTTATAGAAATTTCATCTGGCACAGGAAACTCCTTTCATTATATTATATAGAATAAAATTACATTTATTTATTTATTTATTTATTATTTATATATTTATTGGATTTCTATGCTGCCCCTCTCCAAGGACTCAGGGCAGCTCACAACATATAAAATATACAATACATAATGTAATCCAATTAACTAATTAAAAATCTAGAAAACCCACAAAAAAACATTTTTTTTAAAAAGGAGGATCAATTCCTTAGTCAAGAGCACCATTGTGACCTCTTTGATATACCCAAGGACACTTTATCTAAGGATTTGTATCTCTAGGAACTCCCCCATATTTAGATATCACTTTTTCGTTTTCTTCTAATACAGTGTTTCCCAACCTTGGCAACTTGAAGCTATTTGGACTTCAACTCCCAGAATTCCCCAGCCAGCGAATGCTGGCTGGGGAATTCTGGGAGTTGAAGTCCAAATAGCTTCAAGTTGCCAAGGTTGGGAAATACTGTTCTAATAAGTCAGAAATGGCTCCTGGCCGAGCGGAAGAAAGTTACTGTTAAGAACAGAGCATTTCTATGCATAACTGGATGCATTGTAATTAAGACTTGTTTGAATTATGTGCATATGTATATAAGACTTGGATACTCTACATGTGATATAGAAGGTAATCAAACCTATTTTTAGAATATCTAATAATAATGATCAAAATTAATTCCAGTTAAACCTGCAGATATTATTAGATATTATTATTAGATATTAGATATTATTATATCTAATAATAATGATCAAAATTAATTCCAGTTAAACCTGCAGCACCAATTTCAGTCACAGCACAAATAAGGCATTTCATTAGAACAGCAAAAATAGCAAAATAAATTGCCTTTCTGTACATTTTTATTGTATAATTTACAGTATTTCCTTCCTCCAGTTTTTGGAATTCCTCCATCCCAAGAAGTCCAATTCTTTTTCTTTTCTTTTAGTTTTTATTTTTACAGGAAAGGAAAATAGAACACAGAGCAGTCTAAAATGTTGCTTGATTTTTTAAAAATCAGTAGTAGCTGACAGCTGACACTTTCGGGAATTGATCAATTATATCATAAATGTACAAGAATCTAAATCTATTCTGTTCTTAAATCATCAATGTAGCCATTACAGTATTTTTCTTTTTTAATTACATACTTGTAACTATAGCAACCATAAACATAATCATTTTCAGTTCTTATGCTTCAACATGGTGATTTCCTTTCAGCCGAGAGCCGAAGAAATCATCCTTCTTTAGAACTCTGGACATTTTGTTTTCTGAATATCCCTTAATTAGTATGCCATAAGATTAAATCCAGTTGTGCATCTTTTGAAACCAAGAAGCTAAATAACTGATGTTGAGCAGATATGGGAAGAGACAAGAAGAGACGCGAGCATCTATATCTGTTGGCAGGAATTTGCTGCCATCTTCAGGCATTAGTATTAAACACTCCCCTGCATTAGAACTATTTGTCAGAAGTAGGGTTTAATACACCAAGCTTCTGAAGACACTGAACCTACCTGTAAAAGGAAGATTTTTTTAAGTATAAACAAAATATAATTTGTTTATTTTGTAGTGGAGGTAAAAATCAAATGTGTAGCAGCTAGATATTCAGTATCATTCATCTTGCTTTTTATATTTGCTTTCATCATCCTTTTATGTTGCCGTCAATGTTTCTTTTTGAGCTCATGCAACAGAAAGCCTAAAATCCTAAGCCAAATCAGTAAACTTCTTGCCTCATTTTTCTTTCAATGCAGAGGAATTCTCAGAATTTATTTATTTATTTATTTATTTAATTTATTGGATTTATATGCCGCACCTCTCCGTGGACTCGGGGCGGCTAACAACAGTGTTAAAAACAATATGTAGCAATCCAATAATAAAACAGCTAAAAACCCTTATTATAAAAACCAGACATACATACTGACATACCATGCATATACTGTAGAGGCCCAGGGGAAAAGAACATCTCAGTTCCCCCATGCCTGACGGCAGAGGTGGGTTTTAAGGAGCTTACGAAAGGCGAGGAGGGTGGGGGCAATTCTGATCTCTGGAGGGAGTTGGTTCCAGAGGGCCAGGGCCACCACAGAGAAGACTCTTCCCCTGGGTCCCGCCAAACGACATTGTTTAGTTGACGGGACCTGGAGAATATAAATCAATGGCTTCAACAAAATTTCATTGAATATATACACAAGTTCTTGATTGTGTTTCAAATTACGTAATGAAAGAATTTGCAGTGCTGTCACTTTTAAAGCCGCATGAATACTCGGCATGCGCATATAGTGGTACCTCTACCTACTTACAAATTTTTCTAGATAAGAACCGGGTGTTCAAGATTTTTTTGCCTCTTCTCAAGAACCATTTTCCACTCACAAACCCAAGCCTCTGAAACTGTAAACGGAAAAGGCAGGGAGAAGCCTCTGTGGGGCCTCTCTAGGAATCTCCTGGGAGGAAACAGGGCCAGAAAAGGCGGGGAGAAGCCTCTGTGGGGCCTCTCTAGGAATCTCCTGGGAGGATACAGGACCGGAAAAGGTGGGGAGAAGCCTCTGTGGGGCCACTCTAGGAATCTCCTGGGAGGAAACAGGGCCTCCACCCTCCCTGTGATTTCCCCAATCACACACATTATTTGCTTTTACATTGATTCCTCTGCACATGCGCAATACTATAAAAAAAAAGCTTCTGTGCATGCAAGAAGCAAAAAACCAAGATGTCAGTGCCGAGAGACCCAGTTTGGGGATGTGGCAGGCCTAAGATGGTGCTGGTTCCAGCAACCCAGGCTGCCAAGTTACTACCGGTTCTATAGAACCGGTCTGAACTGGGAGGAACCCACCTCTGCTCAGCTCCATTCAGTTGCCCAGATTCCACCCCTCAAGGGATTGTGGAGTTGTTAAAAGGGGAGGAAGTGCTGAGGAAATCAGGAGAATCAGGCAATGAAATGAGTATAAAGATTTATTGCAAACTTAAGCGGTCTACAAGGATCTGAGCTACAAAATATCAAGGGAAATCAGCCAGACTCTTGCTACAATATTATCTCTAAAGGAAATATACAGTAGTAACTCTAGATACGAGCTGCTCCACATGCGAGTATTCCAAGTTACGAGCCACGATGCAAGCTGAATTTCTGTTTGACATCCGAGCTCAAATTCGGGATACAAGCCGAGCTTCCGCTAGGTGGCGCAAGAATCTCCTTGCTTCTGGTTATCTCAGCGTGAAAAACAAAGTCTAAAGGCATTCGTTCGAGATGCTACTTGATCGATCTACGAGCTCAGGTCTGGAACGAATTAAACTCGTATGTCGAGGTACCACTGTACTTGTTTTATTTTTATTGAAAAAATTAGCCAACATATTTACACAATGTACTAAAAGCAACTTCTACTAATTGAGACTGTCACCCAAGGAGTTGGTAGTATAGGACATCTTTTTCTAATGCCCTATTTTTTTATGGCCATGCTCATCTCTTTCTCCAATCCAAGGAGCTGCCAGAGAGAAGATTCTCCTCTCTTATAGAGGGTTTCTGAAATTAGGCTAGAAACAAGAGGAAATTAGGTCAGAATATGTATTCTCACTCCATCTAAAACTTCAGTTTGAAGTAGATTCACACCATCAGATATTTCAGGGTTTACTGCTTATTCATATAGTGACTGTTTGCAGTTATAATGTTGATGAAAAGAAACTTTATGACCCATCCTTGCATTTATAGGTTTCTAAAGTCTATAAAGCAAAGGAAAGCTGAAATAAAATAATAAGCATAATGATAGTTCACTTAGCAATCACTTCATTTAACTACGGAAATGCTGGTCCCAACTCTAAAATATGGCTACCTGTATTAACTAAAGGCCCTTGTATGAGATAATATGAATGTCCCGAATAGGAACCTTGTGACAGACAAGCAATCATAAACTTCTCTATTACTTTATGATCAAAGTACCCCTTGAGACATATGAACACTATCTTTTCACAGCAGGGTTTGAAATGCTTCCAGTTCACTCATAGAAACATAGAAACATAGAAGACTGACGGCAGAAAAAGACCTCATGATCCATCTAGCCTGCCCTTATACATTTTTTTGTATTTTATCTTAGGATGGATATATGTTTATTCCAGGCATGTTTAAATTCAGTTACTGTGGATTTACCAAACACATCTGCTGGAAGTTTGTTCCAAGGATCTACTACTCTTTCAGTAAAATAATATTTTCTCATGTTGCTTTTGTTTTTTCCCCCCAACTAACTTCAGATTGTGTCCCCTTGTTCTTGTGTTCACTTTCCTATTAAAAACACTTCCCTCCTGAACCTTATTTAATCCTTTAACATATTTAAATGTTCCGATCATGTCCCCGCTTTCCCTTCTGTCCTCCAGAAAACACAGATTAAGTCTTTCCTGATAAGTTTTATGCTTAAGACCTTCCACCATTTTTGTAGCCCGTCTTTGGACCCGTTCAATTTTATCAATATCTTTTTGTAGGTGAAGTCTCCAGAACTGAACACAGTATTCCAAATGCAGTCTCACCAGCGCTCTATACAGCGGGATCACAATATCCCTCTTCCTGCTTGTTATACCTCTAGCTATGCAGCCAAGCATTCTACTTGCTTTCCCTGCTGCCTGACCGCCCTGTTCACCCATTTTGAGACTGTCAGAAATCACTACCCCTAAATCCTTCTCTTCTGAAGTTTTTGCTAACCCAGAACTGCCAATACAATACTCAGATTGAGGATTCCTTTTCCCCAAGTGCATTATTTTACATTTACATATTTTACATTACTCATGCCTGTTGGTCGTTGGAGAGCCGGTCGCGAAGGGAGTGTGAGGCTCGGCCTACCCGCCCAAACAAGACCATTTGGGTTTTTACCCTCTGTGCATGCACAAAATGTTCTGTGCATGCACAGAGGGTATAAGAACCCAAATGGAGGCATTCGAGTGGGTGGGCCGAGCCTCGCACTCCCTTCGCGACTGGCTTTCCAATGACTGACAGGCATGAGTGAACCGGGAGCATTTTCCCCCTGGTTCACAGCCCACAGTGACATCCATCTTTTTTTTTTTCTTTTTTTTTAAATTTAAAATGAAACAGACATAAAAAACACAGAAACATTTTAAAAAATACACATATCCGGGATGGTTTACATCCTGATTTTCGTCAGAAGCACATATGGAGTTGTATGTTTTTATATTAAATTGAAAACATTTTAGTCTATGTTCACTGTAAATACTGAAAGAAAAAAGAAAAAAGACCAGAAACATTTTAGAGGAGAACTTGAAAGAGAATAAGCGACTGATAAGGTCCCACAGAGTTGGCCTTCTCCGGGTCCCGTCGACTAAACAATGTTGTTTGGCGGGCCCCAGGGGAAGAGCCTTCTCTGTGGCGGCCCCGGTCCTCTGGAACCAACTCCCCCCCCGGAGATTAGAACTGCCCCCACCCTCCCTGTCTTTCGTAAACTACTCAAGACTCATTTATACCGCCAGGCATGGGGGAGTTGAGATAGCTCTTCCCCCTAGGCCATTACAAGTCATGCATGGTATGTTTGGTTTTATAATAGGGGTTTTTAGTTATTTTTTATTATTGGATTGTACATGTTGTGTTTATTATTGTTGTTAGCCGCCCCGAGTCTGCGGAGAGGGGTGGCATACAAATCTAATAAATAATAATTATTATTATTATTATTATTATTATTATTATTATTATTATTAGGAAAAGAAAGACTTCAAAAAAGCGAGAAAATCTAGTTTCCAATTTTGAAAACAGAGATAAACATATTATTAATCTTTTAAACCTTGCATTCTATTTCACTTATTTGATTATTTCTTTGTTTAAACCAATTATAGAATTTATCCCAAACTCTATAATGATCCGTTTCTTCTTTCCCATCTAATTTTTTGGTTAGCATATCCATTTTGGCACATTCCAAAATTTTGGAAAGTGACAGCCATATTTGATTGGTTTTTGATTTTGGATCACAAGCGGAATTCTTGAAGTGAAGTTGTATAACAATAATAAAAAAGAGTCAGCCTGTCCATAAATGAGTAGCGAACAGCTTTAAATGGCTGTAACTAAACCGTGCACAGTACATTAAGCATGCTGGATTTTCAAACTCTATGCTTTACAATTACATTTCAACTAAAAATTTCTTGGTGGGACTCAGCAGGGGATTCCAGCTTAAGGAACTTTTCTTGCTAATACAAATGAACTTTACAAACAAAGGCAGTTGGTTAGACAAACATGGTATAATTAAAGTCACTAAGCAGGGTCCTAGGATGCTCAGATCAATCAATAGATTTTAAAAATAGTTCAATTGTCTCCCAGCTTTTTTCCCCCCCAGAAAAGAATTTGGCTGTTAACTATTCCTAGCAGTTACTGAAGATGAACTGTTTCCTAAATAAAATGTCAAATAGTTTCTGTGAATGTTAAAAAAAATTATAGAGCTCTCCCTCAACCATTGTGGTTAGAAAGAGCTGGCAACGAGCTTAACAAACTAGCTTAAGCAGATAGTTATTGATTCTGAAGGTAAACTTAAGAGATAAACAAGAGATAAATAGAACTAGCTTGGTAACTGAAGATATACATAAATAAGGGGAAGGAGATATAGTGGTTAATCTGCCAAAGACTTAATAACAATAATATTAACCCCTAGTTTTAACCAGTGAACTTATAAAACAGTTAAAAGATTGTCCTATAATCATTTCATGGATTATCCCCATGGCAGTAAAAGAATAGAAGTATGTAACTATGGAAGTGTATACCTTTTATAGTTCCTTAGAAGTAATAACATCAAAAGTATTTGAGCTCAAGGAATCAGTGTTTATCTGAAAGAAGTTCCTACTGCATACTTTATAGTTTTTTCTCAAGTATTGATCAGCATGCCACTTATATTTTTAAGATACGCACAGGGTATTGTATCTTGCCTCAACTCAGATCCAATTTGGTCTTGAGTGTGTGTGTCAGGAAGGGTCCAACCTGTTCACTCCAACAAATCTCAAGAGGAACTGTCACTCGTTACACACTTCTATACTAATAACTGTAGTAATTGTCACACTACCACAAGGAGCTATCCTGGCAGTTAATTCATTTAAGCCTGCTATTTTGCTCGGGTCTGTGACCCAAAATGAAATTTGAGACCCGGTAGATTATTTGTCATGCGGAACTGAAACTTGTGATTGAGTTTTCCTCATTTATTTATTTATTCATTCAATTTTTATGCCACCCTTCTCCTTAGACTCAGGGCGACTTACAACATACTAGCAATAGCACTTTTTAATAGAGCCTGCATATAGCCCCCATAATCCGGGTCATTTTACCCACCTCGGAAGGATGGAAGGCTGAGTCAACCTTGAGCCGATGATGATATTTAAAACCGCTGACCTAAAGATCTAGTCAGCTTCAGTGGCCTGCAGTACAGCACTCTACCTGCTGCGCCATCCCGGCTTTATTTATTTATTCATTTATTTATTCATTTGTCCAATATACAAATACATAGGAAGAAAAATAGACATGTGATAATATAAAAGAGGGTGAAAGTGAACTTAGAGGAGAGGATATATGAAAAGAACAGAATATATAAGAAAGGTGAAAGAAGGAGAGACAATTGGACAGGGGACGAAAGGCACTCCAGTGCACTTATGTACGCCCCTTACTATGAGTGTGGGGGATTTTTTGTTTTGCTTACTTTTTGCTACACACTATTTTGCTACACGCATATAACTTTCACTTGCAATCTGGAAAGGGCTAATTAGGAACCAAGGCCCTTTTAAAATGTCTGATGCAAGGGGCTTCTTATAGGATCAGATGGAATAGCCTACATGGAAGATAGAAGAGCTTAAAGCTTTACCCAGAGGAAGGAATTGCATACTTTTAAAACTTCTGTAATTTAGGGGCACACTTAATCTAGAAACTAGGAGAGTGTGAGTTTTAATCCTGCTTTAAGCCACTGTATGATCTTGGGCCAGTATCCAGTCATTAAAACAAAATTCAAAGCATCCTCAAGTTTGCTTTCAAAATCCCACTGTTGTTATTGTGGGATTCCAAATGGTTTTCTACAATTAGGCTCATTCAGAGACAGATTAAAACAAAAAAGTTTACCAGTGACAGACACAAGTGTTGACATACCCAGCAGATTAGCTTCGCCACACTGTGTGGCATAAGTTTAAGACACTACTTTCATGATTCTTGGATTCAGTTCCATTTTTACAGAATAGAAACCACACAGACAATAGATTTAATTATCTGGATGATCCATGATGAGTTATTTTATTTATACACTAGGTTAAAAAAGACAAGTATTTCATCATTACAAAAAAAGCTTTATCAAACTGTGTACATACAGAGGGGTTGTCAAAGGCAACCTGTCATTAATACTTTATATACGCTTGGCTAATATGAGTAAGATTACTCCTCTGGGTTAGTTTTCTGCAGACTTTTGGCAATGGTCAAACTCTTTTCCAACATCAGCAAATACATTTTCATAAAGAGGTTGAAAGCAGTTTTGTTGTTTTGAGGCTTAGAAACGGTAACAAAGTAAACTGACAAACAGGAGAGGTCATAATTTGTTAATTGGCAACTGTTAACTAACAGAAGCAAGCAAACATGACGCAGGTAACCAACAATTTTAAGCAAGTGGCTAGTCCTCCACAATTCCCTATGCTTGTAGCCTACTTTGGAACACAAAGAGTTTTTAACACATTGCAGACAAAATGAGACAGATGTGTTTCCAGCCTACGGATCTGTACAAAAACAGATGTTGCTGATCCTTCATGCCAGAAACAAAATACATTCCAAGACACAGAAAGCCATTTCTGAATAGTGACAGGCACTTTCTGATGAAGGAAGGTGATATTCTTCTGATTGCCAAAAGTTTGCATGGTAAGGACTTGAAATGAGAGTTGCTAGAATCAAGGAATTCAGGGGCTCAGTGGCTAAGACACTGAGCTTCTCCAATCAGAAAGGCCAGCAGTTCAGCGGTTCGAATCCCTAGTGCTGCATAACGGAGTGAGCTCCCGTTACTTGCTCCAAACGTCTGCAAACCTAGCAGTTCTAAAGCATGTAAAAATGCAAGTAGAAAAATAGGGACCACCTTTGGTGGAAAGGTAACAGCATCCCATGCACATTTGGCGTTTAGTCGTGCCAGCTACATGACCACGGAATCGTCATCAGACAGTGCTGGCTCTTCGGCTTAGAAACAGAGATGAGCACTGCCCCCTAGAGTCGGGAACTAGCACGTATGTGTGAGAGGAACCTTTACTTTTACTAAATCAAGCCCACAGAATTGAGATTTAACAACATTCCCCCCAATACTTTTTAACACTTAAAAAAAGAAACATAAAAATGCTTTCCTGCAGCTGAGTGGCTGATTCTGGTACCGTATTTACATCTTCCAGGAATGACTGCGTTCACATTTCCACTGTAAAAGAAGTTTCAGTTTTCTTTATAGAGCTCCCCATTCTTGCCATTACAACGTTTGCTGAGGCTATTATTAATTTATCCACTGGACCTCCAGTCAAGACTATAAGAAAGACTGAGGCTGCCTATTATCAGTCAGATTTAGCACCAATCTTTAAACACTTTTGGCAGTTATTTCCATCAGACAAAGTCCCTCTCCTGAAACTTCATCTTATTGGATTTAAAGTGCACAGAAACCACCAAATAATGTCTTCTTCCAACACCCACAATACCCTCTTCTATTGCTTCAAACATGTAAAGCTAGAAGATCTTATTTCCATATTAAATTTTACAAATTCAAACCTTTCTAGAATTTTCAAGCAGCAAACATCACATATTTTTTTACCCAATATACAATTTTGAAAGGTTACACTGTGCTTAACTATAGATACATTTTATTATAGGACAATATGCAGTAGATGCAGCAATACATTTTGTTATTATTTCATCATTTATTGAATTGGCACTTTTAACTTGAAGAAAAAGACCATTTAATACTACAGGTCAGGATACAGTGTCATTGCTTTGAAGCAATGTATTTATGGCTACATTTTATTTCTGTTATCACAAAGAGACTGGTAACACAAATAAAGTAGCATAAATAGGCAAACCCTTTGAGAACCCACTTTTTTGTTGTTTTCAATTAATTTAAAAAATAGTTCGCTACCGGAATATATCCATGCAATGCCTGCAAAAGGTAATCTATATTTGCAAGACAAGCAAGACTGCTAAAAAAGTGAATGCTGGTCAGCAATGGACTTCACAATTACATGATTTTAGATAACACTACTATTGTCAATTTTATACAGCTGGTTTTTAGGGTATAACTGTAAAAAGAGAGGGGTCAGTATCAGAGGTGGAGACGCCCAGCAGCTCTTGCTCATAGGACCAATGGAAAGGGATGCTGGGAGTTGTAGTTCAGCAACATCTGGAAGTCACAGATCCACATGAAGATGCAATATCCAGAAAGAATAGTTCCACGCATCCTTTTTTAATTCCACCACCTCTGCAATTAAGCAACTTCAAAATTGGCTTGTTGACTGTCATACAAGCTGTTGCAGGAAAAATATATAAATAAAAGTGCCTTGCACCTGTATGCACAATTCTAGCTCATGCATGCACAAAGCTTTACAGGACTGCAGTCTTAACCACGAATTCCAGGCAATCCAAAGCTGTTTTCTGTGACACGCATTGAACCCAAATTAGAGGCAAAACGTCATGTTCAACATGATAAAATGTTACCTATTCTAAAACATCTGCATGAAGATTACTTGTACTACTAAAAATACACAGATACGGCCACAAAGACAGATGAGAGCATACAGTAAATACATTTTCCATCTTATGACACTTCAAGCAGGCTAACACTGTTCTGGTTAGTTTAATAGTCAGTTGTGATTATGTCTGATAGAATATTTTCCTTTTTGTAGCTGTGAAATATATAGTTTGGATTTGCTTCCATCAGACCTCTTAAACCACACTTCATCATGGTTAATTGTTGTAATTATAGCACTGAAAGGGAAGCCGGAAAAGAGAAATTAGTGTCCTTATACAACTGCAATATTACTCCAACCTGCGTGGCAATTGATAAACAGGACTATAATTACCGGTAATAAAACTTTAAAGTATAGTAGCAAATGCCTTGGAAAATGAAAGAAAATTAACAGAATATTACAATGCTAAAAGAATATTCAATAGTACTGCATTGGTTTGGAAATAATTCACTTTTTAAACAGCTTTCCTTTGCCAAGAAAAAACATGTATGGATATATGACTAGGTACAATAAGAGACTAAGTAAATGGGGAACATTTATATCCTCAAAAATTATCTGTTTGTTGCCTATTTATAGAAATTCCACAATAACAAAAGTATAATAATTTTATTTACAAAACAGTGGCCCAATAAGGAAAAACAGAGCAAAACTGGGAATGCTTATTTCATTTCATCTGTATTTCTTTTTCCTTGGGGCACACATAAAAAGGGACAGAGATATGTACATTGGAGGAAGACATACTTTATGCAGATCTTGAAGTATAGTGGTACTTCTACCTAAGAACACCTCTACTTAAGAACTTTTCTAGATAAGAACCAGGTGCTCAAGATTTTTTTGCCTCTCCTTAAGAACCATTTTCTAATTAAGAACCCAAGCTCGGAAAAATTACCCAGAAAATTTGAGAGGGGCACGAAGGCCTGGGCAGTTTCCTGCCATTCCCCCCTTTAAACCCGGCCATCTCGGGCTTTTCTGGGCTGCCAGAGGAGCCTTTCGGTGGCGCTTAAGGAGGCTTTGGCAGCCCAGAGTGAACAAAGCATTTTCTTTTCTCTGGGTGCTTGGAGAGGGAATAAACCTCTGCCAGTGCCCAGAGAAAAGAAATGCTCCCTTCGCTCTGGGCAGCCCAGAGCGAATGGAGCGTTTTCCTTTCTTTGGGCGCTTGAAGAGGGAATAAACCACTTCGCTATGGTGACTCCCTCGCGCTGCCTCCCACACACCCGGTGCGAGGTTATCACCTGGAGAGTCTGGGCGCAGAAAGACAAAAGGGGGGCTTTGCCCTGGGCGAATCAACTTGGCTTCAGCCAAACCGAGGAGTCACCACAGTGAAGGAAAGGTGCCAGCTACAAAGCAAGCGAGCGAGAGAAGAGGGAAGCCCTTCAGCATGGGAAGGAAGAGGAAGTAGGTAGCAGCAGCAGCCACCTTTCGGTTAAAGGAGCAGGAGGTTCCCCCTCTTGCCTGCCTTGGTTTCCCTCTCTGGTGCACTGTATGGGAGGCAGCCTCATGCCGGGTGTATGGGAGGTGCATGCTCCTGCTCCTCGCTTCAGAGTCCTTCTTTTTTTTTTTTAAGCCTTAAAGTTTTGATTTTTTTTTTATTCTCCTTCACCTCACCATCTTCCTTCGGCAGCAATTGTCCTCCTCCTCCCCACCCAAATTCCGAACTTTTATTTCTTTCTTAAAGGGTTTGCACGCATTATTTGCTTTTACATTGATTCCTATGGGAAAAATTGCTTCTACTTACAAACTTTTCTTCTTAAGAACCTGGTCATGGAACGAATTAAGTTCTTAAGTAGAGGCACCACTGTATACTGCATCTGGCATAACAGCTTCAAAAGAAATATGTAAGGCTTACAACTATAGTTCTTTGAAAGCTAACACAAGGGCTACGGTACATCGCATGAAGAGTATTCCCATTATAAACAGCTGAATTGGAAAATAAAACAGGAAAAAAATGTTGAAGTGGAAATAGAAAAAAGGCATCGAGCTACAAGTTTTCCATATTCTATATTCTATCAAGAGCCCGGATGTCACAGTGGTTAAAATGCAATATTGCGGCTAACTCTAACTGGACTTTAATCCTGATACGGCTCAAGGCTGACTCAGCCTTCCGTTCTTCCAAAGTCAGTAAAATGAGGATCCAGATTTGGGAGCAATATGCAAATGCTTCTTCATTGTAATCCACCCAGAGAATGTTGCAAACCTCTATGCAGCGGTATATTTGACCCCTATGACAATCATTAAGTGTTGTATCACATGATTCTTGACAAATGTATATTTTATTTTATGTACGTTGAGAGCATATGCACCAAGACAAATTCCTTGTGTGTCCAATCACACTTGGCCAATAAAAATTCTATTCTATTCTATATAAGCCTAAATGCTACTGCTATTGTGCTCTGGCTGATACTCTGCTATAAACTCTCACCCTTCAATAGTTGCACAAGTTTTATGTCCAAATTAGCTACATATGCCTAAATCACTTAATACATTAAGTGAGGAGAAGGAAATCTTTGAACTGTATTCAATTTATTTTAAAAAGTCATACCTTGTAGGGCATTCATCTTTTCTATCAATACATATTGCCTGTCCACGCCCATACCATTCCCCATTATAGTAGAGTTTTCCTTCCTCAGATCGTGTGCTGTGTAGGTGTTTTTCCAACTTGACAGGTGCTGGAAAGAGGCAGTATAGACAATGCAGATGAAATGTAACAGTTGCTTTAAGAAATTAACCAATTTCTCTCTATTTTACATCCTGTTCATACATGCATGAGTGATTTCACCTTCCGCCCTTAAGCAGAAATAGATTGTAGAGTCTTGCTGAAAATGCATCCATAAGAATAAATTTTCTTGAATTGGCTATGTTAATAGTTCGCTGGGGATCTAAACTTTGTCTATTGCTGGCTAAGTTTTATTCATACTATAACAACGTTTAAACAGATTTATTTATTTTTTATAAACACATTTATGGATTGATTTGACCTGGTTCACATCAGCTTTTCTCAACTTTCCAAAATAACAAAATTTGTCCTCAAATCATCAAGGGCATGAATCAGTTTCCCTTTATTGTCTTTATATTTAAACCTTACATTCAGCCAGTTGCCAGGAACTGCAGGCTAACTTTTAGGGTGGGAAACATAGTGGGAAGGAAGCCATTGCAGATATTGGTACTCTGCAGGAGAAATATCAGCCACCTCAGATATGCAGACAAGTCATTTTAATGGCAGAAAATGAAGATAAACTAAAGAGCCTCTTGATGCAGGTAAAGGAAGAGAGTGCAAAAGTTGGCTCGTAACTCAACATTAAGAAAACTAAGACCATGGCATCTGGCCCTCTCAATTCATGGCAAATAAATAGGGAAGAAATGGAGGTAGTGAGAGATTTTATTTTCCTGGGCTCCAAAATCACTGCAGATGGGGACTGCAGCCAAGAAATTAAAAGATGCTTGATCCTGTGGAGGAAACCTATGGCAAATCTAGACAGCATACTACAAAGCAGAGACATCACACTGCCAACAAAAGTGTGTATAGTCAAGACTCTGATTTCCCCAGTTACAATGTATGGCTGTGAAAGATGGACCATAAGGAAGGCTAAACACCAAAGAATTGAGGCCTCTGAAGTATAGTGCTCAAGAAGACTCCAGCGAGTCCCTTGGACTGGCAAGGGGATTAAACCGGTCAGGTCTAAAGGGATCGACCCTGACTGCTCTTTAGAAGGCCAGATCCTGAAGATGAAACTCAAATACTTTGGCCAACAAATCAGAAAAAAGGACCCACTGAGGAAGAGCCTAATGCTGGGAAAGATCGAGGGCAAAAGAAGAAGGGACTGACGGAGAATAAGGTGGCTGGATGGAGTCACTGAAGCAGGAGGCGTGAGTTTGAATGGACTCCAGGGAATGATAGAGGACAGGAAGGCCTGGAGGAACATTGTCCATGGGGTCGTGATGGGTCGGACACGACTTTGCAACTAACAACAAGAACAGAAGATAACAGCAGAAAAAAGGGGAATTGCCTGCATCATCAGTGAATTCATGGTCAAAATGCCTCTGCTTTTCAGCAGCAGTGGAGTAGGACATGGTAGCTGTAATTTGCTACTCTAATTACTGCATTAACTGAATTAACTGCAAAAGAGTAAAGCAAGTTGCCTTACGTTCTGCTTTCCCTCTATGTGGTCCCAACGTAGCCATTGCCTGAAATTAAAAAGAAAAAAAGATTTCATTGTTTTTTAAAAAGTCTTTTTTTTAAGCAAGCTATTTTCTAAAGAAATTTCATTCTGAAGAATGACAACTCCTGTAAACAAAAATATATGGACACATAGGCAAATTATTCTGAATAAGTGTGTATATTGCAATTGGATAGCATAGTGATTAGAGTACTGGCCTTTGATGTGAGAGATGCAGGGCTTGAATCTCCGTTGGTACTCATCTTACCAGTAGAGAACCTTGGGCAAAGACTTTCCCAACCTTGTCAACTTCAGGATATGGGTGACATGACCCAAGAAAGTCATGGCAGCTCAGATATCCCCCAGGTTAACAAGGTCTGCACCAGATTTTGGAGAACCAGGACAATCTGATGAAAAGTGGGCTACTGGAATAAACCATACACGGACAAGATAGGAGAACCTGAAATGCTTCTGCAACAGAAGACCGAATGAAAGTGGGTGATTACACTGGATAATTACTTTCTTTTTCATTTCAAAAACAGTGGTACTTCGGTATTCAACTGCTTCAAAACTTGTTGAATTTGGAACTCGAAGCATTTTGACATGAAAGCGTTGTCTGGATATTCATTTATTTATTTATTGGATTTGTATGCCGCCCCTCTCCGTGGACTCGGGGCGGCTAACAACAATGATAAAAACAGCATGTAACAATCCAATAATAAAACAACTAAAAAACCCTTATTATAAAACCAAACATACATACAGACATACCATGCATAAATTGTAGAGGCCAAGGGGGAAAGAATATCTCAGTTCCCCCATGCCTGACGGCAGAGGTGGGTTTTAAGGAGTTTACAAAAGGCGAGGAGGGTGGGGGCAATTCTGATCTCTGGGGAGTTGGTTCCATAGGGTCGGGGCCGCCACAGAGAAGGCTCTTCCGCTGGGTCCCGCCAAACAACATTGTTTAGTTGACGGGACCCGGAGAAGGCCCACTCTGTGGGACCTAATCAGTCGCTGGGATTCATGCGGCAGAAGGCAGTCCCAGAGATAATCTGGTCCGGTGCCATGAAGGGCTTTATAGGTCATAACCAACACTTTGAATTGTGACCGGAAACTGATCGGCATTGTTTATGTAGTGTTAAGGAGTGAGCAGAGTGATCTCTGAATTGTCAAAGATACACATACACAGAGGAAACATGGAATTCTAGCAGATATCCAGCTGACAGCCCAGAGATATGAGTAATGGTTCAGACAAACCAGATACATTAAGTCTAGAAAATATTATTTACTTTGGCAAATATCTTAGTCAAAAACAGTCCTAGTCATATATAGTTAAATCAGTCAATATATATACAATACTATGAGTCTTACTTGCTCAGCTTACAAATACATAAACTAGCATTTAACACAGGGTTTCTACTACAGCAGTCACAGAGAACATAACAGAAATAGCAGAGAGAGAGAATCACACTTCTGACTCCCTTTTATGGCAATCCGCAAGAAACTCTTAAAGCTACAGTGTGTTAATATATTTAAGCATACATTGTTAGCTTGTTTATATATCGCCAAACCCAACCAGTTATGTACTGTACATAGTACTAACATGTAGTACTCGATGTGCTGCAATAGGAAAAGGGGGATGGTTGCAGAGAGCGGTTAGGAAATCAACCATGCCCAAAAGGTTGCTGCAGAGGGAAGAAGGGAACAACTGCAGAGGATAGACAGGAATTCAATTCAATTTCAATTTATTAGATTTGTATGCCGCCCCTCTCTGAAGACTCGGGGCGGAAGTTGGCTCTGCTGGGAAGGTCGCTGATATAAAAAAAGGGACAGACAGGATATCGAGCCGCGGCCTGGGCAAGTGACAAGTGAGCCAGCAGCTTGCTGACCTAAAATCTGATGGCGCCAAACAGCCAGGGCGTTCCCCATCATACCTGCATCACCCAGCTGATCAATCCTGTCAACCATGTGATAACCGGTGGGTTATTTTAGGCAGCAAGGAGAATCATTGCCACCAGATGGGTGTCGGCCCAGGCGGCTAGATAATTACAGCCCCAATGTTGACAGCTGCTGGATTGTGGTTATCGGTGGGTATGGGCATGGGGAGCCAGATGGACATGGGTTGAGGTCCAGAACCTTGAAAAGGCACTGGGAGGTAGACGCTCTGGGATTTCCGATTCAGGTTTCTCCCAGATGGCTCTGCCAATAAATTGGAACTTTGAGGAAGGCCATGCCTTGGAATTCTGAGTCACCATGGGCGAATAGGCGGCAATATAAATTTTCTAAAATAAACAAACACTATAGCTGTAACTGAATTACGGATATTCTCTAGGAGCAATCCAATCAATAGGACATCATCATATATTTCTCTTCCTACAAAATAATTACAGGATCATCTCTTCTTCTTTTTTTTGCATACTCTAAAAATGTACATATGACTACTTGTAAGTATTTTAAAATTAATCACTTAAAAATGTACATACCTTCCTTATTGTTGTCCAGTCTTCAAGAATATCAAGATCTTGTAACATATACACAATATAGGGGCGTTCATATGTTAAGGAGGTTGTACTTTTTCCAAAATGGATCATATTTTTAAAAAATCTGTGTGTCATCCCCACCAAGTAAATCAAGCCAGGAATCAACTTACTTTCTATAAATTCATAAATTATTTTCCTATGCTTATTTTCAAGCACTGAGATTTATATTTAAAAAGATGCTTTTCATTGTATAGCATATAGTAGTATATCTGTTCAAGCTGGAAGGGGGGAAAATCTGAAAAGAAATCTGATCCACACATAAATATAAAAGTCCGAAATATAAAAGTCCGAAAACCAGTGAAAAAAAATCCGGGATAGATGTGTTCATAACAAGATATCAGCACCAATCTCTTTATTACTCTAAGGATGACAATATTTAGAGGGGTTAATATTATCATACTATATTGTTCACACTAGACATATAGTCACTACAGTGATCAAATTTATCCTTCGGCTCTATTAAAATATAACACTCATGATTTTGTCATAATCTTCAAACTACCATCCTATGTTTCCTCACACATTTTAGGAAAGGTGACGAATAAGTTAACAAGGTAAGTGAACCGGCTACATTCAGTAGTTAAGTTATAAAAATGAGAGCTAATTTTGTGTGGTGGGTAAAGTAGCAAACTAGTAGTTTCTATGCCGCCCAAGTCCTTCAGGATTGGGTGGCATAGAAGGCAAATTAAATAAATAGTGTATGAGTTCTAGTCCGCAAGTCAGCTGGGTGACCTTGTTACAATCACTCTCTATGCCTAGAAATAACCGAACGGCAAAATGGTCTGAGATCTTGCCAAATATCCTTGCAGGCATCAAAAGTCAACAATGATTCGAAGGCATCAAAGGCAAAAAAAAAGGTTGAGTTTATAAACATTCTTGATTGTAACAGAATAGGCGTTGATTGCTTACCTGAACGCCTCTTCTCGTACGGTGAGCGGGTACAGCAGTCACATGGGTTGCTCATGTCCAATCCGGTGGAACTGAGCCTAGTATTAAAAAAGCTTGCCGGATCCGCCCCTTCCCCAGAATTCGCGAATCCATAGACTAGGCTCAGTTGTGAAGCTCTGTAGTGTTCAACTCTCATTGTTAGAGGAAAAAGGATTATAGAAAGGTGAAGAAGACACATACAAGGGCGGGAAGTGACTGCTGTACCCGCTCACCGTACGAGAAGAGGCGTTCAGGTAAGCAATCAACGCCTATTCTCCGTACTGAAGGAGCGGGTCCAGCAGTCACATGGGACATACCCAATAGATGGTCCCTAGGGTGGGATTAGATTGCTATCGTGTGAGATAACGGATTGGAGTACCCTTCTGCCGAAGGCAGCGTCCGCCGAAGCGTAAGAATCAATCTTGTAGTGCCTGATGAAGGAATTTGGCGAGGCCCAAGTGGCTGCTTTGCAGACCTCCTCCAACGGGGCTTGAGTCGCCCAAGCGGCCGAGGTGGCTGCGCTCCTGGTGGAATGCGCTGTGATGTTCCTTGGAACTGAGAGGGAAGCCGACTCATAGGCCTTAGATATAGTCCCTCTGATCCAACGGCCTATTACTGTTGAAGACACTTTGGCCCCCATGACTCTGGGATGATAGGCTACGAAAAGTGCTTCTGACCTCCGAAAGGGTCCTGTGCGTTGGATATAGATCCTCAGCGCTCTGATGAGATCCAGGGTGTGCCATCTAATTGCCAAGGGATGATCTCGTTGGAGGCAGAAGGAAGGTAGGACAATATCCTGAGATCTGTGGAACATGGAACTGACCTTGGGTAAGAAGGTGGGGTCCAGTCGCAAGACTACCTTGTCTTGATGGAATTGACAAAGGTCCTGCCTGATTGAGAGGGCAGCCAGCTCCGAAATGCGTCGGGCAGAGGTAATAGCCACCAGGAAAGCTACCTTAAAGGATAGGTACCTGAGGGACGCCGATTTTAGGGGTTCGTATGGTGCCTGCGTGAGGGAATGGAGAACCCGTGGCAAATCCCAGGATGGATACCTGTGGACCTTGGAAGGTCTGAGGTTGGCTATGCCCTTGAGGAATTCCTGAACTTCAGGGAAGGATCGGAGAGGCTGTCTGCGGGGACCCCCTAGGACAGATGAAATGGCTGCCAGATGACGCCGGAGGGTGCTGGTGGAAAGCCCTTTATGGAAGCCTTGCATAAGGAAGGAAATAATTCTGTGTATGGGGATGCACAGAGGGGATAGACCTTCCTGTAGACACCACTGGTGAAACTTGGACCACGTGTGGTCGTAGATTCGATTGGTCGAACCCCTTCTGGCCTTTAAAATGACCTCCACTGAATCGGGGTCATGACCACGCAGTTCTAAGTCTCTCCTGATAACAGCCAGGCGGTGAGGTGGAACCACTCCGGGTCTGGATGAAATGAGGCCCCCTGCCGCAGCATATCCCCCGAAACGGGGAGTCGCCAAGGGTCCTGGACGGACAGCTGTTGGAGGTCCGCGAACCAGGGCCGGCGGGGCCAATGAGGGGCGATTAAGATTACTCGGGCCCTCTCGGTGAGAACCTTGTGAATCACGTCCGGGAGAATTGGAATTGGAGGGAATGCGTAGAGTAGGCCTGGAGGCCATGGACTCCGGAGGGCATTGATTGCTTCCGCTCCCGGGGATGGAAATCTGGAAAAGAAGCGAGGGAGTTGGGCGTTCACATTGGTCGCGAAGAGATCCAGGACTGGTAGGCCGAATCTGAGGCTGATTTGATGGAACAGGTCCTGATGGAGGTTCCACTCTCCTGGGTCTATCGTTGCTCGAGATAGCCAGTCCGCCTGGACGTTGAGGCTCCCCGAGATGTGGTCGGCTAGGAGCGACCGAAGATGTTTTTCCGCCCAAAGGCCTAACTTGAGGGCCTCCCTCATGAGAGCTTTGGATCTCGTGCCCCCCTGTCTGCAGATATGGCTTTTTGTGGCAATGTTGTCGGTGAGAATGAGAACGTGCCGGTTGGGAATGCGAGGAGAGAAATGCTTCAGAGCCAGGGAAACGGCTCTTAACTCTAGCCAATTGATTGGCCTGGAAGCTTCCTCCGGGGACCACGTGCCCTGGGCTATCATCCCCTGGGCGTGGGCGCCCCATCCCGATAGACTGGCATCTGTGGTGATGACAAATTGATCCGGGCATCTGAACGGGGATCCTTTGTCCATGGCCGGAGACTTCCACCACTTGAAGGATCTGCGAACACTTGGTGGGATGACAATGCGCCGATTTGAGTTGCTGTGCCCCGATCTCTGAAAAGGTAATAGGAGCCACTGGAGTTCCCTAGCATGAAGGCGAGCCCAGGGAATGATGCCTATGCATGACACCATCTTCCCCAAAAGGGAAGACAGAGTTACTATGGATACTGAAGAATTAGATAAAATGTTAGAAATTAACTCCCCTATACTGAGTTTTCTCTCGGGAGAGAGAAAAACCTGGGAAGATTCTGAATTGATAATGGAACCCAGGTGAGAAATGGATGTGGAAGGTTGGAGGTGACTTTTTTCAAAGTTGATGGAAAAACCATGGTCCTGAAGGACTGACATGGTGACAGAAAGGTCTGTTTTCACTTTCTCTAGGGAGTTCCCATGAATCAAAATATCATCAAGATAACATAAAATGTGAATGGGAGACGACCGGATATAGGCCGCCAGGGACCCCAAGAGCTTTGTAAAGACCCGAGGGGCCGAGGAAAGGCCAAATGGCATCGCCCTATACTGGAAATGCCTGCCTTGAAAGGAAAAACGTAAAAACTTCCTGTGGCATTTGGCTATAGGAATGTGAAGGTAGGCCTCAGTGAGGTCTAGGGAGACCATGAAATCTCCGGAGTGAATGGCGGCCAAAATAGAAGATAAGGAGTGCATTTTAAACTTCCTATATTTGATGAATAGGTTTAGTTTCTTTAAATCCAAAATAGCTCTCCAACCTCCAGAGGATTTTGGAACCATAAATAAAATGGAGTAAAATCCTAGGCCCTTCTGACCGGAAGGAACCGGTTGAATGGCTCTGATGGACAATAGATGAGAAATGGCCTCCTCCATACGGTTACAATCTGAGGAGGACCTGGGAGAAGGGCAGGAAATAAAACGTTTGGGGGGAGGAGAAATAAATTCTAAAAGAAGGCCAGTTTGAACAGTGTCAATGACCCAGGGGTCCTTGGAGGTGAGACGCCAATTTGAGGCGAAATGAGCTAGGCGGCCCCCTATGGGAATAGAGGGAAAATTACCATCTAGGTTTTTTTGAGGCCCTGTTAGAAGAAGCTCCCCTTTGGAAGCGAAAACCTCTACCCCTGGAGTTCCTACTTTGGGAACGAAAGCGGGGGGAATACTGACCTGGAGATCTCTGATAGGACGCCGCTTGATCTTGCTGGCGCCCCGGGCGACGAAAGGACTGCGTTTTGGTAGCCTTTTTTGTGGTTGGACCCAAAACTTTCTTCTTATCCGTGGTTTCCGTGAGGAGAGGATCCAGAAGATCACCGAAAAGAAGGTCGCGCTTTAAGGGTCCCTGGGATAACTGCCACTTCTGGCGTACTCCCGCTTGCCAAGGGCGAATCCATAGGAGTCTCCTTGCCGTTGTAGAAGCTGCAATAGACTTAGCAGAAAATCTGGTAGATTGCAAGGTGGCATCAGCCACGTACTGGGCAGCTGCAAAGACCTTGTTGAAGTCTTGTTGACCTCTCAAGTCATCGGGAGGAATATGCTGTTGAAGTTGGCGAAGCCACAGCAGCGTGGCTCTGGAGAAAAAGGAGGCTGCTGCAGAACTTTTAATGGCCCAGGAATCAGCCGTGAATCCTCTTTTGAGCATTTGTTCAATGCGCTTGTCCTCTGGGCGGAGGACTTCCTCCGCCTCTCCCGGCACAGCCGCTGCCGAATGAAGGATCTTGACAGGTTCATCCGGTTTGGGAAAGGATAGAAGCTCTTCATAGGAAGAGGAAAGTTTGTACAACTTCCTGTCTTTAGTTGAGGGATTAAGACTAGAGGCTGGGAAATCCCACTGTTTGAGTAAGGCATCTTTAAACAATTTAGGCATAGGAATTACCTCGTTATCCTCCTGTTCCTCAGTGAAATAAGGTAAATTCTCCTCCGGGGGATCAGTGGAAGTGGAGGCTTGTTTCTCCTGGGCCGCTAATCCCGTAGAAATCCTAGCTTTGAGGAGGAGAGATTTGAATAATTGAGAAGGGAAAATGGTAATTGGAGAAGGAACCTTTATTTGGGATTCTTCATCATCTGATAGCCCTTGGAAAGGGTCCTCATCATCCTCCATATCCTCATATTCGTCCTGAGAGGAATCTGAATCATCCTGAATAGGAGCCCTAACCGCTGGGGAAGAACCCAAGGGGCGGGAGGGACGAGGAGGAGGAGGAGGTAAGGGAAGCTCATTGATGGAAGAGAGTTTGGCATCAATGGCCTTAGACAACACAGCAAAAATAGATTGGAACTCAGGAGGTAAATTAGAAATATCAGCAGGAATGGCAGAAGAATCCCTAAAGGCCTGGGAGGATCCTGGCTGGGAGGGATCTTCAATAATATCTGGTTCCTCTGGCCCTATGCCCCATAGGTTAGGTTGGGGTCTGTCTAGGTTAGGCTCATCCAGAGATAACACAGGGACCCCAGAAGGAGGTAGACTAGAAGCCTCTGGGGGGTCTTGACTACTGAGTACTTGGGCCTGCACTTTTAAACGTTTTGCTGATTTGTCATGGATTCTTTGTAGGGCTAGGTCCCTTCTCTTCTCGGCCCTGGTGACCTTAGTCGAGGGGCGGGCCCCAGGAGAAGAGGAGGAAGAGGCCTGGGGGATACTAGTAATCTCATCGCCTGTAGGCCTGACCTCTCTGGGACCTTTAGTTGTGCCCCTCTTGGGAAAGGAAGCCATAGTCTGAAATTTAACAGAAGACAAGGCTGAGCCAATAACTGAATAGAAAAGGAGAAGAATTTTAAGGACTTCCCAAGAGGAATGGATCCTGCTTCGAGGCCTCGAAGCTGCTGAGACGTGAGGACAATCTGGGCAAACCCAGAGTTCGTGCCCCCAAATCCAGCGGGGCCAGCCTCCCTAAACTTTTCAATTAAGTAAACCAAGGCACTCTGGTTGGAGGCTTAGCCGGTGGAGAATTTAGCCTGGGACCCCCAAGGCCCGCTCCGGGATCCACGCGGTGGACTGAGGCCTACGCGGCTGGCAGGAGGCCAACACGAGAGGCCTAGTTTAAAAAGGGCGCGAAGGCCTTCGCGCCTAAAAATCGCTCCGAATATGCCTTAAAGGGGAAGCGATCGACTAAGTCCAGGAGACTAGAAGCCGTCTCACTCCGCAGGAGGTATATTTTAAGCCCTTTAATATATATGCAATAATTAGAATCAATAAGGCAATCAATTAATACTTGCACTAGAACCTCCAGGCCAAGGGATTAAAGGAATCCACAAGCGGCCGCGGGGATCGTACACGGCAAAACCGCCGGGGGAAAACGAAACCGCAACTTCTCCAAGGGAAAAAAGCCGAGCCGCAAACGGCTGGCGCTATTAGTGCAAGTAAAACAAATAAGGATAAACAGTCTTACTATTTTTGAAGGAAAAGATCGAAGGGAAGGTGTTAGAATGTTGAACGAATGTTGAACGAGCTATCACAATACAACCGCAGGATATGCGAACTGAGCGAATTCTGGGGAAGGGGCGGATCCGGCAAGCTTTTTTAATACTAGGCTCAGTTCCACCGGATTGGACATGAGCAACCCATGTGACTGCTGGACCCGCTCCTTCAGTACGGAGAAAGGCAGGGAGAGATAAGTTGAACAGTGTTGATGAAAACTAAAATTAATTTGATTTTCTGCTTCTTTAGCCTTATTTCCTGCATTTCATTAATTTTGCTTATTACTTCTTACTTTTTTTCAACACTTTGCACAATGTTGCTTATTCCAAAATAGAATAGAATGATGAATGTGGGTTTATGGCAGCTGTTAAAGGATATCTGATACAACAACCGGTTTCTTCTTCTCTGGACTAAATAGATCCTTTCTTTTTTTCCTAGATTGAAGTTCATCATTCCATAACTCTAAGAAAGAGGGAGGAAATGTTGCAATTATACCTTTTTAATCCCACAGTTCATAGTTTAAGCCTTCTAAAAAGACAAACTTCTACATTTGGGGAAAAAATCAGATTCACATCTTAAATTGCATTTAAGAAACTATGAAGACTATTATAAAACAGTAATAAACAAAGTTACCCAAACCATTACAAGTGTGTTTATTTTCCCTTATTTCGTCACCAGACTTTCTTCCTCTCTTTCAAAATCTACCCATCTTCACTTAGATCAGTTCAGAGAATGGTGAATCATCTTTATTCATGCATCTTTTAAGTTAAGGTTCCCCAAAGTGGTCAATAGCCTACTGCAAGGATCAATGAGATTATCCAGGGGGCTATCATTGTTATTGATACTATCATTAGTGAAAATAGTACTTATTAAGTTATTTTCATATAATAAATATTTGAGGGCCAATGAAGAATCTGAAATTTCATGAAAAGGTCAATGAGCTGAAGAGATGGGTGACCCGTTTTAGGTTAATTTTAATTTAATTTAATTTAGTTAATTTAATCTTAAGATATTACAGAACAAACATGAGGCCTCATTAAGAGGCATGAACTAGCTTAATATTTCTCAACCTCAGCAAGTGTAAAATGGATAATCTTCAACATTCAGCATGCTAGCTGGGGAATTCTGGGAGATGACATCCGCCCATCTTAAAGTTGCTGAGCTAACTGATCAAATTTTTGACGTAGAACGTACAAGCAGAAGTAAATCTAAAAACATAACTTAAGACTCTTGATTCTTTTCAATCTGTTTTATGGACAAAATAGAAGCTCCAAAGGTAAACCAAGTAAGTGCTATAATTCACTGCAATCTTTATTACTAATTAATTTGGGTAGTGATTCATTCAATCAAGCTTTATCAGTTGAATAGTAATTTACCTGAGGTAATATCAATACTATGTCGGTCTTCTTCAAGTCGTCTGATTTTCTCTTCTAGTTCACTCTGAACAGTATCATACAACAAGAGCTTTTCACTCTGAAAGGAAAAGTTGAAAGGGTATTCACACAGAAAGGTCATCATCAACAGTTGAAGCAGATAACGTCCTTGCAAATACTATGGAGAGGTTCTGTTTTAACAGAAATTCCAAATATATGTCATAACAAGCATTAAAAGGGATTTTCTTGTCCCAAATGGTATTTAAACTCCATAAAATAAAAAATATCTAATTTCCTAAGTATGGAAAATGAAAATCCACTGAATAAATACAATAAGAACAGAAAAGGAGAAGTGCATACAATTCCAGTAAAACAGACTCCCTAAACATATTACACTTAGAAAACAAATAATTCCACTTTTTAAAAACGTTTTATAATTTGTAGCTACTTTAAATAAAGGCCAGAGACAATAAAGACCCTGAAGTTTTCTAAACCTCATCTATATGCAAAACAATCCAGATGGCAAAGTTTTATATCTATCATACTCATCTATATCTGCTTTGCCCAATGATTAGCCTGGCCTCAAGACAGTTTTGGCCACTGCAAGCAGGAATTTGAGATTCATATAAAAGTTCATATAAAATGTAATGCCAATGCACTTATATGAGAGGGGTGGCATAGAAATCCAATTAATAAATAATAAATAAAAAAATTTCTGACATTATGGGAGCAAAAATCCATTTGACAGGCTCAAAATTCAGCCTGAGGCTACTCGCCATTGACAAAGCCCTCTGTGTCCATGCTTGTTTGAATCTGTGCTGTACATCTTCAAATGATTAGGGACTTTATGGGAAGTAATGTAATGGCATGTGGGGATGATATTGGGAGACAGAAGGAAGAGCCAAAACTAGGGGGACAGTTGGATAAGAGGGAGCTTAGCTTGCAGAATGTGGGCATGGCAAATATCCCTGGAGGGACTCTCCCTTGTTTCTTGGGCTATAAAGGCAAGGGGGAGGGAAGAAATGTATTTTCGTACTTGCAGGCTTCTGTTAATGTAACCTTATAATAAAGTAAAATTGTTTAATCTAGGCATGCTTCCTTGAAAGGCTCACATGGTTTATCAAATTGGCAATACACTGTCTCCTAATGCCTTCTTGCTTATAGCATCAGATTCTGATTTGGAGGGAGGCTTTAATAAGCAGTTTCTTGGTTCACTGAAAACAATAGGCCATGTTATCAGACATTTCATCAAACGTAGGTGGGTATATAAGATCATGGGAAAGAAGTGAAATAATTTGACACAATTTGTCCCTGCTCATTTATCCACCAAATGGGCATTCTGCTGTAATTGATTAAAGACTACAGTGATCCCCCGCTTGTTGCGAGAGTTCCGTTCCAGGACCCCCCGCAACGAGCGGGTTTTCGCGAAGTAGCGCTGCGGAAGTAAAAACACCATCTGCGCATGTGCAGATGGTGTTTTTACTCCCTCAGCGCTAGCGAGGAGCCGAAGATTGGGGGCGGCGCGGCTGTTTTAAAACATCGCCGCCGGCATGGGGGGCTTCCTAGCAGCCCCCAAACCCGGGTTGGGGGTCCGGGGGGTGCTGGCAAGCCCCCCATGCCGGCGGCGACATTTTAAAACAGCCGCTCCGCCCCCAATCTTCGGCTCCTCGCTAGCGGGCAGGCAGGCGGCGGACAAGCCGTTCGCTGGCGCTGGCTGTCGGCGCTTTCGAGCTGAGTCCTGGAGCGAATTCGCTCCAGGACTCAGCTCGAAAGCGCCGACAGCCAGCGCCAGCGAACGGCTTCTCCGCGCTGGCTGTCGGCGCTTTCGAGCTGAGTCCTGGAGCGAATTCGCTCCAGGACTCAGCTCGAAAGCGCCGACAGCCAGCGCCAGCGAACGGCTTCTCCGCGCTGGCTGTCGCCGCTTTCGTGCTGAGTCCTGGAGCGAATTCGCTCCAGGACTCAGCTCGAAAGCGCCGACAGCCAGCGCCAGCGAACGGCTTCTCCGCGCTGGCTCTCGCCGCTTTCCAGCTGAGTCCTGGAGCGAATTCGCTCCAGGACTCAGCTCGAAAGCGCCGACAGCCAGCGCCAGCGAACGGCTTCTCCGCGCTGGCTGTCGGCGCTTTCCAGCTGAGTCCTGGAGCGAATTCGCTCCAGGACTCAGCTCGAAAGCGCCGACAGCCAGCGCCAGCGAACGGCTTCTCCGCGCTGGCTCTCGACGCTTTCCAGCTGAGTCCTGGAGCGAATTCGCTCCAGGACTCAGCTCGAAAGCGCCGACAGCCAGCGCCAGCGAACGGCTTCTCCGCGCTGGCTGTCGGCGCTTTCGAGCTGAGTCCTGGAGCGAATTCGCTCCAGGACTCAGCTCGAAAGCGCCGACAGCCAGCGCCAGCGAACGGCTTCTCCGCGCTGGCTGTCGCCGCTTTCGTGCTGAGTCCTGGAGCGAATTCGCTCCAGGACTCAGCTCGAAAGCGCCGACAGCCAGCGCCAGCGAACGGCTTCTCCGCGCTGGCTCTCGCCGCTTTCCAGCTGAGTCCTGGAGCGAATTCGCTCCAGGACTCAGCTCGAAAGCGCCGACAGCCAGCGCCAGCGAACGGCTTCTCCGCGCTGGCTGTCGGCGCTTTCCAGCTGAGTCCTGGAGCGAATTCGCTCCAGGACTCAGCTCGAAAGCGCCGACAGCCAGCGCCAGCGAACGGCTTCTCCGCGCTGGCTCTCGACGCTTTCCAGCTGAGTCCTGGAGCGAATTCGCTCCAGGACTCAGCTCGAAAGCGCCGACAGCCAGCGCCAGCGAACGGCTTCTCCGCGCTGGCTCTCGCCGCTTTCCAGCTGAGTCCTGGAGCGAATTCGCTCCAGGACTCAGCTCGAAAGCGCCGACAGCCAGCGCCAGCGAACGGCTTCTCCGCGCTGGCTCTCGCCGCTTTCCAGCTGAGTCCTGGAGCGAATTCGCTTCAGGACTCAGCTCGAAAGCGGCGAGAATGAACGGCGTGGGCGGGCGAAGGGCGGGCGGCAGCGAGGAGTTTGCGTGGGCGGTGGGGAAACTCCTTGCTGATGCCCGCTGCTCGCCCTCCCGCCAGCAAGAGGGGGAAGACCCAGGGAAGCCGCCCAGCAGCTGATCTGCCGGGCGCCATCTACGCATGCGTGCCCATAGAAAAAAAGGGCACACATGCGCAGATGGTGTTTTGACTTCCGGGTTGAAAAATCGCAAATTACCCTGTTCACAATGGTCGGGGACGCAATAACCGGGGTATTACTGTATATATAATTGGGCATTACTATCATAAATAGAAATCCACTAATCTTATAACTCTTGGGTTTTTTTAGAATTATTTTAATACTATAAAAGACATATATGCTACATAAACAACTTTGGGAGGGTGTGTATTGAATTTACTGTTAGGCTTCATGAAAGCTCTACCCTCTTGTAAAACAATGTTTTGTTTCATCCATTCATTCATATGAGTGACACTGAGCAACTCACATACATTACAATTAAATTCTTAAAAGCATTTTAAAAACAACAAACCATTAAAACACTAAAATATTAGTTATATAATTTTAGTTATAGCTGTATGCCTATTTTTTTTTAGAAAAAATCAAATTCCATTCATTGCTCTGATCTCAGTTAATAATACTGAACAGTTTATAAATAAATTGAAATAAATAATATTTGATTTTTTTTTTCTTCCTGAGTATGCAGTTAATATACCAGACCTCAGAAGTGTTTCTTGAAACTAAAACTGCACACAAAATATGCAAATATGCGGTTCAGGTGATATTATAAAGCTGATACATATCTTAAAATAGCCTGGGTACAATTTATGCAAAATATATATTAATCTCTTAAGTACACAAAAACTGGAACCAACTGATTCATTATAGGCTTTCAACATAACTGCTAAAACGTAATAAAAAAACCTTAAGAATTTCACAAGAGCAATTAATAAGACCGACAAACCTGTCAAGCTATTTTAAAGCAACCTGCCTTTTTTGTAGATAAAGTATATAATAAAATTTGTAAGTATATCATATTTTCAAATTGTTCTTCAACTATATAGCTTAATGTAGTCAGTTTATTACCTTAGAACTACCATAAGTACAATCAATTACAGACAGATTAAACAATTTCCAGCTCAAAACAGTACCTCACAATGCTGCCGGGAAGCCTGGATTTCACATTCATACTTGTTTTTCACGGATTCCAAGCAGAGTTCTCTGTAGATACCTACAAATAAACATTCGTTTAATATAATAGGAGAAGAGCATCACGGAATGTATTTTCAAGCCATTCTGAAAATTCCCTATAGGCAACAGTGGGATTTATAATAAAGATTTGCTTTACATCTTCCTTTGTGCAAAGCCTAAATTAATTTTAATCCCAATCCAAGGAGTTATCTGCCCTGGCTTTACAAGGCTCAAGTGCTGCTTTGAACATTATAGATCTTAGCATTATCTGTTATTCTGCTATTTTACAGAAGACTTGTAGAATTTGAGCACTGGTTAAATTAATATTAAACCATTATTAGACTTGCCCAGTGAACATTAATTCAGACCAGCAAGATGGGCGGCCATTATTATTTTATTATTATTATTATTTATTCGATTTGTATGCCGCCCCTCTCCGAAGACTCGGGGCGGCTCACAACATGTAACAACAAATCATAAATAATCCAACAGTTTTTAAAATGTTTAAAGATTTAAAAGACCCCATATACTAACAGACATACACACACGCATACCATATATAAATTAAACATGCCCAGGGGGAGATGTTTCAATTCCCCCATGCCTGACGACAAAGGTGGGTTTTAAGGAGTTTACGGAAGGCAGGAAGAGTAGGGGCAATCCTAATCTCCGGGGGGAGTTGGTTCCATAGGGCCGGTGCCGCCACAGAGAAGGCTCTTCCCCTGGGGCCCGCCAACCGACATTGTTTAGTTGACGGGACCCGGAGAAGGCCCACTCTGTGGGACCTAATCGGTTGCTGGGATTCGTGCGGCAGTAGGCGGTCTCGGAGATATTCTGGTCCAGTGCCATGAAGGGCTTTAAAGGTCATAACCAACACTTTGAATTGTGACCGGAAATTGATCGGCAGCCAATGCAGACTGCGGAGTGATGGAGAAACATGGGCATACCTAGGTAAGCCCATGACTGCTCTCGCAGCTGCATTCTGCACGATCTGAAGTTTCCGAACACTTTTCAAAGGTAGCCCCATGTAGAGAGCATTACAGTAGTCGAACCTCGAGGTGATGAGGGCATGAGTGACTGTGAGCAGTGAGTCCCAGTCCAGATAGGGCCGCAACTGGTGCACCAGGCGAACCTGGGCAAACGCCCCCCTCGCCACAGCTGAGAGATGTTTTTCTAATGTGAGCTGTGGATCGAGGAGGACGCCCAAGTTGCGGACCCTCTCTGAGGGGGTCAATAATTCCCCCCCCAGGGTAATGGACGGACAGATGGAATTGTCCTTGGGAGGCAAAACCCACAGCCACTCCGTCTTATCCGGGTTGAGCTTGAGTCTGTTGACACCCATCCAGGCCCCAACAGCCTCCAGGCACCGGCACATCACTTCCGCCGCTTCGTTGACTGGGCATGGGGTGGAGATGTAGAGCTGGGTATCATCCGCATATTGATGATACCTCACCCCATGTCCTTGGATGATCTCGCCCAGCGGTTTCATGTAGATGTTGAATAGCAGGGGGGAGAGGACCGACCCCTGAGGCACCCCACAAGGGAGAAACCTAGGAGTCGACCTCTGGCCCCCCACTAACACCGACTGCGACCGGCCAGAGAGGTAGGAGGAGAACCACTGAAGCACAGTGCCTCCCACCCCCAACCCCTCCAACCGGTACAGAAGCTGTGGTGGCGCAGTGGTTAGAATGCAGTATTGCAGGCTAATTCTGCCCACTGCCAAGAGTTTGATCCTAACGGGTTCAAAGTTGACTCAAGCCTTCCATCCTTCGAAGATCAGTAAAATGAGGACCCAGATTGTTTGGGGGGGGGGGCAATATGCTGACTCTGTAAACTGCTTGAAAAGGGCTGTAAAGCATTACGAAGTGGTATATACGTTTAAGTGTTCCTGCTATGTTATTGAATGGAGGAACCACTTCCTTATAGAAAGCAAATAAGAAATCAGCCATTGATCCCTGCCTGCTATACACCTGGTAGGCAGTGAAAATAAAACAGAACCATTCCACTGGCTTCTTTTCTTTTTGAGTGAAGAAACAGGAAATGGGCTGAATAGAAGGGAGAAATGGAATGTTGTTTTCAAAACAGAATAGACAACAAGACACATTATCATAGGGGGTGGGAGTACAGTTTGATGAGAAAAACATTAGAGTTTCTAGAGCCAACACAAACAGATTTCCCTGCCCAGCTTCTGAGCTGTGATTCAAGAATATATTTTCTTTTTGCATCAACCGTAACAAAATACAGTAGAATCTCGGTTATCCATCCTTCGATAATCCGACATTCTTGATTATCCGACACCGCGGCTGCTTGGGGGTGTGGTTGTAGGCATTTACGCGCCCCCCAGACACGTCCCCAAACATGGCAGCCACGATGGGGAAGCAGTCCCCATTTTCCAGGTAGGAGGGTGACACTGAGAGGAGCCGGGCCAGAGGAGGCACAAGCTACTGCGGTGTCCAGGCGGGCGGGCAAGTGAGCTGGGAGGAGCAAAGTGTGCATGCGTGCAAGGGAGCTGAGATGAGCTAAGCGGGCGAGCGAGCTGAGAGGAATGAAGCGGGCAAGTGAGCTGAGAGGAGCTGGGCAGGCAGGTGTGTGAGTGAGCTGAGAGGAGCCGGGCGGGCGGGAGAGCAAACTGAGAGGAACGGAGCAGGCGGGCGGGCGAGTGAGCTGGGAGGAGCAAAGTGTGCGTGCGTGCAAGGGAGCTGAGATGAGCTTGGCGGGCGAGCGAGCTGAGAGGAATGAAGCGGGCAAGTGAGCTGAGAGGAGCTGGGCAGGCAGGTGTGTGAGTGAGCTGAGAGGAGCCGGGCGGGAGAGTAAGCTGAGAGGAACGGAGCAGGCGGGCGGGCGAGTGAGCTGGGAGGAGCAAAGTGTGCATGCGTGCAAGGGAGCTGAGATGAGCTAAGCGGGCGAGCGAGCTGAGAGGAATGAAGCGGGCAAGTGAGCTGAGAGGAGCTGGGCAGGCAGGTGTGTGAGTGAGCTGAGAGGAGCCGGGCGGGCGGGAGAGCAAACTGAGAGGAACGGAGCAGGCGGGCGGGCGAGTGAGCTGGGAGGAGCAAAGTGTGCGTGCGTGCAAGGGAGCTGAGATGAGCTAGGCGGGCGAGCGAGCTGAGAGGAATGAAGCGGGCAAGTGAGCTGAGAGGAGCTGGGCAGGCAGGTGTGTGAGTGAGCTGAGAGGAGCCGGGCGGGAGAGTAAGCTGAGAGGAACGGAGCAGGCGGGCGGGCGAGTGAGCTGGGAGGAGCAAAGTGTGCGTGCGTGCAAGGGAGCTGAGATGAGCTAGGCGGGCGAGCGAGCTGAGAGGAATGAAGCGGGCAAGTGAGCTGAGAGGAGCTGGGCAGGCAGGTGTGTGAGTGAGCTGAGAGGAGCCGGGCGGGAGAGCAAGCTGAGAGGAACGAAGCAGGCGGGTGGGCAAGTGAGCTGAGAGGAGCGAAGCGGGCAGGCAGGCGATCTGAAAGGAGTGAAGGAGAGGGCAACGGGGGCCCCGCTGGCATGAAATGTTCACACTGGCAGCTTGGGGCAAGAAGAGGGAAGGAAAGAACGCACAAGTTTAGAGAAGGACGTATCTCTTGAATGGCTTTATCCAGGACGTCTTGAGACCTATTTATTGTTCTCCTGCCTTGATTTTGAGTCATGTCAAGGCCACATACAGTAGAGTCTGGATTATCCAACATTTTCAGCTATCCGACTGTTAGCCCGCCCGTTTATGTCGGATAATCGAGTACATAAAAGCCATACTTTGTATAAAGTATAAAAACTTTATTATAATTTAACAACAATGTACGGTATAAGAAGATATGTGGCAACCAACAACATATAACAATTTCCTGCTCAATTTAAAGGTAGTCCTTAGCTTACAACCATTCATTTAGTGACTTTCTGAAGTTAAAACAACACTGAGAAAAGGGACATGATAATTTCTCACACTTATGATTGCTGCAGCATTCCCATGGTCACATTATCAAAATTCAGGTGCTTGGCAACTGGAATGTATTTATGGTCTTGCAGGGGCACCTGAACATCTTTTGAGTCCTTCTGATAAGCAAAGTCAATGGGGAAGCCAGATTCATTTAACAACCAGGTCATTAACTTAACAGTGATTCACTTAGCGATTGTGGCAAGAATGGTCACAAAATGGCGCAAAACTCACTTAACAATTGTCGTGCTTAGCAACATAAATTTTGGGCTCAGTTCTGATCGTAAGTCATGAATTACTTGTAGTCGACTGCAAAATTATTTTGCAAATCTATGATCATTAAGGTGAGTTCCACCTAGCCTTTCAACAGTTACAGAGTTTCCAAATTATTTTTTTCCATTCTGGTTTGCAAATAATTCGGTGTGCAAGAAAGTGGAAGCCTCTTTGCTCAGGGTGTATACAGGAAAAGTTAATAGCATTCAAAATATTGGGAAGGAGAGGAAAATAAATATGTTCAATCCACATTAAATTAAAATTATGTCAACATTATTATTACACTATATTCATGGTTCTGCTTGGTCCAGATTTTTTTGTGTAGTGCCTCCATACATTTCATACATGCAAATATATTGTATAGACTTGTCCTGCTATTATATACACATGCAAATATATACAAATATTGTATTTCTCTGTCTTAACAAATCGGTTTTCTAAAATAGGAAAAACACATAATATGTTTCTTCCATTCATATGTTGATTCCAATTATTCTAAACCATAATCTACCCTAATCTCTAAAACAAACAATTCGGTTTCCCAGCCAGTCTTAAATCATTTATCGTATTTTATACACCATGGGACACACCAGACCATAAAATGCACATTAGATTTAGGGGAGAGGGGAATCTGCCTCTGCCTCCCAGTATCCGTCCGGTATTCATCTGGCTAGCATCCTTGCACCAAACAGCCTGGTCTGGTTCAACCCATTGTCAAAGCCCTGGCATGTGGCTTGTCAGGACTCCATTCCGTTGCACCCACCACCAGTCAACTGAGCTGCTGCCAGGAAACACTGGAGACATTGCTGCTAAGAAGTTGACTTGGCGGTTGCATTGGTGTCCCAGAATACTGCCGATCAGCTGTTCTACGCAGTGAGGATAGCCACTGCCATTTGCACCCACTTTTTTTAGGGGGGGGGGTCTTATTGTGCAAAAAATATGGTAATTATTCTTTAATGATTCAAGATAATAAACCAAGTTTAAACCAAAGTTCATTGCTTTGGAAAGTGTAAGAAACTAGTATTTTTCAAGCAGTTTTTGATACAAAACACTAAAGATGATTCATAAAGTAGTTTTTAACAGCATAATTGTAGACCATCAGATGTATTACATCTGAATCAGTGCTCCGAAGACAATTGAAGGTATAGAAGCAACTGAAAGGGAGGGCAAAATAGATTAGAAATTAATAGTTTTGTATTTCCAGAACTAGGGAAATAATTGGAGGGGGAAGGTTTCTTGAAAATTTGGGTTTAATCTGTTATCAACACCCAGTTCTGACTGAGATAGAGCTGCCATTTTAATAATTTAATAATTTAATAATAATAATAATAATAATAATAATAATAATAATAATTTATTAGATTTGTATGCCGCCCCTCTCCAAAGACTCTAGTATTTTTACTACTGGCTAGTATTTTTAAAAACCGGTTAGCTTCTTCCTTGTCCCCTGCTTTCTACAATATATTTGAGATCTGAGGAATTTATATACCACTTGAGGTGTTAATATATATTTATTTATTTGGATACCTATCTAGATTATATAGCCGCCAGTCACTAGCAACTCTAGGCAGCTTACAGATAATAAAAACACAAAGTAGAAAAAAATAAAACAATAATAAAATAACACACACACCCTATCCCTCCTCTGCAACAACATGCACTCAAACCAACAATTTCATGGGTTCTCCAGGGCCACTGGGAAAACCATGTCTTCGGGGCCTTACAAGAGTATGAGAGGGGCCAGTCTAATTTATGGAGGGATGTTCAAGAAAGTGGGAGCCATTATAGAGAATTGCTAGCTCATAATATGCCATACACTAAATACATACCTAGATACATAAAATATACCACTTTATGTCATTTTGGTTGGTTTTAATCCATGTATCACCAAGCTCTGCATTTTCATGCTTCTTCCCCAAAGGAACAACAAAACTATGATTGTTTTTGGTGAAAGATTATATACATGCATTTATTTTGGAAACAGAATACTGTCGTGAAAGGCCTTGCACACTACTGCTATTAAAATAAAAGGTCAAAAATCTTTTTTTTGAAAACAAAAAAAATTCAATCTCAATTCAGAAGCCCTGAAACTTTTGTTAGCATTTTACTTCTACCATTGCCAGGCAGTGATATAGTATGCCTAACCCAGTCAACAACAACTACTTCATGGACTCACCCGCCACTTTTGTTCGGATTTGCATGTTTTCTTGCAGAGCTGCCAGTGGTTCCAAGTACTCTGGTGCTTTTCCCGCAATGACTTCCTGTAGCTTTGCATCCACTTGGCTTAATCTCTCTTTGTAAAGTCTGAATATAATGAAAATAGAGTACATTATATTAAAGCCATACATAGAACAGTGTACAGTGATCCCCCGATCATTGCGAGGGTTCCGTTCCAGGACCCCCCGCAACGAGCGGGTTTTCGCGAAGTAGCGCTGCGGAAGTAAAAACACCATCTGCGCATGCGCAGATGGTGTTTTTACTTCCCAGCAGCGAGGAGCCGAAGATTGGGGTTTCCCCGCCGCCGACGCGAACTCCTCGCTGCTGCCGCGCCCGCCGCTCGCCCGCCCTGAAAGGGAAAGCCCCCCCAGGCCAGCTCCGATCCCCCCAGGCCGGCTCCGATCCCCCAGGCCGGCTCCGATCGTTTTAAAACAGGCGCGCCGCTTCTCCGCTGACTCCTGGCGAACTTCCCCGCTTTAGGAGTCAGCGGAGAAGCGGTGCGCCTGTTTTAAAAGATCAGAGCCGGCCTGGGGAGGCTTTCCAGCAACCCACGAGCCCGGGTTGGGGGCTCGTGGGTTGCTGGAAAGCCCCCCCAGGCCGGCTCCGATCTTTTAAAACAGGCGCGCCGCTTCTCCGCTGACTCCTGGCGAACTTCCCCGCTTTAGGAGTCAGGAGAAGACCCAGGGAAGCCGCCCAGCAGCTGATTTGCCCGGCGCCATCTACGCATGCATGCCCATAGAAAAAAGGGCACGCATGCGCAGATGGTGTTTTGACTTCCGGGTTGAAAAATCGCAAATTAGCCTGTTCGCAATGGTCGGGAACGCAATAACCGGGGGATCACTGTATTAATATTTCTGAGATCTTCTCAATCGGCACTAGGCATTCCTATGAAGCCCATCAGGTTAGAAGAAATTAGTAAGATTCAAAAACAGAGTGAAATATACATTAAATTACAGTCACATTTTTTTATTTAGACATTGTTTGGGCTCTTTTTGAAAGTGTTCAGAAATTGGTCATTCACTGAATGAGCCTTCTGGCAGAAAAGGGAAGCATTGCGGTAATTGTTATGGTTCGCTGTCTTTAAGAAAGGACTAAACTTTTAAAGTAAAATTAGCTACAAGGAGAAAAAAATTCAGAGACATCACTACCACCCTTTTTCAGTAAGAAGGAATGTCTCCTGAGACAAATTCCATCTTGAGGGATGTCCCATTTGTGGAAGCAGTATCCATACTTAAATCAGTGTCTTCCGCATTCTTCGAATAAATCTTTATCAGCATTTGCTGCTTTCAGGAAAACTAATAAAAAATAAATAATCAGCAAATAATATACAACTGTAAATAAAATACAGTCAAGCAGTCTGACGAGAAAATTAAGAATTTAGAGTAGTTTAAATGGGTCTAAAATAGTTAAGGCCCATCATTGCCATTATGTTCACATTGCTAATACATAAAGATTAAACAACTTCAGGGTCTACGATGAAATATTTTGCAAGGGCAGGCCATGATCATGGAAGCCAGTCCTATTTACACACAGAATAAGAATGGAAAGCTCTTCATGTAAAGAAGAATGTGAACATTTTACTTTGCCCAACACACGGAACAACTTCAATTTTCTCATTGCCCAGCCTCTTTCAAAATGAGATCAAGCAATTGTAAGAAGCAGAATACAACTGATAAGGTAAGAAGAGGCTAACTTCTCTTCCTGGTCTCCTAAATTTTTCTAGGCAAGAGATGGTTAACCTTTTCAGCACCAAGTGCCCAAACTGGAACATGCATGTGCGGCACAGCACCGGAACCCCGAAGAGGGCAGCTGCCCAGTGTGCATGTGCGTGGCGGCCAGCTGCTTTACAAGGTTCTGACATGCACATGTGCCATCCAGCTGGTCTAACATGCATGCACACTGGCCAGCTGCTCTCGTCCATGTTCTGGTGTGCCAGCAGGTCTTCCGGCAAAGACCAGCTTGTTGGCATGCATGCAAACACCAGAACCCAGAAGACCAGCTGGCGATGGCATGCATGTGTGTCACCTCTGGCACGTGTGCTATAGGTTCGCCATCACGTTTCTCTGCCAACAAGAACAAAAATACATGAACAAAATCCACCCACATACAATACAATTGTCTTATCAAACTGCCATTCTTCAGAAATCCCTGCGATATCCAAACAAATGCCCACCTGAATGTCTCTGGTATGCTTCAGAAGACAGAGTTAAATTAACAAATTAAAGTTGTAAAGTTTGTACAGTTGTAAACTTCCATTCGCTACCATCTCTACCCACCTGGATGTCTCAGGTATGCGTCAGAAGAGAGAGTTATAATTAACAAATGACAGCAGTAAAGTTTGCAGAGTTGTAAACTTCCATTCGCTACCATCTCTACCAGCAAGATCCATGAAAAGCTTGCAGTCTTCTGACTGCCAGCTGATTACAGTAGAAAGTTCCAAAAGCAGCCACCATTTCTGCAAATAGAATTGTGGGTGTGCTGAAAAAAGTGGCCACTTTCGGGAGGCAGTCACGGGGCCAAGTGATGAGTGGCCTTGCCCAACATGAGGTCTGCAGATCTTCAAAAAGTAAATGTGTGTTGGGTAAGGAGCAAGGTGCGGAGCAGGCACAAGCATTGTGGGGGTCCAGTGGTGTCAGATGGGGGAGAGAGGGGGGCAGAGCAACAGCTCTGTGGTCAGTTGTAAGGGCAAATATGGTGTTGCTGCAATAGCCATAACTTCAAAGCAGGACGGAGGGATCTGTTGTCATTTTTAATTTTTATTGTATCAGCAGGGAGGGAGGGAGGGAGGGAGGGAAAGAGAGTTCTCTAACATTTTTTTTGCATCAGAGACCTAAGAGGAATTATTTTTTAATCGTAACAATTCATAAACAACCAACAGTTTAAAAACTGTTGTTCTGTTGTAAGTTACTCTGAGATCTACCAAAAGCTAATGATTAGTCTTCTGCCCACTCTGATTTAGAAGGATATGTTAAAAAGTATTAAATTTATAGTTACCAGATAAAGTTCAAGATATTTTGTATTAAATTTATAGTTACCAGATAAAGGGAGACTAGTATAGATCTATTTCAAGCTATTTAGCTCTCATCAACTAGCCATACCCTTCTGGGATTCGAACCCAGGCTGCTTGCATATCAGGTAGATGTATTCACCTCTAAGCCATGTGTTCTCCTCGCTTTGACAGCTGTATCAGAACATACTATAATTTGTCACGAAAGGGACTGCCTGTGAAGGCTTCTGAAAAGCAAAAGAGAAGCAGCATGATCCTTCCAATATTTGGGTACATGAAGTTGCTGATAGAAAAAACACTTAATCTCTCCCATCAGTACAGCCAACAAAGTGAGAATAACCCATGTCTGAGGTTAATAAATCTACCTAATACGCAAGCAGCCTGGTTCGAATCCCAGAAGGGTATGGCTAGCTGATGGGACTACATAGCTTAAAATAGATCTATACTAGTCTCCCTTTATTTTTTTGTTGGTAAATATAAATTTAACACAAAATAGTTTTGTCCTGAAAGTGATTGCCTGAAAAGGCTCCTGGATTGGGGCTGAAAAGTGAGAGGGACGCAGTATGCTACTTACCATATTTGGGTGGACCAAGTTGCCCTGATAGAAAAAAAACACTTAAACTTGTTCACAACAGCTGAATTAGCATCTAAGAGAAGTTCTAGAGCATTGTTTTACTTACTGATCTTTGAGATCTGTAAACTGTTTTTCAAGATCAGACATCTCATCTAAACACTCCATTCTTCTTCTTTCACAATCTTCATCATCCATTTCTGCAATGAAAATTATACACTTTTACAAATACAGTATAACTAGTTTCTCTTCCAGTGTACTTTCTGGAATTGAACACACTCAAAACTGTAGAAATGGTGGTAGAGTTTAGGAGAAACCCTCCCATTCTATCACCTCTTACAATACTAGACAACACAGTATCAACAGTAGAGACCTTCAAATTTCTAGTTTCTATTGTATGTCAAGACCTAACACCTAACATCAAAAACATCATCAAAAAAGCACAACAAAGAATGTTCTTTCTGCGTCAACTCAGGATGGTCAAACTGCCCAAGGAGCTGCTGATACAGTTCTACAGAAGAATTATTGAGTTTGTCATCTGCACTTCTATAGCTGTCTGGAGGTACAACCCATCAAAACAGACACAGACTTCAGAACATAATCAGAACTGCAGAAAAAACAGATACAACATATACAATTATTTCTGTATCTCTGTATTCTTTGATTAATCTTATGAAAGAACTAAATTGATAAGCATAAATTTCATCTCACAGCCAACTATGTTATACAGGTAGCCTTTGACTCAGCTACCACCAGAAATTACACTTACCATCCTGTTCTAAATTATGACACCCGCACATGCACCCAGGCTCACATACCCATATTTTGGACACTTGGCAACTAGCTCACCTTTTTGCCAGTATAAACAATGATAATTTCTTATGGTTCCATAAATTCATGATAATGAAGTGTGGCGAGTTCTATAAAACAAACTCCGTACGCCTACAGCAACATTTTAATTTGCTCTCTGGCAATCTATTAATCTATGCAATTCAAAGGTTTCATGAATAACCCTATGCCATTGCCTTAACTGATAAAGCAACCTCAAACTTTTGCTATTGTAGGCCTGTAGCAACAGCAAAACTTTACTTACAAACGAAGATCCACAAAAATATTTGTTCATGTATTGGATATTATGTGTCATCCCTAGCAGAAGATAACAGTTACGAGAATATTTCTTTCTTTCATTGTTGCATTCTTCCCTTTCCATCAACACTTCATCATCTCACCCAGGTAAACACATCCAAGGATAAACATTTTCTACACAACATCACTTCTTTATTCAGACAGCAACAACCTAAAACATATACATGACTTCAGCTTGCATCAGTATGGTGATGAACACTCAATTCAATATATACTATGCCAAGTTTGCATATTACAAAATCAAGATCGTAATCTAAGCTGCACCTTTTAGCCATTCAAGATGTTTAGTATACATTTCCTATTCCATATTCATAAGCTAAGATTCTGTTTCTCCCATAATACAAATGGAAGACTGATGACAATAAATGATGCCTTTGGGCAACCCATTTAAACCGTTTGTTGTTTTGCCAAAATTTGAAATAGAAACCACCTCCTGTTGATTTACATATCACTCAAAAACATACCTCAAAGTATTTTTTCAATGTTGTTTACACCCTCAATTGCAAAGATCTGTCCCCCTACAAATTTACACTCTCCCTTTCTCTTCTTCAGTTGTAAAAAAGCGATCAGAAGCTCATCTGAATGCTAAACTTCAATTTGCACTGAAACAAGTCACAAATATTGAAAAGTGTTTCATACATATCACTGTATATTTGTTTTGTTAAACTAGTATTATACTATTTTCCCAAGAATTTAAAGTGGCCCATACAATGCTACATGTTCAATCAGCATCTTTGTGAGATGAGTTAATATCAGAAACAATGTATTGGCTTAAATGATCTTTTGGGCCCAAGACGGATTTCAACATTTTTCTTACAACATAAAGCATGTAGACATTAGAAGCAGGTTTTATTCTTGACGCTTTAAAATATGATTTTATAAGTTGCTCAATGGCAGCCACTTTCACCCCTCCAAATTAATGGTTAATAAAGTCAAAATAATACTACAGAGAGGGGCGGCATACAAATCTAATAAATAAATAAATAAAATGAGAATTACAGTGGTACCTCTAGCTAAGAACGCCTCTACTCTAGATAAGAACCGGGTGTTCAAGATTTTTTTGCCTCTTCTTAAGAACTATTTTCTATTTAAGAACCCGAGCCTGGAAAAATTTCCCAGGAAATTTGAGAGTGGCATGAAGGCCCAGCCAGTTTCCTGCCATTCCCCCTTTAATCCCGGCCATCTCAGGCTTTTCTAGGTTGCCAGAGGAGCCTTTCGGTGGCACTTAAGGAGGCTTTGGCAGTCCAGAGCAAACAAAGCATTTTCCTTTCTCTGTGCGCTTGGAGAGGGAATAAACCTCTGCCAGCACCGAGAAAAGAAACGCTCCCTTCACTCTGGGTAGCCCAGAGTGAACAGAGTGTTTTCCTTTCTCTGGGCACTTGGAGAGGGAATAAACTATTTCGCTGTGGAGACTCTCTCGCGCTGCCTCCCACACACCCGGCGCAAAGGTGCCTCCCAGAGCATCTGGGCATGGAAAGGCAAAAGGGGGCACTTCTCCCTAGCTACATCAACTCGGCTTCAGCCAAACTGAGGAGTCACCACAGTGAAGGAAAGACGCCGGCTACAAAGCAAACGATTGAGAGGAGAGGGCAACCTTTCAGCATGGGAAGGAAAAGGAAGCAGGAAGCAGCAGCAGCCACCTTTTCGGCCAAAGGAGCGGGAGATTCCCCCCTCTCAGCTGCCTGGGTTTCTCTCTATGGTGCAGTGTATGGGAGGCAGCCTCGCGCTGGGTGTATGGGAGGTGTGTGCTCCTCACCACCTCACCACCCCTCTTTTTTTTTAAGCCTTAATTTTTTGGATTTTTTTAAGCCTTAATTTTTTGGATTTTTTTAATCCCCCTTCACCTCACCTTCTTCCTTTGGCAGTAACTGTCCTCCTCCTCCCACCCAAATTCTGAGCTTTTATTTCTTTCCTAATGGGTTTGCACGCATTGTTTGCTTTTACATTGATTCCTATGGGGAAAATTGCTTCTACTTACAAACTTTTCTACTTAAGAACCTGGTCATGGAACGAATTAAGTTCTTAAGTAGAGGTACCCCTGTATTTGAAACCAAGACAGTTTGGCTACTTTACATTACTCGTAAGACACTAGCATACCATTATCTGGAAGTGGATTCTGTGTCAGCTGCCTATTTGAGGAAGTGCTGTTGACAGGACGCCTAAAAAGCTTAGAGCGCAATAATTTGTTGGATAGCCTCCCCTGGTATACATCAGCTCAGACTTTTATGATCTTGAGGAAATGGTTTGGAAGGGTAGAAGATCTTGCACCTAGGCAATCTATCCTGTTTCTGGAAAGTAGAGTGATTGGTACATCAAGAGCAACCCAACTTGTCCATATAGTCTTGTCAAATGCAAGAAATAAGGGAACTCACCCTCCCACCGTCTTTCACCTCAAAGTCTCTCCTGAACTCCCTACATTGTTAATTTTATATCCCTTTTTTGCCTAGTATTCCTTCTTCCAATCAATCAAATGTGTAAGGTAGCTGACAGAAAATCAGACCCAAAATTATATTAAGTTTCCTTTAATGTTCAATATTTATTCTGTAGCTTTTATGTAATTTTAACTGTTTTATTTAATGTCTATGTCTTTAATAGTACTTGTGCATCTTATATACAGTATTTTTCGGAGTGTAAGACACACTGAAGTATAAGATGCACTTTAGGGGGGGGGGGTTTGGGGGGGAAAGATGGAATTCTGCCTACCAGGTATTCATCTGGCTAGTCCTCAGCCTGGCCAGCTTCAGCATGTTAGCTCATTCACTGGTTTTGAGGTTGAGGATGATGGGGAATAAGTTTCTAAAGCACAGCTGATTGTTAGAGGGAGCAGCAATTAGAAAAGCAGGCAAAGCACAAAAGATGGCTTCACTTGTGTTTGGGCTGAAAAACAACTTCAAAAGACACACCTGATCCTCAGAGGGAGCTTCAGTGACTACAGCAGGCACAGCAGGAAAGGGATAAGAGAAGGCAGCAGCTGTTCCAGGTAGCCATTTTGGGCACCATGCAAGTGTTTACAGGAGAAAAATGCAATGTGAGGAGCCCAAAAACACAAGCCATTGTCAGTAGCAATCTCTGCAGCCAGGAAGAAGATGTATAGAGGCTGAAGGGTAGGGGCAGGCAAGTGGGCTGGGCTACATTCAGAATATAAGACACACCCAAATTTTCAGTCTCTTTTAGGAGGGAAAAAAGTGCATCTTATACTCCTATAAATATGGTAGTTTTTAATTGTTTAAGAGCTTATAGTTTATAGTTTTTTAGATTTGTATGCCGCCCCTCTCCGAAGACTCGGGGCAGCTCACAGCATAGCAATAATACAATACATTACAAATCTAACAATAAAAAATTAGATCCATTTAAAAGACATTAATAACATAATAAAACCCCTAACTATGCAGTCACACACATTCAACCTAATCTATCATGCAGTAAGGCCAAAAATATAATAAAAAGGGGAAAGATGGTAATTATCCCCATGCCTGGTGACAAAAGTGGGTCTTGAGCATTTTACGCAAGGCGAGGAGGGTTTAAATGGATATTTTCCCTTGACCAGTGGATTTTTTTTTTAATTTGAAATTTTTATTTTTGTCATTTCTATCAAATTTGTGGAGTACTGTATTAACAGGTTATACAGTATGCCCATCTAAGAGAAGCAATGTGATATATTCACAAATTTGGGCAGTAAATGTTCTAATTTGTTTTTCTGATTCATTTTCTTCCACAATTAAAAACTGAGTTTATCAAATACACATTGGAGAAAATTCAGAATCTCCTGGATTCGCTAATTAATACGTCTTTAAAATATGTAATGGAAAAAACCGATGTGGAAGGGTATTAATGTTAACAATTAGACATTCTAATAATTTTATTGCATTAATTGTTCTTGACATTAAAAACCATCCCAGAGTTTTTAAAAAGTGTTTTAGACATCAATTTTATTAAGCTCTGTATAAGATAATTATACCTACTGTGGAAACCCAATTTCATCAGTTATTTAATTCAAGGCATTAATGAAAGTCTTTAGAACCCTGGCTTTCTGTTTTGTGCGAATGCAGCCTCCAATTCCAAAGGATCTATGACTGGCTTGTGGCTGGCATAATTAAAGCGTCTTTTCAGCAGTACAAAGAAAATTAAGGGGTGAATCATTCCATTTATTATATATTCCCCCATTCTTCCTTGAAAAGTGCTGTTCCGAAGTGTTCCAAGAATATGAGATTCTGTATTTAGAGGCATCTTCTTATCAGCAGTATAATTAGTTCAGGGTTTCTCAACCTTAAAAACTTCTGTTGACTTAAATTGCCAGAATTTCTTAGCCATCATTATCTTAAAATTGCCAAGGTTGAGAAATGCTGAGTAGACATAGACCTACTAAAGCTAAAGACCCGGATTGTGGGGGCAATATGCTGGCTCTGTTAAAAAGTGCTATTGCTAACATGTTGCAAGCTGCCCTGAGTCTAAGGAGAAGGGCGGCATAAAAATTGAATAAATAAAATAAATAAATAAATAAAATAAATAAAGGGATTTCCTCCAACTGTTAAGATTGTATGCCACAAAATATTACTTCAGATCTGTTTTGTAAACTGATAGAGATGACCGTGTGACCCAAAGATTAAAAAAATATTTCCCATTCCAATAAATTGTAATAAGATTTTATTCCTATCTGTCTGGATTGACACCAGAATAAAGAGCAGTTATGAAAAAGAGGAATTTTGGTGCCTCCTCATTATTGAAACTGGAGGAGGAGACTTGAGAGCATACTATTATACTTTTATAAGTCTTAGGAATGCTGGTGGATGATGTTGTTAGCAGTATATAGTGAAATAAAGTTTTATTCCTAATTAGTAGAAAAGCATGCATGTCAACGTGTAGCAGCACTAGTTGGCCTGGTCTAAGTTTATAGGGCAATGACTGGTTAGGCCCTGATGGAAGAATTCCAGGTTGTAAGGTAGACTGAGAAACCGGGGTCACTTTCCAAAGGCTATTAACTATAAACCTTTTCCATAGTCTTGTTAAGAAAACTGCAGGGGTCTATGAAGTCATCAGTAATCAAACCCAACTTGATTTTAAAGAAGGATGCAATGGACAGAAAAAAATCTCTCTACAATAGCATCTGTGAATGTGAATATATTGTGGGTGCAAGACATCCTTAGTATCCTTCCCATGGAATATATTTATTCATACTGTATTTTAGCTTAATAAAAATAAGCAACATTAATTACAGTAACTAATTCGTTGCATTTATTCCTGCAGTATCTAAATATATGATATGCACTGAATATAAATTATTATTTAAATGTACATTCTATCATTCCTCCAGGATTGGTAGACCCATATTCTACATTCACTTATGGACACTCCCTGGTCCCAGTCCAATGCCTAATACCATAGGATGCCACAGGTATAAAGTCTAAAATGCTAAAATGAACAATCATATTCTGAGATGGATTTTCATTGAGCTCACTTTGCTTTACTTCTAAGTACCCAAGACATACTTGGTAGAAAAACAATGAAGATAAGAATTCCATATTAGGCATATCAACTTGTGAGGTTTTTTTTTAAAAAAAATACAAACATATCTAATATTTCTTCCTCCTCCTATTTTCCCAAAAACCCTATGAGGTGAGGTGAGCTTTAGAACTATGGACCGAAGGTATTGAATAAAAATACCGAAGGTATTGAATAAAAAGACAAATATAAGCTTTAACTTACTGTTCTGCAGCTTGTTTTATGCTTAATTTATTTATTTGTGCACTGAAACCATTATCGTTTAGCCATAATAGCAATAGCATTTAGACTTTTATGCCGCTTCACAGTGCTTTACAGCCCTCTCCAAGTGGTTTACAGAGTCAGCATATATTGCCCCTACAATCTGGGTTTTCATTTTACCCACCTCGGAAGGATGGAAAGCTGAGTCAACCTTGACTAACCCCAAATACAGGATAGAAAAAATGCCTTGTGAACATTTCTCAGACAAACAAATATGGGGCATTCCAAAGATTTCGGTACACAAGAGGAAAAAATAACAATAAGAGGCTTCAACAAACTAATATTCAAGTTATATGGGCCCATTATTGTTCTATTATTGTTATTGTTCTGTTTTTTGTATATGCTGTGAGCAAATCCAATTAAATAATAAAACAGCAATGGCAATACACAAAGCTACTTGGTTATGTAGCTAGTGTTGGTTATGACCTATGAAGCCCTACATGGCAAGGGACCAGATTACTTATGGGACCGCCTCCTTCCGCATGAATCCCAGCAACCAGTTAGGTCCCATAGTCGGCCTTCTACAGGTCCCGTCAACTAGACAATGTCGCTTGGCAGGACCTAAGGGAAGAGCCTTCTCGGGGGGGGGGGGCGCTCTGGAATCAGCTCCCCCCCCCAGGAGATTCGCACTGCCCCCACCATGCTCGACTTTTGTAAGTCTTAAGACTCACCTATGCCACCAGGCTTGGGATCATTAGATTCTGCCCCCTGTCCGATGAATGTATAGTGAGTTTGTTGATTGAATGGATATGTGCGTACTTTAATTGGTTCTTTAGCTTTTAGATGTAACTTTTAATTAATTAGATTTAGATTTAATTGGATTTGTAAGCTGCCCCTCTCTGAGGACTCGGGACGGCTCACAGCATGTACAGAAAAACAAGAAACAACAATAACAATCCAATTAATACATTAAAATCAATATCATTCATTCAATAATCAAACTAAAGCATTCATTGGTCAGGGGGGAAGATCTAAGAAACCCCAGGCCTGGCGGAAAAGATGAGTTTTTAAACACTTTCAGAAGGCATGGAGGGTGGGGGCAGTACAAATCTCCGGAGGGAGCTGATTCCAGAGGGCCGGGGCCCCCACAGAGAAGGCTCTTCCCCTAGGACCCGCCAGCCGACATTGTTTGGTCGACGGGACCCTAAGGAGACCAACTCTGTGGGACCTCATTGGTCGCTGGGATTTGTGTGGCAGAAATCGGTCTCGAAGATAGGCGGTCTCAGAGATAATTAATTGGATTTTGATGTATATTATCTTTTTTATATGTTGTAAGCTGCCCCGAGTGGTCGAAGAGGGAGGGGCGGCATATAAATCCAATAAAACTTAAACTACTTGGTATTTAAAAGGAAGAGAGAGAAAAACAGCAAAACAACAAAACTCCAGCCTCTATATTAGTTCAATCTTGCAATTCAGTCCATTAAAGTAGTGTTTCCCAACCATGGCAACTTGAAGACATCTGGACTTCAACTCCCAGAATTCCCCAGCCAGCATTCGCTGGCTGGGGAATTCTGGGAGTTGAAGTCCAGATCTCTTCAAGTTGGCAAGGTTGGGAAACACTGCATTAAAGCCACCAGCCCAAGAATTGCCTATCTGTCTGAATGCAATTGTGGCATTCTTTTTTTTTTTCAATCCCCCTTGGTTGCTAACACCAAATCAACTTTTTTGAAAGCTTATAGAAATTCCTCCGTGTTGGGGGGGGGGGGGGAAGCTGGCTGCAGACAATACACCACACCGTACATTTAATACCACCGAATGAGGGGAGGGGGCGGGAATTAGAGCCAAAGAAGAGTAGAGCTCTCCCCAATGAGCCCGGGAGGAAACTTCTGAGCAAAGTGAAGCCGTTGCCTCGCCCGCCCAGGTGAGGGGGCGTAGTGGGAAGCGGGGGAGGGGAGGGGGCTTTTCCTAACCAGGCGCCCGCGGCGAAGGAATGGGAGGAAATACCGAAAGGGGCCACAAGGGTTGCAAAAAAGCCGCGGAATCGCCCCGGCACACCTACAAGAGCCGGGCGGGGCGGGGCTGAGCCCTCCCTTCTGCTGCCCCCATCTAACCCCAAAGCGAGGCGGATCCGCTCCAGCATGTGCCGCCCAAGGGGAGCCCTTGTTCCCCGCTTTCACCTGAGCTGTCGCCCTCCTCGGAGACGGACGAGCTCTCCGACTCCTCTTCCTCGGAGCTGCTGCCCTCGTTCTCCCCGTAGTCCACCTCCATGTCATCGTGGTTGTTTTCTTTCTTCTCCCTCGAGTGGACCGGCATCGCGCTCGGCAAGACAGACGCCCGGCGTCACCCGCTTGGAGACCCAGGACGGCAGCTTTCGCCAGCCCGGCCCTCTAAAGGCGACCAAGCTCCGCCCCCCACCCGAAACCCCGCCATCCACCCTTTAGGGCCTCACCCACTCGACCCGCCTCTCGGGCGCTCATTGGTGGCGACGCCTGGCCGGCGGAGCGGGGTTTCGTAGTCGGGCGTGGTTGATTGGGGGGGGGGGGGTTGTTCTGCGTTGTGGAGGATTTCGGGATATGTAGTCTTTCGCGGGAAGGCGTGTAGATTCCAACTTAGGTCAGGGGTAGGCAAAGTGGGCTCTTCTATGACTTGTGGACTTCAACTCCCAGAATTCCTGAGCCAATCGTGCAAGCTCAGGAATTCTGGGAGTTGAAGTCCACAAGTCACAGAAGCGCCAACTTTACCTACCTCTGCACTGGTAGTAAGAAGTATGGCAGGAGTGGGTTGAAAAGAGGCTGCTGAAGAGTCTTAAGGCGTTTTAAACAGAAATTTGAAGCAGGGAGATTAACGCTATTTTCATCTGTGTTTGAAATTTAAAAAACAAAATTGGTGAGAGGAACAATAGCCACCGATTGATTTCTCCTCCCAGCAGGAAGCTTTCAGGCACATTCTCCTTTAATAACATTTAGCATTTAGACATACAGTATATCACTTCACAGTGCTTTACAGGCCAGCCCTCTCTAAGCGGTTTACAAAGAGTCAAGGTATTGCCCCCAACAATCTGGGTCCTCATTTTACCGACCTAGGAAGGATGGAAGGCTGAGTCAATCTTGAGCCTACTGAGATTTGATCTGTTGGCAGCCGGTGATCAGCAGAAGTAGCTTGCAGTACTGCACTCTAACCACTGCGCCACTGAGGCCCTGCATTTAGGTTATTAAACCTAAATGCAAAGCTGGCTGAGGATTTCTGGGAGTTGAAGTCCACAAGTCAGAAAGTTGCCAAGGTTGGAGACCCCTGATTTAGGTAACCAGGGGAAACCCGTGGGCAAAGACAGCATCTACTCCACTTCCCTAGGAGATGCTCACTTGCTCTGGATTCTGTAGTAGGTGAAATGATTAAGCCCAATAGCGCTCCCAGAGGCTGAAGTGAGTTGATGCAGCGTCACATTTTGTATCCTCACCCCATAACATCCAGAGCGAAAGTTTTTAAAATCACGACTTATCATTGGCAATTGGCTGGTTAATGCCACACATTAAAGGCATAAAACTATGTTTCCATCAGAGATGTGAGGCCCAGTCCTAAATGCACAAAATTTGGGGAGTGATGGAGGTTGTTTTTCAAGGACTCATTAACATGAGCCACAGTGGTGCAGTGGTTAGAGTCAGAATTGCAGGCTACATCTGCTGACTACCAGCTGCCTGAAATTTGGCAGTTCAAATCTCACCAGGCTCAAGATTAACTCAGGCTTCCATCCTTCTGAGGTGGACAAAATGAGGATTCAGATTGCTGGGGACAATATGCTGACTCTGTAAACTACTTAGAGAGGGCTGTACAGCACTGTGAAGCGGTATATACTAATAATAACAACAGAGTTGGAAGTCCAACCCCCTGCTTGGGCAGGAGACCCTACACTACTTCAGACAAATTTTTACATCCTAGATGCCCAGTTTTATGAATGGGGTGAATGTGTATGGCTGTGATTGTCTTCTATTCCTTATGGGGTTTTTCGTTTTATAACATTTTAGTTTTAGAAATGTTTGACTTTTTATCATTGTTGTAAGCTGCCCTGAATCCTTTGGGATTGACATAGAAGTCAAATAAACAAACAAATAATAAATAAATGAAAATATAAATAAATAAATAATTATCTAACATCTTCTTTAAAACTTCCAGTGCTGGAGCAATCATAACTTCTGGAGGGAAACCGTTCCACTAATCAATTCTTCTGTCAAGAATTTTCTCCTTAGTTCCAAGTTGCTTCTCTCCTTGATTAGTTTCCACCCATTGCTTTTTGTTCTACCCTCAGGTGCTTTGGAGAATAGTTTCACTTCCTCATCTTTGTGGCAACTCCTGAGGTATTGGAACACTGCTAGCATGTCTCCCCTGGTCTGTATTTTCATTAAACTAGCCATGCCCAGTTCCTGCAACCGTTCTACATATGTTTTAGCTCCCAGTCCCCTAATCATTTTTGTTGCTCTTCTCTGCACTCTTTTTAGAGTCTCGACATTCTTTTTACATCGTGGTGACCAAAACTGAATTCAGTATTCCAAGTGTAATATAATACCGTGTTTCCCCGATAGTAAGACCCCCCCGATTGTAAGACATATGGGGGGTTTCAGGGGGGTCGGCTTATATAAGCCATACCCCGAAAGTAAGACATATGTCTTACTTTCGGGGAAACACGGTAGATAAACGGTATTGCGGGGGGGGCGATGACATTGCTTCCAAGCTCCCCGCGCGCCCCTCGCCTTCGCTCGCCGCGGCACCACCGCCTCTTCCCCTGCCGAGGCTCAGCTGCAAGCGGCCAGCGAGGCCGATCGGCTCCGAGGCGAGCGGCCGGAGCTGCGCCCTCCTTCGCCCGCCTCCTTTCCGCTCGCCTCGGAGCCGAGCGGCCTCGCTGGCCGCTTACAGCTGAGCCTCGGCAGGGGAAGAGGCGGTGGCGCCGCGGCGAGCGAAGGCGAGGGGCGCGCAGGGAGCTGCCGGAAAGGAGGCTGGTGAAGGAGGGCGCAGCTCCGGCCGCTCGCCTCGGAGCCGATCGGCCTCGCTGGCCGCTTCCACTGCCGAGGCTCAACTGCAAGCGGCCAGCGAGGCCGAGCGGCTCCGAGGCGAGCGGCCGGAGCTGCGCCCTCCTTCACCAGCCTCCTTTCCGGCAGCTCCCTGCGCGCCCCTCGCCTTCGCTCGCTGCGGCGCCACCGCCTCTTCCCCTGCCGAGGCTCAGCTGCAAGCGGCCAGCGAGGCTGCTCGGCTCCAAGGTGAGCGGCCGGAGCTGCGCCCTCCTTTGCCCGCCTCCTTTCCGCTCGCCTCGGAGCCGCTCGGCCTCGCTGGCCGCTTGCAGCTGAGCCTCGGCAGGGGAAGAGGCGGTGGCGCCGTGGCGAGCGAAGGCGAGGGGCGCGCAGGGAGCTGCCGGAAAGGAGGCGGGCGAAGGAGGGCACAGCGGCGGCCGCTCACCCTTTTTGACTGCCCATCCACCCCTTGACCTGCCTTTAGCCAGCCAGCCGAGCGTCCGTGTCTCCGCGGAGTTGGCCTCCCCTGCCGAGAAACATTGCCGGGAGCGGCGAGGGGATGCTCCGTGCAACCCGCCGAATGTCGAGGTCGGCGCCCGCCTCCTTTCCGGCAGCTCCCCGCGCCCGAAGACGAGCCAGCCCCGGTGCCCGGGACAATGTAAGACATACCCCCAAAGTAAGACACAGTGGGGCTTTTGGGGGTAAAAAGATAGTAAGACACTGCCTTACTATCAGGGAAACACGGTATAAGTCTTTAAAAAAACTCTGTATTGTGGCATTCCATGTTTTTTATAATAACATTAGTTTTAATTTGATAATCCAGGTATAGAGTAATTCACTTAACTGCCCTGTTTAGCAACCATTCAAATTACAATAGTGCTGAAATGATTTATGGCCAGTCCCCACATTTACAACTGTCAGAGTGTCCCACAGTCATGTGATTACAGTGGTGGGTTTCTACTGGTTCGCCCCAGTTTGGGCGAACCATAGCAGCAGCAGGAGGAGGAGGCTCCACCCACTCGTATGTCATCACGGACATTCTACATATGTGAAGAAGTTTTTGCACATGCCCCAAAGCGTCACACCCACGCACACTCTTATTCCCGAACCAGTAGCAAAAGTAAGTGAAACCCACCAATGCGTGATCACCATATTCTTGAGCTGCAGTCCAGAGCATCCTTGGTGGCAAGAAAGCCCATGGAAAAGGATAAATCTACAGCAATTGTAAACAAACATCAATTTTAAAAATTTCTTCTATATCCCCTTAAAGTTGGCCTTATAACTGTTTTTATTGTTACAAATAACTCAAAGCAGTGGGCATATCCAATGTATGCTGACCAATTCCCAACCACTCTGGGTAGATGACAACGATCAAAACAATGAAAATTAATAAAACATAAAAGATGGCAACTTAATGCTAGTACACCATATAAATCAACTCATTTAGAATTGTACTAATATATCTTACAATTTGAAATACATTAACAGAAACAAAATTTAGTAGTTTTGTAGGGTTTTTTTCCATTTAATAATTAAGCTAAGCCAATTTTGAAGGGAAAATGTTATCACTGCCATAGGGAGACCCCAACTCATTTTTATTTATTTCAGAAGGATTAAAGCTTAAAAGGAGTACATATTGTACAGCCACTTGGGTGGCCACATTCTTTACTGTGATGTGTGTGCTTAGGGCTTTAAATGGGAAGGAATTAGTAGAATAGGCAATTTAGAAGCAAAAGGAAGCAAAGGGACAGACATAGTAAAAGTAAGATCATAGATAAAAATGAAAAGAACCATAAGCATTTTCAAGAAAGCTGTATCCTGTATGGATGAGAAATATAATACGTATAGATATTTTTATTTAAACCCCATGCATCTTAATCCAAAACTATAAGAAGTGCTACAGCAATATAATGGTGGTATTTTGAAGGACATGCTAAGATTACACACCTGTATTACAAGAGCATTATATGCAAACTTTTGAACCAGTGTATGTTATTAGTTATTAAAATAAAATAGGAATATTTTAATAAATTACCATTAACTAACTTTGTAACACAAGTCTATTTTTTTCCTTCTCCTTTACCTGAAAACACAAATAATGGTATTTAGCAATTGTTACCAACAAAGGAGCAGGGCAAGTTCCTTTTAACCAGATGCATGTGGAAATCACTGTTAGTCAATAGGTAGAAACTAGTAAAGTTTAATCCACACACACTTGTATTTCATTACTGTATGATATGATACACGTCTTGTCAGTTGCCTATCCCCACAGATGCCAAACTCGATAGCTGATACAGCCAAGTATATGATGGAAGTAGCAAGAATGATGGGTAACAGGGTGTCCCTAAATTGGGCAGAGTAGTAGATAAAGAAAAAAGAAAAATAGTTATTGCATACAAGTCTCAAGGTGTGGAAAAACCCAAATAATATTTGGTTTGCATTCAAATGACATGATGAGCTGCAAAGCTTGGTCAAATAGTAGAATGTCATGCAAATATAGATGAAACTTGGAAAGGAATTCCTTTAGTTTTGTGTTTTGTGAGTTTTGTGGTTAGAACAAAATTAGAATCTCTTGATTGGGGTGACAAACAGTATAGACAAAACTTTCTCAACTAAAAAACTTTAGTTATGAAGACACATAGTATCTATTTTAATGCTAGATTCCAAACTGAATTAAGCTTGGCCAGTATGAGACATAGGAAAACAAGATTAAGACACCAGGCAAGAAATCTTGGAGAGTATTAGAGCTGGATGACTTTGGGCCAGTCATTTTCTCTCAGCCCAACTCATTTCACAGGGTGGTGGTTGTGTGGAAAATAAGAGGAAGGCGTGATGGATATATTCACCACCTTGAGTTATTCATAAAAACAATAAAGGCGGGTCACAAATAAATAAATAAACATTTATTCTTACCAGGAATGGAAACTCAAATCTTGACTAAGCAAGATTTGTACACGTCACTATTTGCCATATATAATGACTAATTTGGTGAGTGTCAAGAATCACATTTAAACTTTCAGAGAGTTTAATGAAGCTTGAAAATTGCTCACCCAATTTCAGTCCACATTGTAGGAAGATAGAGGACTGATTATACCAGTGCAACCACATACCCTATATCAGTGATGGTAAACTTTTTTTTCCTTGGGTGCCGAAAGAACATGGGCGTGAGCAATTGTGCATGTGTGAGTGCCCACACCCATAATTCAATGCCTGGGGAGGGGAAAAACAGCCTCCCCTGCCCCCTGGAGGCCCTCTGGAGGCTGGAAATGGCCTGTTTCCCAGCTTCTGATGGGCCTAATAGGCTTGTGTTTTGCCCTCTCCTGGAGCCAAGGGATGGTAAAAATGCCGTCTCCCATTCCCCCAGAGGTTCTCTGGAAACCAAAAACGGCCAAGAGCCTCTGTGCGAGCCAAATCTCAGCCGGCCAGCACACACATGCACATTGGAGCTGAGCTAGGGCAACGGCTCACATGCCAGCAGATATGGCTCCATGTGGCACTCATGCCATAGGTTCGTCATCACTGCCCTATATTGTCTGTTGCACATTATGTCATTTGCTGTGTAGCAGAGGGGTTATATAGGAGAAATTCTCTCTGGTGATTTTTACATTTGGGGTTTTTTTTATATGTGACAAGCCTTTCTTAAAACAAAGGACTTGCCATAGGATTGGAGCTCCATAGACTTGATTTGAAGAAGATAAATTTAAGTCTGAATATATAATCTGGACCATGGCAGCAAAGCACTTTTCTGGCTCTTTGCTGCCATCGACTGGTTGCTCAGATTTTTTTTGTAAATCCTGTATGGTACTTGGAGTCTGTGGAGAGGGGTGGCATACAAATCTAATAAATAATAATAATCATTGACACATTATTCTAATAATAAAAATAATCTTTTTATTCTTTTTCCGCCAATGTTTATATATTGAATTCCGGAATCATACCATTACACCAGAGGTCTCCAAACTTGGCAACTTTAAGACTTGTGGACTTCAATTCCCAGAATTCTCCAGCCAGCTAAGCTGGCTGGAGAATTCTGGGAATTGAAGTCCACAAGTCTTAAAGCTGCCAAGTTTGGGGACCTTTGCATTACACTTTTGCTAGGCTGTTTGTTTAAAGCTTTGCACACCCAAAATAGGCAAAAGTTAGCACAGAATCTTTTAGTGCAGGAGTAGGCAAAGTTGGTTCTTCTGTGACATGTGGACTTCAACTCCCAGAATTCCTGAGCTTGCAAGATTGGTTCAGGAATTCTGGGACTTGAAGTCCCCAAGTCATAGAAGAGCCAACTTTGCCTTACCGTTTTAGTGGAAGGGATTTCTTAGGACCAAAACGGGAATCCCAGACTACGCGCACCACTTGTGGCAAGTCTTCGGAGAAGGGCGGCATACAAGTCTAATAAATTATTATTATTATTATTATTATTATTATTATTATTATTATTATTTATTATTATTGTTGTTGTTGTTGTTTTGTTGTTGTTATAGTTATTATTAATAATAATAATAATAATAATGATGATGATGATGATGAGAACAACTACTTAATATCAAGCTACGACATCGGTCTTCGAAGAAATTCCGAGAGAAAATCAACCGGTCTGTACCCCCACCCCTTCCACCCATCCCGTCCAAAAGAATCCATAAAGACAAAAGAAGTATCTGATGACCTAAAAAGCAAGCGACGATTGAGAGAGAAAGAGAGGCGGATAAACAAGTCTCCCAGCGATGACGTTCAAAGGAAAGGCGTTGTCATGGGGACCTCCGTGTTCGCGCCCGACGGCTGTCGTGAAAGGAGACGGAACACTCGGGGCGTAGGGAAGGAGGAGGAGAAGGAGGAGCGCGATGTTGCGCGGGGGGGAAGCCTAACGCCATCTCCCCACCTCCAGTCTCCCGGTCCTGCGCTTCGCTGGGATTGCGCCGGCCGCACCCCCTTGGCATCGAAGCCTCGAGGCGGCGCCTCGGCTATGTAGGGAAAGCCGAATCGCGGAGGGGGGGCCGGATTTCAAGGCCGCGGCTCTCTCCTCCCGAGCTTTCGAGGGGGGGCGGGAAAGGGGGGAGTCCCCGGCGGCGATTGCTGCACCGGGAACCGCGACGACCCGTCCCCGATCGCTCTCGGCGGCCGGGATGTTCTCCAAGAAACCTCACGGCGATGTGCGGAAATCCACCCAGAAGGTGCTGGATACCCGCAAGGACCCACTGACCCGGCTGAAGCACCTGCGCGTGGTTATAGGTGAGGAAAGGCTGGGGAGAAAGCGGCCTTGACGGGCTGAGGTGCGGGGCCCTCAGGGAAGGGATGCTGTCTCTGTGTGTCACTCTCTCTCTGTCTCTCTGGACCAGGTTGTGTGTAGCCTGAGGCAAGGACCGGGTCCTCTTTTTGCGCAGGGAGCTCTTTTCCCAACCTTGGCAACTTGAAGATATTTGGACTTCAACTCCCAGAATTCCCCAGCCAGCGAATGCTGGCTGGGGAATTCTGGGAGTTGAAGTCCAGATATCTTCAAGTTGCCAAGGTTGGGAAACACTGCTCTACACAGCCTTTTGATTCTTTTTGAGGAGAATTAATTCACCTGAGGGGAGTGTCCCAATAGTGCATTGGGGTGTGGAAAAGCAGGTGCTTTCTCTCCCCCCCCCCCCCCATGAGTCCCAAGAAGTTCCTAAGCTTTGTTGGCATAACAACTGAGAGCAATTATGGTTGAGGCCAAAATCAGGGAACAGTTAGCTGAAATAGAATAGAATAGTTTAAGTTTATTGGATTTATATATGCCGCCCCTCTCCGAGGACTCTAAAATAGAATTCTTTATTGGCCAAGTGTGATTGGAGACACAAGGGATTTGTCTTTGGTGCTTATAATATCAGTGTACATAAAATAAGAGATACATTTGTCAAGGATCATGAGGTACAACACTTAACGATTGTCATAGGGGTCAAATAAGCAATGAAAGAATCAATATCAATAAAAATCTTAAGGACACAAGCAACAAGTTACAGTCATAAGTGGGAGGAAATAGGATATAGGAATGATGAGAAAAAACTGGTAGTAATAGTAGTGCAGACTTAGTAAATAGCTTGACAGTGTTGAGGGAATTATTTGTTTAGCAGAAGGGTGATGCTAAAGTGATGGCATTCAGGAAAAAATGTTCTTGTGTCTAGTTGTCTTGATGTGCAGTGCTCTGTAGCAATGTTTTGAAGGTAGCAGTTGAAACAGTTTATGTCCAGGATACGAGGGGTCAGTAAATATTTTCACAGCCCTCTTTTTGACTTATGCAGTATACTCAATGGAAGGCAGGTTGACAGCAATTGTTTTTTCTGCAGTTCTGATTATCTTCTGAAGTCTGTGACAGTCTTCTTGGGTTGCAAAACCAAACCAGACAATTATAGAGGTGCAGATGACAGACTCAATGATTCCTCTGTAGAACTGTATCAGCAGATCCTTGGGCAGTTTGAGCTTCCTGAGTTGTTGCAGAAAGAACATTCTTTGCTGTGCTTTTTTGATGATGTTATTGATGTTAGGTGACCATTTTAGGTCTTGAGATATGATAGAACCTAGAAATTTGAAGGTTTCTACTGTTGATACTGTGTTGTCTAGTATTGTGAGAGGTGGTAAGATGGGAGGGTTTCTCCATCCCTTGTTTACTCCCTATTTATTAGGTATGTCAAGATCAGGTAAATTCCTTGCTGTTTTGGATGGCAGGATGAATCTCAGTAGGCTCAAGGTTGACTCAGCCTTCCATCCTTCCAAGATCAGTTAAAATGAGGACCCAGATTGTTGGGGGCAATATAGGTACTGTCTGTAAACCGTTTAGAGAGGGCTGTAACGCACTGTGAAGCGATAGATAAGTCTAAATGCTATTGCTATTGTCGCCACAATGTTTTAATTCGACTTTCCAACATGGGAGGATGTGCTTTTCCTCAACTAAGATATAGGAGCTTTCATTGCTGTGGTTAATGTAGAAAGTCCTGTTCAGAAGGTCCTGATTTGAGAAACTAGTATGCAACTATGTAACTTCTAGCACCTGTTGTCTAGAATGCAGAAAACGGTGCCCTGCTTTGTGATGCTTCAGCATCTATAAGAAAAAGGAATACTGTTTGATCTGAACAGTTTGGATTTTTTTATAGTTGCATTAAATGACCACCTGGGTAGTCCCTTGTAATGAAATTTGTGTGTCTTTGTTTCTCTTTGTTGTTCCATTTAAATGAACAGTTTACTGGGGTGGGTGGGGTTGGTCTCTGTTTCAATTTCCAGAGGGGCTGCTATGTTATGTTGTTGGATCAGAAAATTTTGACATCTTAGAGACAAATACATTTACCAAACTTTTGACTTCAGTGGCATAGAATCTACTTAATCTTGATTCTTCTACTTACAGAATCATAGAGTTCTGGGAGTGGGAGAAGTATTGTGATTTTGCCTTATGTTAAGGATTTATAAGCTATATTTATTCGTAATAGATAAGGAATAGGATAACGTTTCCTCATAAAGCATCTGATTGTTGATACAAGAAGTAATTAATGCTTCAGATAAGCTTTCAGATAAAATGTTTGCCAATGTTATCTGGAGATTCCAGTAGCTGGTGTTAGAATTTTTGGAGTACAAAGCATATGATCTGCTATTGAATTATTACATTTCCAGTAATGTTACCTGAATGTTGTTGCCAAGAAAATTAATATGTTTTGTTGAAAACTTTCTTTAAAGTACCAGTAGAGTCTTCAATCTTTCATGACATTTGTTTTAAGCAATAAAACAGTCTGATAAAGAGTTGGCCTGTCTAAATGTAGTTTTGTCAGTCCATTTAGACTTACCTTACATATCATACAAACTCTGAAATGGTTTGACTTTTAGATTTAATTGTAAAAATAAAATCTTTACTTGCAGTAGCATTGCATTCTATGACTTGATTGATAAATTGTTTACTGAATTTCCTGTTGTTAACTTTAAAATGTATTTCTACAGATTCCATTTTTAAGAAAAATGCTTTATAAAATGAATATAATTAAAACAATACATGTAGAAATACATTTTGAGGTCAATAATTCAGTTTTCTCCATGTCAGAACCTTTCTGTGGATAAATTAGCATCAAAGTTGAAGGAAATATGGTCCTTACTACAGTTTAGGAATGGATATATACTTATTTCTCGTGACTTTTAATGCTATTATTTATATTTTGCATTATAAATCTATTATTGCTTATACATATTTTTGAATTAATATTAGTAATGCTTTTGCTGTATATTGTAAACAGCTAAGGCCATTCAGAGTGTGTGTATGTTTGTGTGTGTGTAAGGTTTACATTTTATAAATAATTTAAAAAGAGGCAGTATGTTTAATAGAGGTATTCCCTAGGGCAAATTTTATTTATAAAGTATACCATTCAGATAAGCCAAATTGCTGTATTAATTTTAATATGCAATCTAATTTATTATGTTAGTCATTTAATAATATATATTATTTATAAAATCAAACATAAAAAGAATAGCAATTAGCAATATAAGATCCCTATAACATGAACATTAGATGTACTTCTTTTAGGAAAGTGATCACAAAGCAGAGCCACTAAGCTTTCCTTTCCATACCAGTTCTTCAGATTACCATTTGAGGTGCCTGTGAAGTCTTAAGGAATAGACATATGGAATAAGGCATTCTTCTAAGTCTTGAAATTTGAAACCAAGTAGACATATAGAAGCTTCTATTGTTTCTTATATTTAACAAAATCTTCAATACTCTGGCCATCGTTTCAATATATAGGTAGTCTTCATTCAGTAACTGCCTCACTTAGAAACCATTCTTAGTTGCTGATGAGAATGCAACTTTATTACTAGTCCTTGCATTTATGACCTTCACAGATCTGTAAAGCAAAAGATAGCTGCAATAACATTATAAATTAGTTACATTTTCACTTAGCGACCACTTTTCTTATTAATAAAGTTGCCAGTACTAACTGTGGTCGCTAAATGAGGACTACATGTGTGTGTGTGTGTGTGTGTGTGTGTGTCTCACACACACACACACCAATAAATGCAAATGTTTAAGAACCTCTGTTAAATTTTATTTTCAGTTCTGAAAATCACTCAAAACTTGGTTTTGCCATTGAACCTGGGGATCCCATGGAATCATGGATCCATGGGAGCATGGATGGAAGCATGGAATTTATTAAATGGCTGGTATAAATTTAGACTCTTCCCTGTCTTTTTGTTATTCTATTATTAACTTGGGCACAAAACCAGCTGGATGACATTGGGCCACTCAATTTTTCTTAGCCCTGGGAAGAAGGCAATAACAAAACATATCTTTAAAAACTTGCCAAGAAAACTGTAGCAATTTGTGCAGGCAATCTCCAAGAATCTGACCCAACTGGGGGGGGGGGGACGTTTTATATTGATTGTATAGTTCCACTTTAAATTGTATCCACTGCTTAGAGTCACAAATAAAATTGAGATGGGCAGCTATAAAAATGCAAAAATGTATTAATAAGAAACAATAAAAGCTGGCATAACCTCTACACGGTACAGAATAAAACATGACAGGTCCAAATTTGAATACATACCTCTGCTTTTATCTTTGCTTTTAACATAAACTGCCATAAATAATGATATCATACAAACCATAGCTTTTGGATGCTTTTTTCAATCAGGCTCTGTTTTTGGTAACATCACTAAGTAAAAGGTGGCAGGAGAGCTTAGAACTGAGGAAATAGCAAATTTTGAGCTGCTACCCAAGTGCCTTTTTTATACAGATCTTGCCAGATCTTGCCCATTTTCAAACAATAAAAGGGGGTCAGATTTGGTCCGGAAGACCACTTCAGTTGACCAAGAAACAAATAAGAGTCATAAGCCCCTTGAAATATTTTTGCAAATATTTCGTTGGGTTGATAAAATAAATAAATTCGACTTCATATGCCATGCCCGGAGTTCAAAAGGAAAATAAATATTGTAAAATAATAAATTGTCCTGATTTACCTTAGTGGCAGGACACTTTTGAGCTCCTTTATTTTGATCCTGAGGCTCAATTAGTTCATATAACTGTGATTGAGTCTTCAAACTTTAAGAAATTTTAATGACTTATATTTTAGGCCAAAGAAGTTGGTAGTTTCTTAAGACCAAACATCAAACCTTAGGAAAAATATATTGTATCATGATTATATTATAAAATAATACCCTCTGTAGTTATATTTGTTATTTACCAGTATATGGTAGGAAATTAGTTTAATTTAGAACAGAATAGAATAGAATAGAATTCTTTATTGGCCAAGTGTGATTGGACACACAAGGAATTTGTCTTGGTGCATATGCTCTCATCTTAAAAAAAGATACATTTGTCAAGAATCATTAGGTACAACACTTAATGATTATAGGAGTTAAATAAGTAATGAGGAAACTATTAATAATGATAATCGTTATTAATTATCATTATCATTATCATCATTATCATTATTAATAATTATTATTAATAATAATATTTTCAGTCAGAAGTACATAACTCCGGTCCCTGAAAATTTGCTTCCATAATACTAAAGTAAAACAAATTTAGTTTGTCTTAGCCATGCCTGTTTTATCAAGAGCACTCTCCTGTATGTCATCAAAGGGCAAATGAAATTTTCAGCCAGTCAAAACATGCATCTCAATTATATTGCAAGTTTGGCAAAACAAGTGAACTTGATATATAAAGCTGTTTTGCCTATTAAAGTAATAGGACTGTAGCGTGTTGCTGTTTTATCTGCTAAATAATTACCTGGCTTATACACAATAACATATTAGGGTGGTGAGAACATGTCAGCACTGAACTTATGATTGCTAATATCTGAAATGTATTATGTATTAGCTTATATGTTTTGCATATTTTCCCTAATAAATTAGTTCCTGTTGTCCCATGAAAGCCTTGTTTTATATAGTGTTAAAATATACCATAGCTCTTTTATACATTAGATGATTTCCATATCTAAAACGTTTATGCATTCAACAATAATTAGCTTGCTTTAAAACATTATATACATTAACATGATGTCCTACTTATTTTGCAGAGAATTCAGAATCTATTGACCTTAAGCAGTTTTTTGAATTACATTTTTCAAACATATATTACGTGTTTTTTGAAAATTTTGTGACTATTGAAATAAGTCTGAAACAGAAAGGTAAGAACACAAGTTAAATATATAATCTCCATTTGTAGTCCTGGTTTTTGAAATGTATAATTTTTTGTATAAACAGAATGTATTGAAAAGATTTATCAAAATGTTTCAGTTTACGACTATTTAGTGCTATGATTAATCCTTTTGATATAAATTAATAAGGCACTACTTTTTGGCTGTATTAGCAAAACATTACTTATGATATAAACCAATGTGATATAAGTGTTGGATTGGCATCATGGTAACCAGGTTCAGGTTTGTGCTCAACTATGAAAACTTCATGGATGATTATTAACTTTTCGTTCAGCCTACTTCATGTTGATATTGTTGATATGGAGAAAAAAAGGAATGCTATGTTCTGATTAATTGGTTTATTATACCCTATCTTTATTTTGTACAACTCAAGGTAATATACATAATGCTTTATATTTTTAACATTGAACTTCTGAAAAGAAAGCAACATATAAATCTAACAAATACCCTGCCAATATACATTAAGTAATTAAAACCTGACAATTAGATTTTAAAAAAAAACCAACAACAACTCTTCACTGATTTGTGAATATCAGTATGACTTCAATGTACTGTACTTGTTTACAGTTCCAATTGTTCAGGCAAAGAAAAGTTCATTTTTAAACTGGCTTCACTTTCATGTCAGTTTTATTTCAATACAGGTAGTCCTCGACTTACAACCACAATTGAGTTGCACCCTCTTTTATGACTTTTTTGCTTTGTTGTTAAGCAAATCACTGCAGTTGTTATCATGCGGTCATAAGCAAAGCTGACTTCCCTCATTGACTTTGTTTGTTAACAGCATGCTGGGAAGATCACAAATGGTCATTGCATGACCCCAGGCAACCATTATAAACACTTACCAGTTGCACCTGAATTTTTGATTACATGACCTTGGGGGATGCAGACACAATTGTAAATGGGAGCACTGGTCATAAGTCACTTTTTTCAGTTCCATTGTAACTTTGAATGGTTGCTGAGTGAATGGTTATAAGTTGAGCACTCTCTGTATGAACTTGTTGATCTGTCATTAAAAAATCAATTGGGGGAGAGAAGACTATTAAAGCAGATGGGTAGCAGTTAAGAGCTTGCACTTCTTAATTAAAAGCCTACTCCAAGTTTGTGAACTGAAACGGGTATGTATAAACTGAAACTTGTTTAAATATGGCAAAATAGCAAATATGTTTAATCCATTTGTAGAGATTATTGCTTTCTCATTTTACCTAAGAGGTAGTGGGTAGAACAGCAACACAAGAACCTATTTTTATAGGAGAGGATCAAATGGTTGATATGGATCAGGTCTTGCTGTTCCACCTTTTCCTCTAGATAGCTGATATAAATCTTAAACAGTATATTGTAAGAAAAATATTTTTCTGAATGGAATTCATTATGTCATAGTACTATGCTTATTTTCATCATTTAAACTTCAATTGCTGTAACCTCCCCTTTTCTCTTCTGTTTAGGTCACAAATCTCAAAGGGAAGAACTAGATGCTATACTTTTTATTTTTGAGGTATGAATATAGAATTACTTTCACTGTACCATTAACTTAATTCATTTAGATTTTCTTAACTTGTAAAAACCCAGAAATTAATAATTCCATGGTTTTTTTTACAATTTAGGTTTTAATTAACTTCTCTTTCTTTCTCTTCAACATTGGCAGAACTCAAACGCCCCAAAAGAGAGGGCTGTAGAGAGTGTTATCTTGGGACATAGTCTAGACCAGTGCTTTTCAACCAGTGTGCCGTGGCACACTAGTGTGCCGCGAGACATGGTCAGGTGTGCCGCGAAAAAGGAAGCTCGGGTTCCAGTCTCGCAACTTTTTGCTGAGAGTGAGAGAGAGAGAAAGAAAGCAAGAGAGAGAGAGAGAGAAAGAGTGAGAGAGAGAAAGCAAGAGAGAGAAAGAAAAGAGAGAAAGCAAGTGTCAGAAAGAAAGCAAGAGAGAGAGAGAGAGCAAGCAAGAGAGAGAGGGGAGATAAATGAGCAAAAAGGGGAGGAAAAAAAGAGAAATGAGAAAATGATTGAGACAGAGAATGAGAGGAAAGAGAGAGAAAAGTGACTCTTGATTTAAAGCATATGATAAAAAGCACCCAAAGAATAAGAGAGAGAGAAAACCCAGCCCTCACCTGTTTTTGGAAATGGTTCAAGAGTGTGTATACACACACATACACACACACACACACACACGGGTGGGGAGGAGACAGGGATGGAAAAAGAGAGGAAAGTGTCTTAGGGTGTCATTTTGTGTCCTTTTGGTTGGGGGTGTGCCCCAGGATTTTAAAATGTAAAAAATGTGCCGCGGCTCAAAAAAGGTTGAAAATCACTGGTCTAGACCAGTGTTTCCCAACCTTGGCAACTTGAAGATATTTGGACTTCAACTTCCAGAATTCCCCAGCCAGCGAATGCTGGGAGTTGAAGTCCAAATATCTTCAAGTTGCCAAGGTTGGGAAACACTGGTCTAGACCAGTGATGGTGAACCTTTTTTGGTTCACGTGCCAAAAGGGGTGTGGGTGGGTGTGCTAGCATGCGTGCACGTGCCCACACCCCTCCCCTGCCTCCCACTCATGCACACAAACACACACGTGCACAGGCCTTTCTGAAGCCTGGAAGGTGAAGAAAATGCCCAAATGGGCAAGTTTGGAAAAGCGTAATTCCAGTTTGCCCATTGTGCTGTGTTTTGCACTCCAGGGCTTCGGGAAGCTTCCCTGAACCCTCCTGACCGCAAAAAAAATAGCGCAATGACAAAACAGGAAGTGTGTTTTTTAGGATTTCCGGTTTGTCCATTCGCCTCAGGGGCTTCAGGGAAGTTTCCTGAAGCATCCGGAAGACAAAATGGCCTTTCCAAAGGCCAGTAATTAGCTGGCAAGCGCACGTATGTGTGATGTCGCAGCTGAAACATAGCAAAGTCTCGCATGTCCTCTGATATGGCACTGCGTGCCCCCTGTGGCACTCATGCCATAGGTGAAACAGAAACTTGGGTATTAAAAAATACTTCTGGTTTACTGGTAATAGCATTATGTTCAAATCTGAACACAAGTGAAATTAAATCTTAAGTACTTTATTAAAATGTGGATATTTGCAAAGCAAATCCTATATCTTCTATTCAAAGGTTTCTTTGTATTACAATAAGTATTGCAATAAGTGCATAGAATTCTATATTCTCATAACTGTAGTAGCATATACACATGCAGTTTGCTTGAGAAAGTGAAATTTCAAGTAATTTGAGTTAAACAATAAACTTTGAGTAATAATTTTTGCTTTCAACATATGAAATTATTCAGATTTTTTACAAAAGAAAACTCGTCTGGACTGACAGTTTGTTTTATCCTCATGACAGTCATAAATACTTGTCGTACATTGTCAGAGTTTGAGGCCTGAAAATAGGCTGCTACAGTAGAGGTATTTTCACAACATGTTATATCATTTGTATGCAAATATCCATATTGCCTTCATACGCCTATATCACAAAGTTAATTAGCCATGACATAGCTAAAAGAGCTAAAAGGGATTACTACCTCATGATTAAGCGTGGGATGAGAGCAAATTGTAATGTGTGCATTCACAATAACCAGAGCAATGTAATGTTTCCTATGAATGAACCTATAAATCTGATCATTCACAAGAGTAATGTTTTTGTTATTTCAAAATATATATTTTTTAGTTTCTGAAATGGCATTATTAGTTTTTGGAGTTTTCAAGCTATTCTGATGTTTAATCCTGGAATGCAAAACATTCAAATAAAACTTAATAGAAATAGAATCTAGAAAATCTCTACAATGAAAAGCAGGACATACAGTAAAGTGGCAAATTAAAATAGAATATAATTATTTATTGGCCAAATGTATTTGGACACACAAGGAATTTGTCTTTGGTGAATATGCTCTCAGTGTACATAAAAGAAAAGATACCATTTGTCAAGAACCATGAGTACAACACTTAATTATTGTCATAGGGTACAAATAAACAATCAGGAAACAATATTAATATAAGCCATAAAGATACAAACAACAAGATACAGTCATACAGTCATAAGTGGGAGGAGATGGCTAATGGGAATGATGAGAAGACTAATAGTAATGCAGCCTTAGTGAATAATTTGACAGTGGTGAGGGAATTATTTGTTTAGCAGAGTGATGGCATTCGGGAAAAAACTATTCTTGTGTCTAGTTGTCTTGGTGTGCAGTGCTCTATAGCATCGTTTTGAGAGTAGTAATTGAAATGATTTGACGTTTTGATGTTAGGTGACCATTTTAGGTCTTGAGGTATGATAGAACCTAGAAATTTGAAGGTGTCTACTGTTAATACTGTGTTGTATAGTATTGTAAGAGGTGTGAGAATGTGAGGGTTTCTTCTAAAGTCTACCACCATTCTCTGGTTTTGAGTGTATTCAGTTCCAGATTGTTCTGGTTGCACTACAAGGCTAGTTGTTTAACCTCTCATCTATTTCATCCTTGTCTTGAATGAGACCAATCATAGAAACATAGAAGATTGACAGCAGAAAAAGACCTCATGGTCATTCTAGTCTGCCCTTATACTATTTCCTGTATTTTATCTTAGGATGGATATATGTTTATCCCAGGCATGTTTAAATTCAGTTACTGTGGATTTACCAACCACGTCTGCTGGAAGTTTGTTCCAAGCATCTATTACTCTTTCAGTAAAATAATATTTTCTCATGTTGCTTCTGATCTTTCCCCCAGCTAACCTCAGATTGTGCCCCCTTGTTCTTGTGTTCACTTTCCTATTAAAAACATTTCCCTCCTGAACCTTATTTAACCCTTTAATATATTTAAATGTTTTGATCATGTCCCCCCTTTCCCTTCTGTCCTCCAGACTATACAGATTGAGTTCATTCAGTCTTTCCTGATAAGTTTTATGCTTAAGACCTTCCACGTTTTTTGTAACCTGTCTTTGGACCTGTTCAATTTTAACAATATCTTTTTGTAGGTGAGGTCCCCAGAACTGAACAGAGTATTCCAAATGTGGTCTCACCAGCGCTCTATACAGCGGGATCACAATCTCCCTTTTCCTGTTTGTTATACCTCTAGCTATGCAGCTAAGCATTCTACTTACTTTCCCTACTGCCTGACCGCACTGTTCAGCCATTTTGAGACTGTCAGAAATCACTACCCTTAAATCCTTCACTTCTGAAGTTTTTGCTAACACAGAACTGCAAATAAAATACTCAGATTGATGATTCCTTTTCCCCAAGTGCATTGTTTTACATTTGGAAACATTAAATTTCAGTTTCCTTTGCTTTGACCACTTATCTAGTAAATCTAAATCATTTACCATATTATAGACACCTCCAGGAATATCAAACCTATTGCACACTTTAAAGTCATTGGCAAATAGGCAAACCTTCCCTACCAAATCTTCCCCTATGCCACTCACAAACATATTAAAAAGAATAGGACCCAGAACAGAACCTTGTGGCACACCGCTTGTAACCAGGCTCTGCTCAGAATACTCACCTTTAACAACAACCCTCTGATATCTATACATCAGCCAGCTGCAAATCCACTGAACTATCCAGGGATTAAGTCCAATCTTCACTAATTTATCTATCAGCTCTTTGTGGAACCGTATCAAAGGCTTTACTAAAGTCCAGATAGGCAATATCCACGGCACCACCTTCATCCAACACCTATGTGACATAATCAAGGAAATCAATAAGATTAGTCTGACATGATTTGCCCTCAGTAAAGCCATGCTGGTTTGGGTCCAATAAGTTATTGGTTTTTAGGTGCTGATTTATCCGCATTTTGAGTAGAGTCTCCATCATTTTAACTATAACTGATGTCAAACTAACTGGCCTGTAATTACCAGCTTCTTCTCTACTGCCCTTCTTGGGGATAGGCACAACACTGGCCATTCTCCAATCATCAGGAACGCCTCCTGTTAAAAGGGATTGGTTAAACAAATCAGTCAGGGGGATAACAATCACATACATGAGTTCTTTAAGAACTCTGGGGTGGATGCCATCTGGACCCATTGTTGTATCATCTGCAAACTTTAATAGTTTAAAAGATGGATTGCTTGAAATGCAGTCATTATTATATAGAGGGGAGAGAAGTGGTGAGAGCACATAGCCTTGTGGGGGGAGAGGGTGGACTGTGCTAATTTTTCGGGTATCTGATGTGATTTTTGCCTGTCTTCACCTGCTGCTTCCTGTCTGTTAGGAAGCTTGTGATCCACTTACAGGTGTGTTCAGGTACCACTAACTGATTTAGTTTAGTTAGAAGAATGTCCAGTATGATGGTATTGAATGCTGAACCAAAGTCTATTAAGAGGACCCTTGCTCATGGAAATTCAAGAGGTTGTAGGATGTAGGGCAGAATCATATTAACAGCATCAACTGTCAATCTATTTGCTTGGTATGCAAATTGCAAGTGGTCTAACAGTGGGTCTGTGGTGGTTTTCAAGTGGTACATCATTAGCCTTTCAAAGGTTTTCATAACTGCAGATATTAGTGTAACTGGTCTGTAGTCATTCAGTTCCTTGATGGAGGGCTTCTTCAGCATTGGGACGATAGTGGAGCATTTGAAGCAAGAATGAACATGGCATATCTCTATGCCACAAATCTCTAGTGATTTGTTGAAGATTTGGGTTAAGATGGGGGCCAATTGGTCAGCACAGACTTTTAAGCAAGAAGGAGGTATCTTGTCTGGGCCTGGTGCTTTTCTTGACTTCTGTCTGGGAAATAGATTTTGCACTTCCTTTTCTGTGATCACCAGAGATTGTGAACCCAATGGGATGGGGCCATTTGTAGGAGGTTTGGTCTTCTATTAGTGTTTTAGATGCAAATACTTTATGAATTACTTTATTTAATAGATTTTACTTAATTTTATTACATCAGATTTTTGTTTCCATTCCTAGTGATTGCGTCATGATTTGTTTTCATTCTGTTTTGTAGAAAATTTTACAACTTCTTCCAGAAAGAATTCACCAGAGATGGCAATTTCACAGTATTGGTATGTATTAGCCTTTGAGTCAGGACTTTCCTAGTAATATTTTTTCTATCCAGGCCTTCTATTATGAATTTAATGTCAGTGTCGTTTAAAAACTTGACTACACTATCATCTTGGCAGAAAAAAAGTTGGCATTTCTAAGAACTTTCTAAGTGTTTCTCAACTTGGGGATGGGACCCCTTTGGGGGTCAAATGACCGTTTCACCGGAATCGCCTAAGACTCTGACCAATCAGGCGTTTACAGTGGGGGTAACCCTCTGACCTTCCTGCCAATTAGCTTAAAGCTCTGTTGGGAGAATTGGCACTAGACTTATGGTTGGAGGTCACCACAACATGAGGAACTGTATTAAGGGGTCGTGGCATCAGAAAGGTTGAGAACCACTGCTTTAGAGCTAATAGTGAGAGCCTGTGGCCCTATAGGTGTTATGAACTGCAATCCTAGATTAGGGAAGATACATGTAGCAATAGCTAGAAGGCCTTAAGTTACTTACCTGTTCTTGATAAAGAGTTCATAGGAATGTCTTTTGTAACTAATAGAAATAGGTCAAGAAAGATTCTGTGGGACCCTTCCTTGGTGTTCTCTGAGCTTGGGTTTTTTTCTTACAGTTGTTTCATTACCAGTGCAGATAATATTAGTAGTAGTAATAGCACATAAACTTATACAGTGGTACTTCATCTTACGAACGCCTCTTCTAACGAACTTTTCAAGATACGAACCCGGTGTTTAAGATTTTTTTGCCTCTTCTTCCGAACTATTTTCACCTTACGAACCCAAGCAGCTGCTGCTGGGATGAAGGGGTTTCTTTTTTTCCCCTTTTTTGAAGAAAGAAAAGGGAGGGGCTGCTTGGAGTAGGAAAGATTTTGCAGAGAACAACGTGCTTGCAAAGGCACTGAAAGGGTGTCTTTTTAAGAAAGAAAAGGGAGGGGCAGCTTGGAGGAAAGATTTTGCAGAGAACAACGTGCTTGCAAAGGCACTGAAAGGGTGTCTTTTTAAGAAAGAAAAGGGAGGGGCAGCTTGGAGGAAATATTTTGCAGAGAACAATGTGCTTGCAAAGGCACTGAAAGGGTGTCTTTTGAAGAAAGAAAAGGGAGGGTGCCCCCCTTGCCTTTCTTCCTTCCCACTCACCCTTTAGCCTAGCCTTGCTTCTTCCACCCGCCCCCTTTAGCTGCTCCTCCCTGCCCTCTGTTCGCCTCCCTTTTAAAGTTTGGGATTTTCCTGAAGGATTTGCACGCATTATTTGCTTTTACATTGATTCCTATGGGAAACATTGTTTCATCTTACGAACTTTTCACCTTACGAACCTCCTCCTGGAACCAATTAAGTTCGTATGATGAGGTACCACTGTATATTTCTTTACAGTGCTTTACAGCCTTCTCTAAGCGGTTTACAGAGTCAGCATATTGCCCCAAACAATTTGGATCCTCATATTACCGGCCTCGGAAGGACGGAAGGCAGAGTCAACCTTGAGCCTGGTGAGATTTGAACTGCCAAATTGCAGGCAGCAGAAGTAGCCTGCAGTACTGGCGCTACCCACTGTGCCACCATGGCTCACTTTACTTAATTTGATAATGAAATATCTGCAAGAAAAGAATCAAGCTCAGAGAACACCAAGGAGCCTTAAGTTCAACCCTATTATGTTTCTATAAGAAAATTATGTATGAATTGTTATTTATATATGGCTTTTATATTATTTATATTTATGAATTTAATTCAGATTGCAATCTGGTGAATGTTTTATAAAGAATGAATCTTCTGTTGTTGTTATAATCTGTAATGCTCTTTGTAATAACCATACAAAATCCATCAATGCTGCATTTTTTTCATTCACAGAAGATGCACTTTAAAATGTCAAAAATATACTGTTGTGTATATTGTGTTTGTTTGGAAAAGAATCATAAAATTATTCAATGGGAAAAAAGGTGATCTTTTGTCACTTCTGGTATATAGCCTATTACCAGTTGAAATTAAGCTCACCAAAAATAATCTAGAGATTGCCAAGGACTTGTTAAAAAGACTTTATCAAGTCTGACCGACATCTCTCACAGTTTATCTTACTTGTAAAGGGATGGATATTAATTCTACCGTTTTCTATTTTTCAGGCTTAATTTTAAAGAAATTACTTCACACAGGAAATTCTTTAAAGGTATGCTTAAAATGTTTAGGTATAAAATCTAAGAACTAGAGACATAGATATTTTTTGCAATATACCGGTAGCTAATCCATGATTTACAGCTACTCATTTAGCAACTGTTCTAATTTACAGCAGCATTGGAAAAAAATGACATTGCCATACCTTACGACTATCATAACATTCCCACAGTCACATGATCAAAATACAGGTGCTTGGCATGTATTATTGCTGCAGTGACTGCCATTTGCAACCTTATCAGCCAACCTTTTGCAAGCTAAGTTAATGGGGGAAGTCAGATTCACTAAATGATTGTACAATTCACTTAACAATGCAATGAGTTGCTAATCAGTCAGGCAGAAAAGATTGTAAAATCGTTTGTGACTCACTTAAAAAACTGCTTTTCTTAGCAATGGAAATTCTGGTCCCAATTCTGGTAGTAAATTGACAACTACGTGTATTGGGTTAGTACTTTAAAAATATCATTCAAGGTGTCTTACTTAATATATTGGGAGTATCTCTCATTGTTATTTTAGCACTGGAATAATACAGCTGAAGTATTCAAACTTAACATTAAATAAATGTGAAATTTAAACTCTTTTTATTTCATTATTTAAGATTCGTCGTGAAGGTGTCCGTCTATTCCTCTTATGGTTGCAAGCACTTCAAAATAATTGTAGTAAAGAACAGTTGTTTATGTTTTCTTGTTTAATCCCTGGATTTCCACCACCACAATCTGAACATGGTCCTCAGACACTAGATAATCTCATAAACCCTGTGCTAAATGTACAAGACAGTAAGTATGAAACATGCATTTTCAAAAAAAAGTTGTGATGGTTAGCATAAGCCCAAACATATTAATTCAGATTTAATTTCTAGTTTTTATTATGTTGTTGCATCCTCAGAATTGGTTCTCTGTTGGAGTCAGTCATTATGTAGAAAGTAAGGAGTGTATTCCTATCCTTAGTGAGGGCTGAAACCTCCTCAGTATTCTGGTTCTTTTAGGACAAAATAAGAACCTCTGTGTGTTTCATGTGAACTTTAATTAATCCAAAATATTAACTAGCCAACAGTGCTAGGATCATTTTGTACAGGCTCATATTTGTGCTGCATGATCTGCAAAGTTTGTGTTTATTTGTTTGCTGATTGGTTTTGATATAAGCCTGATCAAGAACTAACACCAGAGCCCAAAGATCTTCTTATAAATGCTCAGAATTGGTCTGAGTCAAGTGCAGAAGAGAGAGAGCCTTCACATTGCTTTCAAGCCGCGAACTATACTTGGACTGTACTGACCTTTTGCTTTTAGGAACAATGTCAGGAGACATGATATGGTTGGCTTTGTTAACAACCAAAGGCTTTTATCTGAGGCTTTTTATACACATACACATGTGTATGTGTATTTATCTGAGGCTTTTTATACACATACACATACACACAGAGATATACATATACACACACAAACACACCTGGGTTTTTCCTATATGTATCTTCACCCTTCCGATGGAAATGTGTATGTGCATTGTTGACAGTTTCAAAAATCTCTCTAGTCCAATCCCACAGTAACCCATCAAATCTCTTTGTATTGTGTATTTTAAGTACTCTTAGTTGCATTAAGGGCTTATTTGAAGAGAAAGACAGAACATTAAATTAAATAGACTTTAAATAAAACAAATAAGCCTAGCAAGCAGGATGGTGTTCTCTTTATGTTCCTCAATAAATATTATGAAGCATACTATTTTTGATGTTTGTAATCTGCATACTTGAGAGAAACTAGGATGGCCTTAAACGTTACAGGTTAATACACTGAAAATTACAATTTGTAATTGTCAAAATTGTAGAACTGAATATTCTTCTAATGCTGTATCTAAATAAATTAGATTGTGTGATTATGTATATAAGTTGATAGAAATCTATTTTAGGCTTTTGCCAACTTAGTGATCTTAATATTTATTATTGAACAGCACAAGTGACTGTAGAAGAAATTACTCCACTTGTCCCTCCACAGTCAGGAGATAAAGGACAGGATGATCTGACAAGCTACTTTTTAGAAGCACTTTTAAAATACTTAGTAATTCAGGTAAGTTGCTTGTATTGGGGGTAGATGGATGGATGGGTGGATGAGAGATTGATTATCCAATGTAAACCAAATTAGTAATTGGATAAGATTCAGTTTAATGCAGATAGCTTTGTTCTTCATATGAGCATATGTTATACTTAACAAATATTGTTAAGGATTAGGAAATGAAATGTTTGTTTTAAATTAATAAATTCAATGTATATTATCCACATTACAATATAAATTTTGTAATAACTTTTTTATATTTAGTTATTTACTAATCACATTACTTTTGTAAATATAGTTTCTTAGAGCGATTCTATAAATGAGGGAGGATATATTTATTTATTTATTACAATAATTGTATTAATATTTCAGGGTAATAGCATCCCACAAAACAGTTTACAAGTTGTATAAACAATTATAAATAAAAACAATATATATTACAAAACTAAAAATAAATCTCCACAATACTTCTGATGGGGAAATTGATGGTAGTAATCCTCTTTTCTGCCCCTGAAGTTATCCTTGTGTTTTTTAATTCCTGGGGAAAAATGAAATAAGGTCAGAATTTCAACCCCATTGCATTGAAAATTCAATCAAGATGAATCACGCTGAAAAGTTACTACTATATCTTGCTGAAGACCCAGAGATTAAGAAGAAATAAAATCACAAGTCATCTTAAAATAGAAACATACTAAAATGCAGAAGGAAGCAGATGGATATGAGTGAAAATAACTATTGATAGCATAGATAGTTGATTCATTTGAAATATATAATTGCATTGTATCTGCCTGTGAAATAAAATATAAATAATCCAACATTCATATTGTAGGTCAAAAGTCTGGAATGGAAGAACAGAGAAAATCAAGAAAAGGGATTTTCATTCTTATTTTCACATTTTAAGAAATATTACTTGCCTTATATTTTCCCAAATATGTGTAAGGAAAACAGCTTATATAACCCAGTTCTCGGTAAGCATTATTTCAGTGTTTTTAGAAGCATTTTCCATGATGTAATGAATTTAATTCTGAGGAAGTATAAGACGACTAAATTAAATCAGAAACCCAAAATATTTACTTGGAAATTGTGCTGTTAGTTTCATCTAAACACAGTCCTAAATACCTATATACAATTGCAGTTTTTGGTCTTTTATATTATATTTTTATCACAATATTCAAACTTGACTATATTGTTAAATATATTTATATCCTTTGAAGAAAACAATTGAAGTCACTTTGAGGTGGGCAAAGTGATACAGATTGAATAAATAAATGAAATCATTTGTTTGTGTTTTGTAGCATAGAAGCATTGGAAGGTTTTTTGGAGATCACCTAGCTCAATTCCTATTTACTGCAGGATTATAACATGTTTGCACTGAAGCTTTTATATATTAGCCATTGTTTTTGATCATACCTAGGTAAATAGTAATCCAAAATTAACTTTGGCTTGGTATCTTTTGCATCTTATTGTTTCTTCTGCAGATATGCCTCAGATGAGACCAAAGCCACATTACTTAATCATGAAGAAAGATGCTGAAACAAACGAAACAGTATATTGCACAAAGGAACCTTTCCTTAAAGCTCGCGTTATTGTCATCAGATGGTTGGTGTCTTTCTGGCTTGAGTCAAAACCACCTGCAGGACCTCAGATTCCTGGAATGGAAGGGGAAATTGTGCCAAAGAATATTCAGGTAGAACCAAGAAGGTGATGTGATCAACGGAATAGGGAAAAAAGCTGATCCTATTTATTCTCACTTTTTTCCAAATAATTCTAGATGACAAATAGGATCCCTCTCTTTTATCCGGAGAGCAGTCTGTAATGTGAACTAAGCTGGGAGACTAGTTCAAAGCTTTGCTACTGGAAATAAATGATTAAAATATCCTCCTTTCTCCCTATCAGCCTTCTCCAAAAAAGAGGCTTATCTTTTTATTTGTCATTTCATTTTTTGTTTCAGAGAGCAGCTGCTACGTTGGCGTCCAGAGAAGACAGCAAAAGTGATGCCACTGATAGATCTGATAGAAATCCAGAAACCGAACAATCTCATTCTAACACAAGCACACTGACTGAAAGAGAACCTAGTTCCTCCAGCCTTTGCAGTATTGATGAGGAGCATCTTACAGATATTGAAATAGTCCGAAAAGTTTTTTCTTCTAAAAGAAGTAATGTTAACTTTCTCACAGAAATATTTCGTCAGGTAAAAATAATCCTTTGTTTCTGAAAAGCATTCATGTTTGGATCAATGTTTATCATAGAATCTGTTCTGTGTTTTACATAATGTTCACAAATGTAGATTTATTTCATTATACTGCTAATTAATAGATGGTCAGAGGCAAAAATCTCAATTTACAATAATTTGTATCAATCTCCCTGAACTGAATACATTAATGATAACATCACAAAATTTTGAAGATGTAGATATACCAGATCATTGGATAGGGATGACAGATCTATGCGCTCAAAGTCATTCAATCCTTCTAGGGTTAAGCCAAAGCCTATTGTCCCTCCCTCCACTCCCATCCTCCAGGCACCTGAATAGGGTAGCAGCAACATTACCTGGGCTATTGGGTGGAGATATAGAGTTGAATATCATCAGCATACTGATACTTCAATCCATGGTGATGGATTATCTCACCTAGTGGCCTCATATTACATGCCAGAAAAGAGCGCCCAGTGCTAGATCTCTCACTCCCTATTAACACTGATTGGAAAGGAGCCAAACCAATTGAAGACTGTGCTGTCCACCCCCAAATCCTGTATGCAGCCAAATGTCGTCTGAGCGGTCAAGAAGAGCTTGAAAGGCACTACCACTATTCTGCTTTCACCAGAGATTATCCACCAGTGTGACCAATGCTGTTTCTGTCCCATAACCAGGCCTGAATCCTGACTAGAAGGAGACCAGATAATCTGTTTCATCCAGTATCCTAAAAAGGGGAGATGGGGAACTGGTAGGACTTGTCCAGTCAGTGGGATCTAGAAATGGTGTTTTCACCAGCATTATTTATTTATTTATTTATTTATTTATTGGACTTGTATGCCGCCTTCTCCATGGACTCGGGGCGGCTCACAACACATCATCAATAAAAAACAATATAGAATAATACTTCTAATGATCCTGATTTCATTATTCCCCCTTCAGAGGCCTCTGAGTTCTGCTTTTCTAAGACCTCTAGAGGTCTTTATAAATGTAGACATAAATAATTAAATAGCTAAACTGGGGGGCAGTTTGTGATTTTTGTGCTTCTTTGCTCTTATATTTATTTTAAAAAGAAATTGAGTGATTTTGAATTTCTAATGAAAATGATATCTTGTGTATGTTCCTGTCACCAAAATAATTCAGTGGCTTTTAAACAGAACACCTTAAATTTAAACCAAACAATCCTTGTAACTGTAATAGGAAGTTTGTTCCATAATCTATCTTATGAGTCATTTTCTTCTTAATTAGGCATTTTTATTACCAATATGTGAAGCAGCAGCAATGAGAAAAGTGGTTAAAGTGTATCAAGAATGGATTCAACAAGAGGAAAAGCCATTATTTATGAAAGAACCAGAAGAAATTGTTATATCTTTGAACATAGACAGTGATGAAAACATTGCAGAACATAATTCATCAGAGAAAGGCAAAGAAAGAGAAGAGGTAAAAACATCTGAAATCATTCTTTGATTTCTCTTTTTCCATGTTTATGCAACAGCATCTTCATTCATTGTACATCTAAGTAAATGTATAAAAGAAATTTCTGAGAACCAAGTGTAAAATTACCTTATATAACTTGTTCCTAGAAAGAAAAGGAAAGAGGATTAATATGTACAATACAGTTTTTACACGTAACAAACTCATTTGAAGATTAAGTGAGAAAGAATAACGATGTATTTGGGCACTTGAAATTTTTTAACCATTCTTACAGTAAAACATTATGTTCACGGTTTATCTTTACTCCACATGTTTTAGTTCCCAGAACTGATAATAATAATAATTTTTAAATAAAACCCAATTATTCAAGAAGAGGGGAAGGTGCAAATTAATCTCCAGGGATGTTTAATTCTGTTTACATATGATTGGCCATGAGATTTTCATGATTCTCTATGTGATCAGATAAATACATTTTTTTTAAAAAATATTTATATGGTAGCGTAAATGTAATCACTGTTTATAATAGAAGTACCGGTACATTATTGAAGTTTGATGGTGCCAGTAGCATTGGAGTTTTCTCCTAGAAGGGACAACAGAGTTTATTATGATGAATTAAAATTGAAAATCACAATTCATTTCATTAATTGTATGAGGTCCTGCTCTTAATCACAAACATATTTGCACAGTCTATATGAGATACAGTATAAACTGTGGCTAAGATACTGAGCTTGTCAATCAGAAGGTCGGCAGTTCGAATCCCTAGCACCGCTTAACGGAGTGAGCTTCTGTTACTTGCCCCAGCTTCTGCCAACCTAGCAATTTGAAAATATGTAAAAATGCAAGTAGAAAAATAGGAACCACCTTGGTGGGACGGTAACAGCATTCTATGCACCTTCGGCATTTAGTCATGCTTGCCACGTGACAACGGTATTGTCACCAGACAGCACTGTTTTTTTGGCTTAGAAACAGAGATGAGCACCGCCCCTTAGAATCAGGAGCAACTACCATGAATGTATGTACCATGTATGTGCGATGGGAACCTTTATCTTTACTTATAAACAGTTAGGTCCAAGAGAAATGTAATACAAAATGTACAATGATAGTTAGATTATGATTACTGGAAGAATTCTTGGTTGAAACAGATGTTACCCAGCTATTTATCTGAATATTTCATCAAAGGAAGCTGAGGGTTGTTATATAGGTACGTTTATTGAATGCTGATAATTTTAAGAGACAAATGTTTTTTTCGGACACTGCTAATCAGAGAGAATTCAGAACAGCAAATAAATGTAAACTGTATATGTATATTATGTATCTCTCTGGATATTTGGAAAGAAATAATTACCCCTGTTTTAGGAAAGTAACGGTAGTTCCTGTCCTATTCGAAATTCAAACTGGACAAGAAATGGTTGTTATCAGGAAGTTCCCTATAAAACATCTGAGCTGGACAACCTGGAACAAGATATACGGGCTGGAATACAAGCCGTACTACAAGTAAGCATCTATTTCTTTATTTCCTACATAACATTTTCCAGTGTTCTTTGTTGTGCTTTTTGCAAGCATAATTCCTGAATATAAATGGATGCAATTTATACTAAGACTAAAAGCTTTATTTATTTTGTTTTGTTGTTCTTGCATGTTCTGATGAAATGAGATTATGGTGAACATCTGAATTACGGTACAAAGTTTTAAGAACGGGACACATACAAACTGTTACTTCAATATGGCATCAGATTACTTCCCCTGCTAAAAATAATCATGAGATCACTAATAAATAATGCTGACAAATACAGTTTGCAAACCAAAATATTTAACGCTTGCATAATGCCTTTAATAGAAAAAAGAAAAAAATAAAATAACCAGAAAAAGTATTATGAATGGCATAAAGATGTTCCTTATATATGAAGTGTAATTGGAAGGATGACGAAAGTATCGGAACCTCCCAAAATACAGGAGTAAGATTTGGAACAATGAATGAATAAGATAAAAATGTCAGAATTCTTCATCAATTAGTAATAGAAATGATCCATCTAAGGCAAGGTTGTCAAATGTCATCACAGCAGTGTTACATAACTTAGTGGGACTTTTTTCCCCTTCACTAAACAACATGTGGACGTGGCCAGCACATGACACATCTGGACGATGGGTCAGTAGTTTCAGTGCCCTGTTCTAATGAATTTGTCTCATTAATACCAATTTAATAATGTTAAAAAATTTGACAGCACAAAAATTCCAATTGTACTTTTCCTTTCAAATGAGAAATATCTACCTAAGAAATTGTGTTCTTCCTAACAGTTTTTAAAAAACAAGGGCCAAATCATAAAATAGACATGTAGAGTTCAGCAACCTGGTACAATTTAACAATTGTTTCCCCATAATTATAAGGAGACACTGCAAATAAATATCAAAATAATTTAAATAGGAAGAAAAGTTATCAACTATTATCTACTTAGTGGCTAGCAATTGGTTGTGAACATTCCATATGATTGAACCCTGGTGATTTATGATAATGTGTTGTCTCTAAACATACTGAGTTTCTAGCAATATGTCTACCAAAATATCAGCACATATTCACTCTCTGTGTTTCAGACAACCTGTCAGATCTGTGGATCTGCCATTCTTCAGGGGAAGTGGGTGAGCTGGGTCACTTTATATTATATACTTGCTCTATCCCCTATATCTTGTGCCTTATTGATTTATAACCTTTTGCCTGGTGCCTAAGAGCCCTGGGATTTTAAACTTTTCAGGGAATGTAAGGAGAGGGAGGGCCATGTGGGTTACATTGGCTGAAAGTGGGCAAAGGATGACCATGAGAAAGTTCCCTTATCGCATTCACAAAACGGTCAGTACAACAACATCTTCACACCTGTAGATTGACTGAATCCACATCGGACTGTTGGGAGGGGTTTCCTAATTCCTTAATTCTAACTATTGCCTGAGGCATCATAGATTCTGATTTTCTATCATCCTGCTATTGCTCCAATTCAATAAAAGGTTCCTTTTGAAATGCCAAGTTTCAAGAGTCTTTACTTTCTTGAATGAGGAGGAGAGGCACCCTAACCCTTACCCAACCATTATGAATTTGAAAAATTCTGTTTGATATTTGTTTTGGAAATGTCTTTTTCACTCATTGAAAAATTAGATTTTATTCAGTTAATCCAGATGAATTTGTTTCCTCATTATAATCAATGTGGTAATACTTAGCTGATTTCTTAAATATAATTGTTTTTATTTCTTTTAATTATAGGTGTTTATAACAAATTCCTCAAATATATTTCTTCTTGAGCCAGCAAATGAGATTAAAAGTTTGTTAGATGAGCATACAGATATGTGTAAACGCATTCTTAATATCTACCGCTATATGGTGGTACAAGTGACAATGGACAAGAAAACCTGGTAAAGTATTATTGTTTTAATAATATAACACATACTTCTTTCCCACTTAGTGTAATACTTCCCAAATCAAAATAAATAATAATGTTAATAAATAATCATTGGAAGTTGAAAAAGTTGAGATAATTTACTTCATAGCATGTACAGTGATACCTTGTCTTACAAACTTAATTGGTTCCAGGACGAGGTTCTTAAGGTGAAAAGTTTGTAAGACGAAACAATGTTTCCCATAGGAATCAATGAAAAAGCGATTAATGCGTGCAAGCCCAAAATTCACCCCTTTTGCCAGCTGAAGCGCCCGTTTTTGCGCTGCTGGGATTCCCCTGAGGCTCCCCTCCATGAAAAACCCCACCTCTGGACTTCCTTTGCCAGCGAAACGCCCCTTTTTGTGCTGCTGAATTCCCCTGCTGGGATTGCCTTGCAGCATCACAAAAACACGAAAGTCCGGAGGTGGGGTTTCCCATGGAGGGGAGCCTCAGGGAAATCCCAGCAGTGCAAAAATGGGCGTTTTGCTGGCAACGGAAGTCCAGAGGTGGGGCATCGCAGCGGCGGCGGTGGGTTTGTAAGGTGAAAATAGTTTGTAAGAAGAGGCAAAAAAATCTTAAACCCCGGGTTTGTATCTCGAAAAGTTTGTATGACGAGGCGTTTGTAAGATGAGGTATCACTGTATATCTTTGTTTTTGGTTTGTTTTTGTTTTCTGAAGAGTAATAAAGTTAATTATTTGACTTTAAGTAATACTAATTAATTTTGTTTTGCAGGGAACAGATGCTGCTTGTGCTGCTCCGAGTAACAGAATCAGTATTGAAAATACCATCTCAAATTTTTCTACAGTATCAAGGAAGAAAGAATTTAACTTTAGCAGGAAGACTTGCTGGTCCTCTTTTTCAGGCAAATTAATACATTTTAATATTTTACTTTTCAAATATTATAAATGAGGTCTTTTATGCATTTGTCTACTGTAGGAAATCATTAGTTACTTATGTTCTTATAAGTTAGTTTTCAGACTAATTTATCTTATGGTCTGAGTTTACAGAAACACTAGATGAAATATATTCAGCGTTAAATATTTCTCCTGATTCCTTTACATAAAAATAGTTAATTATCTGTAATGGAGCTAAAAAATAAGCCACATACCTAGCAACATCAAATAAAACAATTGCTGGTGGCATGTGTCATTCAGGTGAGGGGCTTTGTGTTTTACATGTCATTAATGCACATTTAAAACAAATGCAATTCCTTAGACTTAGACACATAGTATGCGGAGGCTGATTCAACTCCTCCAAAAAGCTACTGTATATGCAAGGATAGCTTATTTTCCCCTACCATACAGGAAAGGTAAATGTTGAAAGACAGAGAGGAAAAATGAACTTAAGTGAAAAAAAGGAGTTTTGGCAAGAAAGTTATTAAAGAGGAAGGTAGTTAGACAAAAGAAGAAAAAGTTAGTAGAGAAAGAAATCCTTAGCAACATTTTATGATGTAGCAGGAAGGGAGATATGCAAAGAGGTAAAAACACTCAAGCTATATTATCAACTCACATCAAAACATTTTCCACAGCTAATTAACTATGCAGCTTTCATAACTTTAATAAAAAATGACAGAGATTTCAGTTCTGCTAAAAAATATTTATTTTCCTCCTTTTTTATTTCTTTTTGTAGACTCTTATTGTAGCTTGGATCAAAGCAAATTTAAATGTGTACATTTCCCGAGAACTTTGGGATGACCTTTTAGCAGTATTGTCATCACTGACATATTGGGAAGAGTTGGCCACAGAGTGGTCATTAACTATGGAAACTCTGACAAAAGTATTGGCTAGAAACCTCTACAGCTTGGACCTCAGTGATCTACCACTCGACAAATTAAGTGAGCAGAAACAAAAAAAGCATAAGGGCAAAGGTAAGTAACATAATTCAGGTATGATTTAATATGATTGAAAAATTGCGATCCCAAAACAAATAAGTCCAGAGCTGGTTCTCCTTTAAGGAAACATCTCTTTTTACATAATATATTACTAATATAAAATAAATATAATAATACACACCATATTTTAGATACCTTTTTAATGTAATTTGACTTCTGGTCTGCCCTACTCCAAACCAACTCTGGGCAGTTCACAATATAATAATAAATATAATAAGATCAATAAAAAATACCGTAAGAGAAGTGAACAAAATGCCAAATCTAGACCACTAACTTCAAAATATATGACAAACACATCTAACAATCTACCCTGCCCTAAGATCTGGGATCGCAGCCAGGTCTGTAAGGAAGGCCTTCTGGAATGCCATTAGGGCGGGAACTGTCTAGATAAAATATACGCAATTTCATCATTCTGTAATCTACTTTTTAAAAATAAAATAAGTTAGGGCATGTTCCCATTCATTTGGAAGGTTTAATCACGAGATCAGCAGAGTTCAAACAGCAAGAGAAAGTAGTATTTCAGGTTCTAGTCTGGCTTTAAGAAAGTGAAATCCTCATTAAAATCAAGCCATAATTTTTACACAATGTACAATTTTATGAAGAAATTGAATCTGCTCGTGTATAAGCACTCTTGGTTGCTATGCAAAGTAATCAAAACAGGAAAGAGAGGATTACACTTTGCCATGGAATGTTTTCCTAAGCAGGAAATACAATGTTAAGAGCTCTGAGTTCTGAATCATTGTCAGTATGAGCCTTTACCACTTGCATAGCCACATAAACAAGTGTTTCATTGCTCCACGGGCCTGAAATGCTTGGGTTGGGTTTTCCCTACCTCTGTTCTTTGCTTTTGCATACTATAACCAGGAATGATCAGAATCTTCAATTGAGTTTGGATTATGCAAACATACACTGTGGGGAAATACAGTTAGTCCTTAACTAACTGTACTTTTCAGTCATTTAGTGACCGTTCAGAGTTACAATGGCTTTGGAAAAGTGATTTACAGTATTCACCATTTTTCATACTTACAACTGGGGTGAAATGATCCTGGTTTGCTCTTGCTTGTCAATCAGCGAGCCAGTCCCAAAGGGAATGCAAGGTTCCGCCCACCTGTCCGGACTTTGACATTTGGGTTCTCTTACCCTCTATGCATGCGTAAAGTGTTCTGTGCATACGCAGAGGGTAAAAGAACCCAAATGGCAGTGGGTGGGCAGAGCCTCGTGCTCCCTTTGCGACCGGCTCTCTGACGACCGACAAGCATGAGCAAACCTGGAGCATTTCATCCTTGCTTACAACTGTTGCAGCATCCCCATGGCCACGTGGTCAAAATTTAGGCACTTGGCAACTGACTATGATGGTTGCAGTATCCCAGGGTTATGTGATCCCCTTTTGTAAACTTCTGACAAGCAAAGTCAATGGGGAATCCAAATTCGCTTAGCAACCGCGTGATTAACTTAACTATTGGCCCCAAAAAGGTTGTAAAATGGAGCAAATCTCACTTAACAAATGTTTCACTTGACAATATAAATTGTGGGCTTATAATTCCAAGGACTAAGTCAAGGACTATATGTATATGTAATAAGTGTTTGGCTAGGTCAAAATTTTGCCACTAACAGATTATGTGGATATTAAAGTTTTATAAACTTTTAAAATTTTTGCTCCTGCCTTGTCTCTTTACTTCGTAGTCTCCCAAATCAAACTTATTTATTTATTTTATTTATTAATTGGATTTGTATGCCGCCGCTCTCCGAGGACCTGAGGCACCTCACAACACATCAGAAACAGTATACAATATAAATTATTAAAATCCAATTAATATAATTAACTATTCTAAACCCATTCTAAAAACCCTGGAACATTAAAAATCATTCATTCACATTCGAACAAGCATATATCATTGCAGACTTGTACAAACCAGACTTTGTACACTGTAGAAAGGGGGGAAAACATTCCTTACAGGATTGCTATAAGAATATATTCAAATTTGAACTGATAGACAGACATAGCAGATTTATATATAAGGGAGGAGTTTTGTTTATATGTCTCAAAGTGTCCTTATTAATTGTGAGGAACTTATTTTTCTTATTTTTCTTGGGTATAGTTTAGTAAATGTGTGATTGAGTCAAAATATTCATTAAACTTTTACTATAATAGCATTTCATTTCTTATAATGTCATTCTAAATTATTATGCATACATAATTCTCAGTGGATGTGTGAATGCTCCCATATCAGGTATTGGACATGAGTTTCAAAAAGCATCTGTGGACAAATCATTTTCGAAAGGCTGGAGCCGTGATCAACCTGGGCAGGCCCCAATGAGACAGCGCAGTGCAACAACTACGGGATCTCCAGGAACAGAAAAGGCCAGAAGTATAGTGCGACAGAAAACAGTTGGTATGTTACAGAAAATATAGATACTGCAGGTGCAAAATTAAAATAAAAAATAATGGCTAAATACTTCTAACCATACATAAATGATTAACTGCATATGTTTTATCTATATTGTGTTTATATAATGTGCATATTTTAGCCAATTTTATGCTCTATATTGGATGAAACAGTTCTCACTGCAAAACAAAGATTATTTAACAGATGTATCTAAATATGTAGTTGTTATATTCTGGTATATAAACCAGTATATTTGCATCAAACTAATAAAGCTAGTATTTAGCTTTGACATTTTAAAAATGCCTGTTATACATACGTCTTGAAGTTTCTGAATTCGGTAATACGTTTTTAGTTTTTATTTTGCCTTCTTATGAAGTCTTAGTCTCAGTCACAAAATTTCATTGTGAAAATAAAAATATAATTAACATCTAATATGAAAAGAGGTTTTTTTTAAAGTGTTTAAAACTACCATAGATTAAAAATGTGCAATTAATTGCAGAAGTTACTTACATTTTGAATTTGATGAATGCTTTTATCTTTTGAGTTTGATAAAGAGATCAGTGCTTTGTTACCTAATATAAATTTTTTTAGGAGAATCTAATTTTAATGCATTTCTAATAAGCATTTTCCAGAAACAACAGTTTAATGATATGCTCATTATTGTTCTTGCATTTTTATTAATAGTTTTAGGTAACATGTTTATTTTTGCAAAAAATAATAAGAAAATACTAAATCCTGATTCTTTTTGCAAATTGTTAACATATCAAATAGACAGATCATAAAGTTACCATATTTTTTCTAGCTAATGTTTGAAAACTACAGATACATAGACTAAGTTTTAAAAATCATTAAAATAGATTGATAGGAAGCTCAATTATAAGATATATGATTTAACAATTCTCTTCATGTTCAACATTTCACTTGTAATCAAATTTATCTTACGCTAAGCATTTCACCTGTATTGTATTAAAATGAATTAGCCAAAATTGCTTTCTAGGAAGGCACACTTAGAGATTTAAATATTAAATTTCCACTTGTCTTCTTTCTCCCTAGGGTTTAAGAGCTCTAAACCATAAAAAACTTTGAGGAAATATGGGCTGGTTAGCAAAGTCTAATGAATACATCAAATTATAGTATATTTAGAAAACTAAGGAAGAATTGAAAGAAATTACTATAATAACTTGCAAGATTATCATAGTATTGTCTTCAACCCTCAGTCTAAAATTAAAGTATTTGAAATGCACAGCAGACAGCAGTTTATCAACTAGGCAATTGTAATATCCATGTGACTAAAGATGAGAAAGAAATTGTAAGCTTTAATGAAAGGGAATATATGATAGGATAGGCCAGTAATCTTCACCGTTTCACTGTGCTTTACAACCCTCTCTAAGCAGTTTACAGAGTCAGCATGTTTCCCCCAACAATTTGGGTCCTTATATGCTTTGCATATCAGTAGTCTTAAATTCAGTATCTGGCATCTAAGCATAAGACTTGAAAAGGCTTCAGAGCTCCAGTGATTCATTGTAAGCTTAACCTTTTTTAACCTAATTGTAGACTAAACATCATTCTAAGGCATGAATTCTAATCCAAAACATTCAGAAAATTTAAATGAACAGGACTAGTTTTCTGGGTTTCAATCACCTTCCATTTTTACCAAACAAAATTAGTTTCAAATCCCAAATAGATCTCATTTTATATATTTAATAGCTTATTTTAATTTCAGAAATGACCTCATAATCACTTTTACTGGTATACTTTATGCAATTTATAAATAGCTGTATCCAAATGTTCTTTTCTATAAGCATAAAGAAGAAAGATATCCTGAGGTTATTTCCTTAATTTTATATACCTAAATTTAAAATATTTGAGCAGCACTTCTAAAAAATATATGTGATCTACATATACTGTATTTTTCAGAATATAAGATGCACTGGAGTATAAGATGCACCTTAATTTTGGGGGAGGAAAATAGTGGGAAGGTGACTCTGTCTACCAGGTATTCATCTGGCTAGCATCCTTATTCTGTTCAGCTTCAGCACATTAGTTTACTGGTTTTGAGAGAGATAAAAAACAGCTTCTAAACCGTAGCTGATAGAGAGAAGCAATAAAAAGAGCAAATCACGGAAGATCCTTGACTCGTAGCACCTTTTAGCATCTTGAAAAAAAACTTTGGAAAAGCTACTTTCGGGATATAAGATGCACCCAAATTTTCAACTTCTTTTAAGGGGGGAAGTGCACCTTAATTCCACAACATGTAATATTATTACATTTAATCTTAAAATTATTTGTTAATATCACTGTGGAAACATTTCTAGGACTCTGAAAATAATTCAGAAGAAGTGACTCATGCTACATGGATGAGAGAAGTTTTTTTTTTCATATCATTAAAGCACCTGAATCTTTCATGGCATTCATGTGCATTGAACACTGTCAAAAATTTATTTTGGGCCCGCTTGAAATGAAGGGCATATGCAAACACACATCTGCAGAAACATCTGGGAAACATCTATCTTGTCTGCTTTAACAGTTCAGAGAACTGCTTCCTTTATGTTCCTGCATGTAATAAAGTGCCTTGTTTACCTGCTTTGCATATTCCCATTTATTTATTCCAACTATAATTTATTTTTCTATAGGACCAAAGCCAACTTGCAATGTAGTTTTGTGTCTCTTTTCTAAATTTTGATGCAAACTAATATACTGTGTTAATCACCAATTGACAATATAGTTCTTCAAGGATTGAAAGAACATTTTGGTACTTTGATACCTTGGTACCCTCACCAGGCAGTGTTCTGTCTTCCTTATCACATATAATGGTCAAGTGTTCTTCATTTGCAACATCAGTTGTTAGGCTATAACGAGAAGGCATAGAATAAATACTTACAGAGGTCATAAAAGAATCACATTTGATATAAAATCAGATAAAATAATATGCAGATTTTGTCAGGTGTACATATGAGTGAAAGAGCTGGAAATAAGTGGATTTGTGGATCAGATATGGCTATTTTGGAGGTTCATGTCCTTTAGCTTGCACAGTTCAGTGCATTGCAGTCTTCAGAATATTTAGACGTTTGCTTTAATCTGCATGCTCTAATGAAACATAATTTTTCAGAGATAATTTTTCAAGAACATTCAAAATATAGCTGAGAAAAGTCCCAATATAGAAACTTGCTTGTATTTATCTGAAAGTCAAACATAGTGTAGAAGGCAAATGTGTTCATTTTTTAAATTTGTAAAGTAGCTTTGAGTCAGCAGTACTCCTGTTGCTTACACTCATCAATTTGTACACCACTTTTGGACTTGAATGTGAGTGAGCAAGCATAGTTGAATATTGAGGAGAAAATAAAATATTGTATCTCTTACATGTGAAACTGAAGTACAGTGGTCCCTCGAGTTTCGCGATCTCGATCTTCGCTAAACGCTATATCGCGAGTTTTCAACCCGGAAGTAAACTCCACCATCTGCGCATGCGTGCCCTTCCACGCATGCGTAGATGGTGGAGTTTCCCCGCCGGGCAGAGGCTTCCCTGGGTCTTCCCCCTCTTGCCCCGGTAAGGCGCGAGCAACGGCGTGGGCGGGTGGGCGGCACACGCGCAGGGAAACCCCAGGGCCGCTTCTCAGCTGAGAAGCGGCCCCAGCAACAGCGCGGGGGGCGGGCGGCACGCGCGCGCGGGGGAAACCCCAGGGCTGCTTCTCAGCTGAGAAGCGGCCCCAGCAACAGCGCGGGGGGGCGGGCGGCGCGCGCGCGCGCGCGGGGAAACCCCAGGGCCGCTTCTCAGCTGAGAAGCGGCCCCAGCAACAGCGCGGGGGGGCGGGCGGCGCGCGCGCGCGCGCGGGGAAACCCCAGGGCCGCTTCTCAGCTGAGAAGCGGCCCCAGCAACAGCGCGGGGGGGCGGGCGGCGCGCGCGCGCGCGCGGGGAAACCCCAGGGCCGCTTCTCAGCTGAGAAGCGGCCCCAGCAACAGCGCGGGTGGGCGGGTGGCGCGCGCGCGCGCGCGGGGAAACCCCAGGGCTGCTTCTCAGCTGAGAAGCGGCCCCAGCAACAGCGCGGGGGGGGCGGGCGGCGCGCGCGCGCGCGCGGGGAAACCCCAGGGCCGCTTCTCAGCTGAGAAGCGGCCCCAGCAACAGCGCGGGGGGGCGGGCGGCGCGCGTGCGCGCGGGGAAACCCCAGGGCCGCTTCTCAGCTGAGAAGCGGCCCCAGCAACAGCGCGGGGGGGCGGGCGGCGCGCGCGCGCGCGCGGGGAAACCCCAGGGCCGCTTCTCAGCTGAGAAGCGGCCCCAGCAACAGCGCGGGGGGGCGGGCGGCGCGCGCGCGCGCGCGGGGAAACCCCAGGGCCGCTTCTCAGCTGAGAAGCGGCCCCAGCAACAGCGCGGGGGGGGCGGGCGGCACGCGCGCGCGCGGGGAAACCCCAGGGCCGCTTCTCAGCTGAGAAGCGGCCCCAGCAACAGCGCGGGGGGGGGGGGCGGGCGGCACGCGCACGGACAAGCAGCAGCAGCGAGGCGGCGGGGAAACCCAATCTTCGGCTCCTCGCTGCTGCGGTGGAAATAAAAATACCATCTGCGCATGCGCAGATGGTGTTTTTACTTCCGCACCGCTACTTCGCGACAAATCGATCATCGCGAGGGGTCCTGGAACGGAACCCTCGCGATGATCGAGGGACCACTGTAATGGCTGTTTCATGTCATGTGCCACAAGCTAGATTTTTCAGTGTTGGTGTAATATTTTTTTAAAATCTTGATTATTTCCCCACAAAATCAGTTCAATGGAGTGTTCATTTTAGAACCCTTTGCAGTCATTAATAAGATAATACCTAATATATTAATACAGTACCTTATATTAATAAGATAATAAATATAAGCTGTGTCTCACTTGCATTACTTTGAAGCCCAGTAGAAGGGAGTATATCAATATCTAGCTCTAAAGTCAGTAAGAGAAAGCAAGCCAGTGAACAAAGGACTGAGTTCTTTATTTTGTGAAAATAACAATATATTGAAAAAATCCATTGTGTTTCTTGCATTTTCCTGTGTAATTTGTTTCTATGTACAAGAATGATAGTCCCTTGATATGGAGCTATATTTTCCTAAAAGGTCTTCCTGTTACATAGATCTGAGGAATTCCTTCAGAAAACAAAGGCTAATAGCAATATATGAATATTTCTTACCCGGTTATTTATAATTTGGAAAAATAATATATGTCGTAACCCCATTTCCTGTTTTCTCCCATTCATTCTCAACTAAATGTATGGTTCAGAATTCGGCAGGTTTTGGTTGTTGTTTTTTTTGTAATGTTCGGCTTGAACAATTAATGAAAAACTAGAAATTTTCATTAAAATATTTTAATATTTTAAAATGCTTGCTATTATGCTATCTTAAAATAGTCCCTTATCATAAAAAAATAAAAACAAAACATTCCATTTGCATTTTCCACCAGATAACATAAACAAACAAAGAAAGAAAGACTTGTTCCAAGTTTATCATTTTCATTTGTTTTGGGGAAGTATTTTTGCAGTTCATTTCTTGAAAAGTTCTGGTCAGCCCAAGAGAAAAATATTTCACTGATATAAAATTATCTCAGAACTGCATAATTATTATGTATTCTACTGTTCAATTTGCCAGTTATTCCTAAATCAAGTACTATTTTTCAGATTTCAGGACAATATTATTTAAAACTTACTAGGCAGCATCTTTATTATAAGTTTAAATCCTAGTAGGTTATTCAAAGAGAGTTTCTCATTTAAAAAGATATTTATATAAGGTAAAAATATTTATTGCTTTATGACAGGTAGAAATTCAGTTACTATTTAAGAAATAGCTGATCTGTGAATTGTTCCTCATATACTCCTGTTTGTATCTTTTCAACCTGAGAGTACATATCAGATATTTATAGTGACTTGTGGTGTTAGCAAAATTGATTTTTGTTACTTTGCTTACTTTGGATCCACTGGATATCTAGAACTATATGAAAATGAAAAACAGGATACAAATTATGGCAAGACACAGAATCACAATGAAAATATGATATGAAATAAAATAAATAAAGAACAATCATAATAAAAAATCACTCTACAGATTTGTACTTATACCAAATCTTAATAATCTTCCTTAATTGCCTCCAGCAATCAGAGAAATAAATTTGATCAGTTCAACTTTTTTTCTTCTGGAAGAGAAGGACTAGAGTTATAAATAATAAATCTGATTACCAGCTCCAGTTGGAACATGGGACATTTTAGCTTTAAGAATGATATCAGATATCATAAAAATGAGAATGTATTGCATTTTAAATAATTATAATGCTAGTTCATGGGAAACTTACATTTGTGTTAGTCAGAAAGATACTTAATAAGACCCCTTCAATTTTTTTACTTTAGATTTCTATTAAAAATAGAATGGTACTAGTTCTAGTATCTGGAGTATTAGTCAAAATTCAATTTGTCAAGAAAAATATATCAAATAGGTTATAAAGAGATTACAAATTGAATCTTGATTTTTGTTTTCCCGAGAGTTTAGGGAAAGGTTTTTAAAATTTGCATGCATTTTTTGCTCAGTTTGGGAACATAAGGAACCAGACTTTTATTTTGGCTTTTTCCTATGAAGTGTCATTCTTTAAGTATTTGCTTATACATGCTACTAAAAATGAACGTGAATGTGGGCAAACTCCTGGAGACAGTGTAGGACAGGAGGGCCTGGCATGTTGTGGACCATGGAGTCAAGAAGAGTTGGACATGACTAAATGACTGAACAGCAAAGCTGCTAAAAGTTGAATCTTATGCACAGTGACAGATGAATCCAGACAGCTATAAACAGCATATAAGATGTTTTTAAGACATGTCTATGGATTTTTAAGTAGTATTTTATAAATTGTTGAGGATTTGGTGAACAGGGTTCTAAATGGCTCTATTATATTTAGCTTTAAAAAGGTAAATCTTGCTATAATATGGAACAGATCAGACATTTCAATATAACATTTATTTCTTTTGAATTTAATATTTTTTCTTTCTATTTCATTAAAAAATTAATTTTAAAAACAATATTCAAATTTGCTTCGTTAAGGCAAAAAAATGGTAATTTAGATTAAAAAATTAAGCAGAAAGTTGAGGTTTCATTTTGTGTTTTTTTTCTTTTTGTCTCTTAATGTTTCCAGTTACAAGGCACATCTTGTAATTTCTTGTGGCTTGTTTTAAATTGTAATGTTTCAACAGAATTTTAGAACCAATGAAGCAATTCAGAGAATTATTTTGATTGCCAAAGGAAACAATTTTAGATGTAGTCGCAGGTATTTTTTTATTCCTAAAACTGTCAAAATCGTTACCCACAAACTTCTAGCATTAAGTAAAAGCACCTTAGATATACTATGAGAAATAGTTGTTTTAAAAAATAATCAAAACAGAAAATCAAGGTAGTTATAGGACAATGCTTTCTTCTCTTACATGATGTTTATGACAATATTTTTCAAACCCTGATGGAATGAAAAATAGATCATTTGAAGCTTCAATTGTACACAAATTTTCATGGGAGTAAATTTGCTTCAATTTGGGGATTTAGTTCTAAATACATGTATAACATTGGTCTGTCAGTGTTTTACTTTGAATACTGAGGGTTTTTGTACTTATGAAAATATAAGTGTTACTGTTTGTCTTGCATTGAAAGAAATGAATACAAAACTGTTTTATGTGCCCACTGATTATTTTTTCCTTACAGCTCTGCCAATATCTGCCGTGCTGAAATGTTTTAATTTAATTTTTCTTCCTTTTATCTTTGTTTTCTCTGTTGCTGCTTTTTCTGTGACACAATCTTCCATTATAGTCACTCTTCTTTTTTTTCCTTCCCCACTTCTTTCTTTTCCTTTTTTAAAGCCATGAGAAGCCGATCCATTGGTGAATGTGCTCTGCCATCAGCCTATATACGCAGTGCTAAAAGTGCTCCTGTCCTGATCCATCCTTCCAAACCCTTCTTGCCTGATATTGTTCTCACTCCCCTTTCTGATGAGCTTTCAGGTAGTGCCACCTCTGCTAATTTCTGCACTCCCTTTCCACTTTTTTAATCCTTCTGCTTTCAAAAATCTGCAAAATCAGTACTTTTTCAAAGTAAAACATTTAGGGGTGGGAAGAAACTAACGGAGATGCAGCTATTTGACGACATGCTGTATTTTCGGCTCATTTTGATACTGTGAGAAGCTAGCGCTGTGCCAATTGCTATTCAAAGTGCAAATTTTCTGCCTCTGCATTTTAAAAATTGTTTTGATTCAAATATTTTTGAAATAAGTTTTATTTTTGAACAAAGAAATGTTGAGGAATTTTCAACATACTGTTTGATAAACTGTAATTGCTGTTTATTATTTTGATTTATTTTCTGACATGGCTTTTGCTTATTATAATTAGGGAAATATGGCAGGAGGTGCACAATTATTACTAAATGAGTATGAGAGTTGTTTTACTAAATATTGTACAAATAACTTTATAGGAAAATAAGAACTAATAATTTATTGCTGGCTTTTAAAGCAGTGTTTTAAACTGATACTATTACTGTAGTAATGATATCAATTACCATCTGATGAAATTTTTTATGGACTCAGTAAGCCATTTTGTACTAATTTTTAATCTACATCCCTGCGTTTTATGTTAAGTGCTAAATAGTTTGACATGTTTCACACTGTTGATAATTTCTGAAGCAACTCTGATTTATTTCTTAAAGCCTCTGAATTTTGAATATCGGTCCATTATTCTAATTCAGCTATCCTGAATTATATATTTCTTACTATAGAAAAAGACAATTTAAATTCTATTTTAACATTACCAAAGTCCCTTCCTTGTCTGATTTTAGATTCTTCTAATTGAAATTTATAAATAGACAAGAAATTGATAGGCTGTGAAGCAACTTCAAAATAAACTTTAGTTCAGTACAGTATGTCTTTGATAATCACATAGATGGCAGTGCACTCTTAGGAAATAAAACTGTATCTTCAGCATAGTGCTGTGTTTAGAGTTCTTCTAACCTGACTAGAAAAAATAGTTAAAGTGATAAAGATAATTTTGGAAAACTGCTTTTGTGTAATAGGCAAAAATGTTATTTGTTTGCCTTGCCCTAAATAACAGTTTTGTAACCAGCCCTGCCTACAGTTTTAGCAACTACTGATAGCCATTTTATGTGGTTGTTTACAGTAATATCTTAAAATTTCAAATGGGTTCAGTCACCCAAAATGTTGGGTTTAATAATAATAATCCATGTTTAGTCATTCTTTTCATTAATAATAATAATCCATGTTTAGTCATTCTATTCATTTTTAAGCATTAGGGGTAGAATTGGTGGAGGCAAGCAAAACTGTTTCAGCTGGAATACTGCATAAAGTTTCATATAATATTCATGTTGTCTTCCAAAATATTCCATTCCTATTATGTTTTCATTAAAATATTCATGAGCTTTTTATTCCAGTTTATTTTATTTTCTCATATATATTTTTTGTTACTTCTGTAAATTATAAATCCAAGTCTGCTGATAATTCGTATGCATCCCCCTTGTGCTATATAAGAACTAGGCAAATAAATTTATTAAGGTTTAATGATAGATCTGAAATTTGAATAGAGTTTCAGAATTCCTTGATATTACTGTAGTATTATTTTAAAAAATATTAAATTCCTTTATAAAAAGCATCAGGGCCTCTAGGATTTAAAATAAAATTTGGTCTGTCAATATCAATTTCAATTATGTGTTTTTTGTAGAAGATGTATTTTTAATGCATATTTATTAATAAACTAGCCTTCAATTTCAATCAGCAGAACTAGTTGGGATCAGTAAATCATTAGATTAGATATTTGATCTGGAGAAACCTTCTGAGTATACTGAAAAAATGTCCAGAAAAGCTCTAAGCAGCTCATATGGGGTTTTATCTGTGGCCGCTTTACACCTTCAAGGAGTAGACCCGGAGGAGCACTTTGCTCAAATATAAAAGCAGGAAGTCAGATTGTTTTATATTGATCTGTTGTATTTCTGGATTAATATATCGCTGTCTTCCGTTTCTTCTATGTGGACTGTATTAAAAAAGGCCATCCTAAAAGCCACTGGACTGTATGTAAGGCAAATAACTAAAGGTAAAAGGAAGAAGAAACCACTATGGTTTCATAATGATGTAAGGGCTATAGTCAATGAAAAAATGTCTGCCTATAGGAGGTATAAAGTGTCTGGAAGTACAGCTAACAGAGAGGTGTATAAAATGAGACAGAAGGAGGTGAAACAGATAATATATGCTGCTAAAGCCTCAAAAGAAGAAGAAATTGTCAAATCTGTAAAGAAGGAGGATAAAACCTTATTCAGATATATTAGTGATAGGAAGAAGAAAAACTGCAGCATCACAAAGCTTAGTACTGGGGATAGTACATTAATTGATGGGAATAAGGAAGTCGCTGACCATTTAAATAGCTACTTATGTTCAGTTTTCTCAGAAGACAATGACACATTAGTGAACATTGGACTGAATTCTGGATAGTTCAGTGGATTTGCAGCTGGCTGAAGAGTAGATATCAGAGGGTTGTTGTTCATGGCGAGTATTCTGAGCAGATACTGTGCACAAGGGTCTGTTCTGGGTCCTATTCTTTTTAATATGTTTGTGAGTGACATAGGGAAAGGTTTGATAGGGAAGGTTTGCCTATTTGCTGATGACTCTAAAGTGTGCAATAGGGTTGATATTCCTGGAGGCGTCTGTACATTTGGAATAGTGTATTCAGTTCTGTAGACCTCACTTACAAGGGTTTTTAATAGGAAAGTGAACACAAGAAGAAGGGGGAACAATCTGAGTTTAGTTGGGAAAAGATCAGAAGCAACATGAGAAAATATTATTTTACTAAAAGAATAGTTGATTCTTGGAACAAACTTCCAGCAGACATGGTTGGTAAATCCACAGTAACTGAATTTAAACATGCCTTGTATAAACATATATCCATCCTAAGATAAAATGCAGGAAATAGTATAAGGGTAGACTAGATGGACCATAAGGTCTTTATCTGCCGTCAATCTTCTATGTTTCTATCATGATAAGAAGTTCTACTCCCCCCTCCTCACCTGAAAAGAAATCTGATCCAAATGCAAAACATAAACACAGGAGTTTCAGTTTCGCTTTTGCTTTGACAACAGCAAGCAGCTTTATTACAAAAGAGATGAGCTAAGTCATGCACAGACTCCTTCCTATCTCCTCCTTGCTGACACAGCAAATATTGTTTGAGTTTCCAAACACCCCTCAACTCTCTCACACACTAACAGGATGCTAACTAGATCAATCCCAGTGGAAGCTGGTAGGCAGAGACAGATTTCCCCTCCTTATTTTCCTCTTCAGTTCAGACAAATCTGTTCCTTCTCCTGTAACACCAGTTAAAAGAAAAGAGGCAAATAATGCAGGAAAAAATTTACAGATGTGGTTAGGAAAACACAAGCAAGAAACAATGCCTGTTTCTCCCATTGCCAGTTCTATGTGGAATAGTCCAGAGTCAGTTCACCTAACATCCTGTTCATTCTCTAGCTAGAGAGCAAAACCAGGAATGTTGTTTACGGAGAGGTCCTTTGCAATTCATCTGAGGGAGGAATTGAAAGTCCATGCTATGCAAATAATATCTTCATCTGTAACAGAAACTTAGTTTACCATCTCTAACAAAATAATACAGTCCCTTTTTTAACTACTCTTTAATTTTCAAGTTTTACGTGTCAATTTATCAAGCCCCATCACATAGTTTCATAGAGAAGCATGGGTATTTAGCTAATAGAAAAATAAATTAGTAGCAGTCGATTCAAGTAGAATGACATGTCCAAAGAGAATAATTTCCAGGTTAGGTATTTGTTCTGCCGGCGTGTTTCAACCGCCCGTAATTACAGGGTAATTAGTCCAGGAAGACACACACCACACAATAAAAGAAAAACCCAAAAGCTTTTATAAACAGAAAAACAAACAGCTCCCTTTTTAAATGTCAAAGGGATTTTCTGGTACACACAAAGCACAGGTTAAATGCAATCCAATTGCTCACCCAATAACTGTGAAATTGAGTCCAATTCTAAAGTCCAGAGAGTCCACACACAATCTTGAACAGCACAAAAACCACGATCTTGAAACAATGACTCAGATAAACTGCCATGAGGCTAAAACATCAGGTTGCACTTTTATCTATAGCACTAATTACAGCAGCCCCACCCAACCACAGGTGGCCTGATTTTCTCTTGTAATAATCCTTCAGTTGTCGTCTCCTTTGCATCACTCTACGCATGCGTGGATGTGTCATTAATTCTTGTTCAGAATCCAAGGATGATACAGATGATTGATCTCCTCCTGGGCTGTCTGCCAAACTCCCCTCTTCCCTGTCACTCACACTTCCTTGGTCAGAGGGTGCTTCGTCGGCAGATTCCATCGGGAGCAAAACAGGCCTGCGGCATGTGGATGTTTCCCCCACATCCACCTGCACATTCCTTGGGGCAGGAGCTGGGCCAGAGCTAACCACAACAGGTATTACAATCCTATCAGTACAGGGAGATCCCAGGTTAGGAACATCCAACTTAGAGACAACCTGTACATACCCTGTTTCCCCGATAGTAAGACACCCCTGATTGTAAGACGTATCGGGGGTTTCAGGGGGGTCGGCTAATATAAGCCGTACCCCGAAAGTGAGACATATGTCTTACTTTCGGGGAAACACGGGGGTATTGCCGGGGGGGAGCCCGATGACGTCGCTTCCAAGCTCCCCGCGCGCCCTTCGCCTCGCCGCGGCGCCACCGCCTCTTCCCCGGCTTGGCAAAGCGAAGGACGGCGCTGGTCCGAAGCGAGCCGAGCGGGCGGCAGCTTGCAGCGAAGGCGCTCGTCCCAGCAACACAGTCCTGCCGAGGCTCGGCTGCAAGCGGCCAGCGAGGCCGACCAGCTCCGAGGCGAGCGGCTGGAGCTGCGCCCTCCTTCGCCCGCCTCCTTTCCGGCAGGCAGGTGGGGCTGCCCAACTGCGCAGAGCGGCTCCTCCCCTCCAGACACACGCTTCCCCGACACGCGTCTGTGGCTCCATGCGTGCACGCCGCTTGGAGCCCTGAGGTTGAACTTGGAAAAGGGCTCACGAGGCTCCTGTCCCGCGGCTGCCCTTCTGGACTCTGGGGAGATGCCTTCGGGAACGCGACCCTTTCAATTTTTTCCCAATGTAAGACATACCCCGAAAGTAAGACATAGTGGGGCTTTTGGGGGTAAAAAGAAAGTAAAACACTGTCTTACTTTCGGGGAAACACGGTATGAACTGGCTGTCTATTCCTAAAAGGGGAAGATGGCATTGTCCTTCCTCAACTGATGGCCTGTTGAACCTACACTGTGACTGTATGAGCCATGGAAGTCATGGGTTTTTGATAATACAGTTTTTGTTTTCAGTGGTTTTCAGCAGTTCATTAAGACATTGCGTGGCTTCGGGAGTTTGTCGGTTTGGGGAAGCAGAGTGTTATCCATCATTTTTAATAATAGGCAGTCCATTTGTAAGTACAAGTTCTAACATATATAAATTCAAGTTAGAAACAAAACTTATTCTTAACCGAGGGATTGCTTTGTGCTGTCTCAGTAACTGATGTTTTGTAAGCTTACACTAAATAGCTCTGTACACTTACCAATAAATAACTGTAAGTTGGATCATCTCATTGCAGTCATCTATTTAAAGTCATTTATGGATTTCACCATCTTTTTTTCCTATCTGCTATGGTAATTTCTTCTTCAGTTAAGTTATTAAATCATGGTATACATACGTAATTTTTGTCCTGTGAAGAAAAATCAAATTCACTTTTACAAACGTTCATTGTACATAGCCTTAATATTTTGCCATTTTCTTACCTGCTGTTTCATTTCAGCTAATGTTGATCATGGTTGCAAAAGCTAATATAAATTTCTTGATCCACATCTAGTGTGAACTTACTTTTGCTCACATATCCTTTTCTTCTCCATTTCAGCTGATTGGCTTCTTTTCTTAGATTTTTTTTCCACCTTAAACGAGTTAAGAGTAGAGGAGAGAGGGAGTCAGCCACTAAGCACATATTGGTAGAAACTTTCTACAAGTTGCCCCATGTTGGATTTTATTCCTTGTTTTTGTTTTGTTTTTTTGAGTTGGAAAGTTATTAAATGCTGTCTTCTTTTAAGATAAAGTCAAGATAGAAAACCCACCTCTAAAAAATTAGAATTATCTTCTTGTAGCATGCTCTGCAAATAGTTTGTTTAGGATTTTTATTTATTTTATTTTATTTGTTTAATCAAGCATGTACTCATTAACTTTAGTACAGCAGCTAAGAATTTCAGAAATATTTTTTTTCAAAATCCTATTGCACGTAACCAAATGCAAAAAAAGAATTACTAGTAATAATTGAGCTAATACAGTGCTATGCATTATATTTTTGAATAAATTATGTTTGGCTTTTGAAAATGTTTCCAAAGCACTAGTGTCATAAAGATCTTATTGGACTTATATAATTATAGATAACATCACTAAAATATCTCATGTGTATATTAGTGTGTGACTGTATCTTTTCTACTTGTCTACAATAGAGTATTGCAATAGCTTAGATTCAATTCCAAACAGATGTTTCAGTGAATGCTGTGGCACAACCTTAACCCCTGCTTTAAAGTAACCGTATACAATATTTCCCGAGGACATGTAGCTGCCCTACATATCTGCCATGTTATCCTAGGAAATAATGTGATTACTCCTAGTATATACTATTTATATCCTATTACAATATACTACTAGTATACTGTAACGAATGGCATGTTTTTGATAATGTTTTTGAGATGAACCTAAAGCATTTGCCAACTTTAATAGAGAGGAAGATAGTATGGAAGTTAATACTGCTGGAAAAAGAAATATTATTGGAATAATATGTATTGGTAATTAGATGTTGGGTAACAAAGATCCTTATTGTTCTAGGTCTGTTTTCTCTTCTTCTGAAACTTTTGCTCTAAATTTATTTAATCTTCAAGAATTGTTTCAAGTAATTGTTAATTAAAGTATTGAAGATTTTTTATCAAATACAGAAACCCTGATGAAAAAACCTTATTGATACTTATATGGAAGAATTGGGAAGCTAATCTCTTGACCTAAGTAATATAGCAAATAGAGTTCCAATACCAAATAAGGATCTAAAACACTATGTGAACACTAAGAGAGACCTATGCTGATCCGGTTGCGTGAAGGCAATTCCAGAGCTGTTCAAAAATATCTTATTCCATATCTAAGAATGAAGCAGACTATTTTATAACGGAACCATTCAATTAACAATAGTTAATTGAATTAATTAACATACAAAGTTAGAAATACTTTAACACAGTATTGAGAAGAACCATAAAGGTTTAATCCAAAATCTCATTGCATAAAAGAATTTACCATGAATACACACCTACTTCTAAAGTGACTGGAAGCTTGAACTGAAACAAAGATCTTCCTTTCAAAAGCTTCCATGAAATTAGAGAAACAGAAAGCTGTTTTATAATCAAATCAGGAAATTAGGCTGTGTAACTAAATATTTTTTATTGCAATTAGTATTGACTCAGCCACCCTGAGTCCATTTTGGAGAAGGGTGGCTTATAAATCTAATAAATTAAATTAAATTAAGTTAACCAATTAGCCCACCATTCACATACTAGTATATACAGGGAACTCATAAATATGATAAAGAGGGTATTAATCATTATTCATTGCTGTTCCTGAAAACTTGTTATCTATAGTCTGCGGAGAGGGGCGGCATATAAATCCAATAAATCTAATCTATATTATATAATACTATTGCTGGTTTCAGAGATAATACAAAATATTAGGAATAGTCAGCTTTGGTAACCTGATCTGCCATGAATGTATGAAATTCCCTTTCTAAATTGCATTACATAAAGAAGTACTTCTTGTTATGAGTGTTGAATTAATTTATCTATCTAGGTCTGTATACCAAATCTTATATACCTGTCACACCACTTCTTATTTGCTCCAAGCTAAAACCCCTTCCTTATAAGCCAATTGCTCTCATCTCCTCATCATTTATGGTCGCTTTTTTCCAGGCACTATAATACTGTAATCTTCAAGTATGGTGATTCTAATTGCACAGAGAACTGCCAAGTGCAGTCTTAAAATAATTAAATAAAGGTGCTAGTCTCTTGAGGTGTTATATTTTCAGTTCCTCTTCTAATAATTGCCAGACCACATGCCCAAAGTTAGTAGGAAATCATAATTCTTAAAAAAGCTCTCTTGACCTTTTAGAAAAGCAATTAGAAACTGATATATCTATTCTGAAGATTTAACTTGTATGCTTCTTGTTCTCACCTTCCTCAGTTAAATCAGGTTGTCCTCAACCTACAACCCTAATTGAGGTAAACCATTTCCTTTGCTAAGTAAGATAGTTATTAAATAAGTTTTCCACCTTTTTATTACCATTCTTGCCACATCTTAAGTGAATCACAGCAGTTGTTAAGTGAATCAATCGATCAAAAATAATCTGGCTTCTTCTATTGACTATCACAATACATGCCAAGTGCCAAGTATCTGGATTTTGATCACATAACCATGGGGATGCTGCTCTTATGAGTGAGAACAGGTCATAAAGTCACTTTTTTACAGTGCTGTGGTAACTTTAGTCACAAATCGTTGTATGTCAAGGACTGTTTCTAAAAACTGCCTGTTGACCTTAAGCAATTCAAATTGTGGCCCATTTTAACCTGGCATTCACTAGTTCCTATCCACCCACCATTTATCCCCAATCTCAGTCCTTACAGTAATTCTAAATGAGAGACATTTTTAAGTTGCCTCAAATCTATTTATTAATGACTGAATGCCAGTTTAGATCGCACTAGTAGTATATGCTAATGAGATTTTGTGCAATTATGCATTCATTTGCACTAGTTTACATTAAACTACATTTGTCATCTTGAGCCCATTCTCTGATTGGGAGTTATCTTTTAGAAACTTATAGTAATGTACAAGTCCAGATGATTTATAAATAAATTAAAAATTATTGGTCTCAACAATGATTCCTGGAAGCCTCTCCTTAAGCACCTCTCATTTTGAACAGTCCACTATTTCCCATTGATTCCTGTTCTTTGGTTAGTTTTAAGCCTGTCAGATCCTCTGTCCCATAGTTGCTAGGTTTATTCAGGAGCATTTGGTGAGATATTTTATCAGATTAAAAATATATATATACTAAAGATTAAGCAAATAAATGCTTAAAAGGTTAGTGAGTCAAGAATTATCCTTACAGAAATCACTGACTCCTTTTCAACAAATGCAACTTTTATAGGTATTTTTGTTCCCAAAACACTGAGCCTAGTGGCATAATTGTTAGAATGCAATACTGCAGGCAAACTGGTCTCACAACCAGGAGTTCGATCCTGACAAAACTCTGGGTTAACTCAGCCTTCCATTTTTCCAAGGTTCTTTCTACAAAAGAACTCATAAATGAAACAATCTCTTCCATCATTGTGGCTGTAGCAGGAAACAATTTTGGAAAGTATATTATTTTGAAATAAATTGTCAGTGGTGCCTAGGACCTGGCTTGGGACATGATTATGAAACTAATTAGAAACAGTGATGATAATACTATTTCATTCAACGAAGTAAAGACTGACATTTTTGAAAAAGGAAACATTCATTAAGAAAGCTAAAGACTCCACATTGACCTTTGTTCCTCCCGTCACTGTATAGTTTTCCTAGCAACAGTGCAGAACTGATTTGTTGTTGCTTTTCTTCCAGGAAGGTTTTTTCTTCCTTTTTAGTTTAACCTGCATCTTTGGAATTCCCCGAGATTTACCTATGCAGGTATTAACCACATTCAAACTGGCTTAATTTTTGAGTTCAGAGGAGATGACACAAATGTTACCAATTGCTGAAAATTTCTTCTCGTAGTTGTTGGTTTTTTTTAAAAAAAATCCTCTTTTTTTGTTCTATTATAGATATACTGTAATAAACAATAGTTTCTGAAGGGCTTGTGTTTGGAATGAACCTATTTCCTCAGTAAAGTTGCGAAATAGTCCATGAATAGGTTGCTACAGTCTGATCCGGACAGTTACTGAGTCTATGTTTTTTTGCCCACTCCTTAATGCCTCACTGCACATGCCCCAGTTTCCGACTCAGTCAGATCTGAAACAGTCGTCTCGGCAATTATCTCTCTAGCAAAACCATTCCTGGACATCAGAACTTCTGGATTCAGGTTTATTCTTTTCATATCTGCCACTCCTAATTATTCCCTATCCTTTTTTTAAAAAAAAGTGGCCTTTAAGGGACAATTCAAGGCGGCAAGTCCTTGGGATGCTCGGCAGTAGTTGGTTTGTCGCCACCGTGCCCTGTCAATTCCGGCCTCTGCGATCATTGGTGGACTTTGGGCACCTTCCCCATTAGACAAGCACGTCTCCAGCAATAGCCCTGCTTCCAGGCGCATGAATTTCAGTGGCCATTTTGGAGGCATTAAAACTAGTCCAAAGGAGGTTTCTTCGACTGGCTAAACTGACCTTTAGCCATTGGCAGCCCCACTGGCACTATTCTACCGTGCCTCGGTGTGCCTAGGGTCCTCTCAAAGCTCCCAAATTTGGAGTTCAGCACCCAGGCACTAAGCAGAGCACCGTTTCACTCAGTGATGGTTGCTTTCCCCCTGCAGTTAATTCCATCGGAGATTTCATTAGGCTGCCAATGAAGCCACTTGCTCTGAGTCCCCAGAGCCCTTTAAAGTGCTAGCCCTAGCTCACACCTTACTCACGACTGCAGCGCCCTTTGGGGAATCTTGGGTGACCACATTGTGCCCATGCCTTATCCAAGGCTGCGGCAATCATTTTAGAGCCCCGAGCAGCCATTTCGTATATCGGCCCCTTACATCTACCAGTCTTACAAGACTACACTACCCAAGTGCCATGTCTGGTTTCTTGGCTCTTCTCTCAGGCTCATACCAGCGGGGCTTATCAGACTCACTGTGTCTGATCAGAAGTCAAAGGCAGGCAAAAGGTCTAAGGTCAAGCCCCATCCGGCTAAAGCGCCACAGCCAGTTAAAGAACACAGGTCTGTTTGCAGTGATCACTCTGTCTATACTCCCTCCATGCAGGAGCATCCAGTGATTTCTTCACAGGTCTTGTAGACAGGTCTACAAGAGATCTCCAGAAGCCTTTCCTTGCATGACTTCCAGAGAATACAGACTGGCTGGAGGTGAGGACCCCTTTGCCTGCCAGGCTCCCACAAAGCCTCAACCTAATCACTCTGAGCCTGAACTAGTGGAAGCGCCTTCAAGTGCTGTAAGGTACTTCGATAACAATTTAAGCAACTTACCTGCAGGGGTCCAAACCCTTATAATAATAATAGAGTTGGAAGGCACTTTGAAGGTCTTCTAGTCCAACCCCCTGCTTCAGATCCTACTTCAGACCCCCTACTCCAGACAAGTGGTTATCCAACAGCCTCTTAAAAACTTCCAGTGTTGGAACATTTGTATCTTCCGGAAGCAAGCCGTTCCGCTAATCAATTGTTCTGTCAGGAATTTTCTCCTTAGTTCCAAGTTGCTTTCTCTTCTTGATTAGTTTCCACCCATTGCTTCTTGTCCTACCCTCAGGTCTTTTGAAGAATAGCCTGACTCCCTCTTCTTTGTTGCAACCCCTGAGGTATTGGAACAGTGTTATCATGTTTTCCCTAGTCCTTCTTTTCATTAAACTAGCCAATTCCTGCAGCTGTTCTTCATATGTTTTAGCCTCCAGTCTCCTAATCATATTTGTAGCTCTTCTCTGCACTCTTCCTAGAGTCTCAACATCCTTTTTACATAGTAATGACCAAAACAAAATGCAGTAGTCCAAGTGTGACCTTACCAAGGTATTACATAATGGTATTAACACTTCACATGATCTTGATTCTATCCCTATGTTAATACAGCCTAGAACTGTGTTGGCTTTTTTGGCAGCTACTGCACACTGCTGGCTCATATTTAAATGGTTGTCCACTAGGACTCTAATATCCCTCTCACAATTACTACTGTCAAGCAAGGTACCACATATACTGTACCTGTGCATTTTGTGTTTCTTGCTTAAATGTAGAACCTTACTTTTTTCACTATTGAATTTCATTTTGTTTGATAGCCCCAATGTTCAAGTCTGTCAAGATCCTTCTGTATCTTGAGCCTATCTTCTGGAGAGTTGGCTATTCCTGCTAGTTTGGCATCATCTGCATTTGATGAGTTACCCATCCATCCGTCCAAGTCATTGATGAAGATGTTGAAGAGCACTGGGCCTAAAACAGAGCTTGGGGTATTCCACTGCATACTTCCCTCCATGTAGATGCAGTTCCATTGAGCACTACACTTTGAGTGTGGTTGGTTAGCCAGTTTTGAATCCATCTGGTGGTATTGGTGTCTAACCTACATTTTTCAACTTTATCTACCCTGTTTCCTTGAAAATAAGACAGTGTCTTATATTATTTTTTGCTCCCAAAGATGTGCTATGTCTTATTTTCAGGGGATGTATTATTTTTTTTCAATGAAGAAGAATTCACATTTATTGCTGAACAACAAAAAAAGAATATTTATTATATACTGTACAGTAGTTGTCATCACAAACCAGCATAACCAGACAAACTGAATTCTATCAAGAATTTCTTACTACTACCATACCATTATGTACTACTACTGTGTTGGATGTGTTTTAAATCTGATTGATGCAGCGTTTTGGGATGCAATTTATGGACAGCAGTTTTATATATGTTCTGTTCAGGAATGCTGCGAAATGAAATGTCTCCTACATCTTACTTTTGGGAAATGCCTTATATTAGGCAAATCTACAAAACCTCACCTATGTCTTACTTTCGGGGGTGATTTATTTTTGGAAAAACAGGGTAGTAGTAAGTTATGGTCGACTTTATCAAATGCTTTACTGAAGTCCAAGTAAATTAAATCAACAGCATTCCTCTGATCCAGTAATTTTGTCACTTTGTCAAAGAGTGCAATAAGATTAGTCTGGCATGATTTGTTCTTGACAAACCCATGTTGGCTTTTGGTTATTATTTTGTTTCTGTTTGTTGATTCGTCCCTTCTTCATAAGGCAAAGGCAACTGTCTGCCTATCGAATGATGGATCCCTTCCTGATCCTGATTGATTATCTTTTCCAGAATCTTCCCTGGTGTTGAGGTCAGGCTGATAAGTCTGTAGTTTCCTAGATCTGTTTTCCCTTTTTTGAAGATGGGAATTACATCAGCTCTTATCTCCCAGGCCATTATCAAGGCCATAGCTGCAGGCCTCATATAGCAATGCTATGCATCCAGCATGTCAGAATGGTTGTCATATTATTCTAAATGCTCACCCGTGGTTAGCCTAACACCTTCTAGGGGCTCTGCATCCCCCTCCAGGGATGAGAAGGACCTTCTCACAGGGGAAGAGATATTGAGGGACACCAATCTATTTGATGATGAAGATGTATCCCTGAAATGCCTTCTTTTTCCCACTTATTCCCTCCTGGACTATTAAAGTCCCTTCTTCATAAGGCAAAGGCAACTGTCTGCCTATTGAATGATGAATCCCTTCCTGATCCTGAGTCCTCCTCTCAGCATAGAATCAGGCATTATTTTCTGAACCTGTGGCTGAATAGCTGTACATTCCGGCCGCTAAACTATTTCTGTCTCAGGACAAACGGGGCAGCATTAGGGATCTAGTGAGACTCAGGCCCAGGACTTGGTCCTGCCGAACTTCTGCTCTCACCTTCTCATGCCTTGGAGTGAACGTGGCATAAACTGAATGTGCGGAGGGCCCTATAAATTTATATCAACCAGATAGCACCCACGATCGAAGCCCCTCTTTATCTCCTTCCAACCTGCTTCAATGGGCACTAAAGTGTCATCCTCAAGCTTTGGCCATTGGGTCAGAGCTTGCATCACAAAACCTTATCAGGCACAGTCTCTCCTGGCTCCCAGACGGGTCACCACCCACTCCACTAGGAGCTCAGCTACCACTGTTGGCATGGGTCACACAGGCCTCTCTGGAAGACATCTGCAGGGCAGTCACTTGGAAACCCCTCCCCTTTCATTAAACATTACAAGTTAGACGTATTCGCCTCAGCAGAGGCTTCCTTTAGGGAAGAGTCTTAAGTCAGGTCCACTTAGCTTTGGAAGCTCCAGTCCTGACAGCTACCTGCCCTTAGAGATACCAGACTTTGGTACATCCCATTCCTGGACTATTTTGCAAGCTTACTGGAGACTAGGCATTGGCTTACCTGAACGCCTTTTCTCAGTAGGTTGCACAATAGTCCAGCCCTGCCCCTACTGAATGTTCATGGGACCTGGAGCTGCCTTATCTCTAACATTCTATGCAAGTCTCCTTTACAGCCATCGCTTCATTGAAAACTGGAGCATGTGCAGAGAGGCATGGAGTAGTGGCTGAAAAAAACATAGACTCAGTAACTGGGCAGATCAGACTGTAGCAACCCATTCTTGAACTATTCCACAACCTACTGAGGAAAGGTGTTCAGGTAAGCCAATTCCCATTCTCATTATTGAATTTATTTTCCATGTACGTATTATAAAAAATTACCTTGAGTTTCTAATTCTAATTGAGTTGCTTCATTTGCTTGATTGCGCAACATACAATTTAGGATATTCCACTAGAGTTGTTTCCACAATATTTAAAAAAGTACAAATATATCAAACCACTTGGGACACTTTATGACTTGCATTCTAAGTATACTGCATACTGAAATAGTTTAAAACTGAGTAGAATTCATAGTAACTATCAGAAACAACTTTCCATATTTATACAGTGCTGTCTGCTGCTGCATGAAGAGGAACATTAATCTATTCTAAGATTAGACTAGATTACTATGGGGCCATCATTTTGCCATTTATGATCTGCATATTCCTGATATAGATTTAGACCTTCTTCCTAGAAAAAAACTAATCTAATCAAAATCATCGTTACTGTCCCTATCTATCAATTATATTGTTGCTTAAACTCAGCTGGGATGATATTAGAGGTGTGAGACACTAAATATAAAATTTATGTTACATAATAAAACAGACTTGTTCCTGAAGAATATTTGTCTATAAGTTGATTAAAACATTGATTTGAATGTTTTTTAGCTTTTTAAAAAAATATGTATATCCCATTTTTGGTGAAATACTTTAGATGCCCTACAACCAGATTAGGGAAATAGTATTAAAGCTAATATTCCTAAAACTATCAGCACCAAAACTAACCAAAAAGAAGAAGCTGAAAAGGGAATAATAATAATAAAATGTAGAATTTGAAAACATTGTTGAAATAAAATAACTAAATAATTATCAGAACACTTTATAATATATCCCAGCTTATCTCATTGGTCCTTGAAAGCTGCAGACATGCTTCTATGGCCAGATATAATACTTCAAAATATCCCTTTTTGTGTTAGGTCATCTTGGAGAAAGTTGTAATATACAGTTATAATTGTTTTCATTAACCTCTGAGCAGGTCATTAGTGTTAAGCTCCTTTCAGGTCATTAGTGGTCATTAGTGTTAAGCTCCTACTTTCCTATTGCTGTTCAGTGCTTAATAATTTTCTGTTTGTCTTCATGTATTTTAACTGATCTAAAACAGCAAAGACTAATTCTGTATTACAAGTGCTAATTCCACTTACCTGCAGGGAATAATGAGCTGTCTTGTTAGGATCAAGATACAATTTTGGATATTGAGAAAGAAAAAAAGTAAAATTATTATGAAATTAACATAGGATATGGGTTTAATTTGCTAGACTTCTGAAATACTATGTTGTGTTTATTTACTAGTTTTATTAAAAACTAGTTTTTGTACGTTTGGGAGAACGTAGGCTGTTTTTGAAGGATTCAATTAGAGGCTGAGAAGTATTTTGTATGTACATATTTTTTGGGAGAAAATATAGTGTTCTATTATGCATGATTATAATAAAGTAATATTTAAAAACAGCATAAACCTTACATTTTTATATTTGTGCTTTGTATTTTTATTTGTATAGATTAGCATATTAGGACTTTTTGTTTACTGGTATATATCTTAGCTTATATAGAGAGCCATTAAATTATGATACACTGTCAATTTTTGCATTGCATTTCCTCTAAATAGGCAATATAATTAAATATTTGTTTTGAGTCCCTGAATTAAATTAGTATTTAATAATTCATTGGCACAGCCCTAGTTTTAACAGTGTTTCCAAAACTCCCATTACTTTGCTGTTTATTTCTATGAACGTTAACATTTTAAAAGTGTCCTGATGATGCACATTGTATACATTTTGTATATGAATTCAAATGTTTAATAAAACTTCAAAACACAATATTTCATTTTATCTAACAAAACATTTTGGGAACCTTTTTAAATGCCGTATGATTGTACTGAACAATTAAATACTAGGAAAATAAAAATATGGATATAACATATACTAAATGCATACTTTTTCTACAGACATTGATGATGCTCAAATCCTCCCACGTCCACCTCGCATCAGACATTTTTCACAGAGCGAGGAAGCGCCTAGTGAAGTTTTTGATGCGCTGAATGAGGAGCAGCCACTTCCAAGAAGTAGCAGCACATCTGATATACTGGAACCATTCACTGTTGAGCGAGCCAAAGGTGCAGTTCCTGTCATTGACGGTTCATCCCATCATGCTCCAAGCTTACAGAGTTCCACAGAGGCCTCTTCAATATGTAGATCCACTGAAAGTCACATTACCGATACAAATAGCAGAGAGTCCTCTCTGGAAGTCGGGGATAGCATTTATGATCATCTTTGTCAGTTGGTAGGCCCAGTAGAACTTGCAGATACAGCCTTTGAACAAAACGATTATGTTGACCTTGAAGGTGAAGATGATCTTCTTTCCTCTCTGAGAGAATATCTTAAAGAAAAAGAAGAATTTTTCAGTAGCATTGAGATAGAGAAGCATGAGTCTTCTCCTCATGAATTTGTTGCAGGAATAAGTGGGAGTGATAACTTGCCATTGGATGAAGTAGAGTGTACAGACCAGACTGTTGCAAGTAGTACTGTTGTTGCAGAAAATACCAATAATACAGAACTACAATTGGAACAAAATCAAACTGGCTTTATAAGTAATATTGCACCTACACAAGTAGACACTTCTACAAGAAACCAAGCTGATCATGCTAAACAATTAAACATTGATAAACACACCCAAAATCTGCTTGATCCCAGGTCAAGTATCCCCATTGACAAAGAAAGAAAGAGATATTTGTACAGACAAATTGCCACCGATATAGATGTATCTGTGGAAACAGTGTTAGCTGAAAAACATAAGAGTGCCCTCTTTAATGAAAAAATAACCAACACGGGTGTTATGCATGCAAAGAAAATGACACCTAAAACCTTAGTTAACCCTGAAATGCTTCAACTTACAGGCATGAGCAAAGTGACACCAGCTAAGAGAAGTATATCTGAAACAGTAACCCATAAGGCTAAAATCATGAAAATAGCAACTAAAAAGCGAAACAGTGTCCACGTTACTTTTAGGCCATCTACTGAATGTGTTCAGTTTTATAATCCTCTAGAGAACAAAGAGGCCCCATGGAAAGCGAGACTGCGTAAACTCAGTGGTTTCAGTAGTGGGATCAATAGCAGCAGCAGCAATACAAACACAAGCACAAACACAAGCACCAGCTCATCCTCTGGGGCTGTGCTGGCCAGACCTGGAATCTATAGGCACCTAGACGCAGTCAGTGCAACGCCTGCTAATAGTAAGCAGAATAAAGAATCAGGAGATGTTCCAGCATTCCCGCTGCAGAAGGAAAATGTTGGAATAAATCAAATGTCTAATCGTAGCCCACCTAAACCATCAAGTCAGGAGTCGGGACCACAGCAGGGCTCCCTGGGTGGTGTGTATAAATCTGTTGTACATGCTCTTTCGAAGCCGAAGGCAAATGTTTCCCCACAGAGGCAGAGCAGAGTGCCAGCAGAGGCTCCACTGAGGGATCTGTACAGTCATGTAATGGGCTATTTTGGAAAGAAAGCTGCAGGTGAGCACTAATACTGTGCACCGCACAAAAGGAGAAGAGGCAGCATCAGTTTGGCTTTATGCACCTAAAGCAAGCTGTGACAAAGCAATCAAAAGGCTTTGGGGTGATCAGTGCTTTTTCTTGTTTGGTTTTGCATGCGCAATGGCCAGCTGAATTTTTTCCCCCAAGTGTAAATTAAATGTGCAAACTATAAATTACTAATTATCTTTTTAAAAAAAACATTTAATGAATCACTTTGCTGCTGAACACTTAAGTTAGGGAAGAGGAAGAGACAGTAAATCTACAAATAGATTGTATCTTTGCCACGCTTTTCCTGGCATACTGTGGAGTGCAACCCTTTAGACACAATTGGCATATATTTGGTTTCTAATAGAAACTGTAGGTGTGATATCTCCAGTACTTCTCCTTAGTTATCACTTACTCCTTAGTTATCACTTATATCTGAACTAATTGCAGATGCAATTAGGTTCTTCCTCCTCCTCCTGAAAACAAAAATTTAAAGCAAATGTCAACATTTTCATGTTTGGATTACTTCATCATAACCCATCCAGTGTCGATTTTGACATTTTATTTGAGCTCTTTCAAAATACGCTTTGGCGCTTTCTTGGTGCATTCACTGAAATGAATGCCTCACTTTCATGGCAACATCTATCACTGCTTTTGTTTTCTGGAATCACAGAAGTGCATAAAGGAACCATGATAGTTCTTCTGGAGCTAACCGTGAGGCCTCTATGTACTAATAAAAATGGACAAGGCTGGCTGTCATTCTAATATCACCATCTTAGTTGACATGCTAAGTAACTTTTAAAAAAATAATCAGAATTACATTCATTTTCAGCAGTGAGGTAGGATTTTGGTGTTTTTTTGTTTTGGTTTTTTCGTATATTGTATGCTGGCATGATTAACAGAATGTTCTATAATGCATCCTGCATTGAGATGTTAATGCCATCTGAGGGCAGTCTTTGTTACCTTATCATAACAAATTACTCAATAATGCAACAAATTATGTCAGATCGATTTGTTTAATTATATTTAATGCATCTCCTTGTTGAAGATGTTTAGTTTGAATGGTAGGAATATTTAGAGAGGGTTTTAAAACTTTATTTAATGTCTTGAAAGTGTAATATCAAAATCAAATTTGTATCTCAGAGTAGCAACACATTCACTCTTTTTGAGAGAGACAACATTTAATTCACAAAAATAAACCAGAATATTTGGAACCTTCAAGGTTAAAATAACATAACAACAGGATGAGTAACAGTATAATGTATTGATCAGCAATGATATTCCATTTTTAACTATATTTTTCATGCCGTATTTTAAATATGCAGTGGTACATATAATTTGTGTACTCCAAAAAATGCATATAATGTCAACCTACCTGTTTTCATTAGGACACATTTGCACAGCTCTAGAGCATTATACATTCAGTGATATGAAGGAATGAAGCAAGCATTAACAACTTTAATAGTGCTTATCTGTAAGCTTTCTTGCTTTTTTCAAGGTCACACTGGAGATTGACTAACACTTGCTCAGTGGTGATGGGATGGGATGGTTTAATATGTGGAATAGCTGCACTAATTCTTATAACTAAATCTGTTTTTAAAGAACATTTTAACTGCATGTTCAGTAAATAATTATTTGTATTTAATTTATTTTATAGTGTTTTAAAAATATTTCTTGTTGAAAATGTTTTTTTACTATATACAGTCATTCATTTACTTTTAGCCAATAGGGAGGATATGAGCCAAAAGCAGATCTCTCTCTGTAATGATAATGGCAGTAGTAATGCAAATATTCCTGACCTCATGGATGAGTTTATAGCTGAAAGACTACGCAGTGGTAGCTCTTTGGTAAGCTTTTAGCTTTTTCTTTTATCTTAAAATATCAGATACAATTATGATTGAGTTGCATAATTAATTTTAACTGCAAATGCTAATGGGCTGGGAAATAAATAGGGAGAACTAGAGATCCTGATTTGGGAAGACAGATGTGATGGATATTATTATTATTATTATTATTATTATTATTATTATTATTTATTATTAATAATAATAATAATAATTAGATTTGTATGCCGCCCCTCTCCGCAGACTCAAGGCTGCTCACAGCAACAATAGAAACAATATATTACAAATCCAATAATTAAAAAATCATTAAAAAAACCCTTATTAAAAAACAAAACATACACACAAACATACCATGCATAACTTGTATAGGCCTGGGGGGAAAGGAGTATCTCAATTCCCCCATGCCTGACGACAGAGGTGGGTTTTAATGGAATGGAATCTTGGTGATGTGATATTCATGATTGACACAAGATATTGAATATCTTGTGGGGAGATATTCAAAAGGAACATCTCCCCACAAAGAAGGGGGATGTTGCATTGTTATGCAAAGAAAAATATGTGCAGAAATTCAGGTATCCTCAAATGCTATTGAAAGTATTTGGATTTAAAAAAAGAAATGAAAGTGATACTATCCTGAGGGTTTATTATAAGCAACCTAGCAGTCAGAAAATATGGATGAAGATTTTTTTGTCATCAGATGACCAAACTTTCAAAGAGGTACATATGGTAGTAATAACAGAGAATTTTGATTATCCTTACCTGTGATGAGAATCTAATAAGTCAGATGTCCAACTTAGGTTAAGTCTTCTCTCACTGAGATCTTTCTCAGAAAGTAGAACAAAAAATAAGAGTGTCAGCTATCCCAAACCTTCTCCACATGAACAGGGAGAAATTGATTGTAAAAGTAGCACTTTAAAGATGCTTTAGGAAAAGATAAGAATTGTGTTAATCTGTGGCAGCAAAAATAGAAAAGTAGGAGCAATTTAAAGAGGCCGGAATGGATTTATGCAGAACTCTATAAAATGCTGAAGAGAAAGAAAGAGGAGTATGAAAGGAGGAACATATGGCTAATGAAGCATGCAAGATATACAAAATTGAAGTAATTATGGGCTGTTTTAAATGAGCAGGGACTTGTGAGAGATACCAGAAGCAAATGAACAAATAACTGTAGATTATATCACAAATAAAAAGAAAACCAAAGATCCTATAGGTCAGTTGTAAGCAGAAAATGGCAAATTGATCGTAGTTTAACAGATTAACAGAATTGGAAGGGACGTTGCAGTTCATCTAGTCTACCTCCTGCTCAAGCAGGAGGCCCTCCATCTGCTGTACCTAGGATCGAACTCACAACCTCCTGATTGTGAGGCAAGAGCTCCATCTCTAGACCACAGCAGCTGGGTTGATTTCTGATGAGAAGGTAGAATCTCTTATCTCATATTTTGCATCTGTCTTTAAGAAAAGAATGGAACTCTCACTGATCATTTTTCTACTCACTGGAGAAAGGAGGAAATTGAGGCATAGATACCTCAAGCTACATTAATTAATTTAAATGAATTCAGACCAACAAAAATACTGAGAAGGCCCAGCTGGACTTCCTTTATTTTTGCTTGTAGATGTTTCATGTCTCATCCAAGAAGCTTCTTCAAATGATAACTGAAGAAGCTTCTTGGATGAGAAGCGAATGTCTTCAAGCAAAAGCAAAGCCCAGTTTGCCTTTGAAAAAGCACCTTTGGGACCAAAGATTTGAGGAAAACAGAAGTCTCTATCTTCAAAAAATGAAAGGAGGAGCATCCAGAATGCTTCAGACCTATGTGAATGATATCTATACCATGCAATGTTATTGTTATTATTAAACAGTATGTGAGCATTTGAATACATATGATACAATTAATAGGAGTCTGCATAGGTTTGTTGCAAATAAAATCATGCCAGACTATTTTTTCCATGATAGAGTTACTAGTTAGGATATTGTAAAAATGCCATATACATTATATACCTGGACCTTGGCAAAGCTTTCAACAAAATTCCTCATAATATTTTCCTTAATAAAATGGTTAATTATGGACTAGATGGACTCCTAATTGTTTGAATGAATACTCCCAAGGAGTGCTTGTTCATTGGTTCCAGGAAGGTGTTGAGATCACACAGTTCTCTACTGGGCCCTGTAACATATATGATTTTATCAATGACTTTGATTAGGGATTTGAAAGTCCCTTGTCAAGTTTGTAATCGACAAAAAAGTGGCAGAGATGGTTCATAACTTAAAAGCTTTGATCAGGTTTGGATGGTGGACTAAAATGAACAGGATGAAATTTATAGGCAGAAATATAAACGCCTCCATCTGGTTAGGAAAAATGAAAGACACAAATATAGGATGGCAAAGATCCGGCTTAGCTAAACTACTGTTCTTATCAGTTGAAACATGAGCCAGTAGAGATGAGCCTCTAGAAAAGGGAAATGCTTCCATGAAGTTCATTAATAGGAGCATAGAATAACTCATGGAATTATGAATCGTCCATTTAGAGTACTGTGTCCATTTCTGGGCCCCATAGTTCAAGGATAGTGATAGTGATAAATTAGTGAAAGTGATAAAAAGGATAGTGATAAATTCAAGAAATTGACAAGGGACCTGGAAATCATTTTATTGTTGTGTGCCACCAGAGTATCTTTTGGGGAGAGATAAACAGCTATATAAAACTGAATTAACTAACCATTCAGAAGTATCTTGATGCGTTTAACCTACAGAACAGTTGATCAGGGGAAATATGATAGTCTTTAACTATTTGAAAGGCTGTCACATAGGAGTAGTCTTGGATTCCATTGCCTCAGACCAGAATAAGAAGGTACAAGGCAGGAGCTTCACAAAGAACTTCTAGACAGTACAATTATCACTGGAACAGACTACTATATGTAGAGGTGACTTCTCCTGTCCAACAGAGGCTAGATAGTTATCTCAGATACGTTTTAGTGGATCCTGCACTAAGTAGAGGATTGGATAGAGTTCCTTTCAATTCTATGGGTTTATGAGAGAAAGTTCTTGTAGGGACAGTTTCGGGTACCAATGTCATAGTGCAGTGATGGTGAACCTATGGCATGGGTGCCACAGATGGCACGCGGAACCATATGTGCTGGCACATGAGCTGTTACCCTAGCTCAGTGTCAATGTGCATGTGTGTGCCAGCCAGCTGATTTATGGCTCACCTGGATGATCTAGGAGGGCATTTTCACCTTCTGGAGAGTTTCTTGGGGAATAGGGGAGGGCGAAAAACGTGCCTACCAGGCCCACCAGAGGTTGGGGAATGGGCTGTTTTAGGCCTCCTGAGTGCCTCCAGGGGGATGGGGGAGGCCATTTTCACCATCCCCAGGCATTGAATTATGTGTGTAGGCACTTGCGCATGCTCGATAGCACACGCACTTTCGGCCCCTGAGGAAAAAAAGGTTCGCCATCACTGTCATAGTGTGTCAATTTCCCCTTCTTTAAAAACTGATAATTGTAAGATTCTTGTCATTTCTGACTATATTCTTTTTCTTAAATTACCTGAAATACTATTTCAATTAGAATGTGGCAAGAAGAGGAAGCAGTCCAGGAAGCTTAGAAGTACCAAAAGATCTTCCTGATATACTGAACAAGCAGAATCAGATGCGTCCTGTTGATGACCCCGGTGTACCTTCCGAATGGACGTCTCCTGCCAGTGCAGGCAGCAGTGACCTTGTCAGTTCTGACAGCCACTCTGATTCCTTCAGTGCATTCCAGTATGATGGCCATAAATTTGAAAGCAAGTATACCCTCACTGAATCTTATATACAATGATGTAACGAAGAGTTTTAAGGAGAAAAATCAATTGCTGTTTGATTGGTATCACTTCATGGACAGGACGTCTTTGAATTGAGTGGAAGCGTGTAACTGAAATGTGTGGAGGGAGGCAGAATTCTTTATTTTCTCTGCAGACAATCTCCTACATATCTATATTCCTATCTCCCATGTTTCCAAAGAATGGCTTCAATCATCCAAAGCAGATGGGTAGGGTGTAGGTTGCTGCAGAAAGGGTAAATTGCTTATAACCATCTTCTTCCCCTATTCAGTTCATGTAAGCTTCTGCTCTTTGAAAATATTTTCAATCAATGTAGCAATAGATTGGGGTGTAAATCTAAATTTAAATAGGTTAATAAAAGGAAGAACCTTTTATCAAAATGTATAGTTTCAGAGCAGGAATTTCTGTGTAATAGATTTATCCTGCCTATGGGTAATACATATTTAAACAGCTATTTTAAATAGTGTTTTTTGTACTACATGAGTTTATTTGTTTTTCAATAACATTGCTATTAATGTTTCAAGCTACAAGATACATATGGCATCCAATAAGTGAATATTCAGCCAATAGAAAAAATGATACGAGCATGTCCTTGGGTATATATATGTCCAAACAAACTCTTTATCAATCAGGAACAGAGATGTAGCCCTGATTATCTCTTGTTACAACAGCATGAATTCACGATAATGAGTTCCTTGGGCTTATTTAATCAGGACCAATCCTAAAGAATTACCTTAGTTGGGGAAGGTCCTTATTTTTAGATGTACACGTGTTAAGTACATTCAACATTTTATAGCTGAAATGAAATTTCCCTTGATGAGATCCTATCTTGGGCCTTCTTTTTTGTACTTCTCAACAGATCTTTCTCCAGTGGCTAAACTTTCACAATCTTGCTTTTACACATAGATAAGCCAACTGCAAGGGAGCCAGTCTGATGTAGTAGGTAAGGCATGATGATAGGAAGCAGGAGACTAGAAATTCTAATCCACTTTTAGGTACAAAGGCAGCTGAGCGAATTGGGCCAGTTGCTCTTTCGCAGGCCTCAGAAGGAGGCAATGACAAAACACTTCAGAAATTAAAACTGCAAGTAAGAGCGCATTGCCAAAATAGTCCCAGCTTATTGTTTTCCAGGAAAAATAAATGTTATTTGTAGAACTCAAATGCAACCTTTTTTGTTCCTTTGTCTACTCTGATATACACCATATCTCTAAATATAGATTATAGTTCTTTGGCAGTTACCCTTGACTGTACATCTTAATAACATTACAACAAACATAAAACAAAAAGTAGCAATATAACTGTTTCTGTGAAAGGTTCAGTGTTGGCTGTTTTTATAATGGTAATGTGTTTTTAACTTAGGTCTGAACAATTGCCTTTTTTTTTTTTTTTTGGTAGATTTCAGTTTATGCCCTGAAGGTGGCACAACAACTTCTGCTGAATCTGATACAGGTTCCGGCCCTCAGCAGAGTGCTGAAGAACAAGAAGTGGCTAGTTTGACTACCCTCCACATTGACTCTGAAACCAGCAGTCTTAATCAACAAGCCCTATCTGCTGAAGCAGCTACAATTACAGGTGAAATAAAGGGGTAGTAGGGGAGAGAGGGAATATTATTATTATTATTATTATTATTATTATTATTATTATTATTATTAGATTTGTATGCCGCCACTCCCCGAAGTGCACAAGTCAAAAAGTGGTCTGTATCCACAGACCCTTCACCTCTTGGACATAAATTGTTTCAATTTCTACCCTCAAAACAACACTGTAGAGCACTGCACATCATCATCTGCTTAACACTAATTCCCACAACATTGTCAAATAATTTACTAAGACTGTATTACTTTTATGCTTCTCTTCCTTACTAGTATCTATCTCTTTCCACTTATTACTATAACCATGTTGCTTGTATCTTTCAGTTTATATTGTTTTTACTTGTTTACTAGTACAATTTGATATCTTATTAGTAACCTTGACTATCACTAAGTGTTGTATCTTTTTATTCTTGATGAATGTATTTTATTCCCCTGATGTATACTGAGAGCATATACACCAAAGACAAATTCCTTTTGTATCCAATTACACTTGGCCAGTAAAGAATTCTATTCCATTCCACTCCATTCTGTTCGCACTTTCAATTGCAGTCAGAAGCAAATTAGGATGTAGTCTAGATCTTAAAACAAAGGTGCAATATGGGGATAATGAGGCATATCTATATTTGCCCCTATTGCTGCATTCTGAATTAACTGAAGTGTCCAGATATTTTTCAAGAGAAGAGCAATATAGAGTGCAGTGATCTATTGGGAGACAGCCAAAGTATGCATGATCATATATAGAGCCTCCTGATCAAGGAAAGGATACAATTAAGGAATAGCATAAAGCAAAGCATCATCTGACCACAAGTGCTCTTTAACCAACAGCCCAACAGCAGAAGGACCCCCAAACTGCACAGCCATTCTGCCTGTGGTAGTATAACCCATATAGAACTAAGGACCCAAGATTCCTAAAAATCCAAATCACTCCATATTGCTAGGCTTGTGTTGAAATCTGTTTTCCCCATCCAGAACACACACACATTCCATCCCATAACCTCCAGGCACTAACAGAAGCATGTTGTTGGGCTGGAGCCATAGTTCCCTCTAAGCTGAGCAGTGAGCAATCGCTCACTTAAAAATCATCATCAACTCAGAGTTTTCCAAACCTGCCCAGAAGCCAAGAGGGAAAGAGTGAGAAGGAAGGAGAGATAGAGGAAGAGAGGAAGAGAGAGAAACAGATAGAAAAAAGAGAGGAAGGAAAAGAGAAAGAAAAAGAATGGGAGTAAGGAAGAGAGAAAGAAAATCAAAATCTAGTTTGAAACTAGCTCAACTATTTAAGTGGCATTTTGATATTGATAGAGTTGCCCTATTATGAGCTCACTGTTATAGACACACAGTACAGTATTTTATTTTGAAATTCTCTGAGGCAAAACAGGGTGGGTTTTTTGTTTGTTTGTTTGTTTGTTTGTTTGTTTGTTTGTTTATTATTTCTGTGCCGCCCAGTCCCGAAGGGACTGCCGCTCAGACACTATACTTTTCCGCCCACCCCCCAAAAAAATTAGAGGGAACACTGGCTGGAGCAGAGATATACAGCTGAGTATTGTAAGATTATTAATGACAGCTCACTCTGTGCCATCAAATGACCTCACTCAAAGGCTTCCTATAGATATTAAATGGAGATAGCAAGAGTATTGAGCCCTGAGGCACTCCAATCAAGAGGATATCTAATGTAGAACTGTTTCGTTTCCCTGTCCCACATCAATAGTAACTGATCTCAGTGGAAGGAAGAGAATTGGCATAAAACTATATTCCAACATTTCTTAGAGACAGTAGAGAAGAATACAGAAGGCTTCTGAGAAGATAAAGAGAACAAAAATTGATGCAATTAAAATTATTCAATATACAGTGATCCCCCGTTTATTGCGTCCCCAACCATTGCGAACAGGGTACTTCGCTATTTTTCAACCCGGAAGTCAAAATACCATCTACGCATGCGTGCCCGGGGCACGCATGCGTAGATGGCAACCGGGAGATCAGCTGCTGGGCGGCTTCCCTGAGTCTTCCCCCTCTTGCTGGCGTCAGCGAGGAGTTTCCCCACCGCCCACGCAAACTCCTCGCTGCCGCCCGCCCTTCGCCCGCCCACGCCGTTCATTCTCGCCGCTTTTGAGCTGAGTCCGGAAGCGAATTCGCTCCCGGACTCAGCTCGAAAGCGCCGAGACAAGCCGTTCCTTGCCGCTTGCTATCGGCGCTTTCGAGCTGAGTCCGGGAGCGAATTCGCTCCCGGACTCAGCTCGAAAGCGCCGAGACAAGCCGTTCCTTGCCGCTTGCTATCGGCGCTTTCGAGCTGAGTCCGGGAGCGAATTCGCTCCCGGACTCAGCTCGAAAGCGCCGAGACAAGCCGTTCCTTGCCGCTTGCTATCGGCGCTTTCGAGCTGAGTCCGGGAGCGAATTCGCTCCCGGACTCAGCTCGAAAGCGCCGAGACAAGCCGTTCCTTGCCGCTTGCTATCGGCGCTTTCGAGCTGAGTCCGGGAGCGAATTCGCTCCCGGACTCAGCTCGAAAGCGCCGAGAGCCAGCGCCCCCCGGACCCCCAACCCGGGTTTGGGGGGCTGCTAGGAAGCCCTCCATGCCGGCGGCAAACAGCCGCGCCGCCCCCAATCTTTGGCTCCTCGCTAGCGCTGTGGGAGTAAAAACACCATCTGCACATGCGCAGATGGTGTTTTTACTTCCGCAGCGCTACTTCGCGAAAACCCGCTCGTTGCGGGGGGTCCTGGAACGGAACCCTCGCAACGAGCGGGGGATCACTGTAATGAATATCATGTTAACATACTATATTTTGATAAATATTTACCTCATTTATCATTACTAAGTACTTTTATTATTAGATCAGTGTTAAAAAGCATGTTGATGGTTTATAAATCAGAATAAATGTTATATAACTATTCATTTTATTCTGATAGTTAAAATTCTTTTACAGGTTCCGAAAGTGCTTCACCAGTTCAATCCGCTCTTGGATCACGATCCCAGACGCCATCACCTGCTACTTTGAGTGCAGATCACAATGAACAAAAGGACCTGCAATTGGATGAGAAGCTCCACCACTCTGTTTTACAGACACCGGATGATCTAGGCAATGCCTTGGATAGCAAGCTTAAGACTACTTTTTCTTTAATTTGTTATTTAGTACAGACTATTTTAAAAAATCTTGTATTTGGAGCCAATTTTGGAAATTGTATCAATAATAAAGAGGCCTTCATTCTCTTAAATAAAGCACATTTTTATTTTTAAGTTAGTGATTGACTGAAGCTACATAGCCCATTTATATATCTAAGTGTGCAAACTCAAGATAGTTTAGAACAATAGAATTCTCTTTCCTATCATGAACTAACTGCCACATGAAAATGTACTTTGCTTATATTGACTGTCCCATTACTCCAGCTTTCCTCCAGATTAGTGGGGCTAATAAATTGCCTATCCTATGTATGCTAATTTTAGTTGGACTAAACAGGAGCATGTGGACCTAAGGAAGCCTTAAATACGTTACTATGATTTCTAGGTAATTTCTAGTGGATATAGTCTATAATATTGCATTTGGACATTTCCCTGCTATGCTGCTGCCAAAGGTAGAAGGCAGTAGTTGCAGTGGGCATTAATATAACATTATACCATGGCATCGGATATAATGTATACAATATGATTTTTGCACCAGATGCATGCCATAATAATACATATAACAGTTTTATATAATAATATGGTCAATGAGAATGAAACAGTTAAGGAAGAAGCATGATCCAATGTCTTGGATCATGCTTGTTTTCTAGATAAATGCAATACTTTTATTGTAAAAAGATGGACCACATTTCAGGTCAAATTGCCCCCCCCCCTGTGGGGCGTAGCCCCCACATTGAGAATTACTGGGTTAAGCATTGCTTCAGTCTAATCTAACAAATACTTGTACAAATTAAGTTTCATAGTATATTTCTTTGCTTTGAATCTCTTCGCAAAAAAAGAACAGCTGCCTGATAATATGTGTATTTCTTTTCCTATAGAAACCAGTGATTTTCCATCTGAATGTTGCAGTGTGATGGCAGGAGGAACCCTGACTGGCTGGCATGCAGATGTAGCAACTGTAATGTGGAGACGGATGCTAGGAATTTTAGGAGATGTCAACTGCATTATGGACCCTGAAATACATGCTCAGGTTTTTGACTATCTTTGTGAACTCTGGCAAAATCTTGCTAAGGTACGGAGAGAATCTCAACTTGAAAAATAATTCTTTGGAATGATTATTTCAAAAATATCTTACTCATATAAACGTTTGTTACACTTTGGAATATTTTCAGATTAGAGATAATCTTGGAATTTCAATTGATAATATGATATCACCTTCTCCACCAATCTTAATTCCTCCATTGAGAATTCTTACTCCATGGCTTTTTAAGGTAATTTTAATTATCATTTGATTTTTTTTTTTAAACGATGCGATAGAACTTTGTTAATATTTTGACTTTCCTTTTCAATATTAGGCAACCATGTTGAGTGACAAGTACAAACAAGGCAAATTGCATGCTTATAAGCTCATTTGTAACACAATGAAGCGAAGGCAAGATGTTTCTCCAAATAGGGACTTTTTAATGCATTTTTACAATATAATGCATTGTGGACTGCTTCACGTTGATCAGGTAAGGGTTTCTATCTCACCTTACCTTCATCACAAAAATCCAATTTCCTTTTTTACTTAGTTTACAGGCAGTCATTATCCCTGTAATTGAGGCATCCATAAAAAGTCTTCTTGTTGCTTACATAATGTCCAAATACTGCTCAGCTCCTGCTGCTGAAAATATATTCTACTTCTCTTTCTACTCATTTTTGCAGGTTTACGTTTCAGGAGAAGCTCAGAAAAAAAATAACATCTTTTTCAGGATATTTCTTTCTTATTTTCTAAATTATTTATGAATGGCCAAAAAAGATCTTAAAAATCTTAGATATGTTTGAGAAGACATTTTAAAAAAACAGTTTAGATTAGTTTCCCTGACACTGGACAAGCTGAGGACATTGTCCACTATTACACAGATTTTTAAATATATATTTTTTAATTTGAATACAAATAATACAAAAATAATGCATATAAATCTAAATACAAAAAAGGGAGAATACAAATATTATAGTGCACCCCCCTCTCCCCGGAGACCTTTTATTTCCTTTTATTTCTTCTATATAACAACTAAAAGATATACAATATATTCCAAATGTTCCCTTATCTCCTCCAAAACACCATATATTCTTGAGCAGGTTTATTCCCTTTGCCTTCCATCAGGAGTGAAAAGCTACCGGTTCAGCCCAGTTTGGGCAAACCAGTAGTGGAGGCCACTGGTGGTTTGCAGAACCTGTAATGATGATTGCGCGAGGCTCTAGCAGACATCACCATTTTTAAAATCCTGTGCACATGTGCAAAGCCTCCTACGCATGTGCAGAGGGTAAAAACCGCTAGGGAAGGTTAGTAGATTTCACTGCTGCCTTCCACCAACACTGTTTTTATAAAATACCATGCTTTCTACCACTCATTTCTACCGCTATTACACAGACTTGAACTTAAATTTTATTTATTAAATTTTTATTTATTAAATTTGTATCCCGCCCCTCTCCGTAGACTCGGGGCGGAATATCAGGGCTTTCCCTTGTTCTTCCTGCTCAATATATCTGCTCCATATCTACTGCACAGTGCTCTCCCAATTTTCTGAAAAGGTCTCTAGTTCTTCAGAGAAATGGAATTGAAAAGAGGAATCTATTAATACTGGTGGATGCCATCCAATTACTAGACAAAAAAGTTGAAGTTATTTTAGGTGTGCTATTTTGAGTTGTGTATATGATTTCTATATCAGAAAAAGAAGTTTGTGTATAAATGAACTAGATGACAGAGATAAATATTCTAGACAAATATTCTTAATGATATTTCCTTGTCTATATTAAAGAGTTTTTAATATTTATTTAAATAATTATTAAATTATTAATTATTAAAATAATATTAAATTATTTCAGTTGCATCTGCAATGTAAAACAGTAAGGCTATAAGCAGCTTTTGTCTGAAAGAACTGCTTATAAGTGTACAAGTGTTCTAGGTAATCTACTCAGAATTTGACTGACAAATAATTTAGTTACAAGGTCTTTTTACCTTGTACATACTCTTTCTATTTTTTGCTAAACAATCTAATTACCATTTTATAACAGTTCTGGTAAAGCAGCATTTTCAGCATAATTACCAGAATTTATCATACTGCTGAATAAGATGTCTTCCCAGAAATCTAAGGGTCATTAGCAAAAATGAAACATTGGTTCCTGTAATATTATTCAGACTTCATCTTGTTATAGAGAGTTATTAGAGACTTTATTTTTCGAAAATAAAGTGTGCTTTGATATATTATATATGATATGATATTACATCCCTATTACTAACTAAACCATTTATAGGTAAAGTTCTAAATTTATTTTTGCTATACGTGGTTGGAAAAATGATGCCTTGTTAAACCTGATCATCTTGTAGAAATATATTTTGGGCATATCTCTCTCTGTTTAGTGGATGAAAGTTTGGAATGTTTTTCCCCCAAAAAAAGGTTAGGATGTCATATTCAACAATCACCAAAACTATAAAAAAGACAATAGCACCAACAGCCTCACTAGCAGGACAAAGAACAATTCCTGAAATGACCATTTGGACAACACAGTAAAAAAGATAGGTGCACAGGTTGTTTTTTCTTCCATTCTACCCACAAGAGGATGACATCCGGCAAGAGAACACAAAATCCCACAAATAAACTACTGGCTAGGGAGATGGTGTCACCAAAAGAACTTTGGTTTCCTCGACCACAGCCTACAATATCTCCAAGAAGGGCTTCTAGCAAGAGATGAGCTACACCTCACTAGAGCTGGGAAGAACCTCCTAGGAAATCAACTAGCCCATCTTATCAGGAGGGCTTTAAACTAGATCCGAGAGGGGCGGGTGACCAAACTAAGAGACTGAACAACGAACAAAATAAGGAAGGGGAACAAGTCAAGCCTACAAATCAATCAGAGGATATTTTTTTTTTTTATTTATGGTCAAAGACCATCAATATCATATTAATAATAATTAAAAGGAAAACGAACAGGAAACAGGACTTTTGGCTGAGCAACCAAGATTGACCTATTGTAACTATACAAGAGATGTACATATCTCGCTATGAAGGCACACATTTGCGACGAATCCCTGCTGCTGCCACGCAGAATCTGGCCATCTGTGCGGTAATCCTGGCCTGCTCATCCCCAAGCAACCACCGGAGATAGGCAATATCCGAGCGGCCAGGATATCCCTCAATAAGAGGTAGAATATGCTTTCTCCTAATGTCAGTGTAAAAGGAGCATCTCAGGAGCATGTGTCCCTCAGTCTCCACCTCTCCTGAGCCACAAGGGCAAAATCTTTCAGTGGCTGGAGTTCCCTTTTACTTGCCGTACAAAACGGCGGATGGAAACGCAAAATGGTTGAACAAACCAAATCACCATCACTCCAAAATAGGCAACCGAAACATTGCCCTTTTGCTCTATGCAGATGGCACCGTGATCCTCTCCAGGACGCCAGTAGGCCTTAAAAGAGCCTTGCGAGCCCTTCTTCAGTACTGTAATAACAATAACCTGAGTATAAATTATGAAAAAACAAAGATCATGGCTTTTGCAAAAAGGCCAAAAATTTACTAATGGTATCTTGATGGGCACAAAATAGAGCAGGTAACCACTTTTAAATACCCGGGGGTGGTCTTTCAGGCCAATGGCTCAAGGAAAGCACATGGAGAATCAGAGGATAAAAAATGTCCACCCAGAATCAGACACGAACAACTAAAATGCCTGTACACAAATGCACAAACAGGATGAACTGGAATTACTAATGCAGGAGGGTGAATACGATCTAATTGGAATAACAGAAAACTGGTGGGACGAAACACATGACTGGAACACACAGATAAAGGGTTACAATCTCCTTAAGAAAAATAGGTGAAGCAAGAAAGGAGGTAGAGTTGCACTACACATAAAAGAGCAATACACTGTCAGAGAGCTATATCCAACCAAAGAAGATAACCCCCTAGAAAGCATATGGGTTAACTTAAAAGAAAAAAAGGGCAACACTACAATAGGAGTATACTACAGGCCACCAAACCAAACTGATACAATGGACAACCTCTTTACAATCCAACTAACAGAAATAAGCAATAAGCACAACACAACAATAATGGGGGACTTTAACTACCCTGACATCAACTGAGAAACCAACTCAGCACCAAGCGGAAAGTCTAATAGATTTCTCACCAGTCTCGCAGATAACTTTCTAGCCCAAAAAGTGGAAACAGGAATCAGAGGGACTGCAATACTAGACCTAATACTAACAAGCAGGGAAGAAATGATATGCCTGCAGGAAGTTCACGTAAAGAATGAAGACATCAAATTCTTAGAAGCACTTAAATTAGGCAATCTCTACGTAACTCTGATTCAAAAAAGAAAGGAATGGTGGTATATATCAAGTGGTGATTAAATCTGAAACAAATATATAAAGACACAGAAAGAAGAAGAATAGCAATAGAGAGCTCAGTAAACCAGACAAAAATAGTATTTGTAGCTATCTATGCCCCAAACAATAGACAAAAATTCTATAAAAAGAGAAAAAATTTGGAATATTATAAAATTGGAATTTATTGTATGAGTGACTTGACAGAAGGAAATAAAATAATATATTAATCATTAGGATATCGTTATTAAGATAGTAAGGATAAGTAATTATAATACTTTATCATATCAATATTTAGAAATGTGAATGATGAGGCAGCAGCCATCTCGATCACCGGAACATAGAAACTTTAATAAAACCACTTAGCTTTCGTTAGCGTGCTGCTAACTTCGTCAGAGTTTTAAAATGCCGTGGGAGACAAACATCTTTATAAAGCATTACTCAGTCTGCTCATTGCCCGTGTCACGGGGCCACACCCTTCCCTCCCCCCTGCGGTAAGCCTAATTGTGGGTTTAATCATGCTGGCTGTAGGGAGACCTGCCGCTTTTACTCGTGTCTGTTTCCTTTTTCCCTCCCCAAGGGAGGGGGTGGAGTTGTGAGGCAATGCTTCGGAGGTGTTTGGTATTCCTTTCTTCCCACCATTGTCGTTGTTACTTTTTATAATGGTACATGTCTGCTCTTGCAATTTTTTTACCCATGTCCTCGTCCTAGGTCTACACTGTTCTAATCCCCCCTTGTCCTCTATGTCAGACTTAAATTGTGCCCCTCCACCTCTACCTCCGTATTGCTCCAGTATGTTCCCTTGTTTCTCATGGGGGGTTATCCCACCCTCATTTGGCTGGTTTCTATGTCTGGCCTGGGGAATTCTGCTGGGGGCTGTGTCCAATCTTAATGACCCATCTCCTTTAAGTCGTTGTTGGTGCCTTAAAGCCTGGTATGCCGATGGCATATCGATGTGTCTATTTAAAGAATTTTCATTCGAGAACCAGGCTTCTTTTAGGAGGCGACCTCCCTTGGTTTCATCCCGTGCCAGAATCTCAGTTCCCTGGAAGTCAAAGCCGTGACCTTGCTCCTCCATGTGTATCCAAATCTGGGAGCGCTGTTCCTGACGCCGGACCGCTAGTTTGTGTTCATGTACACGGGTTCTCAACCTTTTAGCTGTTTCACCCACATAGTGGTGTGTACAATTACTGCAGTTTATACGGTAAATTACCGAGGAAGACTCCTCCTTCACTAGGGTTTCCTTCGGGCGCATTACTGATTTTCTCAAAGTTTGATCCGGCCTATGCGCTACTTTGACCCCGTGGGGTGCCAGTATGCGTGCAGCTGTTTCGGATACCCCTTGTATGTACGGGAGTACCCTCCACGCTGATGTTTCGTTTGTGCTTTCAGTAGACTGCCGGAGTCTAGGTGTAACGCATCGTTGGATAAAATCCCTCGAGTAACCATGACGTATACAAGTTTGGTAAAGATACGCTCGTTCTTTTTGTTTGGCTGCCCGTGTACTACAATGGGTATTTATCCTGTTGAATAATGTCCGTATGCAGCTGACTTTATGTGCGTTGGGGTGGTTGCTTTCGTTATGTAACATGCGATCCATGCTGGTGGTCTTGCGGTACACCTCCGTGTCGATGCTTCCATCCGGGTTCCGGTTAATCTGTACATCTAGAAAGGCCAGTTTGCCATTGGCCTCCTCCTCCGCCGTAAACTGAATATCCGGATATATGGAATTAAGAATTCCCATGAACTTGATTTTATCCCGTTGTTTGATGATGGTAAACGTGTCATCGACATAGCGTGTCCAGAACTTAGGTTTGTATATTTCCATGGCTTCTCTTTCCAATTGCTGGAGAACTGCTTCTGCAATCACGCCCGAAATTGGGGATCCCATCGGCGTGCCCTTTACTTGTTCGTATATCTGGCCGTTGAATGTGAAGTATGTTTTTAGGCAGAATTTCAATAGTTGGATGAGGTCATCCGTGCTGGGGGCCTTACAGTGTCTTGGTTCAGTTGTTACCAACAACTTGTTACCAACAAGGACAAGGGGGGGATTAGAACAGTGTAGACCTAGGACGAGGACATGGGTAAAAAAATTGCAAGAGCAGACATGTACCATTATAAAAAGTAACAACGACAATGGTGGGAAGAAAGGAATACCAAACACCTCCGAAGCATTGCCTCACAACTCCACCCCCTCCCTTGGGGAGGGAAAAAGGCAACAGACACGAGTAAAAGCGGCAGGTCTCCCTACAGCCAGCAGGATTAAGCCTCACAATTCCACCCCCTCCCTTGGGGAGGGAAAAAGGCAACAAACACGAGCAAAAGAGGTAGATCTCCCTTTAGCCAGCATGATTAAACCCACAATTAGGCTTACCGCAGGGGGGAGGGAAGGGTGTGGCCCCGTGACGCGGGCAATGAGCAGACTGAGTAATGCTTTATAAAGATGTTTGTCTCCCACGGCATTTTAAAACTCTGACGAAGTTAGCAGCACGCTAACGAAAGCTAAGTGGTTTTATTAAAGTTTCTATGTTCCGGTGATCGAGATGGCTGCTGCCTCATCATTCACGTATGTACCTGGAACTCGCATTTTTAGGACTATTCTTGATATTTAGAAATATCAATTGTAACAGTATTGTAACAGTATTACAATTAAGATCTTTAGAGATATGTTGACTATAATGATAGTAGAAATAGGTAAAAATAGTAAATAAGTGTAAAATATTAGTCGATATATGTACCATAAAATACCCTAGAGGTATTTATGTATGTTGTGTTTTTGATTTGTATTGTACAATATTTCATTTGTTTGTTTGTTTCTTTTATGTTTTTAAAATTTATAAATGAATTAAAACATTTTTTAAAGGAAAAATGTTGGATTATTCTTAAAATATATTCAGTTTCATTAAAATGATTTCATAATGAGCCTCCTGGTTTTTTTTATTTAGTGAATTTTTTTTATTTAGTGAATTATATATTTTGAAAGAATCTTTTAGTGTGACACCATAATTCTATCTAGTATTATAAGATGTTGCACAGATTTGCCTAAATTTTAATTGGCAGTTTATAAAAGAGGTGGAAGAATAAATAAATTCTTAGTGACTAAAGTCAGTACAGAGCAAGATTTTGGTATCCTAAACCATTTCCAGCAGCATAAGTTGAAAAATATGAGCAAATGAGGTATTAGTCAAGGTTGAAAAACTCCATACCATTCAGTGTCAACTATACTTTTAAGGTGTTTTTTCCTGTTTTCCAGTATTTTTAGTTCGTATGGAAGAATGAATGAATGTATACTTAGGACCATGCTTTTGTTTAATGGCTGTAGATTCTTTTAACAAACTCCACAAAAATATTACAAAATCAGGTCTGGTCACAATGTCTCTACATATGACTATAACTAATAACCATTACATTGTCAGAGTGGCAGCACTTGGATTTCTGAGTGTACTTAACTTGTCCTATGCTTAACAACCAAGTTATCAGTCCCATTTGTGATCACTAAATGAGGACTATTTATATTAAAGTATGATTAATGTGAAACATTTTTGAAAAAAAATAAGTTCATTCCATTCTGATACTTTCCTGTATTTATGTTTAACACATTATCACATTATCTATCAATTTCCTTGATAGACAATCAAAATCTTGTGTTTCTTTTCCTCCAAGGACATTGTCAATACAATCATAAAGCACTGTTCTCCACAATTTTTTTCTCTTGGTTTGCCTGGTGCTACCATGTTGATAATGGATTTCATTGTAGCTGCTGGCAGAGTAGCGGCATCATCTTTTCTCAATGTAAGTTTATTCTTTTTCAAGCATTGCTATTTAATATTAATTTTTCTATAATAATAAAAGTTATGGTAAGTTGCAAAGTTTATTATTAAACTATTAAATTATTTATTAATTAAAACTCTTCATAGCAAGAAGCTTATAACTTTATCGGCAACCTAGTATATTATGTACAAAGTACTTTCATAATCCTTTTATTATAATATCAAATATTCAATATGTAAAACTGATTGTGTCTTCCTAAATAAAGTTGCTGAATTATTTTACAAGTTAGGCTACGTTTTAATTTAAAGTGGCAAACAGGTGGTGGTGGTGGGGGTTCAAAATGATGTTTGCTAAAATGATAGCAGGAGTATTTAGTATAATGTATCCAATGGAAGAGATGGTAGATGGAGAGCTAAGAATATTAAACAACAAAGCAGAAGGGGAACAAATATAATGAAATTAATATAAATAGTAAAGGCTCTTATTCAATTTTGTTTGTGATTAAATACTAACTCAAATGTTACTAACATATCATATTTTTATTTATTACTCAGGCACCAAGACTCGAAGCACAAATTCTCTTAGGCTCTCTAGTGTGTTTACCCAATTTATATTGTGAATTGCCAGCATTGCACCCAAACACTCCTGATATTGTTGTGTCTCAGTTTACAGAAGTAAAGGTAGGTTTTTAAATCCCTATGTTTGTCAGGGTTCTAAGTCACAGACCCAGTGGCAATCAAAACTCCAGGGCCAAGGTGTTCCTCAAAGTCCAAATTTATTGGACTTGCCATATTGACACATTTGGTGAACACCTGACTCGGAAGGTCCCAAATTAAAATCAAAGTTCTTTCTCCCAATCCACATGTCCATCACATGGTCTAACTTGGTCACAAACCCAACTACAGTTGGTTTCAATCCATGCCTCCGCAGCATCTGGTGAGAACATCATTGGTTCCCAAAAGAAAGAATTTTATTTTGGTTACAAGTCCCCAGCTATTATTATTATTATTATTATTATTATTATTATTATTATTATTATTATTATTTATTGGATTTGTATGCCGCTCCTCTCCGCAGACTCGGGGCGGCTAACAACAGTGATAAAAAACAGCATGTAACAATCCAATACTAAACAACTAAAAAAAACCTTATTATAAAACCAAACATACATACAAACATACCATGCGTAAATTGGAAGGCCTAGGGGGAAATAATATCTCAGTCCCCCCGTGCCTGATGGCAGAGGTGGGTTTTAAGAAGCTTACGAAAGGCAAGGAGGGTGGGGGCAATTCTAATCTCTGGGGGGAGTTGGTTCCGAAGGGCCGGGGCCGCCACAGAGAAGGCTCTTCCCCTGGGTCCTGCCAAACGACATTATTTAGTTGACGGAACCCGGAGAAGGCCTAACTGGTTGCTGGGATTCGTGCAGCAGAAGGCGGTCCCTGAGATAATCTGGTGCCATGAAGGGCTTTATAGGTCATAACCAACACTTTGAATTGTGACCAGAAACTGATCAGCAACCAATGCAGATTGGTGTTGGTGTAACATGGGCATATTTCTACTAGCTATCTCTACTTCCCCCATCCATTCCCACAGTTCCAACCAGCCTTGCTGTGGCAGCCCTGAAGACGCTCCAAAGTGGCTTCTAAAGTTGCTGTGGTTAGCAATGGTTTAAAAGAAACCAGTTCTATATATCACATTTATGGATGATGTTTCTGTTGTCAGTAAATCAAAATTAGGATAAATCATAAGAAATGTTAACATTTCTGATCTCAGGTTATTTATATGATAATATTGAGTAGCTTATGTTAAATTGTTTAAATAAAAATACGTAAATAAAAAATAAAATAAAAATTCTTGTGGTAATTTTCCCATGCAAGCAGGAATTTGAAGCCTTTACTGTCTTCCTCTTTCTCACTATTAGAGGAGTTTAACTCATTCCAGAACACTTTAAAATAGAATATTTTAAAATTAGTTTAAAAGAATAAAGGTGGTAGCTGGAGGTGGAGTGGTTATTATATGAAGAAACAAGGTGACCGTGATAATGTATATGGAGATTGTCAATCATCCAGGTCATGGTTTTGCCAAAGCTACTTTTCAAAAGGCAACTCAACTTTGGAGAAACAAAACAATCACTTCAACTATACATGGTACAACATAGGAGAACAAACCCATCAGGACAACAGCTGTCCATCTGCATTTGGAAGACAAAGATCACTCTTTTGAAGGCAGCAAAGTCCACATTCTGGACAGAGAGGACCATTGATTTGAAAGGAGTCAAAGAAGCCATCTTGTTAAAATTGAACAGCCCTCTCTCAACTGAGGGAAAGGGATATAATATCTCTTTGTCTACAACAGTGTTTCCCAACCTTTTTTTGAGCCGCGGCACATTATTCACATTTACAAAATCCTGGGGAACATTGAGACGGGGGGGGGGGGAACTTTGGACAAAAAAAATTCTCTTCCTCCCTTTCACTCTATTTCTCTCTCTCCCTCTTTCTTTCCCCCTCTCTCTCCATCTCTCTTTGTTTCTCCCTTCCTTCCTCTCTTTTTTGTCCTCCTCTCTCCCTCCTTCCCTCCCTCAATGTCTTTCCCTCACCCTCCTTCCCCCCTCTTTCTCTCTCTCTCTTGCTTTCTCTCTCTCTCTTGCTGTCTTTCTCTCTTTCTCTCTCCCCCCTCTCTCTCCCTCTCTTTCCTTCTCTTACTATCTCTCTCTCTTTCTGTCTCCCCTCTCTCCCTCTCTCTTTCTCTCTCTCCCTCTCTCCCTCTCTCTCTCTCTCTCTCTTGCTGTCTTTCTCTCTTTCTCTCTCCCCCCTCTCTCTCCCTCTCTTTCCTTCTCTTACTATCTCTCTCTCTTTCTGTCTCCCCTCTCTCCCTCTCTCTTTCTCTCTCTCCCTCTCTCCCTCTCTCTCTCTCCCTCTCTTGCTATCTCTTTCTCTCCCCCCTCTCCCTCTCTCTTTCTCTCTCTCCCTTTCTTGCTATCCCCCTCTCTCTTTCTCTCTGTCCCTCTATTGCTACCCCCCTCTCTCCCTCTCTCTTTCTCTCTCCCTCTCTTGCTATCTCTTTCTATCCCCCCTCTCTCCCTCTCTTTTTCTCTCAGCAGCGGCAGCAGGGTGATCAGCTGTGAGGCGGAGCTCCGGAACCGAGGCACCGACGGCGGCGGCTAGACATGTTGCTAGACGCCGTACATGCTGGCGTTGCGCTGGGCATGGACGTGGGGCTGGAACCTCCGTTCCAGCCCAGCCAGCAGACAAGTGCCAGCCACGCAATTCCAGCATGTCCAGCCGCCGCCGGTCGGAGCCTCCGTTCCGGAGCTCCGCCTCACAGCTGACCACCCTGGCGCCGCCCCACGGCTACTGCCCGCTGCTGCTGCCGCCGCCATAACTCTCCCACTGCGCGCCGCCCTCCCGCTGCCGCTGCCCTCCCACCAGGAAAGCTCCAGCCGTGCGGGGCGCTGCAGCTGCCGGAAAACTTGGAAGGCACAAATAATGAAGCTCAGGTTCCGGTCTCACAACTTTTTGATCTTCGCAAAAAGTTGCGAGACCAGAAGCTGAGCTTTTTTCTTCACGGCACACCTGACCATGTATCGCGGCACACCAGTGTGCCGCGGCACACCGGTTGGGAAACACTGGTCTACAACACAGTTCTTTCAGCAGTCCCAAGAAAATCCCACACCCATTTGCACTCTGATTCAGGAGATTATGAGGCTATGGATAAACCCCCAAAGTAGTCTCAATGATCCTCAGTGAGCTAATGACTTTCAGAGTGCTAATGACCAAATGATTGCAAGGAATATAAATCCTTCCGTTCTCCACCATTCAGTCAGAACTGAAGAAGCTTCTTGGATGAGAAGTGAAACATTTTGAAGGGGAAAAAAACCTAAGAAAGTCTAGTTGATTTTTGAAAAGCACCCTTGGGATAGGGAATGGAAAGTGTATTTCACTGGATGACCCAAATTGTCTGCATACATATACAGCTGAAATACTTAAAAATATAAATCAATTTTCCATTTTTGAGATTTGTAAATTACTGATTTTTTAAATATTACGTTAAGCTGTTTAGAAATAACTTATCTTGAATGTTCTTCCTTTAGGAACTGGTTATCAAAACAATATTAAGCTCTGCAAAAGAGGAGCCATCAGGACCTGCAAGGTATAATAAACAAGAAATGTTCAAAAACATTTTATGAATCGGTTAATTCACGTACTTGGTTAAATTATTAAATATGTTGTGAATTTTTTTTAACATTTCTTAACATTTTAGAAGCAATAATACCTAGTTTTAAAAGTTGTAGCAGAATATTTAGTGAAGAAAATACCAATATACAGTGAATATATGTTGGCATTTGTTTCACTAAATATTCTGCCACAATGTTTTAATTTTTAAAAAAATGTAGCCAAAACTAGTCTTTTACAAATAGTAAATGCAATCCATTGAACGTTTCCATAATCAGAACAACTGGTTTCTCCTCCCCAATTTTAAAGGGTTTGCGTAACCATAGGAACAGAACAAATGATAGTCTGGATTGTTAATGAGAGAACTTGTGACATTAGTTTCCTTCACCGGATTTGTTGATAGAAACTTTTCTTGATCAAAATATCTTTACTTAAATTAGAAAACATAGCAGGGCATAAGATCTAACTCTGTTTAAGAAAATATAATATATCACAGTTTTTCACTCCTTGATATTATCAGGTACAGTAGTTTAATATAAATCTAACCTTTTTTTGTAGATGTGTTGCTATTTGTAGCCTTGGCATTTGGATCTGTGAAGAACTAGTACATGAAACCCATCATCCTCAGATTAAGGAAGCTCTGAATGTAATCTGTGCTTCATTGAAGGTAAGTATGTAATCCTTAGAACATGACAACTGAACTGAGATATGACATTAGTTTAATATTTTTATTCTTGTATGGACAGTTTTTAATATATTTTAGGCATATTTTCAAATTTGTAGCTTATTGAAGTTTTTTCATACAACTTCTCACAAATTTAATGCTATGATGCCAGGGCCTATCTACTTTGTTTCCTTCTCCTATGTATGGATGGTATGCTGTAATGTGTGGCCATAACAGCTCAATAAATTTAAGGTTCTACTAGAACTGAAATCCTATTGGAGAGGTTCTGGAGACCCTGCTTCTGCTACTACCATTCTGCCTTGTTGCTTGGTCTCATATTTACTGCACCAATAGCTGATAGCTGTGCAAGCAGATAGAGGGAATATTGTTGGTAGGATTGTTATTTGTCTGTGTGGTTGCCACTAATGCAGAAATTGGTGAGAATTGTGACAATAAACTAGTGCTTCTCAAATAGTGGGGTGGGCCCCCTTGGGGGTGTGTGCAGAGCAATGCCAGGGGGTGCGCATGTTCCCCAGGGAACATGCTTTTTTTTTTTTTGCACCAGGGAGTAGAGGGTTTTTGCATTGAACAATAGCACACAACACAGAGCAGGAGATATGAAGTGTAGATAACAAACCCTTAAGAGACACCATGTAAAAATATTGAACAAGGATGAAAAGAAAGGAGGAGAGAGATGGAGATTATGAGACAAATGTAAGTCTCCCGAAAGCTAAGATGAGGAAATATGATGAAGTATGTAGCACTTGACTTCACTGTGACTATGGTGGGGGACAAGGAAAGACCGGTATGTTTACTGTGTCTAAAAATGTTGGCAGCGGACAGCATGAAGCTAAATAAATTAAGGTGTCACTTAAACACATTATACCCCAATCATGCTGATAAGCTGGTTAATTTTTTTCAGCAAAAACATGCCGAATATTGCAAACAATCGTCCTAGGGAAGAGTTGGGGGATCACAAAATGTTTACTTCTTCCTGGGGGGGGGCAGGGGGGGCATAACAGAAAATAATTGAGGAGCACTTCAATAGACCATCAGAGATTGCATTCATGGAAGTAGAATATTTTACTATTTTAAAGCAGGCAATCTGTTTGTTTTTACTAACCATCAATTGTTCTGCCGGCGTGTCTCAACCGCCTGTAATTACAGGGTAATTAGTCCAGAAAGACACACACCAAACGATGAAAGGAAAACCCAAAAGTTTTTATAAACAAAAACAAACAGCTCCCTTTTTAAATGTCAAAGGGATTTTCTGGTACAAGGCACAGGTTAAATGTAGTCCAATTGCTCACCCAATAACTGGGAAATTGAGTCCAATTCTAAAGTCCAGAGAGTCCACACACACAATCCTGAAGAGCAAAAACCACGATCTTGACGAAACAATGAATCACATAAACTGCCATGAGGCTAAAACACCAGACTGCACTTTTATCTGTAGCACTAATTACAGCAGCCCCACCCAACCACAGGTGGCCTCATTTTCTCTTGTAATAATCCTTCAGTTGTTGTCTCCTATGCATCACTCTACGCATGCGTGGATGTGTAATTAATTCTTGTTCAGAATCCAGGGATGATATAGATGACTGATTCCTCCTGGGCTGTCTGCCAAACTCCCCTCTTCCCTGTCACTCACACTTCCTTGGTCAGAGGAGACTTCGTCGGCAGATTCCACTGGGAGCAAAACAGGCCTGCAGCATGTGGATGTCTCCCCCACATCTACCTCCACATTCCTTGGGGCAGGAGCTGGACCAGAGCTAACCACAACATCAATAATGCTATTTTAATTTAAATTTTAGTCATAAATAATAATGCGTTAATTTAATTGGCTATGGTGATTCTCAGTCATCCAGGTCATGGTTGTACCAAAAATGCGTTTTCAGAAGGCAACTGGATTTTCTTTGTTTTTCCTTGAAGATGTTTTGCTTCTCATCCAAGAAGCTTCTTCACTTCTGAAGAGAACCAGCCTGGTTGAACTGAACTGAAAAAGTTTCTTGGATGAGAAGCAAAACATCTTCAGGGAAAAACAAAGAAAGTCCAATTGCCTTTTGAAAGAGCACATTTAGGAGCTTAATTTAATTCTTTTATTTATTTTATTAATTAAAAATTAACAAATGTTACTTGCATTTTTGGACATGGATCAATGCAGCCCATTGATCATGTGTTTTATGTTATGTGACTCTGTATATGTATTTGAGTTTGAAATCCCCAATTTAGTCTAAATAATGCTTAACTTTGCATAAATTGTCCTTTGATAGTTTCAAAAAGTAGAATTTTAAATTAAAAATAGAGTGTAATTTTAAAACAGTATATACAGTGAAAAAATAATAATTGAGATACTCTTGTACAATTTGGAAACTGTAAAGCTTAAAAACTGTTTGTGGTAAACAATTGGGCATTTATTTGGAACGTATATTATTAAAAGAATGTTGGTTCATTTTCTAGTGAAGAAATATGAATATGTATACAAAATGCTTTATAACTTGACAGTTTTATTGACAGACAGTATGTACACTATTAGAATGAAATAGCAGTTGACAAAAGCAAATTGCAGGCTTAAAACAGATGAACAACACTTTTTGAAATCCAACCAAGCTGTCAAAGTACAGGAAACATTTATTTCTTCTAGACAGCATGAAGTCACAATTTTTCTGATTCAACTGTATTGAAAGCCTGGGCAAAAAGATCCTAACCACTCCTATCAACTGCTGCAGTTAGCAGCTGTGTTGCACACTGCTCCAAAATAACATGTCTTTTGAATGGGTAGAAAGTCTTATTATGCTGCAGAAAGTATCATTCAAACAATTTTTTAAAAAAAATAGGTGAACTCCCATGAACTCTGCTTTAAGCAGAAGCTGAAAATCCATCTTAAAATTTCATTGACTCAAAAATTCCTATACCAAGCAATAGCTGGATTTAGAAAGCCCCATAGTCTTCCATTTTATGAATCAGAGATTCAGTTTAGTGTATCCAGTTACTCTCAGAAGACAGAATGAACCTTTCTGGGTCCAACCTTAGATGCTATATGTGAAAAATATTGAACTAGTTGCATTTGAGGAGCTCCAACCTGAACTGGAGGTAGTAGCCTTTTTCACTTCCAAGCAACTAAAACTTAGGGTATGTTATCAGTGATTCAGAAGATTACATCCACACTTTTAAGTAATATTAATTGATTACTGTTGCCCTAATTAAATTTCTCACTTTAACTGTATGCCTTAAAAAAACCTATTTCTGTCCATTGACCTTAAATCTTCCTGTGTTTAATTTCAGTCAATGACCTCAGGTTTTAACATTATGGGTAAAAAAAGAAAGTGTCTTCTCTCTTCGCTTTATTTATACTAGGCATTATTTTATATGGCTTTCTACAGTCACTTGCATTTATTCTAAGCTAAATAACTTCTAAATATTTCCTTATAGGGGAAATATTTTTAACAGCATCTGTAAAATGAGTTGACATTTCCATTGAGATATCCCCCATGAATTATTTATAAAACTAATGATGGTGGTGTAAAAATAAATAACTATATGGCATTCAGTAATGTTCTTTTTGTGTTTTGTTTTGTTTTTTAGTTTCCAAATAAAACAGTTGCACATGTGGCTTGCAATATGCTTAATATGCTGGTTCATTATGTACACAGGCTACAATTGTACCAGTCTGATTCACCATTAAAAATAATTCAAGTAAGTAAAAGTAAAAGATATATTTGAACATGGATTTTCATATAATAATATATAGTAAATAGCATTTTAAGGAAGCATATGTACTTTTCAGCTTTTTATCTAAAGTCAGAATATGGATAAGATTCATTTAAAATGAACCAATTAGTTGTGGCCATTTACAATAAGATACCGCAGATGTTCAATCTTTTCCATAAGAGAAACGAAAAGTAGTGTCACAATTGTAATTTTTTTTAAAGTGATCTGACGTAATGAAAAATAGGAACATTTTAACGTTTAATATGAAGTATATGAAGAAAAATTTAATATCTTTCAATGTCATTTCAATGTTTTGCCATAACAGTAAGAGCTTTTAAAATACACCAGTACAAAGCACATATTGGATCCAGTCCTTGGAGAGGAGCGGCATATCAATCAATCAATCAATCAATCAATCAAATAAATAAATAAATAAATATTTTAAAATACATTACACTGACTCGCACTGAATCAAGATGACTGATTTCTGGGTAAATGTGATTAATATCAATTTTTATAAAACTAATACCAGTAATTCTTGAATACTGATATTTTGACATTATTCAGTTTCATAAGCAGCTTCCAAACAATAGCCTAAGACAGTGATGGCTAACCTTTTTTCCTTAGGTGCCGAAAGCACATGCACATGCATTATCGCACACATCTGCGTGCCCACAACCATGAGGCAATGCCCTACCCACATGATCCCCGCTCTTATCTCTCTGCATGTACATGCGCCCCTCCCACACTCCACGTGCAGCGCCCCCCCCTTGCCCCATTTTGACCTCGCATCCCAAAATGCCACTGGGTAGAGGGGAAGCCTCACATCTCAAAACAGCACTGGAGGAGAAATAAGCCTCCCAAAACAGCGCTGAGAGGGGGGGCAAGCCTCAAAAACCCAAAAATCAGCTGGCCGGTATTCGCGTGCTTGGTGAAGCTGAGCTGAGTGACACTTCCTGCAGAGAGGTCTCCGCATGCATGATAGGTCCGCAACACAGACCTTAGACTTTGAAGAGGTTAATCATTTTAAATAATTGCTATATAAGATCACAGTGATTATACAGAACAGAATGAAATAGCTGTTTTGATTTAACAATGCTAAATTAAAACTGCATAGAAAAATTAATTATGCAATAATTAATTTACAAACAAGAATCTATGTGCCTTAAACAATACAAAAGATATCTCCATATAACACAAATTTTATTCACCAGTAAAGGCAATTGCACATACAATATGCAAAACTAAAAACAGCCTCATTTTTCTTGTTCAAAAAAATGTTAAGCTTAAAGATAGACCTACCGTATATACTGTATATTATTAAAACAATTTTTGAACCATGGTACAGATAGTCTTTGACTTGTAACAGTTCGTTTAGTGGCTGTTTCAAGTTACATCTACACTGAAAAAAGTGGCATGTGACAATTTTTCACACTTACGACCATTGCAGCACCCATGGTCAGATGATCAAAATACAGCTGTTTGGCACTGACTCACATTTATGATGGTTGCAGTATCCTAGATTGATGTGATCTCCTTTTGTGACCTTCTGACAAGCAAAATCAAAGGGGAAGCCATATTTACTTAGCAACCGTATTGGTAACTTAACCTGTACAATGATTCATTTAACAACTATAGCAAGAAAGGTTGTAAAACGGGGCAAAATTCACTTAACCCATTTCTTAGCAACAAAAATCTTGGGCTCAATTTTGGTCATATGTTGAGGATTACCTGTACTTTAACCAGGCTAACTTACAGAATGTGTCCAAAATCTGGGACCCATGATTCCAATGAAATGAAATTTGGCAAATATTATAAAACATTTCATGACATAAACGTTAACATAAAACAGTTAAGACAAAATGTCATAGAACATTTCCTCTGCTGGTGTTTGACTGTGCTATGTTACAGTTCAACATTTGCTATTTTCAAAACATCCCTAAATATATCCCAGCTGGTCTACTGAAGATAGTACACTAGAGTTTTGAAGTCATTGTTGAAGGCATTGAGGAATCTAGTAAAGAAATATTTCTGAAAGGATAACCCAACAGGTCATTGGTAGCCTCATTGCTTTTTTAAAATATGTTTTATTATCCGTAGATATTGATAGCTACCATCACTTATCTCTTGCCCAGTACAGAAGCTTCTTCTTATGAGCAAGATAAAAGGGTAAGCAGATTTATTTTATGTTACTCTATTGCAATGTATGTTTTCGACAAGGTAAAATTGAAGAAGTACAGGTAGTTTGGGTTGTAAATGAAGCCTTGAAGTATATGTTCAAATTGCACATGAAGGCTTCAGATCCATTGTTCCTGGATGGACAAGTTCCCCCTCATTTGTGTTGTATCCTCATGGATACTTTCCCAATCTCACCACCAATTCCATTTCACTTAATTACTTGTTTACATATTTTTATCCTACCATTATTTTTTAATTTGAGCAGCTCAAGGCGGTATATCTCAATAATGCCCCCGCATGCTATTCTTCCTAAAACTAGAACCTTGTTCGGTAGGTTGGGCTAAAAGACAAGGACTGGCCCAAAATCACCCAAGCTCAAATGTACATTAGAAGAGCAAAAGGTCAATTATTTATCTTTTACTAAACGATAAAGCAGGAAGCAAGAAGTCAGCCGAGTTGCGTTTCATCATCTACAATCATCAGATCCCAGAATATAGTAATACACAGCCTCCTTCTGACTTCAGAACCTACTCTGTAAATTCAGGGTGGCCTAACTGGAATTCTGTTAATACAGTGTTGCTGGCTGGGGAATTCTGGGAATTGAAGTCCACCCATCTTCAAAAGCCCAAGGTTCAGAAACACTGTTCAGATACACTTAATAGAAGTGTATAAGGCTGCAGAGTCATTGACCTTTGTGAAATATTATAAAATAGATATGTGTGACATAGAAACAGCCTTTAGTCATGGTGTGTAACAAAAAGTGCTATAATTAGCCAAGGTGGCACAGTAGGTAGAGTGCAGTACTGCAGGCCACTAAAGCTGACTGCTAGATCTGCAGGTCAGCGGTTCAGATCTCATCACCGGCTCAAGGTGGACTCAGCCTTCCATCCTTCCGAGGTGGGTAAAATGAGGACCCAGATTGTGGGGGCAATATGCTGGCTCTGTTAAAAAGCTAACATATTGTAAGCCGCCCTGAGTTTAAGGAGAAGAGCGGCATTAAAAAATTAAATTAAATTAAATTAATAAATAGTTACACCAGTTCACCCTGAGAACACTGCTGTCGTCTATCCTTTTCCTTTCAGCTCACAGTAGTTGGGCTTCCCCTTCTGATTGCTATAAAATAGACCCAACAATCCCACCCTATTTGAAAAGAAGAGAAAACTATCTCTAAGAAACCAAATGACTCAAGATTCAGGATGCAAGTTATATCACTGCATTATATTGTCCATTAAATGTTATTCTTCCATTTCTATGCATTTTAACGGTTACAAGTTTGTTATGAACACACACACAGTAAAAGAAGAGGTAAAGCAACTGAACTAAAATCAGTACAAATGAATGAATGAATGGAAGGACTTCCTCAAAGGGACAGGAAAAATTGTCACTCTTCTAGCTAGAAGTACAAAATTGTGCTTCCCAATTTCTGTCCAACACATTCTAGAGAAGATTATTTTTTTGTTTTATTTTATTTTCCTGCTAGGTTTATCTTTCACTGGCTACAAAGCTATTTCACAGCAGGTTCGATGGTCAATGAGTAATGGATCCATCAAAGGTCTTTAATGTGAAATAAATTCTTTTTTTGTGATATAGGTCCCTTTTATGTTTTAGTTTCATATAAAAGTAGCACAGTTATCCGGATCCAAACCTTGTAGTCTTCAAAAGAAAGTTTCTTTCTACCCATGTAATAAGTGTGATCTGCTTGTTTGTGAGAATATAGTAAAGTCTCCTTTGGCAAGCATTCTTTCCTCTTATAGATTCTTATATAGCTACAACATCATCCTCTATAAGTTTGGGTGATTCCCCAAACATTAATTATTTATATGTTAGATTTATACTCTACCTCAAGGAGCTTAAGGCAGTGACAAAGAAAAGTTGTGTATTTGCACTGCTATTACTGTTTGAATGTGACTCCAGGAATCCAGCTTAATGGGGATTCAGGTGCAGCATATTGGACATAATAGAATATCAGACAATTGCCTCAATGAACCAGGAAAAAAATGTGAAATGGTTCAGAAGTGGCTCATAGTTTTTGGGTTTCCCATGTTTCCTTTTTAGAACACTAAAGCTGTTTAATGTTTTTTATCCATAATTTTATCTGTAAATTTTTAAAAAGTTGACATTAAAATCTCAGTGATGGCTGAGAATGTATAATTGATTACATGTCTAACTTTGCTTTTTTAATGTCTATGTACAAAAATAAGAACATTCTGCTTAATCATTCTGCTATACATTGTTTACAAACATAGTCCATTTAAAATTCTGTTTCTTTGAAGTTCTTTTAGTAGGATCACGACTTATTATTTGTTTCTGTATTTCTGCTATCAAATTGTTGGCATAACACATACTGGGCTACAAAGTGCTTCTCATGTGGATTCTTGCTGAAGCTATGGTTTAAAAGGAAGCATGGAAAAACAAAGCAAATAAATTATCCTTCATGGCTATCCGTAATTTAGAAATATTTATATTACAGCTGGTGGTATCTCTACTTCTTTGTTTGTTGGACTGGACAATGGCATTGCCACTGCGGACATTATTACAGCCTATTCATTCTGGAGCATTTGAAAATGATAAAACTGAAAAATCTGTTCTTAATTACATATATAAGGTATTTGCTACTCCTTTTACTTTTAGTTTGGTCTTATGAACATTTTGTCTTTGAATTTTTTGAATTTTTAATTTTTGCAAATAAAAGGAGAAGTAAAGTAGAAGAGTTATTTTTATGTGTATTTTTTCAGAATTGTAAGAACCTTGAACATCTTTGAGAAGTGTTACATATTTCTCAGTGAATGAGAAGCATTTTGCATCTTGTTTCATTCGCTTCCACTGATGGCTGCACTGGCAGATATGGCTAACAAATCCAAATGGTTTTGTCTGAAGCTTGTTTATTGGTTATATGTCAGAGAATCTGTCTTATGAAAGAAAAAAGCAAAATACCTAATTCGTACAAAAAAATATCATCAGTGGGACCATCTGGATTTCATAGCTGTACTTGTTGGGAAGAGGAACCAGCAGAAAAAATTGGAGAACCTTCTTTATTCCCTGACAAGACAAAATCTGAGCATAGATGGACATTCCTAATCACAGTGTACTTTGCACTATTCTCTGAATAGAAATGATATATTAAAACTTCAAAAATACAGTGAAAACAGAATAAAATTAATTATTTTGAAACCTTACAGATTTTATAAATAACAACAAAGAACTAATGCTACCAGAATAAAACAATATTAAATATTAGGACAGGGACAGACTGAAAACATTTTGGAAAACAGAAAGGCCTTTGCATGGACCCAAGCAAAATATAGCCATTTATAAACCTTTTGATTGATTGATTGATTGATTGATTGATTGATTGATTGATTTGATTTGATTTGTATGTAGCCCCTCTCCGAAGACTCGGAGCGGCTCACAGCATGAATACAAAATACAAATCCAATGATTAAAAAAAAGCAAAACAGTTTAAAACCCTTGATTAAAAACATTCATACAACCGAAACAAACCATACATAAAACAGAGCGGCCGAGGGGAATCAATTTCCCCATGCCTGGCGACAAAGGTGGGTTTTTAGGAGTTTGCGAAAGGCAAGGAGGGTGGGGCAGTCCTATCTCCGGGGGGAGTTGATTCCAGAGGATTGGGGCCGCTATAGAGAAGACTCTTCCCTTGGGTCCCGCCAGACGGCATTGTTTTGTCGACGGGACCCGGAGAAGGCCAACTCTGTGGGACCTAATCGGTCGCTGGGATTCATGTGGCAGAAGGCGGTCCCGGAGTTATTCTGGTCCGATGCCATATAGGGCTTTATAAGTCATAACCAGCACTTTGAATTGTGACTGGAAACTGATCGGCAGTCAGTGCAGGACGCGGAGTGTTGATGTGACATGGGCATATCTGAGAAAGCCCATGATTGCTCTCGCAGCTGCATTCTGCACGATCTGAAGTCTCCGAACACTCTTAAAAGCTAGCCCCATGTACAGAGCGTTACAGTAGTCAAACCTCAAGGTGATGAGGGCATCAGTGACTGTGAGCAGTGACTCCTGGTCCAGGTAGGGCTGCAACTGGTGCACCAGGCGAACCTGGGCAAACGCCCCCCTCGCCACAGCCGAAAGATGGTTCTCTAATGTTAGCTGTGGATCAAGGAGGACACCCAAGTTGCGGACCCTCTCTGATGGGGTCAGTGATTCCACCCCCAGGGTAATGAACGGACAGATGGAATTGTCCTTAGGAGGCAAAACCCACAGCCACTCCGTCTTGTCAGGGTTGAGTTTGAGCCTGTTGACACCCATCCAGACCTCAACAGCCTCCGATTGGGTAACAGAGTTGGCTGACAACGAGTCAGTCGAGGTGACTGGGGCCCGTCCTTGTCCATCTGTCTGGGAGGAGTTTGACCTGGTGACACCTGATGAAGTAGACAAGGCCATTGGAGCTGCGAGTTCCGCCATCTGTTCACTGGATCCGTGTCCCTCTTTCTGGTTTCGGCCAGCAGAGAGGTGACACGGAGCTGGGTCCAGGAGATTGTCAACACTTCTTTGAGGAGAGGTCCTTTCCGGCTCCCTACAAGAAGCCGTGCTTAATAACTATCATCCAGTCTCCAACCTCCCCTTTATGAGGAAGGTTGTCGAGAAGGTGGTGTCGCTCCATCTCCAGCGGTCCTTGGAAGAAGCCGATTATCTAGGCCCTCAGCAGTCAGGATTCAGGCCCGGCTACAGCATGGAAACTGCTTTGGTTGCACTGATGGATGATCTCTGACGGGCCCGGGACAGGGCCTTGTCCTCTGTCCTGGTGCTTCTTGACCTCTCAGCGGCTTTCGATACCATCGACCTGGTATCCTTCTATGCCAACTGGAGGGGTTGGGAGTGGAGTGCACTGTTCTTCAGTGGTTCTCCTCCTACCTCTCTGGTCAGTCGCAGTCGGTGTTAGGGGGGGGGTCAGAGGTCGACCACTAGGTCTCTCCCTTGTGGAGTGCCTCAGGAGTCGGTCGTCTGCCCCCTGCTATTCAATATCTACATGAAACCACTGGATGAGATCATCCAAGGGCATGGGATGAGGTATCATCAGTACGCTGATGATACCCAGTTATAATCTCCACCCCATGTCCAGTCAGTGAAGCGGTGGAAGTTGTTGGGGTCTGGATGGGTGTCAACAGGCTCAAAATCAACCCGGACAAGACGGAGTGGCTGTGGGTTTTGCCTCCCAAGGACAATTCCATCTGTCCGTCCATTACCCTGGGGGGGGAGTTATTTACCCCCTCGGAGAGGGTCCGCAATTTGGGCGTCCTCCTCGATCCACAGCTAAGGTTCTCCTAGTGCACCAGTTGCAGTCCTAGTTGGACAGGGAGTCACTGCTCACAGTCACTCACACCCTCATCACCTCGAGGTTCGACTACTGCAACACTCTCTACATGGGGCTACCTTTGAAAAGTGTTCGGAAACTTCAGATCGTGCAGAATGCGTCTGCAAGAGCTATCGTGGGGCTTCCTAGATTTGCTCACATTTCGTCAACACTCCGCGGCCTGCACTGGTTGCTTTTTCCGGTCACAATTCAAAGTGTTGGTAATGACCTATAAAGGCCTTCATGGCATCAGACCAGAACACCTTCGGAACCACCTTCTGCCTCACCAGCTACTGATTAGGTCCCACAGAGTTGGCCTTCTCTGGGTCCCGTTGACAAAACAATGCTGTCTGGCGGGCCCCAGGGGAAGAGCCTACTCTGTGGTGGCCCAGCCCCTCTTGAACCAACTCCCCCCCAGAGATTAGAACTGCCCCCACCCTTCTTGCCTTTCCTGAGCTATTAAAGACCCACCTATGTCATCAGGCATGGGGAAGCTGAGCCCCTGGGTTATATTATTTATGTATGGTATGAGTGTGTTATATAGCTTTTAAATAATGGATTTTAGATTTCTTTTAATGTATTAGATTTGTTACATTGTTGTTATTGTTGTGAGCCGACCTGAGTCTCCGGAGAGGGGCGGCATACAAATCTAATAAATTATTATTATTATTATTATTATTATTATTATTATTATTATTATTATTATTATTATTAAATTATAATTAATGGGTACCTTAAATTGTTAGTTTGTTTTTTTGTTTGCCACTCAATCCAAAGTGTACTCAGAACGGCTATAATAAGAGAACAGTTACAAATCAGAATCATATGAAATTTTCCTTTGACAAATAAAATCAAGTATTCTTTGGTATAAACATAGTAATATCACAGTAAGAAATCTGTGTATCCTAGGTGGATTTTAGGTCAACCTTCTGAGAGGCAATCTGGTTTCACTTTAGTCTTTCATACTTATATACATAGATTTTAGTACATTTTGTGGTGGTGTGTTTTTTTTAAGGTTCTTCATGGATGTGTCTATGGATCTCAGTGCTTTAGTAACGTGAAGTATTATCCAATGAGCCTGTCTGATTTAGCATCTTTGGATTATGATCCTTTTATGCATTTGGAAAATTTAAAAGAACCAGAACCACTCCATTCACCTGATTCTGAACGGTCTTCCAAGCTCCAGCCAGTCACAGAAGGTTTGTTTGCTTCAATTAACTTCTTTTTCTGATCAAGTATCATACATTTTCTAATTTTGAAGTGTTAGACTCAAGTATTAATTCTTAAATTACATTCTGATAATTCAGTTACAGATTATAGATAGTGCCAATAAGCATTGAATATATAATTTTGAGTAATTACAACTCCTTTTTGGCACAATAGATACGTCTTTACAACATACATCAACTTCATAACAGATTTTTCTCTGCTATGAGAGAACAGAGTAAACAAGTAAAATATTTTTTTAAAAAAATTATTGATAGCAAATATGTTATTTAGCAAGCAATCAGATACAACTTTAACTTAGTATGCATTATTTAGTCATTCTTAAAATGTGCTTCACACTTAGGAACTTTTTTCAAATTTTAATATTTTTCTCTAAAAATTAACTACCTCAATCATTTGTTCAAGACATTTTAATTTAGATTTTTTTTCTTGTATGAAATATCAAAAGGTACTAGTGAAAAGAAATTTGGGAGACACAGGCTTTCATACTGAGGCTGAATATTCTGTGTAGGATCACTCTCCTCCAATATTAAGCTGTTCCCTTTAGGCTTCCTTAAAGGTATTAAGGACTAGATAAATACAGAACCTTTTTGTAACAGCTGTGTGCTAACAGCAGGTGATTTTGTGGTCTGTAGTGACTCCGTGCTGTTTTTTTATGTGGAGAAAATGGCTAATCATTGTGCCCTTGTCTAAGGCATGCTTCATCATTTTCAAGTACTTTTTTGGCCAAAGAATTCTGAACACAGAGCTGTCCTCTAATAAGCTCAGTATTGGATTGAACAAATCTGATTTGAGAACTATTGGCAGGAGGAACCGTAATTATTAAATTTACTGAGCGGTGAAGCAAGCTACTGTAGTTGGCTTTTTGTCAAATGGCTGTGGTCTTATTAGCGAAGAATAATCATCTGCAGGGTCAGAATGAAAGCAGCACCAAAGGATTCATTCCCTCCTAATTACAGTTTCACCTATACATATTATGCAAAGCTAATATTTAAACTAGTTGCCAAGATTAATTTCCTCTACATGTTACATTGCAAGTGTAAAGAATTGCAGCCGGTTTTTGTGCCTTACTGCTTTTGTATGCTGTAATAATGTGTAATTATGGGTTCACAGCAAATACTCTGTGATTTGTTTAATCTGCCTATTTGAAAAGACAACCTTGAATAGTTCCCTCCGCCTCTTCATAAATTAGTATCTGTTGGAGAAAACACCAGCATTGCTGTCTTTTATTTGTGCATTTCCACACAGGAGTAAGTCCTGGGTTTTTTTTTAAAATCCTAAATGAGATATTTTTTTTTTGCCCCTTCTATTATATTGTCTTAGGTAAGTTAATAACTTATTATAAAAAGATATCTGACAATCCTGGTTGGGTGACCAGTATATGTAGCAACTATTTTGGCTATTTTGGTACTCCAAATAATATTAAAATTTCAGTATTTTTCATTTTTCATAGCAGCCTACAATTCTAAAAGATATGAAGCTAATTATTGCTTATATAAGTCAGAATGAGTTCATATCAAAAAGCATGACCAAAATTATATTTGGTACACAACAGTATTAACATAATTCTTTAATTACCCTTCTCACTTTCTAAGATTCCCCTTTTATTTTAAGACTTGATATGATTCCAATTTGTTTACGTAAGAGAGAAATGATGCTATTATTGGCTTACCAAAATAAGTTATCTTGAACATATGGCAATATTATTATTCTCCAAAAAAGATACATTACTTTCAAATGTAAGTCATTTTTTCCAGAAAAACTGGGAAGTATATTAAATGAAATTTATTTGAAGCTTGTGTTGCTTCTGAATGTTTACATGCTATAACAGGGTTGTCAAACTCCCGGCCCACAGGCTAGATGGCCACACCCATGCCCACTTTAGCGAAGGGGGGGAATCCCGATATTTCATGTGACACTGCCATGGCGACGTGAATTTGACACAACTGCTCTATAAGGAAATATTAAGAACTCTATAAAACCATTAATAACATAGAAACATAGAAGATTGACGGTAGAAAAAGACCTCATGGTCCATCTAGTCTGTCCTTATACTATTTTTTGTATTTTATCTTAGGATGGATCTATGTTTATCCCAGACATGTTTACAATCTTGAAATCCATAGCTTCATAAATATGTCAAGCTCTCAGAATTAACATTAATGAAAAACGGAACCATACGTCAAGAGCTGGTTTTACTATGAGGCAACTGCCATTAAAATTCATTAGATAATGAATTACTTACATAATAGTATAGCTTATAGTTAATAAGCTACATTAAAAGGAAAAAGCATTGTGAAGTTTAGAAGACTCAGGTTGTGGCACTGCATTCATCTTTTACGATAATTCTATACACAGATATCAATCATTCGTCCCACTAAGAATCTCATAGTCAACAAAAAAAAACATAAAATTCTCTTCGGAGAGGGGCGGCATACAAATCTAATAAATAATAATAAATAATAATAAAATCTAAACCTGAGGGTATCTGTATATCTCTTTTTCTTTCTGTATCTATATTTATATAATGGCTTGAGACCTATGGTTGGCAGGTGCTAGTTTTCTGCCTCGAAAACAGCTTTTCTAAAATCCATAATAAAATTAAAGAGTCATGTTTTTTGAATATCTGCCTGTTCTTTTTCAAATCTAAATGAAGACACAATTTAGATTGTTCTATAGCTTCAGGCTTCGGGAATATGCAAACCCTCCTTTAGCATAAAGATTTGTGCTTTTTTGAAAATAGGATTAGAAGAATTATTGTTTTTAATAAATTAATAACATTATAATTAATTCACAACCGGCCATCATTGCAATCAACTTTTTGAATATTAATTGAAAACATTATACCTAACTAGCTTCAGTAGAGAAATTATTAAAAGCCTTCTAATGAATAACATTATAAATTTATACATATTTATTTAGTATCTTTGGTATATATATATGTATCACGTGTTTTTGCTGACAGAAATATATATACAGTGATCCCCCGTTTATTGCGTCCCCAACCATTGCGAACAGGGTACTTCGCTATTTTTCAACCCGGAAGTCAAAATACCATCTACGCATGCGTGCCCGTGGGCACGCATGCGTAGATGGCAACCGGGAGATCAGCTGCTGGGCGGCTTCCCTGAGTCTTCCCCCTCTTGCTGGCGTCAGCGAGGAGTTTCCCCACCGCCCACGCAAACTCCTCGCTGCCGCCCGCCCTTCGCCCGCCCACGCCGTTCATTCTCGGCGCTTTCGAGCTGAGTCCGGGAGCGAATTCGCTCCCGGACTCAGCTCGAAAGCGGCGAGAATGAACGGCGTGGACAAGCCGTTCCTTGCCGTTCGTTCTCGGCACTTTCGAGCTGAGTCCGGGAGCGAATTCGCTCCCGGACTCAGCTCGAAAGCGGCGAGAATGAACGGCGTGGAAAAGCCGTTCCTTGCCGTTCGTTCTCGGCGCTTTCGAGCTGAGTCCGGGAGCGAATTCGCTCCCGGATTCAGCTCGAAAGCGCCGAGAACGAACGGCGTGGACAAGCCGTTCCTTGCCGTTCGTTCTCGGCGCTTTCGAGCTGAGTCCGGGAGCGAATTCGCTCCCGGACTCAGCTCGAAAGCGCCGAGAATGAACGGCGTGGAAAAGCCGTTCCTTGCCGTTCGTTCTCGGCGCTTTCGAGCTGAGTCCGGGAGCGAATTCGCTCCCGGATTCAGCTCGAAAGCGCCGAGAACGAACGGCGTGGACAAGCCGTTCCTTGCCGTTCGTTCTCGGCGCTTTCGAGCTGAGTCCGGGAGCGAATTCGCTCCCGGACTCAGCTCGAAAGCGCCGAGAATGAACGGCGTGGAAAAGCCGTTCCTTGCCGTTCGTTCTCGGCGCTTTCAAGCTGAGTCCGGGAGCGAATTCGCTCCCGGACTCAGCTCAAAAGCGCCGAGAGCCAGCGCCCCCCGGACCCCCAACCCGGGTTTGGGGGGCTGCTAGGAAGCCCTCCATGCCGGCGGCAAACAGCCGCACCGCCCCCAATCTTCGGCTCCTCGCTAGCGCTGTGGGAGTAAAAACACCATCTGCACATGCGCAGATGGTGTTTTTACTTCCGCAGCGCTACTTCGCGAAAACCCGCTCGTTGCGGGGGGTCCTGGAACGGAACCCTCGCAACGAGCGGGGGATCACTGTACCATAAAAGTGAAATTTATTTATCATATTTTTTCTAAAATAGTGTTGTCTATGAAAAAATATCTCTCAGTAATCATTTCAGCTGTGAAATATCAGTTTCCTTCTTAATGTGTTGACAATGTTTGCTTCTTCTATCGTCGTCCTGTGTTCGCCATTATCCCCACAGTGGCCTTCTCCTTTTCAACAAGAAAAGCTAATAGCTTCTATTCATATTTTTCCTCTATGCTGTTGAAGTGTTAAAATATTTTTATAGTTTATTTGTATTTTTAAAGCTGTATTCGCTGTAAATTTGCTTTTTTATGCTATCTTTTAATAATTGCTTTTATTTTAATTGAAATACAGTGATCCCTTGATTTTCGCAGGGGTTGCGTTCCCAGACCGCCCGCGAAAGTCGAATTTCCGCAAAGTAGAGATGCGGAAGTAAAAACACCATTTTTGGCTATGGACAGCCAAAAACTACCCCCGCACACCCTTTTCCAAGGCCGCGCAAGGAGCAGGGCTTGAAGTTGGGGGCGGGAAGCGACGAAAGTGAGGACGCCGGCAAAGATTGTTTTGTCAGGGGCCCCCGCCCCACAGCACCTCCGGCCCCCTCGCCGCTACCCCCCACCTGCCCGATCCGCCCCTCTCACCGACTTTCTTGGGGCACGGGTCCTGCAGCAGCGCTGGCGGCTACAACTTCTCGTCCTCATTCGGCCTCTAGCCGCTCTGAGCGCTTTGAGAATGCCCGCCCCGCCCCTATCGCAGTCCCTTAGCTGAGAGCGCTTTCGTCCCAGCTGTCAGCGAGGGGGCTGCAGGAGAGGCGGGGCAGGCGTTCTCACAGAGAGAGAGCAACAGACAGAGCGAGATAGAAAGGAGAGAGGAAGGGAGAGGAAGAAAGAGAGAGAGAGCAAGAGGGGGGAGAGTGGAAGGTAGAGAGAGAAAAAAAATGATAGAAAAAAGGGGAGAAAAAAAGAGAAACGAGAATATGATTGAAGAAGAGAATGACAGGAAAGAGAGAGAGAAGTGACTCTTGGTGATGACGTATGACGTCGTTGGGTGGGACAAACCGTGGTATAGAAAAAAAAACGCGGAGTATTTTTTAATTAATATTTTTTTTAAAACCGTGTTATAGCCATTTCGCGAAGTTTGAACCCGCGAAAATCGACGGATCACTGTACATATTATCCATAGTTAATAGTATTTTTCTTACAGCACTTTATGAATATGTCATGCAGGTCATACTGTGTCTCTTCAGAATTCTCTTAAGTTTTAAACAAATAGATATTGCATTTTTAATGCTATCAGTGTAACCTAAAGTATTGAATTTTGTTTTTGTGTTTTTCAGTAAAATCCCATATGCAACAAGGACTGATCTCTGTGGCAGCTCGTACTGTGATAGCTCATCTGGTAAACCACTTAGGCCATTATCCAATGAGTGGGGGGCCTGCTATGCTAACAAGTCAAGTGTGTGAAAATAATGACAATCCTTTCTGCGAGAACCTTGAACTTTCTCCTGAGCTTTTTGAGAACCCCAATCTCCAGTTCTTTGTATTAAATAATACCACATTAGTTTCATGTATACAGATAAGAGCCGAAGAGAACATGCCTGGAGGAGGTTTGTCTGCTGGACTTGTCTCAGCCAATTCAAACGTCCGAATTATAGTGCGGGATCTGTCTGGGAAATATTCTTGGGACTCTGCCATCATGTATGGGCCTCCCCCTTTATGTGGCCTAAGTGAACCAACCACTTTTATGCTTTCACTCTCCCATCAAGAGAAATCAGAAAATGCCTCAGAACCTCCTGCACATACAGAGGAAATGTACGTAAAGGATGGGATTACTCTTCCACTAAAAAGAAGACTTAGAGACACTGTGCCAACATGGGATACAATAAAGGATGAAGAAGATGCCCTTGATGAACTTTTGCAATATGTGGGTATCACTAGTCCCGAGTGTTTACAGAGGACAGGTGTGTCTCTCAATATACCTGCTCCTCAACCGATCTGTGTGTCAGAGAAGCAGGAAAATGACGTGATCAATGCAATCCTTAAACAGGACACTGAAGAGAGAGATTTTATTGAAAAGCACTTCAGTGACTTAAATATGAAGGCTATGGAGCAGGATGAACCAATTCCACAAAAGCCCTATTCAGCTTTTTACTATTGTAGGTTACTCCTTAGCATTCTTGGAATGAATTCTTGGGATAAAAGGTAAAATGATAATATTATTTGCTCTTAAAATCTGCATAATTTGATATTTTTCAGAACCGAAAGAGATTTTAAGTGACATATACAGTGGTACCTCATCTTACGAACGCCTCTTCTAACGAACTTTTCAAGATACGAACCCGGTGTTTAAGATTTTTTTGCCTCTTCTTCCGAACTATTTTCACCTTAGGAACCCAAGCAGCTGCTGCTGGGATGAAGGGGTTTCTTTCCCCCCCCTTTTTTGAAGAAAGAAAAGGGAGGGGCAGCTTGGAGTAGGAAAGATTTTGTAGAGAACAACGTGCTTGCAAAGGCACTGAAAGGGTGTCTTTTTAAGAAAGAAAAGGGAGGAGGGAGGGGCAGCTTGGGGGAGGAAATTTTTTGCAGAGAGCACGTGCTTGCAAAGGCACTGAAACGGTGTCTTTTGAAGAAAGAAAAGGGAGGGGCGCTCCCCTTGCCTTTCTTCCTTCCCACTCACCCTTTAGCCTAGCCTTGCTTCTTCCACCCGCCCCCTTTAGCTGCTCCTCCCTGCCCTCTGTTCGCCTCCCTTCTAAAGTTTGGGATTTTCCTGAAGGATTTGCACGCATTATTTGCTTTTACATTGATTCCTATGGGAAACATTGTTTCATCTTACAAACTTTTCACCTTACGAACCTCCTCCTGGAACCAATTAAGTTCGTATGATGAGGTACCACTGTATATTACTAATGAAAAACAATAGCAGAATATATCTTCTCCTTCCAGGACAGCCACTCCTCATTAACAACTATCTTGTTTAGCAACCATTTGCAAATACAATAATAATCAACTGTAATAAAAATCAATGCATATATTTACAACCAATTTTGGGGGGGTCTAAAAAAAAATCTTCAATGTGAAACTGATAAAGGTTTGGTCCAGGCAACAGGCAAGCTGGACAGAAGTTCTGATGAACTAATTAAGGTTACATAGTTCTTAACCTGTCACTAGCACTTTTTTACGGAAGTGCAATGCTACCAAGAAAAGCAGCTCAAGAAGAGAGAGCTTGTTTAAGCAATTTCTCTACCCTGAGAGGAGGCAAAAAAGAGGATAAAAACCTTGTCAGGCATAGCACACTGTGTAAAGAGAACATTATATGAATGAAACAGCAACCAGTGATCTTCAGAGCATCTCTCCCTCTCTCTCTCTCTCTCTCTCTCTCCCCCCTCTCCTTCTCTCTTTCTCTCTGTCTCTGTCAAGTTCACTTAGCAACCATTTTGTTTAACAACAAAGTCATTGGAAGTAATTGCAGTCGCTAAACAAGAAAACAATGTAATGAAATTAAATCCAAATGTTCTCTCACTTCTGTATTAAGAATTTCTTAGCCATGAGTGTACATAATGTAAATCACTACACAACTGTAGGGAAATAGTGGTGTTTTGTTTGTATCATAACACATTACAGAAGAAGAACAGCTAAATATATATGCCATAATGTATTAATGTATCATCAAAATCCTATCTACTACTGACAGATGCCTACTCAGATGCCACCTAATGTTCTCACGTCTCTAGTCCTAATTTAAGATCTAGTTTGGTTTAGTGGTTTATGTGCTCCAAGGGGAATCTTGTTTAGGCTACCAAGTTAAAGAAGTGGAATGAAATAAGAATTACAGTAAAGGCACTAATAAGGGTTTAGAAAACTACCAGTGATTTTAAAAAGTGTGTGTGTGTGTGTGTGTAAATAAAGATCTTTTCATTTTTTATGTGAAAAGATTTTTCAAAAGGCAAGAAAATTGTAAGAGATACTATTAAATAGAAATGAAAAGGTGTTATTGTTTGCTATATCTGTCATTCTACACAGATGATGAAAACATTTTTATTACATTTCCTTACCTAGGAGAAGCTTTCATCTTCTTAAAAAAAATGAAAAATTACTTCGAGAACTTCGAAATTTGGATTCAAGACAATGGCAAGTTATCTGCTATAAGCAATTTTTATGTGTGATAATAATTTCCTGTTTTAAATGGCACTTGAAAGTAATTATTTTTTAAAATAGATAAAATAGATTTCAAGTTGTTTTAAGTTCTACCAATTTCTGTGACAATAGATATTTTTATAAAGAATGTATTAAAAGATTTGCCTTTTAGTAATTGTCTTCAGCACTAATCTGCCAGTGCCTGTAGTTCTAAGTTAATATAATCTTATTAGAACTCTTACATTCTAAAAACTTAAAACATCTAATATAGTTATTAACATTTCAATTGAGTGCTTTAGTGCTTTTACAGAAATGGGACTAGATATGAAGCATGGACAGAGTATTTTTGTCAGTTTACAGGTAGTCCTTGACTTACAACCGATCATTTAGTAGCCATTCAAAGTTAAGATGAATCCCTTAAAAGCTACTTACCATCTGGTTTCACCATTGCAGCATCGCCCCACCCCCATCATATAACAACTACATTTTAGGCACTCAGCAGCTGGCCTAATTTACAGCCATTTGCAGTGTTCCGTAGTCACATGACTGCGATTTATAATACTTTTGACAGACGCTAGCATTCCCATCCAGTTACCAGCAAAAACTGGCCCATAGCAAACAGTGAGTTTGCTTAATGACCACTGGATAAAGAGATCATAAAATCAATTCAGTCACATAATGACCGCTTTAAAACTGTCATGACTTACAGCTTTAATTGCCAGGGTCAATTACAGTTATTAATCAAGGGCTACATGTAAATCATTAGTTTTTTTTAAAAAAGGTCAGTGTCAGAAGAGCTTTATTTCAATCAGAGAGCTGTATTTTTTTATTGGCCACAAGGGCCAGTTTTTATGAATTGTATAAGGTCTTTAAGCATTATGACTAATCATAATGAAAGAAATTTATAATTCCATAACTTGTGAAAATATTGCTAATATATGTGTGTTCGTATCTTCCGACTAAAGCAAATTTAAAGATTATTTTTAGCCATTTCAGTAGAAAATATTGGAGAGTGCCAGATTTTGTTGCTGCTTTTGGGGGGAAATATTATTTTTGCATGAGTGCATTATGTTTTCAAGTTGCTGAATTATATTCTTCTGTGCCTATGAATTTTAGCATTAACCTATTTCAAAATATAGTAGTGAAAATGTCTGATTTTGAAACATTTCAAAACCAGATATGGCCTCTCAGATTATTCTTCCCCTCAAAATTGAGAAACCGAAACTTATTTTTGCAATGTTTCAAATGTTATATAATTAAAAGTAGTATTTCTATTGTATGATAAAGTGCATAATTTTGATTATACTGTACATTATAAAGAGGAGATTTTTCTTTAAAAATTGCCTTGGCAATGATTCTTGATTTAGGACTATAAATAAGCAAAGAAACATATAAATAAAAACTTAAATCTCCTTAAGTCCCCTTCAGAACGAAAGAAATTATATTAGCCTTTCTATATAACCACTATGAGTGATGTCAGAGGATATTCTTATATAATTGCAATCATATGTCTTACAGCCGAGAAACACACAAAATTGCAGTATTTTATGTTGCTGAGGGACAAGAAGATAAACACTCCATCCTGACTAACACTGGAGGAAGCCAAGCATATGAGGATTTTGTAGCAGGCCTTGGTTGGGAGGTACACTTCTATCTCATCCCAATCTAATCAACTAATTTGTTCTTTTTAAATATTGTCATGCATTAAATAACAGCATTTATTTAAGAATTCACATTAGAAACAATTTTAGATTTCTTTGCAAGGTATATGGTACTTCACTCAATAGTAGTAACTGTGAGACAGATCTTGGAATCGTAGTGGACTACTATTTAAATATGAGCCAGCTGTGTGCCGCAGCTGCCAAAAAAGCCAACACAGTTCTAGGCTGCATAAACAGAGGGATAGAATCAAGATCACATGAAATGTTAATACCACTATATAATCCATACTTGCATTCACACTTGGAATAGTGCATCTAGGTTTGGTCACCACGATGTAAAAAAAACATGTGGAGACTCTAGAAGGAGTGCAGAGAAGAGCAACGAAGATGATTTAGCGGACTAGAGGTTAAAACATATGAAGAACGGTTGTAGGAACTGAGTATGTCTAGTTTAATGAAAAGAAGGACTAGGGTTGACATGATTGCAGTGTTCCAATATCTCAGGGGTTGCCACAAAAAAGAGGGAGTCAAAACTATTCTCCAAAGCACCTGAGGGTAGAACAAGAAGCAATGGATGGAAACTAATGAAAGAGAGAAGCAATTTAGGACTAAGGAGAAATTTCCTGACAGTTAGAACAATAATCAATGGAACAACTTGTCTCCAGACATTGCGAATGCTCCAACACTGGAAATTTGATTGGATAACCATTTATCTGAAGTGGTGTAGGGTTTCCTGCCTGGGCAGGGGGGTTGGACTAGAAGACCTCCAAGGTCCCTTCAAACTCTATTATTCTGTTATTCATTCAGTCTGATATTTCACAAACTGCTTATGGGACCTATAAGAGGATGGCTAATATTCCTATCATGTGTCTGGAGCAGATTTTTTTGTCATAGAAACATTGACAGCAGAAAAAGACCTCATGGTCCATCTCGTCTGCCCTTATACTATTTCCTGTATTTTATCTTAGGATAGATATATGTTTATCCCAGGCATGTTTAAATTCAGTTACTGTGGATTTACCAACCACGTCTACTGGAAGTTTGTTCCAAGCATCTACTACTCTTTCAGTAAAATAATATTTTCTCATGTTGCTTCTGATCTTTCCCCCAACTAACCTCACATTGTGCCCCCTTGAAATTTGCCAGTTTTATGTTTGATGATAGGAACACCATCTCTGCTTCTTTTGCAACTAGGAACAACATCAAATCCTAGCTAGCGCCTGTTTAAAATTGCTCTCTTTAGAAGAACTCCATTTATTAAGAGGGAATGTTCTTGCTGAAAAACAGATCTTTCCCACTCACAATTCCAGTATCCTTCATTGAACCTAACGTTGGCTACTAAAATTGTCTGAAATCATCATTAAACCATCAGTATAAAGGTACAGGTAGTCCTCAACTTAAGACCACAATTAGGTCAGAAATTTTTGTTGCTAAGTGAAACATTTGTTAAATGACTTCTGCCCCATTTTCTGACCTTTCTTGCCATAAATGAATCACTGCTGTTTCAAAGTTAGTAACATGATTGTTAAGTGAACCTAGCTTCCCTTCTGACTTTGCTTGTCAGAAAGTTTAAAAAGGTGCTCACTTGACCCTGGATATGCAGCCATCATAAATATGAGCCACTTGCTAAGTGTCTGCATTTTGATCCTGTGACCATGGGGAGGCTGCAGTGATCGTAAGTGTGAAAACCGGTCATAAGTCAACATATGTTCAGTGACATATCTTTGAATGGTCAGTAAATAAACTTTTGTAAATCGAGGACTACCTGTAGTATGTTTGAAAATTACCATTCCAATTGCCATTGGAAATAATAGTAGATGGGATTAATGTAGAACAGCTCACTTTTGGGAGTCCGTATGCTAGGTGTGCCATCTAACATTACAAAGCATGTGTTAGGAATAATTCTGTTGTAGAGTGGAATTGATATAGATTTAACTAGGTTGAACTAACTTTTTAGCTTTATGAACCCAAAATATTTGTTATCAAACAATCAATGGTCTTGATTTCGAATGGAGTCAGTAAATATTAATGGCAACAAACAGATGTATTTTTCTCCCTCTTCATTTGGTATCCTGTAGACCTAGTCCAAAAAACCTCTAATTTATATTGTACAGATATTTTATGTTGCAATGGCTTTTTATTTTAGGTAAACCTAACAAATCATTGTGGTTTTATGGGAGGACTACAGAAAAATAAAAGCACTGGTTTGACCACTCCATATTTTGCTACCTCTATGGTTGAAGTAATGTTTCATGTATCAACCAGAATGCCTTCTGATTCAGATGACTCCCTAACAAAAAAGGTAGGTATTCAAAAGTCACCTTTCACACTCTTAATTAGTGTAGTGTGATGAATAAGTGATTGTTCTAAAACCTGAGAGATTGTCAATCGTAAAAGTCACTGATTAACCATGGACTACTGACGGTCTCTCCATCGAATCCACCTCACTGAGTTATTCTGGCAAAACTAATACAGAAAAACAGGATATACAGTAAATCTAACAACTATAAAGGTAGGTTCATATCCAGCATACACAGCTACCTGGCAAGAATCACACTACCAGGAAAGTATGAAAGGCTATTTCCTTTCAGGTATTTTTCATTTTTCTCATATCATCATTGGGCCAGGTAGTGATCCTTTTTAAAGTTATTGCTTCGGTGTGAATGTTACTATTATGAAAAATATTCTGTCTGACAAATAAAGTCACTTGGCTACACTATTGAGTTGAACTCTTCTAGGCAGATCCTGTTGAGTTGGCCAAGCCATCATTTTGTCTTGTTAGATGTGAAGTGTTTCAGTTTGGGAGGCCTGAAGAAGTAGATTTTACATCTTCTCAATACTTTGCTACTAATAGTAAAAGGCAACATGAATAATGGGAAGAATCAAAAAGAGAAAGCTTGTAAATTGTTCTATATTTTTTTGTATACAAGCAATACATGTAGTCTCAAAGTGAACAGTGTGAAAAATGATACATATCTCTAATAATTTATGCTTTAGGTATATCCTCACTCAAGAAATAACCCAAATTTATTAAAACAATTTAAAGCAGCTCTTTTTCAAATGTTTCAGCCCCAATTGACTGACAGTAGGTGGCTGTAATTATGTTTTTTATTGTGATATGTCTGTGTTTGGGGGTTTTTTGCTTGCATTTATTGTAAACAGCCCAGTTCTTAATATCTGGAATGGATTATAAAATGAGTTTCATTTTGATTTGAATTCACTAAAATGCATGTTAGGTATAAAAGAGTCTTTAGAATAATGTAATTCAAGTATATAAAAGTATTGGACCAATTTAAAACCCCTTTTTTTCCTCATGATCCACTTCCAACTTGGACATTTAGAAATTGATAGCGGACGCATACTTTACCATGAACAACCATATCTAAAATACATTACCATCTGACAATTACATGTATTTATAGCCAGAATATGTAATCACTACTCCAGACCTTTTATTATAATCTCAAAAATAAATTGTTTTGCCCTATTGGTATTTCTTTTCTCATTTAAAATCCAATAAATTCCACATTACCGACATAAATTGAGAGAGACGGGGAATATTTGTCTTATTACAATGCATGGTTAGCTATCATTAAATTTTAAAGCCTTCTATTCTGTACATATATCTTCAGATGTTCTAATCCATTCCGCAGACACATTAATGAGCATTCGTAGAAGTGCAATATTGGAAGAAGTAAGGCCGGTTGACCTCAGCATGGAGTTTAATACCTGTAACTGAATTATATCACCAACAGTTAGTATAGAGAAATAGCTATGCCTCTGGCAATTTTCAGATTTGTTCTATGTTCAGTCTCTAATAATTTCCTGTGTTATTATTTAACGGACTTTGTGCTCTAAAAATTTCCACTGATACCTTAAAAACTCCCATCAAACAGCCGTTTTTCTCCTACAATTCAAGATGCCCATTTATTTAGATGTATAGACTGACAAACCCAGAGGCTCTAAGCAGTATTTCACAATATGAACAATGATTCTGATTGGAAGATTACTGATATAGCTCAGGCTAAGATTTCATCTATAGTACCTATAGCTAAGATGCCCAGAATCAGGCATTAGAGCAAACTACAGTTAAAACAAAACAAGCAAATACATCAGAGTTTTTCATAGTTGTAGGAGTGAAACATCATCAAACCATGCAGAATTGAAACTCACAATCACTCATTCTCATGACAACTGCTTATAGCACTTAGATTTATCTATAGCTTCACAGTGCTTTACAGCCCTCTCTAAGCATTTTACAATCAACATATCCCCCCCTTCCCCAACAGTTGGGTTCTCTCTTGGAAAAGCTGTGGGTGTGTTTCATTTCTCAGGTGATTTAAAATATCTTGTTAAGGGGACATCATAGCAGCATCTGTTTTCTAGAGTTGTGAAATTGTTAGGCTGTTGGTTTAAGTTCAGAGCTTAGCAATTTGGTTGCAGCTGTTTGGTCACCATTCGAGGAGACATCGTCAGTGCATTTTGAATTGTGAAATTGTCTTCTCTTGCTAGATATTTGTATAGTTTATTTTGTTCCTGTCTTCAGCTAATTTATATACAGTGGACTCTATCTTTGTGTGCGTGATAATTTCTGCTAATAGTTTGCAATTCTGAACAAAGAATAAAAAGATATGAGATCGTGCAGAATGCAGCTGCGAGAGCAATCATGGGCTTCTCTAAATATGCCCATGTTACTCCAACACTCCGCAGTCTGCATTGGTTGCCAATCAGTTTCCGGTCACAATTCAAAGTGTTGGTTATGACCTATAAAGCCCTTCATGGCATCGGGCCAGAATATCTCCGGGATCGCCTTCTGCCGCACGAATCCCAGTGACCGGTTAGGTCCCACAGAGTTGGCCTTCTCCGGGTCCCGTCGACTAAACAATATCGTCTGGCGGGACCCAGGGGAAGAGCCGTCTCTGTGGTGGCTCTGACCCTTTGGAACCAGCTCCCCCCAGAGATTAGGATTGCCCCCACTCTCCTTGCCTTTCGGAAACTCCTTAAAACCCACTTCTGCTGTCAGGCATGGGGGAATTGAAACATCTCCCCCTTGCCCATGTAGTTTCTGTGTATGATTCGATTGTGTGCTTGTTTTTTATATATTGGGGCTCTTTTGGATTTTTTAACTTAAAACTGTAATTTAGATTGCAAAATATTAGATTAGTTACTATGTTTTGTTTACCATTGTTGTGAGCCGACCCGAGTCTACGGAGAGGGGCGGCATATAAATCCAATAAATCTAATCTAATCTAATCTGTTAGCTGAGACAATTAAGACTGTGCATTCCATTTGAATTTTGATCAAATTCCTTTCAATTCTTATTTCTTTTATTTATTTATTCTATAAATAATATTTATTTTATTTATTATTTATGTTATTCAAGTACGTATTGTAGTATAGAAAGATATAACAATGTTTATATACATGATATTGGTATTAATAATAGAGAAACATTAGAATAGGGACAGTAGGGACGCGGTGCACTTATGCACACCCCTTATTGACCTGTTAGGAATTGGGTAAGGTCGACAGCGGATAGTCTAAAGGTAAAGTTTTGGGGGTTTGGTGTCGAAACCACAGAGTCAGGCTTTGTAGTATCATCATCTATCTCTAACTGTTATAGAAACATTCCATTTCCTTTAAGAAGTTAGCATTTCTATTGTTGAAATTAATTAATTAATTATTTGGACTTATATGCCGCCCCTCTCCAAAGACTCAGGGCAGCTTACAACATATAAAAAAACAATATAAAACATTCTAAATCCAAATTTAAAATTAATCTAACTAATGTAAAACCCCAAATCCTTAAAAACAAATCACTCTCATTCAGACAATCAGACATACACCCCCACCCCCCTAGCCTTTCATAAGGTTTTAAAAGCTCATCTCTGCTGGCAGGCTTAGGCCATTGAGCACAGGTATTCTGCTCCAGCCATATGTGTACGTGTGTGTGTGTGTGTGTGTGTGTGTGTGTGTGTGTGTGTTTAATCCTGCAGCCTCTGCCTTGTAGAGAATTAACATCTAGGCTGCAGGATCGCAGGATCTCACTTTTTCAGCTTCCTGGCAGGGAAGTGTTATATATTTTTTCTGTTGAATTGTGTGTGTGTTTGAGAGAGAGAGAGAGAGAGAGATTCAATTTCAATTTATTAGATTTGTATGCCGCCTCTCTCCGACGACTCGGGGCGGCTCACAACAATAATAAAAACAGTATAACAATGGAACAAATCTAATAATAAAATTACATTAAAACCCCCCAACAATTTAAAAATCATACAACACATACATACCAAACATAAAATATAAGAAAGCCTGGGGGAGATGTCTTAATTCCCCATTGCCTGGCGATATAGGTGGGTCTTGAGTAACTTGTGAAAGACTAGGAGGGTGGGGGCCATTCTAATCTCCCAGGGGAGTTGATTCCAGAGGGCCGGGGCCGCCACAGAAAAGGCTCTTCCCCTGGGGCCCGCCAAACAACATTGTTTGGTCGACGGGACCAGGAGAAGGCCAACTCTGTGGGACCTTATCGGCTGCTGGGATTCGTGCGGTAGAAGGTGGTTCCGGAGATATTTTGCTGATAATAAAAATGAAGGGAGACTAGTATATATCTATTTCAGGCTACTTCGCTCTCATCAACTAGCCATACCCTTTACCAGGGATAGATAGATAGATAGATAGATAGATAGATAGATAGATAGATAGATAGATAGATAGATAGATAGATAGACAGACAGACAGACAGACAGACAGACAGACAGACAGACAGACAACAGACAGACAGACAGACAGACAGACAGACAGACAGACAGATAGATGGGGGGAGAAAGAAAGAGAGAGAGAGCGCAATTACTATGTTTAGTCAGAGCAAAAGTGGTACCACATTGGATTGAAGTTATTCCAAATCATAATTTCACCTCACAGCAAAACATGATCTGTCCTTGAGCTAGTCTAAAGTATTTCCCCAATAGGAAGCATATTTTTGAGCCAGCTAAGGAAAAGAAAGATTCAAATGTGGGCTCATCTCATTTCTTTCAGCAAGATCCTAGACATATTGGAGACTTCGACATGGAAGTTACATCAATTAAAGGAGTATGATTATTCTTTATGGCATTTCAGTGAAACATTGATTTCTCTGTATTTCACATTATGTTCTTTAGTCTAGCATATTTTTAAAAAGAGAACAATTTCTTTGCTTTCAATTGGATTTTTATAAATAATCCAATTATTTTTAAAGTTAAAAGGTTAAATCATAAAATCTCCATACTGAGCAAATAGAGAAAATTTTGCCATGAAATTCAGTAGTGAAAATTTATTTATTAATTGGATTTCTATGCCGCCCCTCTCCGAGGACTCGGGGCGGCATAGAAAGAATGAAGAATGTCACAGAAATTGTTGTAAGGAACTCTGAGTTTAGGTGAGAGGGATAAAAAAGTAATCTCTTGAATAGCTGCTGATTTTAAGGGCTGTATCTTGATTGCTGATTACAGAGAGTAATTGATGGAGTGACTGCTTCCTGCTCAAGAAGCAGAGAGTGTAAGAGGAATACTATAAGGCAGCCATGCTCCAGGAAGAGCTCACTGGACAAGCACATGTGGAGATATAGTGGGACTTTGACCAAGGAATTTAAGGAGCATATCCTCTTTTTTTTTCCCTTTTAAGTCAGGAGTGGGCTAATCTGAGAGACCAAGAAAAAAGAAATAAAGTGTTTATTGGTTGTTCCTTCAATAACAAAAGTGAAAGTTAAAGGACAGAATTCTGGTTGGGATGCACTGCTGATGACATCTTTGTATTTCGGCCTGAGAACAGCCTGGCACATGTTTGTTTGTTTGTTTGTTTGTTTGTTTGTTAGCTATTTGGATTTCTATGCCGCCCTTCTCTGTAAACTTGGGGCGGCTTACAAAATGGGAATAATACAAAAAGTACATGTGAGAAACCCAAGATTAAAACTAATCTAAAATCTAAAACCCCCAAATTTGTTCATGAATACCTAGGCAAACACCAGGACTTCTGGAACATGTGCTCTGGACAGAAAGGCAAATACCAGAGTTATTTAGTTGCAGGACTAGAAAACATGTTTGGCAAAAAAAACAAACCCAAAAAGACAGCATTTCACTAGCAGAATCCGATACCAACTATAAAGCATGGTAGTAGAAATGTTATTGAGGAGTTGCAAAGGATTCAAAGAGAGACAAAGATCATTGCAGAAGTGAAAAAAAGCCAAACTTTATTTTACACAGCACTCTTTTTATAATACACTGTTCTCTATGAATTCAGCTAATACACATGCACAGTTTTATATGATGCTGTAATTCATACCAATATATCATAGATAACGCTGCAGGTGTAATAACAGAATCTTAGGCAGTTTACAGGAAAGCCTTGAAATAGCCTTGACAATTAGGTAAAGGAATATGTTTTGATGGTACCAGCTAGCACATCCATTCCCTTTGATGATATCATTCAGCTCTGTCTGTTCCTGAGAACATGAACTTTCTGTGAACTTTCCAGGCCTACCTGAACTGCAAGGCTTGAGCAAAGCTCATGCTAGCCTAACAGCATAATGTGAACTAAGCACCCATGTGCAGATTTGGTCATACCTGGGCATGCCCAACCATATAGCCTTTGACCTACACAATGAATACTACATGTTACGGTTTGTTTTGCTGCAAATAGGGCCTGGGCAGTTCACCGTCATAAAATCCACTATGAATTCTTCATTGAATAAGAGTGTGCCTGAGGATAATGTGAGATCATCTATCAGAAGATCAAAATTTAACTGAAAATCTTTCAACATGGCAGTGTTCTTTAGATTTCCAGTAAATCCACCAAGGAATGGTTAAAAGTAAATTAAGGATTTGGGAGTGACCAGGTCAGATCTAAACCCCATCATGAGGCTGTAAAGTGATTTGAAACCACTTAAATCATCACAGCTGAAACAACTTGGATGGAGGAGTAGGAAAAAAATTCTTCCCAGCCAATATTTGAGACTGAAAGATGATTATAAGAAACGCTTACTTGTGGTTATTTTCACCAGAGAAGGCAATATCGAGGGTGCATTTACTTTTTGCACAGAAGGAAATATATATCTGCTAGTTTTTTGTTGAATAAATAATTAAAAGTCCATTTTTTAAAATTATTTTTTCAATTGCTTTGTGTACTGTTAGACTGAAGAGAAAGATATTTATATGTCCACATATGTTTAAAAAAATGTATATGGGTTATTATTTACTTTTTCCTTAGTTTTTTTCCCCCACTCACTTTTTTTACTCCTATTCTGTGCTCTCCATATTATTATTTATGCTAACAGATAATTGCATTATAGGTACATTTGAATATATCCATTTTGAGATTACATTTTCCTCTCCCCATCCTTTTTAAAAGAAAAGGTTAACAATTTAACTAGGATTCATAAAAAGTGAAGTGGGTAACAAAATCAACCAGCCATCAAAAAATTATAATATCTTCATCTCTTCTTTAGATCAGTGAGTTCTACACATTAGTGATAATTTTGGCAAGAGTTCAAGGGTTAATGTAATAGATAAATAAAAGGAAATTGAGCCCTGCATTATTTCACTTGTCTTCTCTTTCCAAAACTAACTTACTTAAATTTTTTAAAGTAAATACTTGAATTCTTCCTGCCAGTGTTCTTTGCTTTTACTATCGTTTATTACTTCAATTATACTTGGTATCACTTAGAATGATCTGCCATTTGGAAATCTCAGTGTAGCCTGCAGCTTAGTATTAACTCTGGCTAGTATTGTAACATATACAGCATATGACATTAATGTATCAAAATTAAATTTGATCGTCCCTTCTGGTTATATTTATTTCACATTTCTTTTGTATTCAGTTAACGTAAACTTATTATGAAAGCTGACACATGATGAGGCTATAAAGGAAGAATGTTTTCAACTATTTCGATTTTTTTAATGAAATTTCAGATATCTCTGCTTTTCCAGTGCCTGATTTTTTTTTCAGTGTCTTAGTAGAAATTGTAACCTGGTGCTGTAACTATAGAAATACTTTTAACTGATCATATTGGTTTATGACAGTTCTGTCTATCAGTAATTGCAAAACAAAATCCTTTATGTTGAAAAGTTGTTCATTTAAACAGAATTATAAACTATAAAAAGAAAAGTAATAAAAATAGTTGTTAATAGTAACTATTGTAGTAGCATCATTATATTCTAGGGAAGTTGTAAGACTGTATCCCTAGACTAAGATCATTTCCTATATTTATTTATTTGTTCCCATTTATATAGCCACCCATCTCACACATGTTACTCTGGGAAGTGTACAATAAAATGTATGCTTCTTAAAAAGACTGGGCGAAAGTATTTGGAAATTATATGCAATGCAATCATCTTGAATGTTTGTTTAATTTCTGGGAAATTCTTGATTAATGTCCACTGCTCAAAAAAATAAAGGGAACACTTGAACAACACAATATAACTACAAGAAAATCAAACTTCTGTGAAATCAAACTGTCCACTTAGAAAGCAACACTGATTGACAATCAAGTTCACATGCTGTTGTGCACATTCAACTTTATACAGAACAAAGTATTCAATGAGAATATTTCATTCATTCGGATCTAGGATGTGTTCTTCGAGTGTTCCCTTTATTTTTTTGAGCAGTATTTCATATAGGAACTATTATCCCAAAGGTGCTTTCTTTCAAAAGACAACTGTTATTTGTTCTTATTTTGCTGGAAGATGTTTCGCTTTCTCATCCAAGAAGCTTCTTCAGTTTTCACGGCGTGGTGGAGAATGGAAGGATTTATAATCTTTGCAGGCATGAAGAACTGAAAAAACTTCTTGGACCAGAAGCAAAATATCTTCCAGCAAAACAAGAAAGTCCAGTTACCTTTTGAAAGTAAGCACCTTTGGGACAACTACGATCTGGAAAACTGAAAGTTCCCATATACATTGGGAAACTATTATCTTTTGTTATTTATCTTGTTTCAGCTTAGGCATTTAGGAAATGATGAAGTTCATATTGTCTGGTCGGAGCATACTCGAGATTATCGAAGAGGAATCATTCCTACAGAATTTGGAGATGTACTTATTGTTATATATCCAATGAAAAATTACATGTTCAGTATTCAGATTATGAAAAAACCCGAGGTAGGTTCAACTATTCCTATTCAGCTAACATATTTAGAAAATGATATTCACATTGTCTAGTCAAAGCATAATATGGATTTCAAAAAACATCATTTTTATAGAATTTGAAAATACAGTGTTTCCTCGATTTTCACGGGGGATGCGTTCCGAGACCGCCCGCGAAAGTCAAATTTCCGCAAAGTAGAAATGCGGAAGTAAATACACTATTTTTGGCTATGAACAGTATCACAAGCCTTCCCTTAACACTTTAAACCCCTAAATTTCAATTTTCCATTCCCTTAGCAACCATTACTCACCATGTTTATTTATTAAAAATTATTTTTAAAAAAATTATTAAAGGCAGACGAAAGTTTGGCGATGACATATGACGTCATCGGGCGGGAAAAACCGTGGTATAAGGAAAAAACCCATGAAGTATTTTTTAATTAATATTTTTGAAAAACCGTGGTATAGATATTTCGCGAAGTTTGAACCCGCGAAAATCGAGGGAACACTGTATGCTTATTACTATATATTCAGTGAAGAATTAATATGCTCAGCATTCAGAGTATGAAAAAATGAGGCATCTTCTAATGATTTGTGCTATGTCTATCAGTAGGGGATGAGGTGCTGCGCTGGTTGCTGAAATGAACATCTTGAAGAGTTCATCTTCAGCAGAGATTTCAACAGATTGGGCTATAGAACAACAGCATTAGTATTGTTTTTGTAATTAAATAGCTGCAGTTTGACAATAGCTGGGGATAACCCTGGATCAGAGTATATATTAGTGAGATTTCTCTGTTGTAGTATCTGGAGAACCTTCCCATCTGAGAGTTGTAGCTGCCCCCACCCCCCACACCCCGTTTAAGGAACTTTTAAAACTTGGGCCTATTTCCAGATCTCAGTGAGATTGGATTGGGATGTTTCAATTTTTTATTTCATGGTTATTGTTTTTCCAGAGCTTCCTTTGGATTATATATTCTGTGTTTTAATTGTTTTTATTATTGTAACTTGTATATTGTATAGTAAGATTTGGATGGCCTTTTATATATGCATAAATTACCATTACCTCTTTTAAACATATGCTAATATTTTGATATTAATTGGATTTATCAATTAATTGTATGTCAAGGTATCCACAACTATTTATATTTTTTCATAAACAAACCATACCCCGCAGCAAAAGTGCAACCTATGCAGCCTTTTTTATATTTAAGCCTTTAAGAGAAATTTTTCATGATATTATTTGGTATATCAGATTAAGCTTAAAATAAATTTGAATATAAGTAATTATTGAAGCAGGTATTAATATAACAAAATACTTCTCTCTTTTTGAAAATGTCAGATGATCATATTGGTATCACGAAGCATTATTTTAAATAATTTATGATTAATGAGAGGTGTAAGCATTTGTTAAAGCTGGTTACTAATTGTTGTAGAAACTATTTAATTTAATGGCTCAAATTTCTCAACTTTTTGAATCCAGGTCCCATTCTTTGGTCCATTGTTTGATGGTGCTATTGTGAATGGAAAAATCCTTCCTATTATGGTTCGAGCAACAGCTATAAATGCAAGCAAAGCTCTGAAATCGCTCATTCCATTATACCAGAATTTGTATCCTTTAACAAAAAGAAGATACTTGGAAGCAAGTTCAGCTGAGCATAAACTAATTTGCTTTCATATAATCATGCCTAAGTTGGTATATGTTTGATTTATTTCTGCGGTCTCCATAAATTCAGTGTTGAAAATCTTAACATAATATTGATTAAAATAAATTGCAAGAATAAAATGAGATGATAGAAGGGCTTGGCTCCCACTTGATCATTTTATTTTATTTATCCAAATTTTTATTAATTTATCAAAATATAAAATACAAAGAAAAAATGAAAATAGTGGGAAAATAGGGGACAAAAAGGGAAGAAGAAAAACTGAGGAAAAGGCAAAAAAGAAAGAAAAGCATTGACTTATTATGGCGCAGTAAAATAGAATAATAAATACAGTCTCAACTTTTTAATATATACTAGCCATTTCTATAACAACAAAACCCATCTGATCAGCAAAATCCTAACTCAGAGTTTCATTTTTTTTCATCCTTAAGCACAAAGTCCAGAAGTGGTTTCCAAATGAAAACAAAGTTAACTTGATTTAAAATATTTCATTTTGAATGACTTCTGAACAATTAAAATTATTTGTAAAAATATATTGTTCTAAATTTACTTATCTTTAAATTACCTGAAGAAACATTTTTGACTACAAACCAATAATTTTCAAAATCAATAGCAAAGAACACTAAATTCACATAGGTTATATAAATGCTGTTTTCATATATTTCTGTTAAACTTCATTAATTGTAATAGTGAGGTGCTATTTTTGCGCTAGTCTTTCCATCCCTTGTCAATTATGTTCATTTCTTTATTAGGCATAATTATTTGCAGTGAACAGGTTTTGCTATTTTATTGTTTGGTTAGTAATTAATATTATTTTAATTATTATTTATAGAGGACACTTGGTTGGACATAGTGTAATGTGTTAAGGTAAGTCAGGCCTCTTTTGAACATTTTTGGACATTTTATGTAAGTCGCCCTGATTCTGCGGAGAAGGGCAGCATAGAAATCCAACAAACTAAATAAATAAATAATTTTTCCATGGAATTGAAACTAGTATTTTATTTGATAAAGTTAAATTTAATTATATGTACCTAGTTTAAAATCTATACCTGATTATGGTAATTAAGTATCATTTTCATTTTAAGGTTGGAGTCAAAAATACGCATTTTAAGAAGTCAAGAATATGCATTTTAAATTAACACTTTAAAAGATCTTTGTAGCAAGTATATGGAAGTTCATTTGTAATACATATTATAGGTGACAACAATGAGTCTTTGAATATTAAAATTCTAATAATTTTACTTAATTATTTGATAATAATTATATAACATTGTCAGCTAAATTCCACTCACTAAATAGTGCTGAGATTCCAAAACACATGCTGTGAAAAATAGTCTGGGACTGCAACATGTCTTGGTTAACTGTATATCAAATGTTGTTCAGTAAATTACAAGTGTATTGATTGGCATATGCTGCCTAAATCAATTGTTCTGACAGCCAAAATTACAGTAATCTGTCAGTATTGATGACTGTCTTTCAGACTTTGGTACTTTTCCTTCATTTGTCTTCTTTTCTTTTTTCTAAAGTGCATTTTCTTGTAAGCATCTTGTATTGTCATGGTAGATACTTGATGGTCCTTTTTTGTCCCTTGAAACCAATTTATGGGCTGGATCATGAAATTAGAGATAAAATACAGCACCAGGGGGCATGGGTAAGCAATATTTTGCCTAACAATTGGGTTGTGAATGCATCTTAGGCTTGTTATCAGTCATTTATTAATTAGACGTTGAGAGAGTATGGTTACGTTGTATTTTTATAGTGGGGGAAGTAATGAGTAATTTCAAAGCCTCACTTTAAATACCTTTGATTTTAGACAATATAGGTTCAATAGAAAACTCTGATTAATTTCAAACTTTTCTCTTAATAGTTATAATATAGGTTGTTCACACATCTTCATTTCGGAGATTTAAAGGTGTTTCTTTATTTACATTATGCATCTGTATGTGTGGGCTTACCTAAGGATCATAGTGAAAATATGTCATATCACTTTTTCTGCTACTTCTTCTAATCTGTGATGATTTGCATTAAACCTAGAAATCTAGTTATGCGTTATTTAGCAGGTAACTGAATGAAACCCATTAAACAAACAAAATTCTGTTCTTACTGTCTGAAAAGGGCTTGGCAAGTTGGCGAAGGAATAAAATATAAATGAAATTAATATGATGGGGTGTACCTGCGATAGCTAACTATTTCATTGTGTGCCTATAATGTAATGCACATGTAGGAGGGCATGCATATGTGCAGGAGACCCCTCCATGTACATTATGAGCCCCGTACATGCTCATGTACGTGCGACCCCATGCGTGCCCCAAACCCTGCATGTGCAGCACCTATGTGCGTGCCTCTCATGCACCCTGCACCCCCCTATATACGCGCCGAAAACCAGTTGGTCAATGGGACATCCATGTGCATTCACAGTGGAGCTGAGCTTGGCCAATGGCGTACGTGCCTGCAGAGAGGGCTCTGTGGCATGTGTGCCATAGGTTCACCATCACAGGGGGGTATACTTGTTTATTTTTTCCATTAATTTTTTTATTTTAAATTTGTAATGATTTAAAATACACAAGATGTTCCTTTTGTGAGATCAATTTTTTTTTTACTTTGGAGAAAATGTACTTATTGTATGGAGAAAATAAAATAAAATCACTCTATTATTGTTCTAATTTAACAAAAAAAATGTATATGCACGAATCCCAGCGACCAGTTAGGTCCCACAGAGTTGGCCTTCTCCGGGTCCCGTCAACTAAACAATGTCGTTTGGTGGGACCCAGGGGAAGAGCCTTCTCTGTGGCGGCCCCGACCCTTTGGAACCAACTCCCCCCAGATATCAGAGTTGCCCCCACCCTCCTTGCCTTTCGTAAAGTTCTTAAGACCCATCTCTGTCATCAGACATGGGGGAACTGACACATCTCCCCCGGGCCTATACAGTTTATACATGGAATGTTTGTGTGTGTGTTTGCTTTTAATAATGGGGTTTTTAGTGTTTTTTTAATTATTAGATTTGTTTTTTACATTGTTCTTGTTATTGTTGTGAGCCGCCCCGAGTCTACGGAGAGGGGCGACATACAAATCAATTCAAATCAAATCAAATCAAATAAATAAATAAATAAATAAATAAATAGTAATTGCACAATTCTTTGCTTTAGTTTTAATAATCCAGAATGTTTGTATGTGTGTGTGTTTAGTAAAAACTATTTTTTATGTTTAGTCAGAACATAAGCGAAGTAAAGAAGGATTTATACTGAATTTTCTCTTAATACTACCTCAAGTAGAACGAAATCTTGAAACTTTTTAAGCTGACATTATGACAATGTGAATGTGTTCCTTTTTTTAAAGAAATGGGATAAAGGTCATACATTATCCATTTCATTTAGAGTGCTTCTACTTATTACCAATATGGATTTTTTTTAAAAAAAAAACTGTTGCCAAGCCATGGTTCCTATCCATCTGTTCTTGCTGTTGTGAAAAGGTTCAATTTTCAGCAAAACCATGCATTTCACAGAAGGTATGTGAGGTGAAATTTCACAAAAGACATGATGGATCTTGATTCTTAGTGATAAACCAGCAGGGTTGGCATATGGTTCTGCATGATACGGAGGCTTGGGTTCCTTCGCTTTATTTTTGTGGTGTGGAGCTGATAAAAACTGGCTCTGTATTGTTTCACTGGACACCAATCATAGGCAACAGGAACTGCCCATTTTAACTCGCGGTGGGAAGGAAACCCAGGCACAGTTCACAATAGTACTATTGTCATGTTGCAAACTACTCTGAACAGCTTGACAGCTTTTAAAGGAGGGGGAGAGAAGTGTTGCTTTTCAGATTGGTTCTCAAAAGAGTGATGGGAAAAACACAGTGCTGATTTATTAAGATTCTTGCTCTGTAACATTATGAGGTTATAATGATAAACAGTTGCCTGATTTTTAAAGAAAAAACTATAGTAATCATCATCTATAGAAATGGCAATATAAAAGGTCAGGAATTATCAAGTTTCTGAGTGGAACAAATTTTAGTGTAATAATTTCTAATTAAATCTGTGAAGATGTGCAATCTTCTATAGTCAACAGATCCCTGAGCAAAAATATAATTTAGAACACTTGAATATAAGTAAATCAGTCTTCCCTGCTCTGTTCTTCACTTCAGTTTCCTTGGAGGGAACTGTAGTCTTATACAGCTTGGGAGAGGCTGATTTAAGTAACTAAAAACATTGATTTTAAACCTATGAACCATGTGTCAAGTATTGTATCTTTAACATTAACAGAGAAAGCAGCATGTTACTATTTTGGGTGATCTTGTCTTGTCTCTATCTTACTAAAAATCATTATACAAAAACAATGCTTCTCAAACTTGGATAGATTACCCAAAATTGGATAAACCAGTGATGGCGAATCTTTTTTTCCCTTGGGTGACAAAAAAGCATGGGCGGGTACTATCGTACATGCCAGAGTGCTCACATCCATAATTCAATGCCTGGGGAGGGCAGAAACAGCTCCTCCTCAGAGGCCCTCTGGAGGCTGGAAACTGCCTGTTTCCCAACTTCTGGTGGACCCAGTAGGCTCTTGTTTTACCCTCTCCAGGCTCCAAAGACTTCCCTGGAGCCGGGGGAGGGGAAAAAACGCCCTCCCACATCCTGGAGGCTCTCTGGAAGGCAAAAATGCCCTCCAGAGCCTCTATGCAAGCCAAATGTCAACTGGCCAACACACACATGCACATTGGAGCTGAGCTAGGGCAACAGCTCGTGTGCCAGCAGATATGGCTCCGCGTGCCACCTGTGGCACCCGTGCCATAGGTTCGCCATCACTGCACTAAGCCATTACCTAGTCATTGTCAACCTTCATTCTTGAAAGACTATGGTATCGTACCCTGGAAAGAGTTCCTAGAACAGTTCCTAATGTTGCTAAAAAGGCCAATCCGAGTGTGGCAATCCCTTCTACACAGAGCTCAGATCCATTCTGTCCTCTACCTGGCTCCTAGAGTTCACTGGTCATGCTGCCTTCTCCAAATCTTTAGCCTCCAAGCTGAATAAGCAGAGGTCAAGGCTTCCCAGCTGTTAATGTCCATTCCCAAGCCTTTAAATCTCTCTTACAGATATCCTTATATCCCAGCTGCGGTCTCCCTCTGGGGCGCTTTCCCTGCACTAGTTCACCATACAGGAGGTCCTTCAGAATCCACCCATCATCCATTCTCACAACATGCCCAAACCAGAGAAGGCGTCTTTGTTTCATTAGTGTATACATGCTAGAAATTCCAGCACATTTCAAGACTGTCAAGGATACTACGGAGACAATGCATATAGAAGGTGTTGAACTTTCTCTTTTGCCGTGCGTAAAGGATCCAAGACTCACTAATACAAGAATGTACTCAGGACACAGGCTCTATAAACTAGGATCTTTGTATGTTCTGTCAGCTTCTTATTAAGCCATGCTCTCTTTCTGAGTCTAGAAAATGTGGTGACCACTTTACCAATACGTCTATTCAGCTCAGTATCTAGAGAGAGAGAGAGAGAGAGTCGGTGATGGTTGAGGCAAGATACACAGTCATGGATGACCTCCAATTCCTGTTCAAAGATTGTAATATGGGGAGGTGAATCCACGTCCTGACCCATGACTTGCAGTTTTTTCAGGCTGATTGTTAATCCAAAATATTGCCAGGCTTGTTCCTGAGCAGGTCATGCTGTCTACACATACATGAATGTGGAATAGAATAGAATAGACCAGAATAGAATAGAATTTTTATTGGCCAAGTGGACACATAAGGAATTTGTCTTGGTGCATTTGCTCTCAATGTACATAAAAGAAAAGATACATTCATGAAGAATCATAAGGTACCACACTTAATAATAGCAATAGTACAATTGTACATTTAGAGCAAGTGAATGGAGTGTTTTGCATTAATCATGGGGTTGGGAATGCAATAAGAGTACTGTAATGTATAATGGAAATAAAGCATGCTGTTAATCATTGGGAATAAACGAGCAATACTCATTTAACATTGAGTAAGAAGTAAGAGAAGGACATGCAATGTCTATTTGTTTAATGCATTTTTTCAATTAATATATAATAAATGCTTGTAATGATATTAGAGATGCATTGTTTGGGAATATCATGAATGGGAGTGCAGGCAGTGCCATGTTGTTAGCGGACAATCTGAGTGGTTTGCAGCAAACGTTAGAGAGATTGTCCAGTGCAGTGAGGGATATGAATTTAATGTTAATAATTTTAAGACAAAGATAGTTATGTGGCAGGGAAAATAAAGCATCTACTTCAAAATGGCAAAGAGAGAGGGAGGGAGGGAATAGATAATTTTGTGGTTAATATATAGTCAGTTGCAACAAACGAATGATGTTTGTTTATAAATCATGCTTCTGCCCTCCTTTGAGAGTTGCCTATGCCAGGGGAAACAGTAAAGTATATATAATGGAAATTGGTTGTTTAAGAAGGGAAGGGAATGAGAGGAGAAAGAGATTTAGTCAAGAATGAAAGGGTGTTGTGACTAGTACAGTGACATGGATGATTTGGTCATATAGAGATAATGAATGAGTATTGAATTGCAAAGCAGCTGCATGAAGCACGAGTGAATGAATCAAAAGGATTTGTAAGACCAAGAAAAAGGTATTCTTTGAATGGAGCTGGTAAAATCCTCAGAGAGATGTGAGCTTAAAAAACAAAAAACAGAATATGAAGGAAAACAATATCATTGGTATATATTCCTGGGCATAGATGTTTAGATAATAATGCAAGAGCCATATGGTAACCATGTGACTTCCTTAATGATTTATTAGTTTATTTTAAACTTGTATTGGAAGTGTGATTTAAAATGTTTGTTCGTTTAATTAATTTAATTAATTAATTTCTGTAGCCACCCAGTTTAACCAAGTGGACAGTTAACAGTTCTAACAGTATAAAACAAAACAATTTTTAAACCATTAAAATAAGAAAAAGATCCCCAAAATAAATAAGTATAAGCAGTAGACATCATTATTAACCAAACTAATAGTAAAGCCATGTAAGGCTTTACTTAGGCTTTATAATCCCCTAACGGGAATCCAAGCCCCTAGCCAAAATATTGTGCTTGTTTTAAAATGCATTTGCTTTTGATTTACCATCATTTAGATAACATTATGACAAGTTTATCTTAAATATCATATTCCACCAAGTTTCTTACTTCTCTGTCATTCACATTAAAGTAGATAATTATAGGATAGCATAATAATATTTTTAAAAGTAAGTTGGAATTGGTAGAGTTGTTTGGGCACAATTCTGTGATTCTCTTCAGATTTTTTTCAGTTAATATAAAAACAAAGTAAACCCAAAGCCACTCATGCACTTAATTGATTAGAATGTATCAGAGATCAAACTAGAATTTCTGCTTATATTATTGAGAAAATATATTACTGCTATATTTCATAATAGTAATTCATTGAATACCCATTCTTCCGCTTACCACCAGGGTAGATTATATTTAAGTCAAGATTAATGGATAGATTTTGATGTTAAAATCCAGTCTCTTGACCTGCCATTCCCTAGGGGCATATAATGCATTAGCTTAAATCAATATGCAGCTTATCAAAGATACTGTGACACAGTCTTAAATGATGGCTTACTGTGCAAAATTACTGCTTTCTCTGATAATAAAATCACTATTTTGTATTCTTGATCATTGCAATATTAAATAGACATGTAATCAAATTACTGCACATTTAGATACAGATAGCCCTTAAGTAATTGTGCACTGTAAAATTTCTATATTTATTTTTCTTCATGAAGTCTGTCAGTGTGCATGTTCAGTAAAATAGGATACTTTGGCTTTATTTAGCTGAAGTAAAAACTCCTAGAATCATAGAATCACTGGGCTGGAAGGGAGATCTTGGATATCTTCAAATCCAACTCCCTGCCTATGGCAGGAGACCTTATATCAAACTAGACAAATGGTTGTCCAATTTTTACTTTAAAACTTCCAGCGATAGTACACTGACTATTCCAGGAAACAAGCTATTTCATTATTTAATTGTTCTCACTGTCAAGAAGTTTCACCTTTGTTCCAGATTAGATCTCTCTTTAATCAACTTCCACCCATTACTTCTTGTCTTGCCCACAGGAGCTTTGGAGACTAAATCAGCCCCACATCTCTGTGGCAGTGGCTTATGCACTAGAAGACAGCAATCATGTCACTCCTAATCCTTCTCTCCATTAGAGTAGGCTAACCTAGTTCCCTTAATTGTTCCTCCTATATCTTCTTTTTCTAATTTCAGTTTTTACTTTTAAAACTTGTAACTCATAAGATTTTTTTTCTTTTATGTTGTTTGTTCTGTCTATTAGAGATGATGGCCCTTCGGAGAGGGGCGGCATACAAATCTAATATATTATATTATTATTATTATTATTATTATTATTATTATTATTATTATTATTATTATTATTATTATTATGTATCCTCTGTCTCTTCTTTAGGTCAAGTGTAGGGAGTAGAAAGGAATTAAATTTCTCATGGGCTTTAATGAGCTTGGTTGGGGCCATCTAAGTGAAGAAGGAAAAGAAGGTTTTTCCTTGCTAATGAAAAGATGGTTAGCCTCCAGTACTTACTGTCTGTTGTCAGAATTTCAGGTATGGACAAGTACGGTTCTCTTCCTCTCACATCCAGCTTTTTGGGGGGCATTTTAAGATCCTTTTTGGGCCGATTTGGACAGAAAAACAGCCTGGAAAATGGCCATGGATGGGGCCAGCCAATGGTCTGATTTGCTGGTCCTCCAAACCGCATAGAATCGGTCATGACCTATAAAGCCCTTCATGGCATCTGACCAGAATATCTCCGGGACCGCCTTCTGCCGCACAAATCCCAGCGACCAGTTAGGTCCCACAGAGTTGGCCTTCTCCGGGTCCCGTCGACTAAACAATGTCGTCTGGCGGGACCCAGGAGAAGAGCCTTCTCTGTGGCAGCCCCGACCCTCTAGAACCAACTCCCCCCAGATATCAGAGTTGCCCCCACCCTCCTTGCCTTTCGCAAGCTCCTCAAAACCCACCTCTGTCGTCAGGCATGGGGGAATTGAAATTTTCCCTTCCCCCTAGGCTTATAGACTTTATACATGGTATGTTTGTATGTATGATTGGTTCTTTAAATTGAGTTTTTTTAGATTATTTTTAATATTAGATTTGTTTACATTGTCTTTTTATTGTTGTTAGCCGCCCCGAGTCTGCGGAGAGGGGCGGCATACAAATCAGATAGATAGATAGATAGATAGATAGATAGATAGATAGATAGACAGACAGACAGACAGACAGACAGACAGACAGACAGACAGACAGACAGACAGACAGACAGACAGACAGACAACCAGTTCAGGTGAACCAGTCCGAACTATCAGTAGCCCACTTCTAATACAGTTTTTAAAAAACTGCTGTTTGGTCTGTCAACTGAGCTTTTCTCAAATGATTAAAGACAAGCCATATAGAATGATCAGGAGTCACAGATTTTCCTCCATTTTTTCTGGAATTGGAAGGGCAATTTGTATTTTGTTAACTTTCTGTACCTTCTTTGTAAGAAAAGATAATGCTATCCTTCAATAGTAGCAGTCCTGATGATGATCTATCTTTGCAACCTCTTTACTCAAACGGCGAGCATTGAAAACAAACTTTGCTTTACTTTTGTCCTCTCTGGATCTATGCACACTATATATAATAAAATAAACCTTTAAAAGGTTTCATTTAGAGACCTCTGAAACGGGAACATTTTGAAAGCAGGTAGGTGTCTCCACCCTGCTTTTCATAAAGCATTGTACCCATTCAAACAGACTTTTAAAAACAGCTTGTTTTGATAGCAGGCTGTTCTCCTGTGGGCCTTCAGCCTTTGCTTCCTGGCAGCACCTTTGGTGCGAAAAGAGAGTGCTCAATTGGGAGACTATCAGTGCCAGCATGCATAGAGTGATAAGTTAACACACCACTGGGAATTTCTGGGGCCCACCAAGATACTTCACTTCTAATGTGCTAACAAGCTCATTTTTCTACCTCTTGCCTCTTCAGTTATTTTTTTTTCTCAGAAGAGCTTAGAAGTTGAGTGCATCAGGCATAATGAAAAGCTCCGTAGGAGGGAGAAGCAATAACCCAATTTTTCCCTTTTCAGCCAAATAGAAAATTAGTTTCTGGTAATACACAAAGGCCAGTATTTTTTGTGCAAGGGGCACTGCTGTGAATCAAAGGACTCTATTAACTGCAGAAAATTCAGCAGCTGTGAATCTTCCCCAATGGAAAAAGTGCTTTTCAACAAGTTGTGAGATATGTAGTATTATTTAGACTGCAACCATCAGTTTCATCCTCTACCACTTATATACAGCCTCTTAAAAACAGTACTATATTACTCTTCAGTGTTAAGGCTTAATCTCGTGTATGTCCCACCACCTAGGAAACTCCACAACAAGGAGGTGTTCTATTTCTCCTTGTTCGACTACTTATGCTATTAATTGTGATTATTTCAAAGGGAAAAAAATGATTTGCAGTCTAATTTTATGGAGACAGTTGAGCCAAAGCAACATATAAATATAGTAATCAAGTTTATTGTTGCTTTTTCTGATTCAAAGCACTTTTCTCTATGCACGTGTTCTATATATAATTAAAGTAATGATCACTGCTGTATCCAGTTAATTATTTAAATATAAAGGTTAAGGTGAGGGGTTCAGCGTTTATTGTTCTTTAAATTTCCACTTGCAATAATGAGAAAAATCTTTGCTAATCTGAATGTTAGTGATGGATAAAACCGTAATATTTGCAAAAGGAAAAGTAAAGTAAATTGTTATTTCCCATTTCTAATAAACTATTTGAAGAAATAACATTTTGCAACTGAGGAAATAAAAGCAAAAACAAAAAGGAAAGATATTAATAAATGAAGACTATTTTACAGGTAATAGACAAGGAATTATTCATTTGATGCAGGAGAGAGGATAGTGAAAAGATATTCAGCTGTTTTTGTGTGGCGGATGATATAAGGATATAAAAAAAAGTACTACACTACATAATTGAAGATACATTGATAAATATCAAGTTGGTTGACTGTAACTAAAATGAATGCAATCCTGAGGTTGTGGTTTAGGGATGTGTATATTTAGTTCTTGAAGGTTCCAAGACAAGAAATGAGTTCTTTATTTTGAGATGAAAATTTTAAGAAAAAGAAAGAAAAAAATGAAATGACTATCTGTACCAGAATCCTTTGGATGCAAAGGAGTAAGCAATTAAAATACATACTTATGTAAAATACGTATGTATCTATGAAATAGATAACAATTGCTCATGCATATTTACTTTATGACACTGGGAAAAGAAAGAGATGGATGGATGGATGGATGGATGGATGGATGGATGGATGGATGGGCCTACTGAACTTTGATTGTAAATGATACTTTGAATATAACTATGAGTTTTTGCAACACTGTTTCTTTTCTTGACTTAAGTAGATTTTTAAAAAGTGGTTCTGTGTTTTATCAAAAGATCTTAAAATGAACAAGAATGGGATTCTTAATATCCTTCAGTGGCATACCTGTATATTACCATCTAATCATTTCCAGCAAGTAGAACTTATTTTCCAATGAAAATTCCACTAAGTTGACTTTTCATTTGTTTCACTTGCACATTTTAAAACAGGGCTGCAAATAGAAACATAGAAAATTGACGGCAGAAAAAGACCTCATGGTCCATCTAGTCTGCCCTTATACTATTTCCTGTATTTTATCTTAGGATGGATATATGTTTATCCCAGGCATGTTTAAATTCAGTTACTGTGGATTTACAAACCACGGTTGCTGGAATTTTGATCCAAGTATCTACTACTCTTTCAGTAAAATAATATTTTCTTACGTTACTTTTGTTTTTAACATAACTCATATTTATTCTTTTAAATAAATATGAGTTTATTTATTTATAAATATTTATTTATAAATATGAGAATAAATATGAGTTACGTACTTAATATAACTCATATTTATTCTTTTAACAGTACAAATAATTTTGTTCTGTTAAAAGAATACATATGAGTTGTGTTAAGCATCACTTTGCATAAAAAATAAGATAAAAGATTTCCTGATCCAATGAATATAGCAAGACAACTTTTGCAAGTTTATGAGAACTGATTCTAAGCTCAATAAAGCAGCCTATAACACCAAAGCAGCATGATATTTTTTTTCTTGATAATTGTATGTTGCTGCCTGCTGTTTTACATTTTGACAGCCATTTCCATAGCTGCTTTCATGAACACTAGAAATATTCTCTCTTTTTCTCGCTTTCTCTCTGCTAACAATAAAATCAGGGCCTCTGTAACAAGCAGCCTGGAGAGGGTTCTTCAAAAGCAGCGCTTCAAGGTACCAGCCTCTTGTCAATAATATCAGAAAGAGATGGCTGTAGGACAAAGGCAAAGAACGACCGTGCTTTTCTTTTGGCATCCTTTGGATGCTTACTTTCTTAATCAGTGCTCAGGGATGCTATCGGATGGGGGGGTTTCCCTCTTGTCTCTTGGTTGTTTTTTTCCCCTTATGCAAAATATTTTAATTTGCATTTACAAATGAAACTCATTTCATGCTTTCATTCTGGATTAGGGTTTTTAAAGTTTGTTTGTTAATTATATTTAAACTGAAGTCCTCCTCTCATCTGCAACTACTGTATGAGTAAATATGCACAAAATTTCAATGTCAAATCCTATTTTGAGAGTATGGTGACTTTAAAATTAAACTTTTTATAAGCTAAGATGCAGGCATTCAAGATAGTTTGAAAGAGGTTTAGTTATGCTTTGATATACTTTACATCTGCGTAATGCCGAAATACAGATATAGCTTGTCAGAATTTGGATAGATTGGATTTGATCATCTCAACTGATTGTAGGATGTCTCAGATCATCAGTGTATTTGTATGAAAGTTATAGAGTTACATAAAATCAAATATATTTTCAAAATTGGTGGCTTCTGACTTGAATTACTGAATGTGATATATAACCCGGCTTTCCGAACCATTTGTTTTATGTAGATGAAAGAAATTACGAGCTACATTTGTACAGTAGTTAAGGTGCTAGTCTAAAAACCAGGAGACTGTGAATTCTAGTTCCACCATGAAAGCCAGATGGATGCATTTGGACTAATTACTCACAGGATTGTTGTGTGGGAAATAGGAGGAAGAAGTATTATGTATGTTCACTGCCTTGAGTTACTTACAAAGTAATAAATCTGGGATTAGAAATCTAATAAATAAACCCCACATCCTATGAAAGTCATAGAACTTTTGTTGTTATCACTTTTATTATCACATTCTATGACTGTGATCACACTTACTCAAAATACATGGCTTTGCTATTCCAAATGCTTTGGAGAAGCATTAGGAGAGTGGTTATAAAATCTGTGATCCTTTAGAAAGAAGTCAAGAGAAACACAGACCTAATTTGAAAATAAAATGCTTATTCAAAAATAGAGCTTGAAGTAATACATTCAGGACTTAAGTGAATGGAATGATCAGTAGATGTTGAGAGACTGTCAATTTTAGTTGGAAAGCCATAAATTAAGCATAGTGTGTCTTAAAACATCATGTTTCTTTTATTTGAACCTTTAGCTTCTGGAGATTGAAAAATAAAGATTTAAAGTTCAATTGTAAAATAGTTTATACATAAATCCATTAAAAGAAAACAACAATATCACTGATTAAAGACTGTATTTTCTTTGCTTCAAAATGTAAATTCTCCTTAACATTTGAATTCAACAAGCTATGAGGAAAGAGCTCGGTATCTCCAAACAATTATTCAACATCACCTAGATCCTTCAACGTTTGAGGATTATGCATCTCAGGTCTTCTGCCCAGCATCCTGCCACCATTTGCCCCCTGAAACTGGTAAGGATGTAATAAAACTGTTTAAAAATTGTTAAATGATACCTAAAATGCAGTATTTACAGGTACCTGCATATGTATATGTGTGTATGCGTATGTATGTGTGTGTGCATGTGTGTGTATGTATAGAATTTCAAACAATATTTTTTTATTCTTTCTCTAAAAATCAAAGCCATTTAAAACTTTTCACTTTATACTCTATAATAGAACTTTTCATATTTATATTATTTGTGAATGTTTCTGAATACTTAAGGTTTCTAAATAGAGAGACTGATCCATAAGCCTAATTGATCTACATTGTTTTTAAGAAAAAAATACTTTCTAGTCTTGGTCGGTAAACCAGAAACAATATCACCACCATAATCCTGTTAAAATATATTGCTACATTGTCATTTTCACCAATAAATTACATTTTTTAAATCTTCTATAAAGATACTGCATTTTCAGTTACTAATAAAACAGTAATCACCTGAGAATATGAGTGGCTCTCAAGGCCTATCTGTACAAATAATTTGAATTCCTGATGATTATTTCATTTATTTCCCCTCTTTAGATCATTAAATATCAGTTCTATTTATCAGAAGGTAAGACAAAGTGTCTTAAAAAAAACCCCTCTGTTTTATTAATCTGTTACTAAAGCACTAAGCTTGTAACCTTGTTGTATGCAAACTTTCCTGACTGCCCTTATTTTTACTATTAAACAAGAGAGAAACTCACACTGACAAATTTCCACTACATTTTATTCAAGTTTAGTATTTTACTAACTCCAGGCCTGCATGAAACACTAACACTGTGGTTCTGGGATTAAGGTAACTAATGGAAAGACATCTGTTGAGCAAGTCATTCTTGACTGTGTCTGACCTTTTGTTTCTCAGCATGAACAAATAGTACTGGATGGCAGTGGTGTGATCTGTCCCCTGTCCTGTCTTTCTTCGATGTCAGCAGATAGATTATAAATTCACTGTAACAAGGAACGATAAGAGAAAAGTCATTTGTTTTTGGTGATAAAGTTTTATGCTGTAATGATGTGAAAGAAATTGAAAACATTACTAGTGTTATTATCATCACCTACTTGCAATAGAGAAAAATATCAGCAGGGGTCCCCCCCCCCCCCCCCCCCGATTTGATAGATGAAAATTTGGTCATCAGTGAAACAGAAGTTTGAAATCATATTTGGATTTTGATATGAAATTTAAAGAAAACGTAAAATATATGGAATATGAGTATCATCACTCAAAGCAACACTTTATTTATTCTGGTATTGACGGGTTTTAAATGAATAGCGATTCACTACTAGCGAACAATAAATAGTGAAAAATAAAGTGAAAACAATAAATGCAAATGTCAGTGTAATAAACATCTGATGATGATTATGAATTTTGTATATGAAAAGTAAAGAGAATTTTTTTAAAAATTGGGAAATAACTTCTTAAAATAAACCCTTTGCTTACGGTCTGGTCAATAATTATAATACCTAATGTTAAACTTTATCATATAAAATGTCTCATTATGCAAGAATCGTGATTGCATAAATTGATTACTGTACATTTTGCATGGAATAATTTGTGGACGTAGATTTATTTTTCTGCCCTAACATGTCCAAAGCAAACATTCTTCCAGCAATAAAACATTTTATATTCTAATAAAATATCTGTGATGCTCCAACTCAGTCTGAGCCCAAAGAAAATCAAGGTTCTGATTAATGCAAACAAACTGGACATGCAGTTCTAATTTTGCTTCATCCCCGATTCAGAATCCAGCATGGAAGTCCACCTCCAATATGTAGTTCTAAAGCTCAACAGTGAATTTTGAAATTATTTTTGTACCTGATCCCATGACCATTATGTTTGGGTCTCATTTATTTATATTGAATGTGAATTATTCTTCCTGAAAATTTCCCTACCATTCAATAAAAAGTATGTTACAGAACAACAAGTAAATGTTTGGAATGACTAATGTAAGCCCCGTTGATTTTGGTGGAAATACTTTAAGCATGTCAAAATTCGTATCTGGTAGAGTAAATTCATGGCTTAATTTATTTCTTTGAGGAATTAATTCCCAGGAAGCTGAAAAACTGATGTATTCTAAAAACATCAGAATTCTGGGAAAAATAGTAATGGTAAAAGACTATTAATTAAAACAGCAATTTAAAATGAATCAGAAATGTTGCTAAAAGATAAAGTTCATTAACACACCATATACAGACATGATGAATGACTAAATGCCCTGACAGAATACGCAAGTATTGCCAGGCAGAAAAATCAATGGAGTAGATTCCAAGCAGAAAAAGCTGTTTCCCATAGAATTCCAGAGCTAGACAGTCTTCATTAAAAAAGATTTACTCTTGAGTACTTAGTTATCTTATCATCTGAAGGTATTTGTTCCAAGTTCTTTCATTATGTCAGAGCTTAAGACAGCCATGCATAGGAAGAAGCACTCTTTCAGATATTATGAAATATTTTGCAAGTTAACACGAACAGTCTAAATTGGAATGAAAAACATGCTGAAAGCCAGAACATAAACTGTACCATCCTGGATCAGACCCCAGGCCCATCTTCTAGTCCAGAAATCTATTTTCACAGTAGTCAACCAACTACACATGCACACTAATCTCAATGAAGCCAGGAACAATTCCTCATTAAATTAATAATGTGTGCATGCTTGTGACTATATTGATGGATAAACTTTTCAGCCTCAGAGTATCAGTCAGGCTCTCAGCTATATCTGAGACCTTGTAGGTTTTCTGCTGAAGTATCTTCTCCAGGTGGATGCTATGTGTATTCATTAATAATCAAGAAAGGAATAAACGAAACTCCAAACTGCATTATGTTCTAAGATGAACACATAAATCTCAAGGATGCTTTGGACTATAATTTTCAGGATCTTTGACTATAAACTCATGGAAATATGTTCCAAAAGCTTTCCACTCTCTTCCTCTCTAATCCTTGCATTCCTGTTTATTCTTTGAAAACCTTTAGAGAATACTAAATAATATAAAAGGCGCTTTAGACATCTGTATTGAAAAGGAGAAGTTAACATAACTGAGAGTCTTGCAGTATCACTAAAAGATTAATTTGCACAATTTCAAGAGATTCTCCATAAAATTGTATTTTAAAAATCCTTTTTCATCCACTCTGGAAAGGCTCCTTGTGGGATGGGAATGAAAGTTACAGGAAAAGAAAAATTGTTGGGTGACTGATCTTCTACTTGGCTTTCTAAAGATGAAACTACAAAAATAATGTCAGGAAACATTTTTGGGAGGGGTTAAAAGACAGCAATGATAAACGAATCTTGTTTGCAAGGATATTACATGTGCAGTATTTTTCAGAGTATAAAATGCACCTTAATTTTGGGGGAGGAAAATGGGGGGGGGATTCTGCCTTCCCGGTATCCGTGTTTCCCTGAAAATAAGATCCTGTCTTATATTTTTTGAACCCTGAAATAAGAGCTTGGCCTTATTGCCCTGCACTCAAAAGCCCGATTGGGCTTATTATTAAGGGAATGTCCTATTTTGGGGGAAAGGGTATTTATCTAGTGTTCTTAGATTGGTCAACTTCAGTGCATTAGTTCACTGGTTTTGAGCATGCATGCTTTTTATCTCCTAATTGGAATTAAAAACATCTCAAGGCTGGAAAAAAGCTCTGAAAAAGCTGCATTCAGACTATAAGAGGCATCCAAATTTTCAGTCTCTTTTGGAGGGGGGAAGTGCATATTATACTCTGAAAAATATGGTACTTGTCCATGTAGCCCACCAGGAATCCACCTCAATTTGAAGATCTTTTACCCCTTTCCTGATTGAATATTCAGTCACAACACAATTCTTGTAACTCAGATATTAAATTGGATTTAAAATTGATTCGGAAATTCAAGTAATAACAAATTTATGAATGTTTGTAGAACATTAATAAATTAGATATTTATCATATACATTCCCCATATTACCGAAGAGAGGTTTTAGTATCCACCTCAAAAGTCAAGATAAACAAGGTCCCCCTTAGCACATCTACCAGAACTATCGTATTTTTTGGAGTATAAGACTAGTGATGGACAAACCCAACAGTGTTTGGGTTCGGCAAGTTCGGACGAACTTTATGCAAAATTCACCCGAAACCGAATGGGGAATCCCTCCCACGAAGAGATTCCGGGAGCGGAGCTTTGACGTGACCGGCAGGTTGCTAAGGACGCCAAGGTGATCACTTCCTGGATTCCATGGAATCCAGGAAGTGATCACCTTGGCGTCCTTAGCAACCTGTCAGTCACGTCAAAGCTCTGAATGCCGAACTTTGCCCGAAGTTTGAAAAAATTTCAGGTTCGTGTTCGGCATACCGAACACCGCAAAATTCGGTACAGGCCCGAATTGTGCGGGTTTGGTTCACCCATCACTATATAAGACACATCTTTTTCCTCCCTAAAAGAGACTGAAAATTTGGATGCGTCTTATACTCCAAATGTAGCCCGTTTTTTGAGCTTTTTTCCCCCAGCCATAACTAGGAGCTAATGATCTTCCTGGCTTCCTACTCCCTCTGAAAAAGGATTTTTTTAGCCCTAATGCAGTGCTAACAATCTTCCTGGCTTGCAGCATTTCTTTTTATTCTTACTCCCCCCCGAAGCAGTTTTTCCTGCCCTAAGTCTTTGCAGGTTTGTTTTCATTCCTGCTCCCTCTGAAAAAGGCTTTTCAGTCCTAATGCAATGATCTTTCTGGCTTACAACATTTATTTTTATTCCTACTTCTTCCGAAGCAATTTTTCCTGCCTTAAATCTTTTCAGGCTTATTTTCATTCCTACTCCCTCTGAAAAAGGTTTTTTCAGCCTCAGTCAGGGGATAAAATAATGTGCTGAAGCTGAACAGACTAAAGATGCTAGCCAGATGAATACCTGGTAGAGAGCTATTTCCCCCCTATTTTCTTCCCCCAAAAGTAAGATATGTCTTATACTCTGAAAAATACGATAATCTCTGTATTTAATACAACTTATTCTTACACCAGTGTGCAGAGGTTTGTAGCTTATCTATCTCTCATAATAAATCTATCTCTTGTAATGAAACTTCCAGATAAAACAATCCCTCCTGAATTATTTCTACATTGCTACCAGTGCTAACTTTGATGAAATTGTTTGCATGCATAAATAATGTTAATAAATGTCCCCAGAGAATTTGAAGCAATTCTAATTGTATATTTAGAAAGAAATACAAAAACAGCCTTGGGTCTTTTCAGTCCATAATATGGTTAGATGTATCTTCTATATCATTTGCCAGTTACCTGTTGAATAAATTAAACTACCAGCCAAAAATAATTTGATTAGAGGAAGAGAACCTGATAGCAAAGCTTTGTTTTTATGTGTGCAAAGTCCCCCCCATAAAAAAACCCTCCCAAAATAAAATGCAATACTCTCCAAAGGTTTTTGTATCTTTACAGTCTAAAATATACTGTATATATATCAGCCTTCCACAAGCAAGTCTCACAAGATGTAATGGCCTTAAGATTTGTTGACTGAAAATTTTGGGTTCTCCGGTATGGTTGCCCAGGAATGGATTGCTTCAGTCTGATCTGCCTAGTTACTGAGTCTATATTTTTTGGGCACTACTCCATGCCTCTCCCCATGCCCCAGTTTTCAGCTCAAGTCAGATCTCAAACAGTCATCTTTTCCGAGATCAGTTACTAGCAAACTATTCCCAGACATCTGGACTTCTGGAATCAAGTTTATGCCTTCCTTTTCAGCCACTCCTAGTTTAATTTTACTGGAAAGAATAATTTTAAAAAATGAAGCCACAGAAGCCCTTCGGCTGTTCTTTGTCAGCCGTTGGGTCGTCGCCACCATGCCACACTGATTTGTGGCATTTGTGATCGTAGGTGTCTATTTGGCACTCTTCCAACCTACCAAACTGAAGCCTCTGATGCCATAGCTGCCATTCTCTAGTCACTTGATCGTTCAAGCCTCAGTGGCCATTTTGGAGGCATTTGAAAGGCCAAAGAAGGCTTCTTTCAGCGCTCAACCCAAATTGCCTTCAATTAATTGGTGACTCTGCTGGCATTCCTTGCTGTTTCACAGTGTGCCTGGTGGACTTCTGACTTTTTACTAGCATCTGAGTCAGGCGCATGCAGGCACTAAGCGAGGCACCGTTCCATTTAGTGGCGGTTGCTTTCTCCTGGCACCTCGTTCCAACGGAGTTTTTGCATTGGTCAGCCAATGAAACTGCTCATTCACGGTCAAGTGCCCAGCTGTTTCAGAAGGTGACAGCCGGGCAGCGGCACCCAGTGGAGTGCCGTTTTTGCTATATATATTTTTTGTTTGCACGCATTAATCGGTTTTACATTGTTTCCTATGGGAAACATTGTTTCGTCTTATGACCTTTTCACCTTACGGACCTCCTCCCGGAACCAATTAAGTTCGTAAGACAAGATATCACTGTATATTAATTGATGCATTGGTGTTTCATAGTATTATTTGATTACTATAATACTATGATAAATATTTAAGAAATGAAGATTTTAAAGCATGGATTTATTAATAGTTGTATTTTTGTTTTTCCTTGCTGTCTTAGTTTTAATAGTAATACATTTTGGTTTTGGTTTATTATTAATTTATTTTAATAAACAGGAAGATAAATATTTTTTCCTAATTAGGAAAAATTTGTATAATGTCTTTTTGTTTCTTTTAAGAAGAGTGGATAAGAAGGAGGAGTAGGCATGACGGCCTATCTGGATTTATAAGAGGATAATGATATTAATTGAAATATAAAATAACAGAATAACATAGTGGGAAGGGACCTTATTCTGCCCCAGCCCCAAGCCCCAAATGATTACACAATAAGTTTTCTTGGGTGACATCTGTGTAAAAAAATCAGGCGCTGAGTCATGAAAATTTATTTACTTATTTATTTATCTATCTATTTATTTATTTATTTTGACTTCTGTGCCTCCCAGTCCTGAAGGGACTGCCGCTCAGACACTATACTTTTCCGCCCACACCGAAAATTAGAGGGAACATTGGTACGATGTATAATTGAAGCCCTTCTTCAATGTAATTTATGAGTCTTCAAAGTGCATGTTTGTCGTGCTCACAACAAAAAGATTATTTGAAATAGAATATTTTTTAAAAAATATTAGTATTTTACAAGTTAGTATTTACCAACTAATGTTCAAAGATGTTACCCAACCAAAATAATATCCACTATGTATATTGATAGAAACAAAATATTGCTGGCTTAAGGTAGGCCTTAGACCAGGGGTCACCAACCTTTCGTACCTACAGATAAAGAGTTGAGTTATCAGATGAAGAGTTTTATATTATTTAACTAAGGAAGTGAAGAGGACAGGAGGTTTCTTTCTCAGTAGGAGTTTTTTTCCTATTTCTGTTTGCTTCCTTGCATTTTTATTTTTATTTTTAGTTTGTATTATCTTTTATTACTGTATTTAAAACTTTTAATAAAAATACTTTTTTTAAAAAAAGAAAGCTAATGATTTTCAACTTTCTCTTCGGCAGATATTAACAACCCCATCATCTCTCCTCCCTCGTAACTCTTCAAGAAATACCTTTGACCCTATATTAAATTCTCATCCTTTTCTTTCTTTAAATCTGTAAATCTTCATTTCACCTTTCTGTTAACAAAAACCTCCATAAAAGCTTTCCAGGTTTTTTTGTTGTTGTTGTTTTAAACTACTTTTCCTCCCCTGACAAAACAGGTCAGTTTCTCCTAATTTTGACTCTCCATTCTAGGAATTTATTGTTCTTCCATCTTCATGCGTACAATAATATTGCTGCTATTACCATATACAAAATTAATCTTCCATGGTTCTAAATTTTTTTCTGAATTAACAATATTGGGTAAAACACAACAGATGGCATCTGGGACCAAAGCTCCTTATTAATTCACTGTACATTACTATGTCTGAATTCTCTACATCATTTCAGATCTTAGCTTGTAGCCAGCTCAAAGGACATAATGAAAACATTTTACAATATAGAAAAAAAATATTTGAACTGCTGGGACATACTCAACGTAAATTGATGCATTTCTATTTCTTTTTCAACTACCTTCAAGTTAAATAAATGTGAAGAATGATTAAAAAAAGGGGAAGTTGTATAGGGAAAAAAAGGATTGTACTATAGGTTTACCTGGCCTCTATTTTCATAAGAGCTAAAAAGTATTACCAGTTTTTAATTCTTTAGACATGTAAACTGTATCATAACCATATATGCTTCCTTTTGCAAGTTGGTGATTTTTAATATCAAATGTTTTTCTGTGAATATGTGTTAAAACTACACTTAACACAATTTTAGAAAGAATTTTATTTTTCATGTGAGCTGGAAAAAATGCATTTTGTTGTTTTATCGATTGCAAGGCATTTTTTAAATATTTATAAGCAGTTTCTAAAACTCTATAACGTATTTATGTCATAATGGTTGTATCAATGAGGCTGTTGGATCAGAATTATTTTTATAGAATTATTTTTCTTTTTCCTGTTCTTTTCTTTTTTCTTTTTTTCCCTTTTTTCTTTGGTAACCTGTAGTTGGTGAGTATTCTTCCTGATTGTTAAGCTGTTGATCCATTTTTGCACATTAATGCATCCGTCTTTAACCTTAGCTTGCATGTTAGCAACATAACAGATTCTAACTTTCTCCTTTCTGTACTCATCTGTAAATGCCCTCCAATCTCTACTGGTCTCATGTCTCATGTCTCACACCTGTTATCTTTTTTATCTTTCTTCCTTTTTTCCTTACTTCTGTCCACCTCTCCATCACTTCTTCATTCTCAACAAAGAAAGAAATGGTGTGATATTTCTTCTCCTTCCCAAGCCACCTCTAGAAAGAATTGGCCACTTCAAGGTAAAGGGTACAAAGGCTTGACTTGGAAGGTCTTTCACACTAGCTGTGAATGGTAGGCTGTGCAGGGCGGCAGCCTTGACCTTTTATGCACTACTCTACCATTTGGAGTACTATGATTCCTTGTAAAATGCGAACAAGATAGAATGTCTGAGTATTGGTGTGTGCTGGGCAGGTGGGGATGAATTTAAATAAACAAGCAAAAAAAACCAAACCTATTCTTCCATGTGGAAGAGGCTTTTTAAGGCAGAATAAATTTTCTTTTACTGCGGCTTTATATACTCCGTGCCAAATCAGCTGAAAATCACAAACTGGATTTCTTATGGATGCCCTTGTGCTGTATTTGGAAACTACAGCAATTGACTTGCTTTTTGATACATCATTTGTGTATTATGTTATAAGTTTGCCGTAGATTGTACTGGCTATCAGCTTGTTTCCAAACACAGTTCAAGATCTTGGTTCTTTATATGTTAAAGATACTAGTCTTCTTCCTAAGGAGAGGAGGTTGAGAGACTAAAATATTTGCAAGAGCAATCCTTCCATTATAAATGTCCCATATCAGGGCTAGGCAAAATTGGCTCTTCTATGACTTGTGGACTTCAACTCCCAAAATTCCTGAGCCAGTCATGCTAGCTCAAGAATTCTGGGAGCTGAAGTCCACATGTCATAGAAGAGCCAACTTTGCCTACCCCTGTCCCATATCAAACGGCTTAGGAGCTAGCCTTCTAACCAGCAAATGAGCATTATTGCTAGGAACACAAGAGAGTAAACTGTTTCGGAATATAAAAGTTAAGTTACATATGGGATCATTTCTAGTCCAAAAGATAGCTTTTATCTACCATTTGATTGATTAATTAATTGATCAATCTATATATTACATATAGAAAAACAGAGAAAAGCTATTTCAGAAGGTATTGGCCAAAGCACAAACTGCAGGTAGTCTTTGATTTACAACAGTTCATTTGGTTGTTGTAAACATTTGTCAAATTTACAATGACACTGAGGGAAAAGTGATTTACAACCATTTTTTCAGTTATGACCTTTGCAGCATCCTCACAGTCACATGATCAAAATTCAGATATTGGCAACTGATTCATATTTATGACAGTTGCGGTGTTCCAAAGTCATGTGACCTTCTGACAAAGTCAATGGGGAAGCCAGAGTCACTTAACAACCGGGTTACTAACTTAACAACTGCCGTGAATTGCTTAATGTCTGTGACCAGAAATGTTGTAAAATGAGGCAAAACAAATGTCTCATCAACAGACATTTTGGGCTCAATTGTGATAGTAAGTCTGGACTACCCGTATAGCATTTATATTATTAGGTCACATTCGTGGGAGTCTGGTTTTAAAAGCAGTTACTTTTGTGACTTAGTCAACAGGGCTTACAGTGATCACCTTGCAGCATATTTCAGAATGAAAGCAAAAAATGTGCTTTCAGATTTGGAAGGAAGCAAGGAAGGAAAAGGAAGGAAGGAAGGAAATACTCTTGAGATTCTCAAAAGTATTTTATTAAATTGATTTCATAAACACATTTTATAAACTGGAAACACTAAATACATCATTTTAAGCGTGTTTGCGTTCTTCAGAAGAATCTTTTCATTAAATTATAATATAACTTTGAGATTTAATACAATTGTCAAATGCCATCCATAGAAATACATGAGGGTGTATTTACAGAGTGATCTTGTCATAGCATCCACTCATCCTCTGAAAGCATAATGCCTAAATATTAGATAACTTTGCAATGTAATACAGATTCCCTTAGTTTTTTCCACTTGCAATTTGATTCCTTTTATTTTGTATTATTTGAATTATTTTGCCGTGTTATTTTAATTCGTGGAGAAAAATACTTTTATTTTTAAGATGAATATAATATAAACGTACATACATAAATCTGAACACTGTGATGGAGGACCATTAAAATAACTAGGATTTTGGTTATATCTTTGATTACACTTTATGTGTAAATGTACATGTGGTAAGGTAGATGATTTAAAAAAACTGGCTTTATGGCCATGTTTATAATAAGAATTTTTGTTTCTGAGCATTTACTAAATGCAACATAACTTAGTATTCCATTAATTAACAGGTAATCAGAAAAATATTAGGAATAATTTGCATTAGTTGAAGAAAGTCATATTTTCTCACCTTTCAAAAACAAAGTTTTTCACATTTGCAGTGGGAAAATGTAGAATTATTACAGAATTAAATTATAAATAGCAGAATCGGAATATAGGTTAGTGTGCATGTAGTAGCCAACTGATACCTTGATCATTGATCTCTGTTAATATCAGCCATGTCATTCATTTCTTTAAAAATATCTTTGCAGGTGAATGCAGACATGATCTGTTTTGATCTACAGTTTATTTTAAAAGAATAAAGAAAGAAATATCTTTCTTCTTTGGCAAATGGAAGTTTACCTAAAGGAATGATCATAGACTGTACATACAATCTGGCCTGTTTTGCATGCCTCTGAATTTTGACTTTTACAATAACCGTATTAACCTTAACCTAACCTTTTGCTTCGGCTATTTGCCTTGGGGCCAATCCAAGGAAAATTACTCTGCTTTGGGTCAACAGTACTACCAAGTCCTGTCAAAATTATCTTGTTCCTTTTACAAAGATAATAAACCATGTAGTATATTCAGCTAGTATGATTTGTTCATTCTTCTTTCCCATTGAATCCTATAAGAATATATACTGTATGTATAACACCAATTAGATGCCACCCTGTTATTTAATAACTTTCTAGTCTTTTCTTATTGGTTAGTTTGTTTGAAACTGTCCACTAGTCACTCATAATCTAAAATAGATAGGTTTGTTAATGATTTTGGCAGATGAGTTGCTGTTGGTGGGACAGATCGAAAGAGAGGATACTGTTTTAAGGCTTGCACTCTGCAAATCTTCGGTAATCAGATTGCTTTAATATGTGAGGTCCTTCTGTTTTCTATAGGGCCCCACCCAGAGACTCAGGCGTCCGAAGTTCCAGCAGCAGCGCAGATGGACAGGTCCGATCTAGCTTTCCCCATTTCTCCACGGACTAGCAAGAGTCGTATGTCCATGAAACTGCGGCGGTCCTCTGGCTCAGCCTACAAGACTTAGCGAGGGGTAAAGCCTCCAGTCTCTTTTATCAAGACATAAATTTCTCCTCTATGCTGAATATTGTTCCTTCATTCCTCTGCTCTTGTTTTTATTTTAAAGAAACGTGGGATTTTACTTCGAAATGAAAACATTTTAGCTTTTGTGTTTAGAATATTCAGCTTCCCGCTAATCATAGTTTATCAATGCAGAGCATTTCCTGTTTCACTGTGTTTCTTTTTATATATATATATATATATATACGTACACTTTTCCTTGTGAGAAGAAACAAAGACTCTTTTAATGCCCCTGGTTAATTGCTAGCCACCCCTGAAGCTGGAAACTGCAGGCATGTTCCACTTTTATTTATTGTATAACCCTTTCAAAATAATAAAAATGTCATCTTCAAAGGGATGCATGTATACTTTTCAAACTAAGATGTATTCCCAGAGTTCTCTGCAAATATCACTAGAATTCACAGAATTATGTACAGAGTTATTATATTATAAGAATAAACCAAGTTACTAGAGACTGTTCCTCAGCTCCATTATTCTCATTCACTGTTGGACAGACTTAACAGCAAGCATTTTACTGTTAAGTATCAACAGCGTCCAACTTCCTTGCTAAACATTTGCTTTTTTCTTGGCCCTATTGGCACAATCTTTCTCATTCAAAAGTTGAGATCGCCCCTTGGTATACCTGTATATGTATACATATGTACAATCAATCACCTATTTTCAAGCACTTTGCCTCTTCAGTCATTTGCTTTCAATCAAGTAATGTCAGGGGGGTGGGGTGGGGGAAGGCTGTACTCTCATAATAGCAAATATATACACAAATACATTCCACTCCAATTTGTCACTACTCTCAGAAATATTTTCATAATGAAGAAATTCAACTGTGTTGTTTGCCATATTCTGCTTTTACAAAATGTAGCATGCCACTGATACTAACCGCATGTGTAAATATATGTTCCTCACTTGGGCAACTATAGAAATATATATATTGATGTATTTGTTCGCCATGTAGTATATACAAATTTGTAATGGTTGAAGAAAAGACATGCTATTTAATAATACAATAAAATTATTCTTACCACTTTGGGTGTTTTGCCTTTCATTACAAAAACTGATTTATGTAAACCTTTTTGGTGTACAAATATCGTGAAATGAATAGCATGGAATGATGATTTAATTGTTCAAATACAAAATCTTTTTAATCAGTTTTGTATTCCATTCTTTTTTTCCAAACGTAATTTTCTAATGATTTTGTGCCATGTAACACATATTCTGCTTAAAACAGTATTCATAAAGTCACAAAGTACAGTATATAATGCTGGGAGCAACTACTAACGCTACTACATTTTCCTCTGCTTAGAAAGAGGTTTTTAGTATTTTAAGCTAAAATCATTTAGCTTAAAATACTAAATAATTGTCTACTGTTTTTAAGCAAATTGGATATTGAAATTATTGTGTATGAAGTATGTTGCATTTTTAAAAGTTTTCATAGCATTTGAGAAATCTCAATAAATGAGTTAGAGTGAAAAAGAAGTATTTTGCCATATACAATATTTCACTGAACCATACCATACCTAGCTAAAATATTAATAAATTATTGTATAAAAACTAAACCCCAGATTTAGAAAACTATATTGCTGTTGGACAACATCCTAGTTTGGTTTCCAAATATTTTGTCAAACAAACTAAAACCTGGAATCAAAGGAGGAGTTTTAGATAGAGGTCCAGTTCAAAATCACTTTTGATTTAGAAAGGCTGATCCCCTAAATTATATTCTAAATAATTTTCATTTGTATTATTATTCTTTTCATCCAATTGGGCATTTTCCTGTGATTTAGTTTCTAATTATAACCGAGGAGAAAAAACTAGAGATTATAGTTTTGCAAAAGCACTTCCATGGACAACGGAGAGCCTTGAACTTTAAGAAGCTAATAACCTCTTGTGCTTGTTACAGTTATTGCCAGATCACTACCTATCAATCAAAATCTTAAAGCAGCCCTCCCATCCTCTGTGTGTGTGTGTTTATCATCTGTATTTTAGTGAGCTCGTAAACTTACACAATATACTCAGTAAGCAAACAAAAATTAATGCTGATTTTAATAACCAGTAATGAGCAACAGCAGACCGAAGGAGCATTTTGTAACAAGACATTGACCTGCCATGAATAACTGACTATATATTGTTATATTACAGAACACAATGAGCAAAACAGTTACAAAAACTACTTTTTTTAAGCTTGAAAAGTGGGGAGACAACTTCCCCTAGTTGAATATATAAACCTGACTACTACTCCTTCCCAATTAAGCTTTAATTAAAACAGTTTTGGAATGTACTTAAGGTCCTCGGGACAAGAGTAACCAGAATTAAATATCCACAGTCCCGCTTCCCCCAGATGACTTACTCAAAGGTAGGCACAGAGTTGGTTCTAGGTTTAGCTACAGTATTAAGCACAGCCTAAAAGTATGTTTCCTCCCTCGACGTAAATGCCACCTTTTTAGTCCTAAAGCAGAAGGTGGGCTTCTAAATGGTAAAGAGTTCAATATGAAAACAGTTTTAAGAGTTCAATATTTCACAAAATGTACAACGCATTCTCATCCCACTATAAGGCAGCAAGGAAAAAATTGTCAAGAATAAGCTGCTTTTTCTGGACTAAAAAATATTCGATACCTTTGGGTTATGATTTTCCATTGGAAAATTATACTTTGGAGAGGATTTTTTTTTTTTTTTGGAACATCAAAGAAACAGGTTCAAAGCTTAAGGGACAAAGGAAAGATCGGGTAACGCCGTTTCAGACAATGGGGAAATCGTCCCGAGCACCTGCTCTGTCCAGTCCAGCAAACGCGTGCGGTTTCCCCGTTCTGTCTTTGGAGGAGAAGAAAATCAACTAGGGGCCGGACCGAGGAGCCTTAGCAGCCCGGCCTGACGGACATCTGCAATAAAAGCACCTGCCTGCTCTCCGAAGGGTGACACTTGTTGATGTGGCGGGTAAGGCCGGGTGAGCTGAAGAAAGTGGAGGGACAGTGTTTGCAGGAGAAGATCTGCTGCTCGCCGTGGCTGGTGAGGCCGCCCTCGGGTTGGCCCAGGGGCAGCAGCAGCTCCTCCCGCACCGTGTGCCAGACCCGGTGCTTGTCTCGGATGTCCGCCGACGGGAAGTGCGCGCCGCACAAGTGGCAGGCGAAGGCGATCGGCGGGGGCGGCGGGCGAGGGGGCGAGCGGCTGGGGGGGAAGGCGGCCAGGCCAGCCTGGTGGGTGCCCAGGTGTTTACGCAGGTACGCCTGGCGCCGGAAAGACTTGCGGCAATAAGGGCAAAAGTAGAGCTCGCCGGGAGGAGCTACCAAAGCGGGAGTAGCGACGGAGGAGGAGGACGAGGAGGCGGCGGCGGCGGCTTCACTGGCTAGATTGAGCGGCGCTGCGTGAGGAGGCGGCTGGTCCCGGCAGCAGGAGCTGTCCGCAGCGCCGTGGTGCTGATCCCGGCTGTTTTCTTTGTCCCGGGTGGGACCGGCCGAGGTGGCCGGGCGCGGCTTGTGCCAGCGGCGGTGAGACGCCAGGTTGGCCGGGCAGCTGAAGATCTTGTGACACTCCGGGCAGCGGTATTCGACGCGCACGATCCGGGAGCAGCGGTGCTGAGCCAGAGCCAGAGGGTCGGCGTAGGGTTCCTTGCACAGCTGGCAGACGAACTCGCCCAGCAGCGTCGAGCGAGCCAGGCGGATGCCTTCGCCGCCGCTGCCCGCCTCGGCCGCCGCTTTGATCCGCAAGCCCAAGACGGGAGACGTGGTCACCTCGTCGGCGAAGCTCAGCTTGCGCGCGGCCTTGGGCTTCTTGGCGGGCGGCGGCTTGGCCCGGGAGGGGCGCTTGAGCGGGACAGCAGGGCAAAGCGGGACGGCGGGTAAAGGCAGCGGCGCGGGGGGCAAAGGCAGCGGCGTGCGCGGGATCAGGGGCAGCTTCTCGGCCAGGGCCAAGGCGGGGCGCGGAGGCGAGGAGTCTGCGGAGGCGAGAGGAGGAGGGACGCAGCGCCTGGGCTCGTCGGCGACAGGGGCTCCTCGGGGCTCCTCCGAGCCTCCCGCGTCCCAGATCGCCACTGCTGGGCAGGCGGGTTGGGGCTGTTGCGGCGTCGCCAGGCGGGGCGCTTCCTCCAGGCGGAGCGCCGAGAGTCCGCCCGCGGGGCGCATCCTATAGGAGCCCCCCGGCCTCCTGCTCCGCTTCACCAGGAACCCCCGCGGCATCTTCCGGGGTACGCCGGATGGCAGCGCTCCCCTTGCACCGGGTGCGGCGATGCCCGTCGGGCGGGTTTATAGCCCCGCGTCCCTCGGGGAGCGAGTGCGTCATCCGTTCCCTCGGCCCGAGGCTGCCAATGAGGCCGCTGAGAGGGACCGAGGTGGAGGGAGGGGAGAGGCGACTTGGAAAAGGCGGGAGAATCTGAGCTTGGGAGAACGGAGCGCCTGGGCGAGGGGCGGGGACGGGCAAGGCGAAATGCTTAGCTCCAGGGCAAGCGGCAGTCTCACCGCCCGGCCATCCCTTACCTGCCCGCTTGTGCCAGCACGTTGCACCCTCCCTTCTCCTGTTCCCATCTTCCCCAGACAGGCTTGGAAGAATGATCTTCGACTCCTTCTTCAAAAGCCAAAGCGAAGTTGGGGGGGTTGCTCGCAAGGTCCCTGATGCTTTGGGTAGAGAATTCAATAAGGCCACAGTGCTTTACCTGCAGTGGATGAGGTGTAAGATAAAAGTTTGGCCCATTCGACGAATAAGTTCCTCTGGGTGCTGAACTGATCGCCCGAAGGAACGAAGGTGTCCCTAATCCTCTGCTAAAATGCAAATACTGTAATCAAAATCCGATCTCCTGAAAGTATCTGGTCAATTTTCTTACTTCAATTCATATGCTTCCCACTTTACCGGCCTTCCATGAAGACCTGGCTCTTCCTGCAGACCTGGGACCGTTGAGTGGATGGGATCCTAGATGGCTAGGAATGTGAGTGAGACCATGTATGTTGGCTGGGTTTTAATAATGTTTTATAATATTTTAATGTTTTGTTCTTACTACTGGAAGCCGCCCAGAGTCCTTCAGGAGTTGGTTGACATACAACAACAACGAATGAATGAATGAATAAATAAATAAATAAATAAATAACACCCCTCCCCACCACCAAAAAAGTTGATGGAACTCATCCATGACATGATAGTTTAACTTCTTCCCATTATCAAGCAGACATGCAGCATGGAAAGCTGAAGATTAATGGCCTTCTCACCCCTGGACTGCCGCAGACTGAGGTGCCCATTAGTTCTAATAATCCAGAACTGGCTTGGGTAGCTACACTATTTCTCAGTAAGGGTAACAATGCATGGTATTTGCATAATGCTATCAAGAGTGCCAACAACTTTGCCAGAAACATCAATATTGTTGTCTCCATTCATGCTGGTTGACAGAGGAGGATAAGGATGGTTTTACACAATAGCTTTAAACTGCTTGTCTCCTGTGCTAATTCCACCTAGAAATTATTATTATTATTATTATTATTATTATTATTATTATTATTATTATTATTATTATTAATTAGATTTGTATGCCGCCCCTCTCCATAGAAATGAAATTGGGTCAAGAAATCACTGTCCAGATTTCAAGCTTTGGTAACAATGCTGGCCATAAAGTTTGGGGAAATCCATTAATTCAGTATGCCATGTTTTTTAAAAAATGTTGAGATTCTAGAAAAAGCACAAAAAAGAGCAACAAAGATTATTAGGGAACTGGAGGCTAAAACATATAAAGAACAATTGCTGAAATTGGGTATATCTAGTCTGATGAAAAGAAGGACTAGGGATGACATGATAGCAGTGTTCCAATATCTCAGGGGCTGTTCTCCAAAGCTATTCTCCAAAGGCAGGACAAGAAGCACTGGATGGAAACTAATCAAGGAGAGAAGCAACCCAGAAATAAGGAGAAATTTCCTGACACTTAAAACAATTAATCAGTGGAACAATTTGCCTCCAGAAGTTGCAAATGACCCAACACTACAAGATTTTAAGAGGAGATTGGACAACCCTTTGTCTGAAATGGTAAAAGGTTTCCTGTCTGAGCAGGGGTTGGACTGGGAGACTTACAAGGTCCTTTCCAACTCTGTTATTCTATTACATTAGCCCACATCAGAAAGAACCAGGGGTGGACTGCTGCCCGGATGGGGGGGCGCAGTGAGGTAGCAAAAATGGAGCTCCACCCCAGAGCACCCAATCTTCACTGAAAGATGTTGAAATGTATGGCATCCTGCATAAGCCACGCCTACAGTGTGGTAGTAAAAAATTTGATAGCCCTTCACTGGGAAGTACACATAGCCAGCATTGTTACCAAAGCCTGTTTTCCCCTCTTGTGCCAGAAAAACATCAATCATTTTTCTTATCTTGTTGCATCTTTGAAGGTATGAAATTTCCCTTTGCAGGAGCAAACAATATCTACCTGTCATAGAATTGTACTGTTGAGAATTTAGATGTCATACAGTCCAAAGCTCAGTGCAGAACTTGCTTGCTTATGGCAAACATGTCATCAATCCACCTCTGAATGAGGGAATTACATTTCATTGTTTTACGATTTCACTATTCCCGGTAGCATTTGAGCTAGGAGGGAAAACTAATTCAATTTCACAGCAGTTTTTGTGTCCAATCTGAAGAGATACCTTATGCCAGGTCATGGCTTTACAAGACCCATTAGAAGAATTCCAACAATATAAAAACTTTATTAGATTCTAGTCCAAAAGAAGTAGGAGATTCGTCTGCACTGGGAGAAGGAAAAACCTTTGTTGTTGCTGCTGTTGCTGTTGATATTTTCACTTTTTCATTAAGAGTGCCAGAAAGCTGCTTGAGGTTTGCACACTTCCTTGTTTTGCTGGAATATAATAGAACAGAAGAGGAGAAGAGAAGAGAAGAGAAGAGAAGAAGAGAAGATAATGCTTTATTGGCCAAGTATGATTGCACACACAAGGAATTTGTCTTTGGTGCATATGCTTTCAGTGTACATAAAAGAAAAAGATATACATACATATACAAGATATACATACATCCTAATACACAATTCCCTTCCATCTACTCTCTTTCTTGCAGTCTTTTCACCATTACCCCCAAATAGTAATTCTGCGATCTTCTGTCCACCCTCCATTTCACTGCTTTTAAGCCATTTCTATAGCACTAGTTTAAGAAAACAACAAATTAACCTTTTAGCTACCCAAGGAAAAGCTTCACTGTTTCACTAGTTCCATTAGCCTAGGATACAATGATTGTGGAGGATTTAAACATGGAACTGCAACACAAATGAGCAATGGTAATAGTTACCACCTACAATGAATTGAATGAGACAGACCTTCCAAGTGTTATTTGTGCCATTAGAGGTTGGATAATAGTACTTTTGTTGTGAAGCAAGGAAAGGCAGGAAAAGGTTGCCTTTACAATTATCTAAGGACAGATTGGGAATGATGTTACATATTCATGTGCTCCAGAATTGGTAAGTGGGTTGCCCTAACTGAAGTTTTGAATGTGTAATAAGCCATTGTTTGACATAAATTCTCTAGGTCCACAAGACTGGAGAAGTTATATGGCTAATGGAAGAAGACTAGCTTACTCTGGTGCTCCTAATGGGATGGCCATTATTACCATGTACCAAATAATACCAAATAATTACCGTGTACCTTTGATAGAGCAGGTTTTCTTCGCAGAAAATTTTAGCTGCCTCCAAAAATATTTTGAGAACACTTAAGTAGCCGGGATGACTATTTTGTGACTAGTTACCCCTAAAATAATTACTGACTGAGGATTCAGCATCTTCAAACTAGAAATCAGCTACTAGTCACAAGCTTACTACAAGGGTCTTCATCTCAAGGAAAAGTATAAAAGTTGCTACCATTCCTTGAAAAAGCAGACTGCTAGAATTCAGCATCTGATAGCAATAGTTAGCCAGAAACAGCTTTAGCTCAAAAAGCTGAAACAAGAGATTTTTGGATGATCAGCTTTCAAATGAATCCCTTCAAGACAAGAAAGGAGGAAGATATATCTCTGTTCTGTCTGGGTGCCCCTAGACTTCAACACCAACTGAAAAAAGCAGCCAGACACGCTGGTAAAAAGCAAAGTCACTTTATATCTTTGAAAACAAACACAGAGAACAAAAACTGTTCTTACAAACTGGAATGCTATGAGGCTTCACAGAAGAGTCACGGTGGCCAGACAATACAACAGGCTTCTTGCTGGCACACACACCACTGTAGATAATAAAACCCACGCCTCCCCCAAGTTTTCAGCCTTCGAGGCCACAAACCAGAATCAGAGACGCCAAGGATCGAAGCAAGGTCACAGAACTCCCAAAAGATAACTCTCCACAATACAGGAAGGGCGGGCCTGCCTTTTCAACCTTTCTGAGGAGAACCACACCCAAACCCAGCTGTTGCCTATTAGGGATGGAAATACCTGGCTAATTGTCCCCTTTGTTGGGAGGCCCTTCTCTGCCTCATATCGATGATGGCTTGTGCGTTCTCATCTAAGGATTCCAGGCTACTCGCTGGGGAGAGCTCTCCCCCCCCGGGGGGTCTCAGGCTGCTCTCCCTCCTCTTCGTCCTGGCATTCCTCTTCCCCATCTGCCTGGTCCTCCTCCTCCTCCTGTTCCTCGTCCTCCCCCTCTGAGCATGGAGCCGGCAGATTTCCAGCCGTTCCCTGAGGAGCCTCAGACTGAATCACAACAATCTCCATCTATTCATTCATGCTTTATGGAGTAGAAGAACAAGATGATAACATATGGGTATAAAGAGTTAAAGACAGACAACATATGAATTGAATTTTAGACATTAATACCTTAATAACATACTAACCAATCAATTCTATGATTTCTAAGACATTATTTGAACTCCTGCACAAATATCTTTAAGTTGGCTTAAACGTAGGTGCAACATTGAAGCCATTTTATGTTATGTCTGTCTATTAATGTGTTTGGAAACAAACCCCAATTTTCACTTGTTGCAGCAAACTTTTCTGGCCTTGCAAATTATATTTTGCTGTAAATTACTGGCACTGTTTCTGTTGATAGTCTTCATAATCAAACATTTGTAAGCAGACTGTCTCTTCAATCTGTTCAGTTGATGCACTTTACCTGATCTTTCATTAAAGTAATCAAAACACTTGCTGTGCTGCATCTAATGAATGTTGCATGTATGATTAAGTACTTTCATTCATATTGCAAGTTTGATTTAATGTAAACTGCCTTTCAGCCAGCCATTAGCTTAGCTCCTGTGTGAATTCGATTAATTGGCTGAATTCTTCCAGATGTCCATTAAGTATTACAGGAATTTCTATGTGAAAACAGCGGGGACTGTCTAGCAAAGAACTAAACAATCATAGCTTATATTACTGTCATGACTTACAAAAAGCTGGATTCATTTTCATTAATAAAACATCTGTACTCCTGCACAGTTATGCATCAAGATTCATTTATTTTATGTGTATGCTTCTTAGGATGACCATAATTGATTTGTTAAACAGGAACCCAGTAGCTTTGCAACATAGCACACTGACCAAAAAACATTTAAAACCAGGGTAAATAGATGTGTTTGTACATAAGAATACTTTCAGGAAAAATATTTTCACAAGGCTAATATGGCTTAAATATGTCTCTCCTATTGCTGAGGCATCCATCACTCATCTTTCTATTTGAACTTTAAGTAGGCAATTCTCAGCCTTTCCATCCATCAACAAGAACTAGGGAGATTGCAATGGAACCTTTAGAAAGTGGCATTTCATATAATTATATTGGATTTTTCATACACATACACAAACACACTTATTTACCAAATTTATATGGTTTTCCATCTCACATAAGTTGACTCTGGGAAGTGTACAATAAAACCAACTACTAAAACAGAATATAAAAACCAGTTCAAACAATTAAATAATTAACATGAGTAAAAAGCAAGATTGCAAGAGGATTAATTAAGATATCATATGTGGTGCAACAATCATGCAGGCTTTCTGCTGTCAGGGGTCCCCAAACCTGTTGTGTGTTTGTGTGTGTGTGTGTGTAATTGCCTAGGCCCCATAGTTTAATGAGCCCCAACATTTAACAATAATATTGGTTTCAATTATCTCTAAGAAAAAAAACATTTAGGTCTTATTTCTCATCATTGGTTGTGCTCTCTTAAATGGGGTCTTTTTTTAACTTCTCAAACAAGAAAGTGCCTCAGTATAGTTCAATTGAAACGCCACAGAACTGTTTTTCTCTTGCAGACATCAAGAGGAATCATGTTCCCATAGCTACATGAGTTATCAGGTAGACACACCGTTTAACTAATTACTTTTCAGATGTTTTTGTCAACGTTTACCTTTAGCTAATTCCATTCTGTAATTTTAGCTTTTTTAGAAAAGAAATAAGTTTCATTAAAGCTCACACAGCCATTCTAGAATTAAAGAGATTTTGCCACTTCAATTGTTTCCTAGTATTTGGGCCATATAGCAGTTTTGCAATTATTTATTTGCAAAAAACAGCAGGAAAGAGAAGCTTTGGAAAGGATAGAACTGCAGGTTTTAGTCCTGATTTTCCATAATTTTTCTTGACTATGGCACTTCAGACATGAAAGTCAGAGAGTAGTACATCTTTCTGGGTCTATTGACTTGAGAACATCAAGGCCCAGAATCCTTTAGTTAATAATTTAAATTATTTGACGAGGTCAAAAGGTAGCTGTTTGGTTGCAGGAAACGAACAAATTTGGGTAAGAAAATAAACATCAGAGTAGGAACCACTGCTGCTGCTGCTGCAAATAGACTTTCTAATTTGCAAATGAAGGCTTTAAGAAATGTAGGGCCAGTGGAATTTTGTGATTAAAACATCTGAAGAATAATAAACAGCTCTGGATTATTACCAAGGTTCTTAGGAAGAATACAAGAAGAGACTTCAGACCTAGAGTAGGTGTGGTGATGGTCATCAGCTTTGGATTCATGGTCAATCATAGCTCTGAGTCTGGATGGGGTTATGAGATGGGAGTTTGAGTCTGGATATGCAAGAAAGGCCATCTGCTTCATTTGTGGGCTTTTCACAAAAGCCTATTGAGGGCTGTTGGGTGAAACAGGAAGCTAGATTAGATCAGCCTTGAGCCTGGCCCAGCAGGACTGTTGTTATGTTCTTAAATCCGTATAATAAAGCATCATTTTTGGATCAGTTAAGAGTTTGGTCACAGGAACAAAGAATATGCCTTGCTTGATCTTTGCTCTGATATATTCTTGCCTCCTTATTTGTGGTAAAGAGACAGTAGACCCTATTCTTACACGTTGATGGTATCTTTGTCTATGTTTATGTCTACATCCATGTCTATATCTATATCTAGGGTGAAATAGCAGTTTCTGACAGGTTCTGGAGAACCAGTAGTGGAAATATTGAGTAGTTCAAGAACCAGAAAAAAACACCTTTGGCTGGACCCAGAGTGGGGTAGGAATGGAGATTTTTAAATATCCTTCCCCTGCCACCAAGCCATGCCCACAGAACTGGTAGGGAAAAATTTTGAATTTTACGTCTATGTCTATGTCTATGTTTATTTTTAGATCTAGATCTATATTTATATACTTATCTATGTTTATTTACTTATCTATCTATCTTATCTATCTATCTATCTATCTATCTATCTTATATCTATATCATCTAGATCTAGATCTACACCTAGATCTAGATCTAAATCTAGATCTAGACATAGACATAGACATAGACCTATATCTATCTACATCTACATTTAAATCTATATCATGTATCTGTCTGTCTGTCTGTCTGTCTAACTAACTAACTAGCTTTCTATTATCTATCTATCTATCTATCTATCTATCTATCTATCTATCTCTCATTCTCCCCCCCCCCCCAGATATATATGTAACATATTTTTGCTCATAATGAAAAATGTTCATGTTTTAATCCAGTAAATAAGTATAAATATTACCCACACAAACATGAACTTTTGGAGTCCTCCATGATTTTTAAAACGTGGGAAGGGATACTGAGAGAAAGAAAATTGAGGAAACACTGTTCTAGAAAAATACCTTCTACTGAGAAAGAGTTTTGCTAATCAGCTACAGTACATGAGAGATAAGCTAAAAATATCTGACATGCCTTTTTTTTTAACCACAGATGCCAAACCATTTATGCTCTTGACCTGTACTTTAAGGTTTTGCTAAGTGTGGTCTCATTGACATTATCCTAAATGGATATTTTAGTATTAAGAGGCAACCATTAATGTAACTTTTGAGTCTCCTGGTGTTCAAAAAATTGCCCCCAAGTGCCAGTAAAGATGCAAATTACTTCACACGAGAAAAAAATTACCCTACTTAATGTTGAACTGCTTCAATGTAGTAGTACTTCTAAAAATCCCTATTGATTCCTATGATTAATCAATATTTATTGTTTAAGCAGCTACTGTATCTCCAATACACCATATGGCCTAGAATGATACTGTGCAAAACATTTTTAAAATATTTTTGTCAGTTCCCATTAAGAACATATCATGTGGAGATAACGGCATGTTGTTTTTGTTCCAGATTTGTATTCAAGGCTTCTTAGTGTAACCTTCAGTTGCTTTAGAAATTAACTAGAATGAATATTATGGTATATTTTTTCAGAAACTGACAATAGTGAGTCTTGAAACCAGGGGTGAAACGCTACTGATTTGGCCTGGTTCGGTACCAATAGTGGTGACTGCTGGTGATTTGAAAAACTGGTAGCAGCAGCAGTGAGAAGCTCCTCCCACCCACCTGGATGTCACCATTTTTTTTTAACCCTTTGCGCATGTTTGAGGCAAAAGACGGTCCCGTGAATAATCTGGTCAATTTGACCAATCTGGTCTAATTAAAAATAGTCTTATTTGTAAATGAACAAATAAGATAAATAGAATGGGAAACATAATACCAATTAGGCAGGGGTGGGCTACTGCCTGGACCGGGGGGGCACACAGTGGGGTAGCAAAAATAGAGCTCCACCCCAGAGCCCTTCATGGCATCAGACCAGAATATCTCCAGGACCGTCTTCTGCTGCACGAATCCCAGCGACCAGTTAGGTCCCACAGAGTTGGCCTTCTCCGGGTCCCGTCGACTAAACAATGTCATTTGGCGGGACCCAGGGGAAGAGCCTTCTCTGTGGCGGCCCCAACCCTCTGGAACTAACTCCCCCCAGATATCAGAGTTGCCCACACCCTCCTTGCCTTTCGTAAGCTTCTTAAAACCCACCTCTGTCATCAGGCATGGGGGAATTGAGATATTCCCTTCCCCCCCAGGCTGATAAAATTTATGCATGGTATGTCTGTATGTATGATTGGTTCCTTAAATTGGGGTTTTTTAAATTACTTTTAATATTAGATTTGTTTATATTGTCCTTTTACTGTTGTTAGCCGCCCCGAGTCTATGGAGAGGGGCGGCATACAAATCAAATCAAATCAAATCAATAAATCAATAAATTAATAAATTAATATATTTGCACTGAAAGATGCTGAAAGAAAATGCAGGCCATCCTGCATAAGCCACATCCACAGTGTGGTAGTAAAAATTTTGGTAGCCCTTCACTGCTGATAGGACATTTCTGCTCATATATACAGTACTGTATTTCTAGGAGTTTATGGTATAATGGGGGCATTCTCTGTATAAGTGAGAGAAAGAGAGGGCTTGTGGAGCGAATCTGTTTGGTTTTGTTTATTTGCTTGACTGTGGGCATTTGTGACTGTGCTTGTGTTATCCTTTTTTAATGGCTTTTGATGTCTGTATTTTGCCTCTATTTGTGGGAGACAGTTGTACGGCATTTCTCCTGTGGGAGGAAAGTTCACACACACACACACACACACACACAAACACACACACATGTGGGTTTATGGGAGGGTTTGTTTGGAGAGTTCTATGGGTTTTCTGAAGGGAATGCAAGCCTTTCCTGAGCTAAACTATTTTGCCTTTTGTGAAATGGGGAATTGGTTGTGTTTTTCTGGAAACAAACCTGTGATTTGGCATTTAGAGGTCAGATCCCTATCGCTTTTTTATGTCCAGGGAGGGTTTAGATGTGAACAGAAGAGCGTTACCATGGTGATTAAAGAATGAGGAGCGCTTGAAGAAGGAGCCTTTTTCAGCAACCCTCACCTTCTTCTGTGGGCTGGCAAGAAGTTTGGGGTGACATTAGGAATAAGCCAACATGCCAACCAATAAAGATAACATGTTGTTTAAACCAAGCAGAATTTTAAAGTCAGTTCTGAGCTGGGGTTTCATAACATAGTTTTAATCAAAAAAATTATCATGATTTGGTTCCTGAAATACAGCCAAACATTAAACTGAATTACAATTAGGCAAAACAAGTTCCAATTTAGCATTATCTACGAACAAGGCAAGACAGTGCAAATGTAATCATAATAATTTATTGGATTTGTATGCCGCCCCTCTCCATAGTAAAGAGCAAACATTTCCTAGATATGATAACATCATATTCATTTTTTATTAAAATACTGAAATATCCAACAGCATTCTTTCTTTCATGTGGATATAGATCAATTAAGGACTATACTTTTGCTACAAGTGTTTGCCAGCTGTGAATTTTTACCCTTGGATTATCCACAGTAAGGGGCGAGTACAAGTGCACTAGAGTACCTTCCGTCCCCTGTCCTATTGCTCTCCTATATTATTATTATTATTATTATTATTATTATTATTATTATTATTATTATTTATTGGATTTATATGCTGCCCCTCTCCTTAGACTCGGGGCGGCTAACAACAGTAATAAAAAAACAGCATGTAAATCCAATATTAAACAGCTAAAAAACCCTTATTGTAAAACCAAACATACATACAAACAAACATCCCATACATATATTGTAAAGGCCTAGGGGGAAGAATATCTCAGTTCCCCCATGCCTGATGGCAGAGGTGGGTTTTAAGGAGCTTACGAAAGGCGAGGAGGGTGGGGGCAATTCTAATCTCCGGGGGGAGTTGGTTCCAGAGGGCCGGGACTGCCACAGAAAAGGCTCTTCCCTGGGTCCCGCCAAACCGGTTGCTGGGATTCGTGCGGCACAAGGCGGTCTCGTAGATACCCTGTTCCGGTGCCTATACCTTTCTTCTATTCCTATATCACTTCTTCTATTCTTTCATTGATATGTTCTGTTCCTATAACTTTTATTCTTTCTTAGATATATTTTACTATGAGTATCTCCTCTATAACCTTCATCATGTATTTTACTATGTGTATACCCACTAAAACCCTCATTGTGTATTGGACAAAATCAATCAATACATTAAATAAATAAATAAATAAATCCATATGATAGTGGAATCATCCACCTCACACTGTCCAAAAAACCTTCCAAGAAGAAGGTTACAGGCCGCTTTATCAAAGGATTTGCTGAAGTCTAAGTTCAGTACAGTGGTGAAATCCAATTTTTTTTACCAGCAGTTCTGTGGGCATGATAGGAGAAGGATACTGCAAAATTCCCATTCCCTCCCCAGACCTGGGGAAAGGATATTACAAAATCTCCATTCCCACCTCACTCTGGGGCCAGCCAGAGATGGTATTTGCTGGCTTTCTGAACTACTCAAAATTTCTGCTACCGGTTATCCTATAAAGCCCTTCATGGGCTTTATTTGGTTATGACGTATAAAGCCCGTCATGGCACTGGACCAGATTATCTCCGGGACCGCCTTTTGCTGCACGAATCCCAGTGACCAGTTAGGTCCCACAGAGTGGGCCTTCTCCGGGTCCCATCAACTAAAAAATGTCATTTGGTGGGACCCAGAGGAAGAGCCTTCTCTGTGGTGGCCCCGGCCCTCTGGAACCAACTCCCCCCAGAGATTAGAATTGCCCCCACCCTCCTCGCCTTTCGTAAGCTTCTTAAAACCCACATTTGCCGTCAGGCATGGGGGAACTGAGATACTCTTTCCCCCTAGGCCTTTACAATTTATGCATGGTATGTTTGTATGTATGTTTGGTTTTATAATAAGGTTTTTTTTTAGTTGTTTTCATATTGGATTGTTACATGCTGTTTTTTATCACTGTTGTTAGCCGCCCCGAGTCTACGGAGAGGGGCGGCATACAAATCCAATTAATAATAATAATAATAATAATAATAATAATAATAATAATAATATCCAAACTACTCACAATTTCCACTACCAGTTCACCAGAACCCGTCAGAACCTACTAGATTTCACCCCTGGTTCAGTACCTCTATATTATTCTTACAGTCCATCAATTTAGTCATATTGTTACAGACAGCAATAGGATTTGTCTAGAGCAGTGATGGTGAACCTATGGCATGTGCGCCATAGGTGGCATGCGGAGCATATCCACCGGTATGCAAGCCATTGCCGTAGCTTAGCTCCAGCGCACATGTGCACCCTGGCCAGCTTATTTTTGGCTCACGTGGAGGCTCTGGGAGGGCATTTTTGGCTTCCAAAGGGCCTCCAGAAGGGCTGGGGAAGGCATTTTCACTCTTCCCATGCTATGGAGGAGCCTGGGGAAGGTGAAAAACGGGCATACTGGGCCCACCAGAAGCCAGCAAATAGGCCTTTCCTAGCCTCCGTTTTCGCTCAGCCCCCCAGACATTGAATTACAGGTGTGGTCACTGTTCCCTGTAAGCTCCAGCTGTGCAAGGAGTAATAATATAAAAGATAGTAATAATAGTAATAGATTTTGATTTTGTTTTATTATTAATTTCTTTTAATAAAAAAGAAGGGGATTTTTTTCCTTGTTTTTTGTTTGCTTGTTTATTTGTTTGTTTGTTTGTTTATACTTCTATGCCGCCCAGCCGCTCAGACACTATACTTTTCCGCCCACACCTGAAAAAAAATTAGAGGGAACATTGGGTGTGGTCACTCACGTGTGTGGGAAAGCACACACACATGCACTTTCAGTATCTGAAGAAAAAAAGGTTCACCATCACTGATCTAGGGTGATACCTTTTTAAGGAATCCATGTTGGCTTTTGTACTTCATCCTGTTCATTTCTAAATGTTTGAAAACCCACTGCTTAATTCCCTTTTCCAGGACCTTCTGAAGTTTTAATGTCACATTGATTATCTCCTGGATCTTCCTTGGTCTCCCCATTCCCACTCTCACTTTCAAATATTGGATCAATCTTGGTTTTTCTGCAGTCTTCTGGGCACTTCTCCTATGCTTCATAGTTTCTCTAAAACTTCAGTCAGTGGTTTGAAATGGCATCCACCAGTTCCTTTAATTCAGTGGTTCTCAACCTTTCTAATGCCACAACCCCTTAATACATTTCCTCATGTTGTGGTGACCCCCAACCATAAGACTAGCACCAATTCTCCCAACACAGCTTTAAGCTGATTGGCAGGAAGGTCAGTGGGACACCCCCACTGTAAACACCTGATTGGTCGGATTGTAAAAATATGTTCCAAGGTGCTAGAATAGAAGCTTTAGTTCCTAACACTATGGGAAATTTGCTTTTCCTCTGGTCTTAGGCAACCTCTGTGAAATGGTCATTCGACCCTCCAAAGGGGTCCCAACCCCCAGGTTGAGAACCACTGTTTTAATTCCTGGAATGTTATCCTTCTGGTACAGTACACTTGAATTCATCAGGAGCAAATAAGTGTTTATCTTATTCTTTATCTATTTTTATCTATATAGAGATACCTTGTCTTACAAACTTAATTGGTTCCGGGACGAGGTTCGTAAGGTGAAAAGTTCATAAGATGAAACAATGTTTCCCATAGGAATCAATGGAAAAGCAAATAATGCGTGCAAACCCAAAACTCATCCCTTTTGCCTTACGCCGCTGGGAATTCCCACCTCCGGACTTCTGTTGCCAGCCGGAGTGCCCGTTTTTGCGCTGCTAGGATTCAACTGAGGCTCCCCTCTCTGGGAAACCCCACCTCCAGACTTCCGTGTTTTTGCAATGCTGTGATTTCGCTGGGGCTCCCCTCGCTGGGATTCAAAACAGCACCAGCAAAAATGAAGGGAATCCCAGCGAGGGGGGTCTCAGTGAAATCGCAGCATAACAAAAACGCACACTTCACTGGCAACGGAAGTCTGGAGGTGGAGTTTCCCAGTGAGAGTAACCTTCGGCTGGCAACGGAAGTCCGGAGGTGGGGCATCCCAGCGGGGGTGGCTTGGGTTTGTAAAGTGAAAATAGTTTGGAAGAAGAGGCAAAAAAATCTTAAACACCAGGTTTGTATCTCAAAAATTTCATACGACAAGTTATCACTGTAGTTCACTTTTGCTCCTCCACATGCTGCTTCTGATAAGGCATATTGCTATTCCTTTTCTGAAATGGAGAGATATAATATAGGAATTAAGTAATAAAGCCTTGACATTGTTGCCTGTCACCATCTTTTTATCCTCTCCAAGTAATGGATCAACTGTTTCCTTGTCTTACCTCTTCTTCTGGACTATTCAAATTTTATTATTATTCTTGGCAAATACTGTATAGCAAGCTTATCTCATGCTGAAACTTGGCCTTTTCAAATCCCTCTTTTCATATTGAGGCTATTTTTCTGATGTTCTTCTTTTGTTAAACTTATCCTTTTTTGTTTCTTAGTTTATCAGAGAGGGTTTATGCAACTACATCAGGCATGACCCTTTCTTTTTATCTCACTTTTCAGAATTTGCTATGCTTCCTGAACATTTTTCCCATCACAATTTCCATCCATGGGAATCTCTATAATTTTTCTCTTACCTTGTTGAATACGTTGTATTCTATACTGACTGTGAAGTTAAGCTATCTAATTTCTCTTTGCTTTTTTAATTCATATTTTTGTTCTATTCACACTGGTCATTACCATAATATTCCAATAATTTGAGACATGCTGATTAGCAAAGTTTAATTTTATTTCCATTGAAATATAAACATCTTTCTTTAAAAATTGAAAAAAAAACTATGAACAAGGAAGCAAATATTAATTGAAAAAAGTAACACACTTATCCTAAAATACCATTTCATTTGAAATTATGTATTTCAGTGACTACATTCAGCTTTTAAAATAGTAAGCTTCTATAACATGTTTTGAAACACAGGTGTTGGTACTGAAAATGTATTTCTACATGAAAAGAAATAGTAAATCAAAAATATATAATATAGTATTGTATACTGTATCAAACTATCAATAGCCATTGTATTCACTTAAATAAAAATTATTATTTTAGAATTCTTTGTTTTGTTTTTTTTAAAAATGCCCACAATGAATTTCTAAAAATAAGTCAAACCAGGCAAGGTAAGCTATTGGTAATTTGTAATTTATAAGAATTTTCTGTTTCACTGAAAGCATAGGTACATAAATCACAACTTCTTTTGAAGCCCGAGGTACTGAAAAATTAAATCAGCAGGCATTGTTATTGATGTTTTTTCTAGCACAAATGTTTTGAAATCCTTGCCTTTCATATGTCCCTGAGAAATAAAAAGAATTGTGTGATGAATCATTTGAGCCATTAATTCCTTTAACAGATTCATATCCAACACTTTCTTTCATTATAATGGTCACTATTTGTCCTCTAAACAACCTTTGCTAGATGATGATTTTAGGTCTGTAAACCTCAGCAATGATTGTTTTTCATATAGAATAGTAATGTGGGTGGGGTTGCCACAAAGTATATAAATTAATTCCAGTAAGGGCTATGCCACGATTTCTTTAAATTTTAAGCAACTTCAGCCTTCTTACTTCTGTTGTTTAGAAAACTGACAGAAAGGAAAGATTCCTTCACCAATCTATGCTAAAGCAGCCCATTCTCTGGTTGGACTAATTATCTTCTCTTGCTCAGGTCATATGAGCTATCACAGGAGTGCAGAGTTAAGTGAACATATTTCTTTTCTTAATATCCTGGGCAATACATGGAAAGCTTGGGCAAGGATAGCGTTTACTTATTATTTATTAATTTTTGTAGACCCATTTTAACTCAGCAGGGCTCCTGGTAGTAAACAAAAAAAATTAAGCTATCCAAATAAATTAAAACAATAATTGAAACATTCACAATCAAATCATATTTTAAGTATAACAATAAATGCAGGAGCAAAATTCAGTATACAGTAGAACCTCGACTTACGAATTTAATTGGTGCGGGAAGGAGGCTCGTAAGTCGAAAAGCTCGTATGATGAAACATTGTTTCCCATAGGAATCAATGGAAAAGCGATTAATGCGTGCAAGCCTAAAAATAAGAAACCGGCCGCCACCACCGAAGGAGGCTTGAGCCTCCCGATCCTCCCCGCACCTTTGCCATGCATGTCAGGAGAGAGAGGGAAGGAGGGAGAGAGAAGCAGACGGGCAGCAGCCGCAGCGGGGGCCAAGTCTCACTCCGGGCTGTGCCCCCTCTGAGCGCTCACCGCCTGTCCCTGTCAGCGGCCCAGCCACCTTCACCCGCCCGGACAACCGCCAGAGAGGCTCCTCCGGAGGGGCGCACAGCAAAGGGCTTGAGCCGCCGCCTTCTCCTTTCCCCGTGGGAGCGCCGCACCTCTTGTCTGCCCAGCCTGAGAGGCACGAAACCGGTGCTCATGCCGGGCGGCCCGCCTGGAACGCCAGCAATGCCGCCGGGCCGATTGCCAAGCAGGGGCGGGGCGCAGAAGGAGGCGAAGGCGAGGAGAGCGCTGCTAACTGCAAGAATCTTGTAGAAGTTTGCCCGGGGGCGCTGCCCACATTTCAGAAGGGAAGAGGCATAGGGAAAAAGTGGGGCGAAAAGTCCTGAAAACACTGCCAAAGCCGGCATCCCAAACCATACGCGAGGGAACTCTCAGGAAGAAGGATGAGTCAGAGGCAGGTCTTGCTGGGCCGATTGCCGAGCGGGGGCGGGGCGCGGAAGGAGGCAAAGGCGAGGAGAGCGCTGCTAACTGCAAGAATCTTGTAGAAGTTTGCCCGGGGGCGCTGCCCACATCTCAGAAGGGAAGAGGCGTAGGGAAAAAGTGGGGCGAAAAGTCCTGAAAACACCGCCAAAGCCGGCATCCCAAACCGTACGCGAGGGAACTCTCAGGAAGAAGGATGAGTCAGAGGCAGGTCTTGCCGGGCCGATTGCCGAGCGGGGGCGGGGCGCGGAAGGAGGCGAAGGCGCCGCCTCACTGGCCCCCATCCCGGACGGAGCGGCCTGATGGGGCGTCCCCGGGCAAACTTCTACAAGATTCTTGCAGTTAGCAGCGCTCTCCTCGCCTTCGCCTCCTTCCGCGCCCCGCCCCCGCTCGGCAATCGGCCCGGCTGGCGTTCCAGGCGGGCCGCCCGGCATGAGCACCGGTTTCGTGCCTCTCAGGCCGGGCAGACAAGAGGTGCGGCGCTCCCACGGGGAAAGGAGAAGGCTGCGGCTCAAGCCCTTCCCCGTGCGCCCCTCCGGAGGAGCCCCTCTGGCGGTTGTCCGGGCGGGTGAAGGTGGCTGGGCCGCTGACAGGGACAGGCGGTGAGCGCTCGTATCCCGAATTTGGGCTCGTAAGTAGAACAAAAATATCTCTCCCCTCCTAGCTCGCATCTCGAAATGCTCGTATATAGAGCAGCTCGTATGTCGAGGTTCTACTGTATCGTAAATTATTCCCCCAACACTCTTCAAAACAGCTGTTTTGATGATTTCTACAAAGCTAAATAGAAGAGATTAATCTCACTTCTAGAAGAAAATTGTTGCACAAAACTGGATTCTTCATCACCAACAACAGCAAAAAAAAAAGTTCCCCGACTTCAAACCACTTCATTCCTCAAAAGCAGGCAACCATACAATTTCTTCCTGAAATTATCTATCAGGCAGGCTGATTTCAGTAGGAAAACGTGGTTCTTGAAGATAATAGGTAACAATCCTAATTAGGACTATATAGATTATAGGTTGTAACATTTTGAATTGCAGCCACAAATCCTTTGATGGTCAATAAAGAACACGTAATAGTTGCCATTGTGGCTCATATCTGCCCATAAATGAACCTACGTATTCTGCACCAACTGCTGTTTCCAAATGGCCAATGTAAAGTGCATTGAAGCAATCCAGCATATTGTGATAAGGTATTGATTATCACTGTAAGGCCATTCTGTTTCCGATTAGGGCTACAACAGTGACATCCATCAAAATAAGGCAAAATGAACTCTGAGCATAGTTTCTACTTGTCCACTGAGCAAGTAGAATAGCCCTTTGTTTCTTGAACTTTAGTCTAGAGTCTATGCTGGGGCTGGAGAAAAAATATTTTATGTAGAAGCAGTATCACCAACAGAATTGAGAGGCCAGGCACTCTTAGTGCCGAGCTGACATTTGCGTCGGGGCCGGACAAGCATGGCACCTGACTTCCATTTTTAGTGGCTGGGCGGTCTGAAATCATCCAGCCATAGAAACTGAAACCAGACTCAGAACACACATTTCAAAACAATCAAGTAGTCTGCAAGCTACAACTACTCAGGATATCATGCTTAATCCACAACCATTAACTAATCAGCATACCTCAGTCACATCAATGACCCCAGGTGTTACCCCCAATGACTCACCAGGAAGTTTCTACACAGCAGGCAATTGCTGAGCCATCAAACCACACCCAGCCACCAGTATTTATAGAAGGAAGGCAGCTCAGGTCTCGCTGTGTTCGCCCTAGAACAAGGACAGAAACACCAGCCCAAAGATGACGAGTGGGACCCACTGCTCCCCATAAGCTGCGCGCGTGCATGCACACATGTCCCAAAATATCCCCCCGTGCGCCCTTTTCCATGGGCGCACGCTCCCCATCCCCCTGCCAGCCTGCGGGGGGAGGCGAGGGTGGGGAGGTACGGCAGTAGGAGGAAAGGGAGCCGTGGCCGCCCCTGCCTCCCCACGGTGCCTCCTGCCAAACGTGCCCCTGGCTTCTCGGCCCTGCCCCTCGCCCGCCCGATCTGCCCCCTCTCCTCCTCCGCCGCCTCCTGCCTTGGGGCGCGACTTCTGCCGCGGCGGTGGTGGCTGCGGGATGAAAGTGCTGCCAGCCAGCCAGGGGGCTGCGCGAGAGGGCTTTCTCCGCGGGCTTCGGAAATGCCCGCCCCGCGCCTCTCGCAGTCCCTTCGCTGGGAGCACTTTTGTCCCAGACTTCCAGCAAGGGGGCTGCAGTAGAGGCAGGGCAGGCGTTCCGGAAGCGCTCGGAGAAAGCGCTCTCACAGCCCCCTCGCCGTCGGTGCCTCCGTTTCAGAGCTCCGCCTCACAGTTGATCACCCTGCCGCCACCCCACGGCCAATGTTCCCTCTAATTTTTTTTCGGTGTGGGCGGAAAGGTATAGTGTCTGAGTGACAGTCCCTTTGGGACTGGGTGGCATAGAAAAATAAATAAATGAGAAAAAAATTCCCTTCTTTTTTATTAAAAGAAATTAATAATAAAACAAAACCAAAATCTATTACTATTATTATCTTCTCTTTTTCCATCCCTGTCTCCTCCCCCTTGTGTGTGTGTGTGTGTGAACTCTTGAACCATTTCCAATTAGAGGTGAGCTATTGGAAATGGTTCAAGAGTTCACACACACACACACACACACACACACACAAACGGCTGGGTTTTTTTTTCTCTGTTATTATTTGGGTGCTTTTTACAATATGCTTTAAATCAAGAGTCCTTTCTCTCTCCCCCTCTTGCTCTCTCTCTCTCTCTCTCTCTCTCTCTCTCTCTTTCTCTCTCTCTATTGCTTTCTTTCTCTCTCTCTCACTCTTTCTTTCTATCTCTCTTTCTTTCTTTCTCTTCTCTCTCTTGCTATCTCTCCCACCCTTTCATTTCTCTCTCTCTTTCTCTCTTGTTTTCTTTCTCTCTCTCTATTGCTTTCTTTCTCTTCTTTCTCTTGCTATCTCTCTCTCCCCCCTTTCTCTCTTTCTCTCAGCAGCGGTAGTAGCCGTGGGCATAGTTCCCTCTAAGCTGAGCAGTGAGCAATCGCTCACTTAAAAATCATCCTCAACTCAGAGTTTTCCAAACCTGCCCAGAAGCCGAGAGGGAAAGAGTGAGAGGGAAGGAGAGAGAGAGGAAGAGAGGAAGAGAGAGAAGCAGATAGAAAAAAGAGAGGAAGGAAAAGAGAAAGAAAAAGAATGGGAGTAAGGAAGAGAGAAATAAAATCAAAATCTAGTTTGAAACTAGCTCAACTATTTAAGTGGCATTTTGATATTGATAGAATTGCCCTATTATGAGCTCACTGTTATAGACACACAATACAGTATTTTATTTTGAAATTCTCTGAGGCAAAACAGGGTGGGTTTTTTATTTGTTTGTTTGTTTGTTTGTTTATTTGTTTATTTATTATTTCTGTGCCGCCCAGTCCCGAAGGGACTGCCGCTCAAACACTATACTTTTCCGCCCACCCCCCAAAAAAATTAGAGGGAACACTGCATCTTACAGTTGCCAACTTTGCAAAATACTACTGTAAGGGCTTGTGAAAAATGCAGTATGCAGTACAGTAATAAACTCTCAGTTCTTTTCATGATTCTTAACCAGGGCATACATAAAGGTTTTACAATGTGTCCAAAAGAGATTTCAAAACAACTTTGATGAATCTTTTTTACAGATCTTGGATAATGCCTCCTAATAATAAGACTAGTGTGTTAGGTACGGTAATAAATAGATGAAGATGATGCCTATTAAAAAAAGGCCTTGTAACAGACAGAATAACAGATTTGGAAGTATGTCATCTAGTTCAACTCTCTGCTCAAGCAGGAGACCCTAGACCATTTTTGACAGATGGCAGTCCAGTCTCTTCTTGAAAACTTCCAGTGATGAAGTTCTCACAACTTCTGAAGGCAAGCTGTTCCATTGGTTGATTGTTGTCACTGGAACAGCTTGTCTTCAGATGTTTTGAGAGCCTTGATTGTCCTATGTAATCATATCTTAATTGATAATGTTAGACATCAAATAAGTAATGCACTTAATAACATAATTACTTTTGACTAATAATTGAATTATACAATTTGAGAGCTTGTCCCTTTTCATATGTGGGAAAATCTCATTGTACAGGGGTCGTAGCAGCAAGATCAGCAAATTGCAAGCAAAATATATAGAGTGAGGCCTCTCTGAGCAAGGTTGTTTCCTTTCCTTTCCCCACAAATTGGGCTTTTAAGAAATTCTCTGTTGATAGAAGCAGGAAGCTTTCTCCTACTCCCCAAAAGTCAAAACAAAGCAGCACAAAGATTAGTTTCACAGAGGGACAAGGAGTAACTCTCCCTTCCGTGCAAGCTCCTTTTATGAACACTAGGCCAGGAAACATATCTCCAATGGAACTAAGATGGAACCCCTCCAGAGCAAAAAAAGAGATAATTGCAATAAATGAGAATTTCTTTTGGATTGTACTACAATGTACCTCAACATGGTAAAGGTTGCAATGATCATTTAATATAGAATATAAAATATAGAACACAGAACATAGAATATAGAATATTATCTGTTATCTATTTTCTATTGTTCTAACACGGAAAATGAGCAGCAATTAACTTCCAATTAAGGCTCAGACACAGGGTTTTGAAATTAAATAGTCTATTGTACTATAAGGTTTATTTAAAAACACAAATTAGAACAAAGGAATGTCCTTCGGCTGCTAAAATTCAAAGCGAGTGGCACAACTGATAAGCAACAATTCAAAACAAAGTTTCCAAAGCAAAATTACTCACAGACCTCTTAACACTATATTGTTCAGAACTGCAAAAAGATATGTTTTTTGCAAAAGGCAAAAACTCTTAACGTGCTTTTTTTCCTTCGAAGGGTCAAACATTGATTTTCTGCGAAGGGAACCTCCCAGCCGCCTCCCCTTTTATACACCCTGGGATTATAGACTGCACAAAGCTGTACTCAAGTCCTCCTTCTGAGTTTCTGTAACTGTTCTTGCCTTCCCTGCAGTGGCTGTGGGTTTTGCCTCCCAAGGACAATTCCATCTGTCTGTCCATCATCCTGGGGGGGAAATTATTGACCCCCACCAGACCAGGTTATCTGCGAGACCGCCTTCTGCCGCACGAATCCCAGTGACCGGTTAGGTCCCACAGAGTTGGTCTTCTCTGGGTCCCGTCGACTAAACAATGCTGTCTGGCGGGACCCAGGGGAAGAGCCTTCTCTGTGGCAGCTCCGACCCTCTGGAATCAGCTCCCCCCAGAGATTAGGATTGCTCCCACCCTCCTTGCCTTTCGTAAACTCCTTAAAACCCATCTCTGTCTTCAAGCTTGGGGGAACTGAGACACTTTCCACTTGCCTATGTAGTTTCTGTGCATAATATGACTGTATGTATGCTTTTATATACTGGGGTTTCTCTTTTATATTTTTATATGTATAATTGTTATCTTAGATTCTAATTATTAAATTTGTCATTATGTATTGTTTTTATCACTGTTGTGAGCCGCCCCAAGTCTGCGGAGAGGGGCGGCATACAAATCTAATTAATAATAATAGTAATAGTAATAGTAATAATAATAATAATAATAATAATAATAATAATAATAATAATAATAATAATCCTTCTCACTCATGTGTCCAGGATAGGGTCCCTCACCTCCTCTTCCTCATCAGACCCAGGCAAAGCCCCAGTTGGGGGTTCTGTAGTCTCTGCGGGACGCTCACACTCTATCTCTCCCTCCTCCTCACTGTCCGACTCCTTCGACAGCCACACAGGCTGACCATGCCCAGACAGACCGGGTTCATCTGGCTCAATGTCTTTTATCAAAGAACTGGCTGCAATGCAACCACAACTATTATCTACTATCTACTATCTACTATATTACATATTACATTTTACACACATTACATATTAATAAATAAATTAAGAGAATCTATGTGCATCACACCAAAGTTTTCTTAGAAGGGTTATTGTTTTCAGTAAGGGACAAGTCTGTAACCAAAGAAGGGGCAAAGGTTTGTGGAGTACAGTACATCCTTCCATTCCCCACCATCCAGTCAGAGCCGACAAAGTTTCTTGGGTGAGAAGTGAAACGTCTTCAAAGAAAAACCAGAAAGTCCAATTGCCTCTTGAAAAGCACCTTTGGGACAACTATGACCTGGATGATTGAGAATCTCCATAGACATTTGTGGAGTACAGTATCTTTCAGAGTAGGATAGCAAAATGGAAAGGTGTTTCAATCAGGAGATGGCAGTATTCTAAAAACAGGTTGAAAGACAGCTATAATTGATGATTCAAAGATAGTAAAGCACTTAAGAAAGGAGAAACGTGAGTGCTTTTTACCATTGTTAAAAGGAATAAAAGACTGTACAATAGCAAATTGAAATGAAGGATGACAGTAAAGCAAATAGAAAAGCTAAAGATTATAATAATAACAATTGTTTTTTTAAAAAAAATCTGGAGTAGACATTTTAGTAAAATATTCTTAGTTGACATCCTAACTATTGGGATGTTTCTAAATGTACTGGGCTAGTGTGATATATTTTATTTAGTCAAAGAATATGATTAAAAGCACATTGTCCTGTAAGCATTGAAATGTGACTTTTGAAAATGTGGTTTATTATCCCTTTCCACTGTTTCTCAAAGAACCAGGCCGGAAGCAAAATGTGAGATGTTCTGGGCCTCAAATTTCTTCTTACATAGCAATTCCAAGACAATTATGCCAATTTCTCCTAGTTACAAATCTATTCATTGCAATTTTATATGGAATTCACATTAGTGTTGGGGTTGTTTTAATTTTATTTTTTTTAAGCCATAACTTCAATCTCATTTGCAATATAGGAAAAACTTTTGAACTGGAATCTTTAGCCTCAATATATATAGCTCAGATAATAGCATATATAGCATTGACAGCAATGGAAAGATTCTGGCTCAAATACTATGGTGTTTATCATACATTTTTTATTATGCTAATCTCAGGGAATATGAAATCTATAAAAGGCAGAGTGATCTTTTTACTTTTAACAAATTTTACTCTGAGGTTGCATATTCAAGTATTAGATATATACCGATCAATAGGTAATTTGAGACTCCAATTGTTCACTCAGAAAGACTGGTTGACATTATTGTAAATTAATAGCTTTTTAAAATAAGATTGGCTTATACAAACCGGGGTTTACATAAACTTTTGGTTTTTTAATTATTCTCTGATTACACAAATCATGGCTTTGTACATTATGTATTTCATTTAAAATATATATATTCTAAATTGCAGAGATGAAAGAAAGAAAGAAAAAACATGTAAGATATTACTATTATTTAAATTTATTATAACCACACACTCAAAAGGTTGGGTTTTTTCAAGCACAGTCTTTCTCTAGTCAGAAATTGCCAAATCTATAATAAAGGAAATAACACCAAGATCTTCAGAGATATTAGTCAAGTCATTTGCCTTTATATTAAAATATGAACAAAGTAGTATATTGAAACATTTTATAATACGTTCCTGGCACAATCCCATTTTTATGTTTTTTTTCATTACTTTACTGTTAAATTTTTAAGGATACAAAAAAGTTGTAGTCCTCGACTTACAACCAGAATTGAACTCAACATGTTTGTTATTAAGTCAAATATTTATTGAATTTTGCTCAATTTTACAGCCTTTGTTGCCACAGTTATTAAGTGAATCACTTCAGTTGATAAATTAGTAACCTGGTTGTGAAATGAATCTGCCAAGGGTGCACCTGCGTGTCCGCGCATGTTTTTGCTACCTGCCCAGGTGCAGTAGCAGAATTGTGCCAGACTCCGCTAGCACTCAGAATCACGGGGGCAAGCACACGTCACCATTCCACCTTAGCAGCCCACCTCTGGTTATGAGTGAAAGTCTAAGGAAGAATATGATAACTTGCTCCAGATCAGTCACTGTGTCTATGGTTTACATGCTGTTTGTACCTAGATCAGTGTTTCCCAACTTGGCAACTTGAAGATATTTGGACTTCAACTCCCAGAATTCCCCAGCCAGCAAATGGGATTTGAAATCCAGAATATCTTCAAGTTGCCAAGGTTGGGAAACACTGACCTAGATCCATACACTTTCACAAATGAATATCAAATCGACTAGTCACCTTGTCTAACTGTATACATCTATGGGGCAAAAAGAGTGTATCAGGTTCACCAACATTTATTGTGCACAGAAAAGTTTGCTTTCTTAATTTTAGCTTTTGATAAATTTATCAGGTTCTGATAAACAAGTTCTGGACCTTCTCAGATTTGCAGTCCACAAAGGCTGGTGACCCCTTTAAATGGATAGAACTTTAGCATCCTGAGTGACCTTACATGGAGCTCTTATATTTCTTCAAATACGGTATCTAATCTCCAGAAGGAGAGCAAAAATGTACTTCCACCTTTAAACCAAAGAGTTAAAGACTCATACATTATCTATGTATAGGAAGTCTTACTAGCTCTAAGTGCTGTATGAATTGCACTATTATCTGGCATAAAGACCTTAAACACCATAAATCACATCAGGGTGCCTGTCCTTCTGGTTGCTGATCCATAATCCCTCAATGCCCAGAGCTTTCAGAAAGTAATCTTTCAACAATGGGATGAGCTGAGAATTTTGTTCTCCAAGGATTTATGTCAAAATTTGATGTGAGTGGTTTTAGGCACAGCAAGACGCACTTGCATCCAATTCATAATTTGCAAGGATTTCGATTTTGCATTGAAGAAAGCAGTTTTTTTCCTTAAAGACATACATTCTATCCATCACTACAAATGTTTTCAGAAATATAAAATACAGGGGGTGTTCCAAAAATAATGCAATTTTTTTTAAAGTAATGAACAGATTTGCACAAACACTTAAAATTCTTCAAAGTGCTGTCCTTGGGCCTCTACACATTCTTTCCAGCAATTCTGCCATGACCAGTATGCACCCTGAAAGGCGTCTTCAAGGACCTCTCGCAAGGTCTTCGTCACGGCTGATTGGATCTCTTCTATGGACGAAATAGGCGCCTTGCCACAACGTGCTACAAATCCGCGAGATCCTGGCCAAGCACCAGGTGCCAACGCTGCCCCACCCCTATACTCCTGACATTACCCCAGCAGACTTCTTGTTGTACCCAGCCCTTCCACTTCTGTGGAAGTGCTGAGGGTCGGGCTGGCCGGGACGGCACCGCTGGGCGACGAGAGGGAGAAGAGGTAGTGCCACTTGGCCTTCTTCTTGGAGAGATGTCGGCTGCTGCTGCTGCTGCTGCTGTGGCTGCTTGAGGTTGAGGAGCCTGGGGAGGCAACGCAAGATTTGTAGAGAGAGTGGTGCTCCGGGGGCAGGAGGGCAGCCGGCTGTTCCGATGGAAAAAAAGACCAGACCCCGACCTGGAGCAGACCCCAACCTCTGTGGGCTGGTCACAGACAGCAGGCGGGCTGGATGCAGCCCTTGGGCCGCCTCTTGCCCAGGTCTGTATTAGATACTGCAATCTTGTAGGATTCTGTGTGATGTATGCTGCAGTTGTCCTATTTAGAGTACGTTTTCCCAACCAACTCTGGCTGACATGTTGCTAATACAAGTCCTGGATTCCCAGCCATGGTGAGCAGGGAACTATCAGCTTCCAAGATGGAGAAATGAATATTCAGAATCATCTCTACATTCAATGCATCATCTCATTTTATCAGATTTCTGAGCCATCTTAACTGAGCCAGTAGAGCTGAAAAGTATGTTTTGATTTTCAGCAGTTGCATTTTTCTTCTTACTAGTCAACAACCAGAGCAGGCATCAGTTCATTGTTTCTGGAGTTTTTATTCTTGATGCCAGCCAATATAGAAACGCACAAAATCATTTTTTTCTACATGATCTATATCTGGAAGTATCAAATTCAATGCTGGGGGAGAGTGGATCCAGCCCACAGGATACCTAGATCTAGATGCCTAGATAGTTGGGGGAAAGATCAAAAGCAACATGAGAAAATATTATTTTACTGAAAGAGTAGTAGATCCTTGGAACAAACTTCCAGCAGACGTGGTAGATAAATCCACAGTAACTGAATTTAAATATGCCTGGGATAAACATATATCCATCCTAAGATAAAATACAGAAAATAGTATAAGGGCAGACTAGATGGACCATGAGGTCTTTTTCTGCCGTCAGACTTCTATGTTTCTATGTTTCTATCTGGCCCACAGGTCTGCCCTGGAAGCAACAAAGGACTGGCTCACAGTGCCTCTGCCAGTGAAAATGAAGCTTAGGAGGGCCATGCATGGCCTATCTGGGCTCTGTTTTCAGCTGCAATGGCCTCCTGCAGCCCTCTGCCAACAAATATAGAGCCAAGGTAGGCTGCATTCAGCTCCTCGCGTTCCATTTTTGCCAGCAGAGGGCTGGAGGCCATCACAGCTACAGAGACTTGATGAGTGTCATCAAGCAGGTCATGCCCACCATAGCCATGCTCCCTCTGCCCCTCGAGGTCAAACATAACCCTAATGCAGCCCTCAATGAAATCAAGTCTGACACCCCTGAACTGTGCAGAAGTTACTGAGGTTTGCAGATTCATTATTATAGGAGGTTCACCATTAAAAATCATTACAGGGTCCATATAAAGATTCCATGATAGCCTGGGCTCAAAATTTTGGTTACACGATTAATTTAATCAAATGGGAGAAAATTTGGACAATAAATTATAAGATGACCACGGCAATGTCTTACAAAGAAAACCAAATAAAAATGTTCTACCGATGGCATTTGCCCCGAGCAAGACTATCCAAAATGTTTCCTAATTTTCCACCCAATTGCTGGAAATGCAAAACAAAACCTGTAACATACTACCATACATGGTGGACCTGCACACACGCGAAAAAATATTGGATAATGATTAAAGATTTAATAGACCAAGTCATGTCAATCAACTTACCATTCAAACCCGAACTATATCTCCTTGGTATATTTAGGCAAAATCTTACGAAACCACAAAAATACCTCATCTTGCAAATTTTGACAGCAGCAAGGATTTCATTTGCCCTTTTTTGGAAACGGGATCAAACACCGCCACTACTGGTAGACATCATGAAAGTTATAGAATGTGCGGAAATGTCAAGAATAACAATGGAAACACAAAACAAAAAAGACTCAGAATACTATAAAACATGGGAAAATTGGTACAAATGGGTTTCAGCAAAAAAAATCAAACTTTTATATTATGAAATTACTAACCTTACCCTACTTCTGAACGTTCAACCCAAATGTAAATCAACTTTAAAAGTTAATTCCAAAACCCAACTAAATTGCAAGTTTGAAAAAACTTCTATATCATATCTCTTTTTATTTGTCTTTAACCTAATAGAACTTACACCATACATTATATCAAAACTAATAATTATCTCAACTATTACACTTTCTTTCTCTATATACAAAAATATACTTACTACATTATACATATACACCTCCTACTATCTTTTTATACAATGTCGTAACACCTAAAAACGTCTGCGCTATATGCAGATTTTTTCTTTCCACATTTTCTTCCCCCCCTTTTTAAAATTTTTTTAATTTATTTTTTCTTTCTCATACTTTTACTTTGCCCCCCCTTTTTTTTTACCAATCCCCCTTCTTACTAATCTTGTACCTTTTTGTCTTTACCTCTCATATTTATAAGATATTTTCATTTATTTACTATCACTTGACATATATAGATACATACAAAAAATAGAAATTGATAACGAGATGTAAGATTCATTATTATAACTTAAGATATAGTTGATAATACTAAGGATATTGTTTACTTACATTGCTTAAGAAATACAATAACAATATTAAGAAATATATACGCTATGATTTATAATGTACAATGTACAATGTTATTAATTACCCAAACTTCTCGATTGTGTATCCCCTTTTCCCATCTTCCCCTTTTTTTCCTTCTCTTCTGTTCATCCTTCCCTATCCCCCCTACTTCCCTTTTTCTTTTTCTTTATATTTATAAATAAAGTATATATTTTTTTTAAAAGATTCCATGGTCGTGTGTGTGATGCACATTAAAAAATGGCTGTAGTTTCAATTGCACCAATATGGATGTTGTTGTGTAGTGGGCTTCAGCAGGCAAGAAACAGATCATATAGATCAGCAATGGTGAACCTTTTTGGCCTCAGGTGCCGAAAGATCGTGCGCATAAGCTTTCACACATGCATGAGTGCCCACACCCATAATTCAATGCCTGGGGAGGGCAAAAACAGCTCCCCACCCCACCAGCCTGTTTCCAAACTTTTGGTGGGCCCAGTAGGCTCGTGTTTCACCCTCCCCAGGCTCCAAAGGCTTCCCTGGAGCCAGGGGAGGGAAAAAACACCCTCTCCCACCCCCCTGGAGGCTCTCTGGAAGCCAAAAACAGAGCTAGGGCAATGGCTCACGTGCCAGCAGATATGGCTCCGCGTACCACCTGTGGCACCCGTGCCATAAGTTCGCCATCGCTGATATAGATACAACAACATTTATTGACTGAAAACTAGAACTGAGGAACTGCAGGCAAATCCCTGTAATTTACACCCTGGGCCCACAGGGCCTTAATCAATCATAATACTTGAAAAAGCCTGCCCAAATATGAATGTTCTACGTTTCCCTCCAAAACAGTTGGCGTTAACAGTTAGGGTCATGTAAAGGTTAGTTTCACTTTAGTAGGGCTTAACACAAGTATATATATTCAATACATAACAGGTGTCATCTTAACTTCATCATATTTTGCAGATAACCCTGTTGCCTGCACAGTCGTGTAATATAGCACATCACATTACAATATCGCCATGATGTTGATTATATTTTGACTGAGATTATAATGCTAATATCAATTTTCTACATGGAAAAAAATATTGGTAAAGCTCAGTATTATTAGTGTAGTGAAATCCTAAAGATCAATTATTTGACTCAGCTGCCTCATATAGATATTAAACAGGAGGGGGGAAACATCACACCCTGAGATAACCCACAAGTGAGGATTGCTGTAATCTTTTCTCTCCCACCAGTAGCGGCTGCCAGATTCTGCAATTTGCGCGCAACCGCTCAGATGCCAGTACTTTGGGTGCCGCCATCCTTTTCCTTTCCTTTTTGCTTCCTGCGCATGAGCAGAGGCAAAATCTCACAAGGGGACACTCGCGCACACAAGTTTTCAATCGATTATTTGTTTCCACACGTGCGCAGAAACAAAAAAATTGATGAAATCTCATACATGCACGCATCCCCTCATCATATTTTAGCTTGCGGTGCATGCGCAGAAGCAAAAATCACACTGGGAACTCATGTGCAGCACACCGGTAGCAGCAGGTAAGAGGAATCTGCCCCTGACTGAGACCAATGTTTGAGAAAGGAAGTGATCCACTATTGGTACCTCCCACTCTGAAGCCCCAGAGTCAACTGTGGTCATTGGTATTGAAAGCCACTGAGAAATTAAGAAGCACAAGGATGTATGCACCATCTCCATCCTTGCTCCCTCGGAGGTCAGTGCTAAGCACAACCAGCAATTTCTCCATATTGAAACCCAACAGAAATAAGTCTAGATAATCCATTTTCTGCAATGGGTGTCCAACCACATTTTCTATAGCCTCCCCCCAAAAGAGAAGATTGCAAACTGACCAATGGTTGTTCAGAATGAAAGGTCCAGCAATGCATTCTTGGCCCACCTAATGTGGGGAGACAAAACAAAAGGAAAAACTCCCTTGAATGAAGTTGACTCTTAGTTTTCTTGGCCAGAAGTAGGGAATCATCTCACTGCATTCTTTTAGTATTTTTTGTTGTTGTTGTTTGTTTCCTAGTCCTGTCACTTCTGACTGGTTTCCCGTCTTAAGTAATAACCGGATCCAATGCAACAGTGATTCTCCAAAATCAGCCAGGATTGGCAAGGTGCTCCTGCAGCTGCTAATAAAGCAGCAGTTTTCAAAGTTAACATTTTACATAATGTGGTCATCATGGTATTATTCCACCGGAAGTAATGAACAGCTGTACAAAAGTAAATAGCTTTGAAAAATTGTAAAGGTGAGCACCTATGGATTTTTGGCTCTATGCCACTCATAGTTTCCAGGAACCAAACAGGCAGCAGAAAACCAGCAAATTATAGAAAATTACCCATAGAAGACCCAGCATTCCTGTTAATCCCACTCCAGATACAATTGATGGATCTTTCCACGTAATATAAAATTGTATCATCTGTTATTCAGAATTATTTATTAAAGTTTACATGAGTTCACCATTAAAAATAAAAATAAAACAAGGATGTCTCTGAAAGTCGGATCATTTACTGCTCATTAGTTTTCAAAGGAGTCCCAGTTATTTTGCAATATATACCTGTCCATTAGAGCAGTACAGAAATGAGAAGCAGGAATTGAGTTTAAAAAAAAAAGTATTCCCCATGGCCATCAGAAGTTCTTACATCCCATTGGGAAAGAAAGTCCTACAAACCTACTCTCAAGCTGGAACGTTCCATACATTTTCACAAGTTATGAATATCAAAGATCTGGGTTGTTAAACTCAGTAGGTCCCCTAGATCAGTGTTTCCCAACCTTGGCCACTTGAAGATATTTGGACTTCAACTCCCAGAATTCCCCAGCCAGCATTCACTGGCTGGGGAATTCTGGGAGTTGAAGTCCAAATATCTTCAAGTGGCCAAGGTTGGGAAACACTGCCCTAGATGGTAGCAGAATGTGCAGAACATGCTAAAACTTTGCTGCCCCTTTTTGAATAGATTAGAATAGAATTTTATTGGCCAAATGTGATTGGACACACTAGGAATTTGTCTTGGGGCATATGCTCTTAGTGTACATAAAAGAAAAGATAAATAATAAAATAAAGATAAAATATTTTTGTTTAAAAAAACTATTAAATATAAAATATTTTATTGCCCTCTAATGAGCCATGATGGCACAGTGGTTAAAATGCAGTATTGCAGTCTAATTCTGTCCACAGTCTGATGTTCAATCCTGATGGAGGTCAAGGTTGACTCCACCTTCCATCCTTTCAAGGTTGGTAAAATGAGGAGCTAGATTGTTTGGGCCAATATGCAAACAATGCTTTGTAAATTGCTCAGAGAGTGCTATAAAGCACTATGAAGTAATATATAAGCCCAAATGCTATTGTTATGCTAATGCTAAATGCTATTAGTTGCCTGGGTCTTCGCAAGACTAAAATCTGATCTAGCAGCTATAAGCTATGCATTTTTTCAATTGATGTAGCTTCTATGTCAGAATGTCATTAGTCATATAACAGTAATCACTCATCCCTATTCATAGTTTGAAATGGTTATATAATTGGTACTTGTTAAGCATTCTTTTTGATATCCCATTAATAGCTCACTCTTATGAACAGTTGAAATCAGAAAAGATTGATCTGCATAGCTTTGGTCTAATGGCCATTAATTTGGAAATCCAGTTGAATGCCGTGAGGATTTTATATTTTGTATGCAATTATATCTAAGCAAAGTGCAACCCTTACTTTCACCCTTCAACCATCTCATAGACGCATTTGTGTCTATTCAAAAATAGACACATTTGGGATCTTGCTGCTCAATGGTAGCTTTGGAAAATATTCTGCAAATCAACAGAATTCTAAATCATAGTCCCATGATGGTGAACCTATGGCATGGGTGCCACAAGTGGCACATGGAGCCATATACTGCACGAGTCAAAAAGAGGGCAGTGAAAATATTTACTGACCCTTCAGATCCTGGACACAATTGTTTCAACACCTACCCTCAAAACGTTGCTACAGAGCATTGCACATCAAGACAACTAGACACAAGAACAGTTTTTTCCCCGAACGCCATCACTCTACTAAACAAATAATTCCCTCAACTCTGTCAAACTTTTTACTAAGTCTGCACTTCTATTTCTACTAGTTTTTTCCTCATCATTCCTATCACCCTTTTCCTCCCACTTAGGATTGTATGACTGTAACTTGTTGCTTGTATCCTAAGATGTTTATTAATATTGATTGTTCCTTCATTGCTTATTTGACCCCTATGACAATCATTAAGTGTTGTACCACATGATTCTTGACAAATTTATCTTTTTCTTTTATGAACACTGAGAGCATATGCACTAAGACAAATTCCTTGTGTGTCCAATCACACTTGGCCAATAAGAAATTCTATTCTATTCTATTTGTGGACACTCGAGGCTTTGTCCTGTCAGCTCCAGTATGTATATGTGTGCTGGCCAGCTGATGTTTGGCCTTCTGGAGGGTGGGGAAGGCTGTTTTCATCCTTCCCAGGCTTTAGGAAAACTTCCGGTGCCTATGGATGCTGAAAAAACGGCCCAACGGGCTAACCAGAAGTTTGTTTCTGAACTTTGGCCCATTTTTCACCATGCAAAAGTTCTGGAGGCTTTCCTGAAGTCTGGGGAGGGTGACAAACAGCCCATCGGGAAGTCTAGAAGCTTCAGTGAGGCCTGCAAGCATGTGCGGGGGTTATGCGTGCATAGAATAGAATAGAATAGAATAGAATAGAATTTTTATTGGCCAAGTGTGATTGGACACACAAGGAATTTGTCTTGGTGCATATACTCTCAACGTACATAAAAGAAAAATCATGTGTGTGTGTGAGGGCATTGGATTATGGGTGCGAGCACATGTATGCATGCTATCGTGCAGGTGCACACCCTTTTGTCACCAGAGCAAAAAAAAAAGATTCTCCATCACTGCCATAGTCAAATCCCATTGTTTGGGGAGCAAATGGCATTGTAATGAAGGCTCAGGGCATTTCTATTATTTTAAGAATTCAGTGAGTCACCAGCATCCTGTTAAATGTGTCTCTTGGCAGCTCAAGATGAAAAGGCTGAGAAATAAAAGCCACAAACCCTGGAAATGGTCCTTTTGACGCATAACGCGGGAATGCAGTTCAGCTTCTTGCTGCTTTCTCTTCACTTCCCACCTGGCCAGATTCATTTTATGTTCCCAATCCCATCAGAAGGTTAATTGTGTTAACAGGAGTTACTGCCGCAGGGGAAGCCGTGCCTGAATGCTGAGCGCAGTTTTAGTTGATAACCTGCAAGTGACTGAAAGGGCACCCGAAGGGACTGATCTGTTCTGAAGAGGCTGTCAGTCACACAGGGGGCGGGAGGGGCAACGGTGGTGTGGGAGAAACAGCCTTATCTCCCAGGACGCAAGAAAGAAGATAATCTCCAGGGTGTGCTTGTTTTAGTTCCCATGTCTCCATCTGCAGGCCTGGCATCTGAGCAAGAGATATGACCCACCGGGCCTTTTATTGGGTGGGAATCATAGACAAACAACTTACAGGGCTTGGTACCTTGTTGTGTCCTATGCATTATTCATCATTGGCAAATAGGAATTTATTTTAAACAACAGCTACAAGGAAATAAAACATCCAATAATAGCTTGACATTTCAGTCCAACGAGAGCAAATCTGCACATACTAAAGGGAGGGGGGATGCAATGATTCATTTTAGATTTTCTTTCCGCATCAGTGGCTCTAGATCTTCTGTTTTAAGGCATATACAGATGAATTTTGTTTAAAAATAAAAAGGAAAGCCTGCCCAGATGGTTCTGGAACCACAAAGCTGCTTTTAAAAGTTATATTCAAAATACAGGGTGCATTCCAAAAGTTTTGTCCTTGAGCCTCAACACAAAAATGGGTTCCTTTCAGGGCTGGGAACAAAAAGAGGTCTGCTGGGGCAACGTTACGACTATGGAGGGGGTGGGGCAGGGTTGGCACCTGGTGTTTGGCCAGGAACTCATGGACTCATAACGCGTTGTGGCCAGGCACGTTTTTCATCCATAGAAGAGATCCAATCAGACCTTGCGAGAGGTCCCCGAAGATGCCTTCCAGTATGCATACCGGTCATGGCAGAGTCACTGGAAAAAATGTGTAGAGGCCCAAGGACACTACTTTGAAGAATTTTAAGTGTTTGTGCAAATCTGTTCAATAAATTACTTTTAAATAATTGCATTACTTTTGGAACGTTCCCTGTATATCTGTACTATGATGAGAAATATTGTTATCTTGGTTTGCATACTACTTATTCCTAAAGATTTATCGATGGATTTAGGTTTGTGAAATGTCTTCGATGTCTTGCAAGATCAATGCCATTTGGAGTCCTGTGTGAGATAATGCAATCCTTTAATAATCTCACATGAGAATTAGCATCTGAGAGAGTGTCTGGGTCTTGGCGTGAGATCACCAAATATCAAAAGGGAAGAATATCAGTGGAAGAAAGGGTCTGTTTGCTTAAGCCCTGCTTGCCCTGTAGCCTGAAACAGATAAGTATCTTCTTTGGCAGAAAGAGAGTTATTCACTGCTGCCCTAAACCAACATGTGACTATGATAATACGATGTTTCTCAGGGCAAAGTCTTTGTTGCAGTAAAGATTTGCTACCCATAGATTTTAATTCACACAAACAATAGATGAGATAGTAAAATTACATCCTGCTCCTCTATTTAGCATCATTGAATACAGGACAGTTGAAACATTCAGAAAGCTTTTTCAAGTTACATAGTGTGCGTGTGTGGTTCATTAATTAACCAGGTTATACAATTGAATCTTGACTCTTTGTAAGTTCTTTCCCCACTGCAGGTTATACACGCTTTGTCTACCCTGGTGTCAGCAATAAGAAACGTGCAAGCTTGACTTTTCCTATTCCCTTGCTATTTCTATTGTTTGTTCCGATCCACCACTGAAAGGTGCTGTCTCGGGTGCACTATAGCAGTGTTTCCCAACCTTGGCCACTTGAAGATATCTGGACTTCAACTCCCAGAATTCCCCAGCCAGCATTCGCTGGGTGGGGAATTCTGGGAGTTGAAGTCTAGATACCTTCAAGTGGCCAAGGTTGGGAAACACTACACTATAGGACTGGTTGACTTTTTCAGCCATTTGCTGCATTACTCTCCTGCCTTTTCTCTATATCGCCAATGGCACATGGCCTCTTTCCTGTGGCCCTTTGCCTGTATTCCATTCTGTTATAAACTGAATAAAGGTTTTTTATTTTCTTCAAAAAATGAGACTGGAGTCACAAAGACAGCCGAGTTACAAGAAAATCTGAACATTTCTTCCTCCCTCCTCCGTTTCCTTCATACAGGAAAGAAATGCTCACTTCCAAATTCCTCTGTGCTTTTTTGAGGAGAAAATGGTCCATCACCTCAGTGGTTCTTGATAGCAAAAGGAGCACAGAATTAAAGCATCTACAGTACTCCCAGCAGAGACGTTGAACTCTAACAACAGTTCTGATAGACCACCAATGCAGCAATGATTGTCTGATTGTGTTTTGTAGACACAGCAGGAGAACAGAGCAGACACAACTGGCTGAGGAGTGGAGAGGGAAAAAATACCTGAAATAGGCCATAAATGCCACTCCAATTCCACTTTCTTTTGGATAGGTGACTTAACCTCTATAACATAACAGGAGGCAAAACTTAACAGGTTTTACTTATCTTTCACATGCTGTTATGGGCTATCAAGGTGATGGCAAACCTTTTTTTTGCTCAGGTGCCCAAAGGGTGTGCACATGCATGTTAGCATGCACATGTGTGCGGACATCCATACTGCAATGCCATACAACACACACATGCACACACAACCCCCTTCGTGGTGCCCCCCTGCACATATGCACAGGTTTCACTGAAGCCTCCAGACTTTTCATTGGGCCATTTGTCACCCTCCCCAGGCTTCAAGAAAGCCTCTTGAACCTGTGCATGGTGAAAAACAGCCCAACAGGCCAACCAGAAGTTTGGAAGCAAACTTCCTGTTGGCCTGTTGAGCCAATTTTCAAAATCCACAGGTTTTGGACGCTTTCCTAAAGCCTAAGAGGGCGAAAATGGCCTCCACCTCTCCAGAAAGCCAAAAATCAGCTAGCCAGTGCACATATGCTGTTAGGGTGGCATACAAATCCAATAAATGAATGAATGAATGAATGAATGAATGAATGAATGAATGAATGAATGAATGAATGAATGAATGAATGAATATGTACACTGGAGCTGACATAGGATAAAGCCTCGAGTACCTTCAAATATGGCTCAAGGTGCCACCAGTGGCACCTATACTATAAGTTCGCCATCATGAGGCTATCATCTTATGGGGGTGTGGGAACACTAACATTGGCTTTAAATAATACTTAAGGCTGTCCCATTCAAGAAAATAGCATTAAGAGGACCCAGAAGAAAAAAGATGTTGTGTTTGATTTAAATGGGAAATTGTTACTATCAATGAGTAAGAATTCCCTAAACGTGACTACTCAAAGTAGGCATGGAATTTTGAGTGATCATTTTCGGCACACCTGAATAAATCTAGAATACAGAAAAACTGCTCATCTCCAGATCCAAACCAAACAAGATTTTGCAAGAATAACTACAACGACTCTGAACAAAATAAACAAAAATGCTTATTGATTTGGTAGCAGGATAGGTCAATTCGAACTCTTTGATTCCTGACAGCAGTTAAACAAGAACTGTATGTGCAAAGTGTAAATCCTGCACCTGTTGATTTGTGACATAAAAATCAATGAAACTGTCTGTATCCTCATCTCTTTGGTTTTACTCTCCTGGGTAGATCAGAAGACAGTAATTATATTTCTGCCTGACTAACAGGAATCGAAAGCTGTTCCATTTTGGATCAAAAACTCTCCCAGTAGATTACCTCTCTTAACTGCTGCTTATCAACACTTAGCAATTGCTTCTCCATTTACCTTTGATAGAACTACCAGAATGTTGTGCTCTAATTTCAGAGGAATATCATGAAAGGTTTTGAAGTTTAGATTCTTCTGGGTTTCAGTATGAATTTTATTTTTGCTCTAAATTTTGTACTGGTTTTTTTTTTTTAGAGATGTAGTGTATAATACCCTCTCACAACTAAAATAAAGCAGAGTAAAACATATTTTTTTTAAATAGCTCTTTAGATGTAGAGCTAAAGGTTATATTTAACCCTTTTATAGCATTGATTTTTCTTTCAGTTATGACCAATGATGTTCCGTTTGATTTAATCTGATGGCATGCTATTGCCTATCTTTGTAAGTAACAACTTTAGATAGAGTCTGTTAATGAAGGTAGATCTAGTTATTTAAAGAAGATAAGCTGCCATTCTAAATTTTCATTTTTTGACCCTGAAGTTATCAGTAATTGGATTTTGAGTGAGCACTTTTGGCATCTCTAAATCAGTGCTTCCCAACCTTGACAACTTGAAGACATCTGGACTTCAACTCAAAGAATTCGAGGGGATGTCACAGAGAAGTGGGGATCACTTTATTCTCCAGGACACCAGAGGGCCGGACGAGGAACAATGGCTGGAAGCTTACCAAGGAGAGATTTAACATGGAGATAAGGAGGAACTTCCTGATGGTCAGAGCGATCAACCAATGGAACAACCTACCAGCGGACGTTGTGAACTCCAACACTCTAGACATTTTTAAGAGAAGATTGAACTGCCACTTGACTGGTGTGCTATAGGGTTCCTGCTTGGGCAGGGGGTTGAACTTGATGGCCTTCATGGTCCCTTTCAACTCTAACAATAAATAGATAGATTAGATAGATAGATAGATAGATAGATAGATAGATAGATAGAAGATAGATAGATAGATAGATAGATAGATAGATAGATGACAATTCCATCTGTCTGTCTATCACCCTGGGGGGGAGAACTACTGACCCCCTCAGAGAGGGTACACAACTTGGGCGTCCTCCTAGATCCACAGCTGACATTGGAATATCATCTTTCGGCTGTGGCGAGGCAGGCGTTTACCAGGTTCGCCTGGTGCACCAGTTGCGGCCCTATTTGAACAGAGAGTCATTGCTCACAGTCGCTCATGCCCTCATCACCTCGAGGTTCGATTACTGAAACGCTCTCTACATGAGGCTATCTTTGAAAAGTGTTCGGAAACTTCAGATCGTGCAGAACGCGGCTGCGAGAGCCATCGTGGGGCTTCCCAGATTCACCCACGTTTCTGTAACACTCCGTGGCCTGCATTGGCTGCCGATCAGTTTCCGGTCACAATTCAAAGTGTTGGTTATGACCGTTAAAGCCCTACATGGCATTGGACCAGAGTACCTCCGGAACTGCCTGCTACCGCATGAATCCCAGTGACCGATAAGGTCCCAAAGATTTGGCCTTCTCCGGGTCCCGTTGACTAAACAATGTCGTCTGGCGGGCCCCTGGGGAAGAGCTTTCTCTGTGGCAGCCCCGGCCCTCTGGAATCAACTCCCCCCGGAGGTTAGAACTGCCCCCACCTTCCATGTCTTTCATAAATTGCTCAAGACCCACCTATACCACCAGGCATGGGGGAGTTGAGACACCTTTCCCCCAGGCTCTTTATATTTTATGTTTGGTATGTATGTGTTGCTTGGTTTTAAACATGATAGGGTTTTATATTCTTCTTTTTAATATTAGATTTGTTCACTATAATATTGTTTTTTATCATTGTTGTGAGCCTCCCCGAGTCTTCGGAGATGGGCGGCATACAAATCTAATAAATTATTATTATTATTATTATTATTATTATTATTATTATTATTATTAATTCTGGGAGTTGAAGTCCAGATCTCTTCAAGTTGCCAAGGTTGGGAAATACTGCTATAAATAAATCTGCTCATTTCCAGTTCCAAACCACGCCAAAGATTCTGAAAAAATAACTACACCTTCAGTTTATTTCTGAACAAACTAAACTACAACTCTGAACAAATTTTTTTTTAAATGCTTATTGACTTGGTAGCAGAATAGGTCAATTCGAATTATCTGATCCCTGACAATTATCAAGAGGAGTGGGGTGGGGATGGGAGGGAAAAATCACATGAGAATGGATTGCTTTTAAAATATGGTGAGAACAGGAGCAAAGCAACAGGCAACACCAGCTAGGACCATGTTCTCAGTGAAAAGAAGTCAACTGGAAAAGATGTGATAACTTAACATCAGTGAGGGCCAGATGCACTTGCATTGAAGTGTGGAGGCCCAGGAGAGCTGCTCACTGAATTCCAGCCCACAAAAGGAAGCTTTAGAAACAGATTCCCATCATGGATGCCATCTGCCAATTCCCATCCTAGCCTGTGGGAATGCTATGTATTATTCTCTGGATGAATTTTGTTTTAATCCATTTACAACCATACAGCTTACGTTTCATTTAAATGTTCTGCTAAAAGCTGAATATTATTATTATTATTATTATTATTATTATTATTATTATTATTTATTAGATTTGTATGCCACCCCTCTCCGGAGACTGTATTATTCTGTGGATGAATTTTGTTTTAATCCATTTACAACCATACAGCTTACGTTTCATTTAAACGTTCTGCTAAAAGCTGATTATTATTATTATTATTATTATTATTATTATTATTATTATTTATTAGATTTGTATGCCGCCCCTCTCCAGAGACTAATAATAATACTGCTTTGAATTACATCTTAACTATTGGAGGAGTCATCATAAAAGAATCAAAAAAGCAACAATACAAAGGGGTGTGCAGAAGACGTCTTTAAGAAAATTATGGAATGTGCAGAATTAGATATGATGACGAGACGGTTAAACAACCAAATGGGAACAGAGTTTTACAAAACTTGGGAGAAAGTATATGATTGGTTAAATATAAAAAAAGATTATCAATGATACAAAAACAAATTATAGAAAATTTAAATGTACCAAACTGAATAAATTGTATACGGTAATTTAATGGATAAGATTTAGCTTTATTAACTGATTTTAATTATTTTAATTACAATCCTATAACAAAAATGATGAAATATACAGATTTTATATTATAGTAATATGTTAAGAAATAGTTATTAACAATTTTTACTTTTCTGTACGGATCTATATTATAACAAGCTATTTTTTTCTGTATTAGTATGACTTCTATGCTTAGCGGAGCAATGGTAGCTCCTCTACATGTTAAATGTTGTTTGTCTTGTCTTGTTTCATATATTTTTTTAAATCAATAAAAAATTTTTTTTTAAAAAAACAGCAACAATACGAAGGGGTCTGTGGTTAGTATGTTTCTAATGTCACTGAAACATATGTATCTTTAGTTTGCTTACAAATTCTTTACAGGGTTAAACCAAAATTAAGAATGTGAATGGAACTTAAGTTTTTAGCTATGATCTGAGTGGTCTCTAAAACAGGGAGTCCTTGAAAACCTGCTGAAAATTCAACTAGTCTAGAATGCAATGGCCCATATCCATGTCCAAAGATACTTCACCAGAAGAGCTCTTCACTCCTCCACTCGAAGCAGAATACCCTACGAAAATAGACTAACAATCCTGGATCTAGAAACCGTAGAACTACGACGCCTAAAACACGATCTAAGCATGGCCCACAAGATCATTTGCTACAATGTCCCCGCTGTCAACGACTACTTCAGCTTCAACCATAACAACACACAAGCACACAACAGATTCAAACTTAATATTAACTGCTCCAAACTTGACTGCAAAAAATACGACTTTAGTAATCGAGTTGTCGAAGCATCGAACTCTTTACCAGACTCTGTAGTGTCATCCTCTAACCCCCAAAATTTTACCTTTAGACTATCCACGGTTGACCTCTCCAGATTCCAAAGAGGTCAGTAAGGAGCGTGCGTAAGTGAACCAGCGTGCCTTCCATCCCGTTCTAATGTCTCTCTTATATTTCTACTTGTTCCATGTATATGAACTTTTTATTCCCAATGATTATTTCTTCTATATTATTCCTAATGTCTTTCCTTCTATTCTTCTACTGATGTATTTTACCATGATTATATCCTCTTAAACCTACATTATGTATTAAAATAAAATAAAATAAAATAAAATAAAATAAAATAATAATAAAATAAAATGTAAAGTAAAGTAAAGTAAAAGAAAAGAAAAGAAAATGTCTCAAAGAGACTACAGTACTTTACCCAGATTCTCTTTACCTCTACTTACAGAGAGGACTGTAAAGCACTGTGAAGCGGTATATAAGTCTAAATGCTATTGCTATGCTATTGCTATTCTCACAATCCAGATGGCCAAAGCTCACCAAGCAGGATGTCCAATGGGAAAAATCCCAGTGTTGGGTGCCTTCTGCGACAATTATCCCCTATGGAAGACATTGTTTTTCATTCACATAACTAATTACACACTTTTTTTAAAAAATTGCATTCCACAAACAGAGTTTTCTCTATCAAATGCCATAAATATACCAGTAGTTTCAGAATTATTTCTGGCGAGAAGTAATGTCTCTGTTGAAGTCACATACAATTCTATATGTCAGTAAAAAAAAAACCACCAAAAACCAGATCATTACTGTTTCAGCTGTATCTAAAAATGCTGCATCCACAAGAATGATTGGTTCATAATAAGTGATAGTTTACTGATGAGCAGAAATTTGAACTCAGATTTCTAAAGTCAACAATTTTCTTATAAATACATATCAAATTAACCATATCAGACCATTTTCCTCACATTGTTTTGTTCATTGTGTGATACCTAGAAAAGGGTTTATTTGTTTTATTATTGGAGGGTTGCAGAAAATAACATTATTATAAATCTCTAATGCTAAATTAGAAGATGGATCATATTAGGGATGGCCCTTCTCTATGTATTTATTATTTTGTACGAAGTGAATACAGTGATCCCTCGATTATCGTGAGGGTTCCGTTCCAAGACCCCTCGCGATAATCGATTTTTCGCGATATAGTGGTGCGGAAGTAAAAACACCATCTGCGCATGCGCACCCTTTTTTTCCATGGCCGCGCATGCGCAGATGGTGTTTTTACTTCCGCACCTGGGAAGACCCAGAGAAGGTTCCTTCCGCCACCCAGCAGCTGATCTGCTCGGCAGCGCCGCAGCAGCGAGGAGCCGAAGATCGGGGTTTCCCCTTTGCGTGGGCGGCGGGGAAGACCCAGGGAAGGTTCCTTCGGCCGCCCAGCAGCTGATCTGCTCGGCAGCGCCGCAGCAGCGAGGAGCCGAAGATCCGGGTTTCCCCGCCACCCACGCAAAGGGGAAACCCGGATCTTCGGCTCCTCGCTGCTGCGGCGCTGCCGAGAAGATCAGCTGCTGGGCGGCCGAAGGAACCTTCCCTGGGTCTTCCCTGCCGCCCACGCGCCACTCGAGAGCAAGAGGGGGAGAGATAGAGAAAGAGAGAGAAGGAAAGAAAGAGATGAGAGAGGGAGGAAGAGAGTGTGAGAGAGGAAGAAGCAAGATAGAGAAAGAGAGAGAGAAAGAAAGATGAGAAAGGAAGAGAGTGACGTCATCGGGTGGGAAAATATTTTTAATTAATATTTTTTGAAAAATCGCGATATAGCGTTTCGCGAAGATCGAGATCGCGAAAATCGAGGGATCGCTGTATTGCTTTGTTTGTAACACAGAACATTTTCCACGTTGCCATATTTTATTAGAGCTCCATCCAAGTCTCATTTACTCATAACAAAAGATTAAATTTCAATACAGTGTTCCCTCAATTTTCGCGGGTTCAAACTTCGTGGAAAGTCTATACCATGGTTTTTCAAAAATATTAATTAAAAAAATACTTTGCTGATTTTTCCATGGTTTTTCCCGCCCGATGATGTCATATGTCATTGCCAAACTTCCATGGTTTTTCCATGGTTTTTCCCGCCCGATGATGTCATATGTCATTGCCAAACTTCCGTCCGCCTTTAATAAATAATTTTAATAAACTTTAATAAATAAACATGGTGAGTAATAATCTAAATGGTTGCTAAGGGAATGGGAAATTGTAATTTAGGGGTTTAAAGTGTTAAGGGAAGGCTTGTGATACTGTCCATAACCACAAATAGTGTATTTACTTCCGCATCTCTACTTCGCGGAAATCCGACTTTCACGGGCGGTCTTGGAACGCATCCCCCGCGAAAGTCGAGGGAACACTGTGTAGTTTTTAGAAAGTTTATGTATGGATTTATACAGATATACAGCATTAACAAGCATGACATTATTTATGTAAAACATTCCCACATTAATGAAAATGATTTTTAAAGATCCATTTTTATACTTAAAGTGCTATATACCTATGCTACTTTTCCCCCTTAAAATGCATGTTTATTTTGGTCAAGTGTATTTTGAACATCACATCAACTGAGAGGATTAAATTGTAGCTTCACACTGTTGATTTGCCACACATTTGGATTTACTGCATATTCGATCGCTCACCCTTTTTCTACTCTAGTTTTACACTAGGCCCCATGGTGTGTTTAATCTGTTTGTCCATAGTATTGCTTTTCTCAAATCAATATAGCAAATCTAATATGGAGTATTCACCAGATCCTCTCTGAGCAGCATAAAACAATCCAGCTTTTTAAGTCATGATGTGAGACATTTTTTTTCTTATGGAGACTTTTTAAGGGAGAAAAAAAAAGAACCCAAGAATCTTCCCTGCACACACACACACACACACACCACCACCACCACCACAGCTGAAAATTGCTTGATTATATGAGAGGTTTATTTCTAGACAGCCCCCATGGTGAAGAAATGTTGAGTGCTCTCTAGAGCGGGCTTCACAGTAGCAAAACATACCAAAATAATGTTCATTGTGGGCAATATATTACCTTAGAGTTAGAAATGCCGTGTTTAGACCATGATTGAACATTAATCCCCTTTAAGTCCCACTGGTTTCAATGAAAGTACTAAGTAAACGCTTAAGCATTTTACATGCTGTTTTATATGCACATATCTGGAAGTAAGTCCTAATCGAACATCGTTAAGCAAACCTCTAAGTATATCTGCGCTACACAGAGTTAGTTAAGTCAATGGGATTTAAAATCCCTATTTTGGCTTGTTTTCTGCACTTCACGTCTGAATAATTGTGGTTACATGAAAAGTGAAGCAAAAGTCACTTCCTAAGCTCTTATTTTTTCCAGTGCAGAGACTGTATATAGACATGTTTGTAAGAGTTGCCTCTTTTTCTTTCTCCTTGCTCTGTGAAAGACTCTGTTCTGCATTTTGGTTCATTTATGTGTGAAAAGCCATGTTTTCTCCTGAAACTTATTTTCTTCATTTCTGTCCTGATGCCTTTTCCTTAAATAATGATTATGGAAAAGATGCACTGATGTTGTGTATTGTACGTCTGCCCAGTCACAGAGGCATAGGAATTACACACAAGCTATTTCCAGGCAGAAAATGTTCTTGGACCTTTCTCTATAGATGCCAATTAGAAGATTAACGTCTTTTTCCTCCCCCCGCCGCCTTTTCCATTAAATAGTCACACAAAAGCCGAGCTGACAAATTGCTCTCTCCATGGCGTTACACAAAGACAGACAATAGATGATCATCATTTACTATACTCAAATTCTATTAATCAGAGATTAATGAGAACATGTCTACTAGGGGAAAAATTACCAGAGTGTGGGCACATACTCATGTAACATCTGCTCTAGCTTTACCTTTAATGTCATGTCATCTTTTATCATCCTGGAATAATGTTTGCTCCAGAAACATAATTAAGATAATGGGAACCTCCCTTTAACAATAATCTCTCTTCAGGGAAATTAATATTTCTTGGACTGTTAAGTCTTTTTCCATAATTAATTATTAGTGAATTTAATATGAGAATTGTACTTATTATTTTGCACAGGAAAAAAAAGACCTCGAAATGTGACAATTATCATTATTATAAATAAGGGTCAGTGTTACTGCAACTTGGAGAAATTGATATAAGAATGAGCAGGACATTTTGGAAGTTTTGATTCAGATTCATAAAATTATGATGAATTGTAAGCCTTAATTTAAAAAATGAGAATGTTTTCCATCCCCATGGAACTTGATAATTTTGGTATATACTAGGGAATATTTTTTGTTATTTCTGATGCATATAATATAGTGATTCTAAGAAATAATATTTGTCTATTAGTGATCACATTTCTACTTTTCACATTTGTCATTGGTTATCATACATTTATTCATAATACTAGTTACCAATTAAATTAAATACTGGTTACCAATTAAATTATTTCTTTCTGCCTATACTCATTTTAAATATTATCACTGCATAGCTCAGACATTATTTCACTCCTCCTTTTTAAAAAAATCGTGTTCTGAACAAAAATACACATTTTTCTAGAAATGGGGCTGGAGGGAAAATGTAAAACAAATGTGCAAAGTGACCCTAATGCATTTCTTTGCCTTTAATACGTGAAATTAAAATTTTGAATTGAAGTAATTAAGGGGGTTTTCGAGGGCGGGGGATCTCCCAATGCACTCTTGTTAAAATAAACAATAAAGCAATTACCTCTGTAGTCAGCCAACAGCTATCTATACGTTTTATGTGCTTTAAAATAGCCTGGCTTCCTAATGGCCAGAATAGATGTTTGTCACTGTTGGAGAGCTATTGTGATTAGTGCACATAAGGCTAGCTTCCAAGATTAGCCGTAATCTAAATTTGTGATGAAGCCATGATTCAGCACCACATGGATCGGAACAGCTCCCGCAATCCAGCTCAGCCAAGGAGAGGATGGGGAAAAGAGATTGCAAAAAGCTTCTTAATTAATTTTTAATTATTGCTAATTAGAAGTACTCTGCTTTTTTAACATCCTAATGGAGAAAAGCAAGAGTGGTTCCTGTCCCTTTTTCTTTTTTTTTTCTTTTTTGGTTAAAAAAAAAAGATTCCGTTAATTAGTTTCTCAATGAGAGATTCACAAGAGGGGGGGGGGCGGTCAGGCTTTGGGATGTTTCAAGAATCATAGCCAAATGAATTAAACAGCTCCAGTACATATATCACTAAATTAGAGGTTAATTATACTCAGCCACCCAAGGGATCTCCTAACTACATATAGGACAATGGCTTTTGGTTGAGAAGTATCTAAAAGTAGAGCTTTCGGCATTATGCAAAGCGTGCACTGTACTAATGAGCTATAGATAGTTCATATGCTAGAGAAAAGACAGGTTGCACAAAGGGATCCAGCCCTCTACCACACACTGTTTATTCGCTCCTACCATTTATTTGGAGCAGCAATGCTTGTTGCCACAGACCTCTTGCCATTATTTCTGGCAATTCTTTCAGCAACATCACCAGAACCTGACAAGTGCCTGGCAATAGGCATACACACTTCACATGCAGTATCTCATATCCCTGTCCCCTTTTACATTTCACTTAAGGATAGATAAATGAATTGGGTACACAGATGCATACATGTACACAGAGACTGGTCACACATAACATGCTAAGACAAACGTTTTCCATGTTGTTCTGTCGGGCTCTCTGGTAGACTCCTCCCGAAAATTCACAGGTACAAATTTCAGACACACACACGTTTGAAACTTCAAAACAATGTTCTTTATAATGAAAATTCACTTAAACTAAGCCCTCTTTTGGTATAGCAAAAAGCACTCGTCTCCAAACAAACTGGTAATTGGTACAAGTCCCTTATCAGTTCTGTGATACTTAGCTTGCAGCTGTGAGGCAATTCACAGTCCTTCTTCTTTCACAAAGTGAAACACACTTTGCTCTGGTTTAGTTTCAAAGCGGGGAAAAATCAGCACACAAAAGGTCAAACGCAGCAAAGCAGGCACAAAACACAACGATCAGATAATCCTCCACAATGGTCAAACCCACAGGCTGCTATTTATAGCAGCCTCACTAATTACCACAGCCCCACCCAACCACAGGTGGCCTCATTTTCTCTGATAATAATCTCTCAGTTGTTGTTGCCTATGCATCGCTCTCCGCATGCGTGGCTGTATCATTAACTCTTGTTCTGAATCCAAGGAGGAGCTAGATAATTGATCTCCTTTTGAGCTGTCTGCCAACTCTCCTCCTCCCTGTCACTCATGTCTTCTTGGTCAGAGGAGCCTTCATCAGCCGATTCCACCAGAGGCAAAACAGGCCTGTGGCATGTGGATGTTTCCCCCACATCCACAGTCCTTGGGGCAGGAGCTGGGCCAGAGCTAACCACAACACCATGTACAGTCCCATTCCTTCCAAATTATCACTTTTATCCATTTGTCCCAATCTCTCCTTGATTATGGAACTCAGGCAAATGTGCATATTTCATGGCATGGGACCAGAATACCTGCGGGATCGCCTTCTTCCCCATCAATCCCAGCAACTGGTTAGGTCCCACAGGGTCGGCCTTCTCCAGGTTCCGTCAACTAGACAATGTCGCTTGGTGGGACCTAGGAGGAGAGCCTTCTCTGTGGGGGGCCCAACCCTCTGGAATCAGCTCCCCCCAGAGATTCGCAATGCCCCCACCCTCCTCACCTTCTGTAAGAGTCTTAAGGCTCATTTATGCTGCTAGGCTTGGAGCCATTAGATTCCTGCCCCCTGGCCAATGAATGTGTTGAGCGAATGTTGAGTGAATGGAATGATTGTTTTTTAATGGTTTTTTGGGGTTTTAGATTTTTAATTAATTAATTGGATCTAAGATATTGTTTATTGTTTATCATATGTTGTGAGTTGCCCCGAGTCCTCGGAGAGGGGTGGCATGGAAATCCAATTAATAATATTTTATTTATTTATTTATTTTTATATTTAATAATAATAATAATAATAATTTATTAGATTTGTATGCCTCCCCTTTCTGAAGACTCGGGGCGGCTCACAACAACGATAAAAACAATATTATACTGGCACAAATCTAATATTTTTAAAAAAACCTAAAAACCCTATCATAATTAAAAACCAAACAGGACATACATACTAAACATAAATTATAATAAGCCTGGGGGAAAGGTGTCTCAAATCTCCAATGCCTGGCGGTATAGGTGGGTCTTAAGTAGTTTACGGAAGACAAGGAGGGTGGGAGCAGTTCTAATCTCCGGGGGGAGTTGATTCCAGAGGGCCGGTGCTGCCACAGAGAAGGCTCTTCCCCTGGGGCCCGCCAGACGACATTGTTTAGTCGACATTGTTTATTTATTTATTTATATGTTTGTTTGTTTATTTAATTTGTCATACAAATATAGTATTGTATTGTAGTGTGTTTAACATGATATAAGTATAAAGTAGAGATAGAAAAGATAAGACATAAATAAATATGATTCCCACACCTATTTATTATTCAGCGATACTTTCTCAATTTGACTTTGCTTTGTTTCTATATAGGATCACAACCCTTTAGAACAACACACTCAGTCTGGTTTCACAAAATGTAGTTCCCCAGGTTAACCCACAGTTTCTTGGTTTATGTCATAAGCGTATCCATAGATTGCATTGTATGTTGTTTTGCACAAGAAGCTAGGTTAAAACGTAGTTAGTTTATAATGCGTGTGTCGTAAAAACAATTGCTAGAGTGGGATTAGGTAGGGATTTGGATTAAGAACAAGCAACTAAAACTGTGCACTAGGTGAAAGTTTAAAAATGGCAACATTTTCAATGCAGTGATTAGATACCATACTTTTTTTTCCTGTTAGCATTTGTGGTCTGGCTGCCAGACAGATTATAACATTCGTTACATTAATATTAATTTCCCAGGGTTTTTCCCATTTATTTTTTTCACAGATAAGACATAAAACAATATCCACCCAAAAGTCTCTGTCTTTGTGCAGAAAGAAAAAAAAATCCACTTGAGTAGAAACAGGAGGAGATAGAAAGCAAGTACCCACAGCACTGAGAATATGAACAAAATCTGTTTAACAATTGAAAACATTTACAACTTTTAAATTACATTTGAAATGTCAATTTAATTTCATAATTTGTTTCCTAGTTAATGTTAAAAGCCACGCTGTTACAAATCTCCCAGTTAATTACAGTAAAATCCACCAAATCAAATTAAATAGCTGGAATCAATAGTAGCTATCCACCAGCCATCCCTTATGGTCACCGTGCAATTCTTTTGACATGTATTTCCAACATGTCTTACTTTTATCACCTTCCCCAACTTCAAGCAAGATCAATGTATGCTAATTCACACCTGTTAACTGTAGCATTTCCCCCTTTCGCTAACCTTTTAAATTTGATGGTAACGTGTCAGCAACTGTTTCATCTAATTTTTTTGGTGTAGGGAAAGGTAGCAAGTTATTTCTCACACATCAGTTTTGAGGATAAAGCTTGACAACAGAAAACAGTGTGTAAAATGTCTTTTTCAAATGGCCTTCCACCATATTTTAACTGTAATTAACGTCAAAATGTGCAATATGTAACATTTTTTTAAAGAAATTACATTGGTGTTTGAAGTGGAAGAGTTGAATGGAGGGATCTGGATGGATTCTGCTGTTGGTTACAAGATGTATGATGATGCAGGAGGGAAGGGTAAGACCCTTCACTTCATTCAACTTGGTCTGTTGTCGGTGTCTTTTATCCTTTTATTTGTTTTACAATAACTTCTTTATTTTGATTGTTATGAGCCATTCAGAGTTGTTGGGAGTTGGGTGACATACAAATTTAATAAATTATTGTTATTATTTATTTGTCTCATATATTTTTCAGACAATAAAAATAAAAGTAGGGAAGTCATATTAATTGTCTATCCAAGCCAAAATTGCTTAACTCCAATCTGTTTGCCAAAGTTACAGAAAGCTAATTGCTTGCTGATTGAGTTTTTATTGGGGAAGCTGAGTAAATAAGTCGGAACCTTTTTGTTCTAGTTGCCAATAGCTCTTTGGAAGTTATATAATTGAACCTTAGAGCAAGAACAATCAGAAAGTGATGTCCTGGTGATGATAAAGCAACAACTGGAAAAGATGTACGCATTTGGTTCATTTACGATTAGCCATAAGCTAAAACTGCAAATTGTCACAGTACACTAAACTCAGACTGCATAACTTTCAACTACTGTATTTGTGTGTCAGAACCTTTTGTCTCTATGTCAAGGGCTACATTTGAAAAGTGAGCTGAGCTATGAATTATATTTGCAAGAAACTTCAAGTGTTTTTAAGAGGTGAAATGGATGCCTGAAGAACCTGCAAGCCTTTCCTACCCACCCAAAACTCCAGAAATGTTCAAAGAATGGTGCAGTTGTTTAGCCCCATACAAATATTTGGGAGTGAAGGATAAAAAAGAAGTGGCAGAAGCAGTTCGCCTTTATAGGAACTCTTGAGCCTTGTGATTATGCGGTTTTCCAAGGGGACTAATGCTTGCCTAATTATAAATTGGCATTAAATCTCTTTCCAACCCTGGGCTGTGAATAAAATAAAATTTATCTACCACAATCCACGATATCAAATGGCAGTTAAGGCAGTCCTCCCTAACCACAGTATTATTTGTGGTCTGGATTTGCACATTATTATTCACAAAGTGGACCAGACATAAAACTCCACAAATGTAATTCTTTTCAGCCAAGCCTGTTCTGCAACTAACCCTAGCAGCAGTGCAATTCCATTGGTCTGCTGAGAAATTTTCAGTTTGCTTCTTCCACAGGTTTGCATTAGGCATAGGTTTGCTAGATTGTTGTTTCTTGTAGATTTGAAGCCCGATAGAAGGTCTTACCAGAAGTTTATTGCGGACAAAACAGATATTAAAAAGTGTTTGTGCCTGCCATCCTGACTTTTTTTTGCCCAATTCTCCTGTAAATACTGCTCTCCAGAAAATCTTCTTTCAGTTGGTAGCATCAAAACAAGCCTTTAATGAATAATAAATCATCAAGCAAATAATTTACGGTAGCTAATTACATGTAAAAAAAATACAAATATAGTTATCTTTTTAATCAATATATCTATTGATGAGTTTTGTTCCTTTTATCCTTGATCCTTTTATCATTCCTTTAAAACACATTGGAGAGAAAAGTCTGAAAAATAATAATTGACCCCCCTCAACAGGACATGACATGATTAGTAACAAACTATTAAATTGATGTTCTTATCATAATACCTAATTAAAAAAAAAGAATTGTGTCACAGTAAGGAAGTTCTCTTTTGTATCAAGAGGTGATTGATTCTTTAAAAAAACCAAAGGTCTTGTTGCATATTTGCCCTGTAAGATTTTTCTTTGGGAAAAATGCTCTCTAAACATATGCAGTGATGTTTTTCCTGTTGAGCAATTACAAAGAAATTTCAAGGTACAAAGGAAGATTGTAGGGTTACAATTTTGTAGCTTGATTATGCAGTCAAAGAAAACCAGCTGGCTATCCGATAAATACAGTCTCCCCAGAGCAGATGGGCTAGTGGAGTTGTTTGGGGTGGGCTTTTTGTTCTTTTGGGAGGTATACTTCAGAATATGGAAAGATTTTAAAGAAATATGTGTCAGCTACGTCCTGGCCTCATTTGTTTTCCTTAAGTTTGAATCTATGCCAACACTTCATCAATATTGTAATTTCATTTAATGTATTGAATTTAATTGTTTAAATTAAAGACATAAAAGTATTTGATTGAAGTGCAATATTGCAAGAAAATACTTCAAACGCTAGGGCTATCATTTTGTAATTAGGCTAAAGAATACAACTGAACAGGAAAAATATCATCGCATATAGAATACATTTTAAAAAATAATCTTACAGGGCAAATATGCAATGAGATCTTTGTTGTTGAAGAATCAATTCTACACATGCTGAGGATTGTATCTTGTCTCACTAAGGAATGTTTTTGGGTCCTTCTATTATTGCCAGTGTTGCCAACCTCCTAATACCACACCTTCCAGATTTCTGGAATTACAATGTCAATCATCTCTAGCCCATATAATCTAGCACACATGGAATTCAGTAGGCTTAGTAAAATAGAGAAAATAGCTATTCTTAGCCCAGTGGTCTCCAAATGCCCAGGATTTTTATTCCAGTAATGATGGGCCTACACAGTCTTTAGCTATAAGGGTTCAGAATAGTGGTGGGATTAAGCAGGTTCACACTGGTTCAGGCAAACCAGTTGTTAAATTACCCACCCACCAGCTATCAAATCCTGGGTGCTGCACTGCGCTGCAACGGAGAAACAACAATGAAGCAGCGAGTGCGAGAGAAGGAGAAAGTCGCTCTACCTCTTTCTTCTCCTTACTCCTCCTCCTTCCTTCGTTCTGGCCGTTCCATTGCCCATTTCTCCACTGCAGCACAGCGCCCAGAATCCAGTTTGATAGTGGTGGTGGTGAATTTAACTACCAGTTTGCCCAGGATCGGGTTGGCTGTCACAAGACGCTTCTCACACATGTGTGGTAGAGCTGGAGGATGGAGATGGGCCACATCTCCCATGACAGCCAGCCTGACCCCAGGTGAATTGGTTGTTAAATTATTTTAATTCCACCACTGGTTCAGAATTATGAGAAATGAATATCTGTTGGGCACCAAATTAGAGGAACTAAACCCAGGAAGATCGATTGTCATAATCCAGAAGATGAATCATTGAGGACTTTTCTTGTTCACTATTGAACTGTCTCGGTGGCACAGTGTTTAGAGTGCAGTACTGCAAGCTGCTTCTGCTGATCACCGGGTGCCAGCAGTTTGGCAGATCGAATCTCAGGAAGCTCAAGGTTGACTAAGCCTAACATCCTTCCAAGGTCGGTAAAATGAGGACCCTGATTGTTGGGGGCAATGTGCTTACTCCAGGCAGGGATTCCTACTTACCGCTGCTATCGGTGTACTCTGTGTGTGACTGGTGGGTACGTGCATGTGCGTCTGAGTGAGATTTTGCTTCTGCACATGCACAGAAAGCAAAATATTGTGAGGGGACACACTGCAAGATTTTGGCGCTGAAATCTCTCTCACGCACAGATCCCCTCATGAGATTTTGTTTCCTCCACATGTGCAGAATCAAAATTTTACTCGGACACACGTGTGCACCTGCTGTTGAAGGGAAACAACCCTTCCCCAGTGGGCCGACCTCTAGGGAAGCACAGGATGCCATAATTGCCACATCAAAATGAAGCAACGGAGAAAGTTTTCTCTGTGAGACGGCCTCGATTGAATCAAGATCGCTCCTTTTATTGTATTTCACTTTTCCTGACATGTGGTACAGAATAACCAATTCGCGAACGCCACATACATTAAGCCATCCCCCAACTACTATTCAGTCATGCACTGTATAAGGCAACCTCCTCGTGACTTTCCTATAGATAATTAATGGAAGCTTCATTCATTGCCTTTTCCTGGATTGTGTGTTTACTGGTGATTAGCAAAGGAATGAGAGTAAGGCATATATTTCCTTATATGGAAGTTAGCTATACGTTATCTTCATGCTGTATATCAAGTTAATTATTTTCCACGTGGTCATGGATTCTGCAGCTTGCTTACTCAGCCTGGACTTTGCTGCCTTTCCGTAGAGGAAGAATAAGGTTTATACAGCACCCATTAGGCTAAAACATCACCCTTCAGCAATAGTCTATCCCAATGTTCAGTGCCTAAGAACCTATGATTACAATATGTTGGTCACCAAGAGCTGCGCACGGAACTCCATTTTTGCTACCAGAGCTATGGTGGCCCATATCGGTAGCTACCCGCCACTGGCTTACTTTCTGTAAAACGCTTAGAGAAGGCTGTAAAGCACTGTGAAGCAGTATATAAGTCTAAATACTATTGCTATATGTAACACTTGGCACTTTCGCTAAATGAATATTGGTTCCGCCATCTCTGGCATGCAACATTATATTAAAAGGAAAGTATATGAATTTCATATTTCCCAACATGTCTTACTCACTAGAAATCCTGAGGTTTGCAGCCTTTTCATTCTATGAAAAACCAGGTTTGTGAAAATCCTATGAACTAATATGGAAATGATTTGATGAAAGGGAAAGAGTAGTAAACGAAGCCAAAGATAAGCAGCAAGTTTATTATTATTATTATTATTATTATTATTTATTAATTAGATTTGTATGCCCCCCCTCTCTGAGGACTCGGAGCGGCTCACAACAAAAACAATATAAATCCAATACTAAAACAATTTAAAACCCTTAATATAAAAACAATCATACATTTCATACAGACCATGCGTAAGGCGGAAGCAGCCCAGGGGAATCAATTACCCCATGCCAGACAACAAAGATGAGTTTTGAGAAGTTTGTGAAAGGCAAGGAGTGTGGGGGGAGTCCTAATCTCTGGGGGGAGTTGATTCCAGAGGGTCGGGGCCACCACAGAGAAAGCTCTTCCCCTGGGTCCCGCCAGATGACATTGTTTCGAGTCTACGGAGAGGGGAGGCATACAAATCTAATAAATAAATAAAATTTAAAAAAGAAGACCAACTCTGTGGGACCTAACCGGTCGCTGGGTTTCGTGCAGCAGAAGGCGGTCCCGGAGATATTCTGGTCCGATTCCATGAAGGGCTTTATAGGTCATAACCAACACTTTGAATTGTGACCGGAAACTGATCAGCAACCAATCCAGACTGTGGAGTGTTGGTGTGACATGGACATATTTAGGGAAGCCCATGATTGCTCTCGCAGCTGCATTCTGCACGATCTGAAGTTTATGAACACTTTTCAAAGGTAGCCCCATGTAGAGAGCATTACAGTAGTCGAGCCTCAAGGTGATGAGGGCATGAGTGACTGTGAGCAGTGACTCCCGATCCAGATAGGGCCGCAATTGGTGCACCAGGCGAACCTGTGCAAGTGCCCCCCTCGCCACAGCTGAAAGATGTTTCTCTAATGTGAGCTGTGGATCAAGGAGGACGCCCAAGTTGCGGACCCTCTCTGAGGGGGTTAGTAATTCCCTCCCTAGGGTAATGGATGGACAGATGGAATTGTCCTTGGGAGGCAAAACCCACAGCCACTCTGTCTTATCAGGGTTGAGTTTGAGTCTGTTGACACTCATCCAGACCCAAACAGCCTCCAGGCACCAGCACATCACTTCCACTGCTTCACTGACTGGACAAGGGGTGGAGATGTAAAGCTGGGTATCATCTGCATATTGATGATACCTCACCCCATGCCCTTGGATGATCTCACCCAGCGGTTTCGTGTAGATATTAAATAGTAGTGGGGAGAGGACAGCCCTTTAGAACAACACACTCAGCAGAAGGCGGTCCCGGAGATATTCTGGTCCGATGCCATGAAGGGCTTTATAGGTCATAACCAACACTTTGAATTGTGACCGGAAACCGATCGGCAACCAATGCAGACTGCGGAGTGTTGGTGTAACATGGGCACATCTAGGGAAGCCCATGAAGAAGTTATAGATTCAGAGCTAACTGGGATGCATTTTTACTGATTATATTAATGGCATGCATCGTAAGACTTCCAAGAATAGAAAGTGCTCTCTGTGATGAATGGCAGAGGTTAAGAGGAATTCATTCTTCTGAAGAGCATATATGGTGCAGCCACAGCAAGAAGACAGAGCTAGTGACATCATAGCCTAATGCCACATGATTTCACTACTTAATTTCCCCCATCCATCCCCTCCTTCCACTCTTTGCTTGGAAATAAGTCTCAGTGATTTCAGCGAAGCAGATTTCCAAGTAAGTGTGCTTAAGATGAGAATCACACATTTGCACCTTTGAACTAAAATTGCCCAGAAGCTGACTCAATTACTGATCAGAAGTTTAATTGCTGGAAAACATCAAAAGATATCCTCACATAATAATGACTATGCAAAGTCAGTGCTGTGTAGAAGAAAAATCCAACACTTGTGTTACGTGCTGCTGTACGTAGTAAATTTGCATAGCCGCTGCTGATTGGCTGAGATACACCTGTCACTGATCGGCTGAGATGCAGGGAAACCCTTGAACGCCTGTCACTGATCGGCTGAGATGCAGGGAAACCCTTAAAAGCAGCTTCCCTGCCACTCACCATCAGTCCTGTGTAGCTGAGACTGCTTGCTTAAATAAAGGTGCTGAACTGTTCTACGTCTTGACTCTGATTCCCATGCTAATCTAACAACTTGTACGAAGTCTGTATGGATAGTAAGAAGGAAGGGACTCCCTGATCAGGGGTGGTGGCAGAAGTTCCTGCAGCAACCTGGAAAATTTGGCAAGTCAAAAGTTGTTGCCTTGGGAGCAGCTGATGCTAAATCCATTGATAAGTGAATTTACAGGTGTTGCCTTCTAAGATCTGCTAGAGAGGAACATCTCTCAAGAGCTATGCTCAGGTGAGAAAGGAATAGAAAAAAATGTCAGGAAAGGAGAAAAATTGCAATGGGCCATGAGAATATAGTGACCGTGAACGTTAGGAGGAAGAGTCACCATCTAGGTCAGAGGTGTCAAACTTGTGGTCCATGGGCAGGATGCATCACACACAGGCCACATCTACACCCAGTTTAACAAAGGAGGGGAAAGTCATGATATGTCACTTGAAGACAAGGTAACACCCTGACTTTGATAGGGTCTGTCTGATAAGAGAAATTGGAGTCCAAAACAGGAATGGGAATGGAGAAAGTAGAGTCACGGCCATTTGACCCTTTAAATTAGATTTGTTTGTCTGTGTTAGAATCATTTTATTAAATGGGTAAAGGTCTATTTATAACTCTGAGAAAACACAAATCATTAATGGAGAGAACTAACAAAATCTTCTTGGATTAAAAAGGGACTAACTACACAAGAATGCCCATTGCCTCACTGTTCTTGAAGTATTGAATAGAGATATAGGAAAAGATCAGAAAATTATGGGGGTTTAGAATTAAAAAAAGAAACATGTAAGTTAAGGTCATTTGTAGGAAGATCCATTGGAGGGAATAGAAACATTAATGGGAAAATTAAATTGGTATAATAAATTGCTATACTGTATTAACAGGTCTCAAGATTAATAATAAGAAAATAAAAAAAACTATAAATAAGAAGATTGATGGAGAAAATTGGATTTACAATTGAGAAAAAACATATAAATATTTGAGTATTTCTACAATAAATATGAATTGTATGTTACTTCAAAATAATCGTGTTAATGCATGGACTGAGATTAAGAAAGACATGTTAGGAAGAAATTAAAATTCTCATTCTCACTGTTGAGGAGAATTTCGATGATAAAAATGAGTATTCCACCAACAATAATGTTTTTATTTCAGACAATACCTAATTTGACAATCACGATTTGCTATTTAAACAATAGCAAAAAGATGTATCTAAATTTATGTGGCAAGACAAAAAAAACCCCACCCATGAGTTATATACAAAGTGTTACAAGGTGTGAAGAAAAGAGGAGGACCCAATTTACTGGATTTGAAATTATATTTTACTGCTTGTTGTTTGGTCTGGATAAAAGAATGGGTGTTGCTGACAAACAAGAGACATTTACAGTTTCTAAAATGGTTTGTCATTGTTTCCTAAGACTGAGAGTGTCTGGACTCTCTAAGGCAGATCTGGGCAAGGGGTGGCGCATGGGCCGCATCCGGCCCACCCACTGTTGTGTTTGTTTAAATTAATGTAAGAAATTCATGATTGGTTAAAACGCGGCTATAGGAAAATAGCCGCGAAAGTTAAATATTGACAGTTAGCAAAAGCCCGCAGTTTTGTAACAGTATAAATAGGGCAACGTAGCAGTTCGAATAGATACTTCGTGAGCGAGCGTTACTCTGTCTCAGCACTTCAATAAATGAAGAATTGGTTCAACCTGACTCCGAGTGGTGATTTAACACCCACTACCTGTGACTGGTCCACGGAAGTCGGGGTCCGTTCCAGTGCAAAGATCAAAAAGCTCACCGCCTCTGCCGGGACTCCTCCAGTTCCTGCTTTTCTGATGAATCATGAGGAAAGCAGGAACTGGAGGAGTCCCGGCAGACACAGTGAGCTCTTTCATCCTCGCACTAGAGCGGACCCCGACCTCCTACCGAGAGTGGACGAGCACAGAAACCATGCAAACACTCCAGCACAGTGACTGTGGTGTACCGTGTTGCCGTAAAGCAAACAATTAGGGGTTTGTAGAGTGAGTCTGGGTGTTTAGCTCAGGCCAGATCTATACAGAATTGGGTAGAACTGAGTTAATTACAGTGTTCCCTCACTTTTCGCGGGGGTTGCGTTCCGAGACTGCCAGCAAAAGTCAAATTTCCGCGAAGTAGAGATGCGGAAGTAAATACACTATTTTTGGCTATGGACAGTATCATAAGCCTTCCCTTAACACTTTAAACCCCTAAATTGCGATTTCCCATTCCCTTAGCAACCATTTAGATTATTACTCACCATGTTTATTTATTAAAGTTTATTACAAAAATATTTATTAAAGGTGGACGAATGTTTGGCGATGACATATGACATCATTGGGCGGGAAAAACCGTGGTATAGGGGGGGAAACCGCAAAGTATTTTTTAATTAATATTTTTGAAAAACTGTGGTATAGACTTTTCGCGAAGTTCGAACCCGCGAAAATCGAGGGAACACTGTATATTAGTCAGGCCCTCTAAAACCATCCCAATTTCTCATGCGGCCTCGTGGCAAAATTAATTGCCCACCCCTGCTCTAAGGCTAGGGTGCCAAACTTGATTTCATTGAGGGCCGCATCAGGGTTGTGCCTGACCTTGAGAGGGCAGGGTGGGTGTGGCCAGGGTGGGCGTGGTCAGCTCGACATTACTCCTGTCAGAGATGTCTGTGGCGGCCTGAGTGCTCTGCCACCGAAAACAGGCTCCCAAGCTCCGTTTTCAGCTGCCACGATCTCCTGCAACCCTCTGCCAGTGAAAATGGAACTCAGGAGGGCCACGGGCCAGATCTAAGTACCCTGCGGGCCAGATCAGGCCCCCAGGCCTTGAGCTTGACACTCCTGCTTTAAGGCCATCAAGTTGGCTTCAAGCTTATGGCAGAACTAGAGCTGTCAATCTTCCAGACAAGTGCCTGGACAACATATGAGATTATGTATTCCAGATATTTATTTATTTTATTTATTTATTTATTTGTTTATTGGATTTGTATGCCGCCCTTCTCCGAAGACTCGGGGCCGCTAACAACAGTAATGAAACAATGTACAATAATAATCCAATAAATACTAAAAATGATTAAAAAACCCATTAATATAAAAAACCAAACATACATACAGACATACCACACATGAAATATTCCAGTTCAATCTGAATACCTACCAAAAATCCCCTCCCATTGAAAGGTTGAAGGGGAGCAAAGCACAGAGGCCGGCATTCCTGATGGAGTCTCCTATATTTCTAGTTGAAAGTCAAAAGATTGTTGGTGCCAAGTGTTTTTCCTGTATTTAGAAAATTTCAGATTTAACCCCTGCCATCTCTAGATGAAGATGGAAAAACAAGACCATGATCTAACACAATATAAGGATGTATCCATTGACCGTAACAGTCGTACTCATTGCTTTTGTCAAAGTAGCACCTTAGGGAGGATTTTTAAGAGCTTTGTAGCTGCAAAAAAGGAAGGCTAGATAAAATCTTAGAGTGGGCCCGCATGCATACAAGAATACACACTCCACTACAATAACAAGAAAACTAATTAGCAGATGACAGAGGAAAAACAAAAGGAAATATTTCATAAAATACAGAATACATTAACTGAAGCTTTTGCCATATAATACTGAGAGAGCAATTTGCACGGGAAAAGATAATTAGGGAAATGAACGAAGGGCACCAGTATTGAAAATAGGACATTCTGTCTGCAAGGCATGTCCCAGTCACCACAAGCACACCAGAAGCACACTGCTGGAGCAGACGACACCCTGTGGAAGCGACGTTCTTGCTTCTGACACTGATCAGCCAAAGAGTCTGTACAGGCATCAGGCTTTGGTTCTTTGAAGACTCACTGTGTGGGAACATGGAGATTACAATGAAATATCATCCCCAAACTATTTTTCTTTTTCACATTCCATATTAAAGTCATTGTATAGCAGTGATGGTGAACCTATGGCATGGGTGCCACAGGTGGCACGCGGAGCCATATCTGCTGGCACGCGAGCTGTTGCCATAGCTCAGTTCCAACATATATTTGTGTGCAGGCCAGCTGATTTTTTGCTTGCACAGAGGCTCTGAGAGGGCGATTTTGGCTTCCAGAGAGCCTCCGGGGGATGGGGGAGGGTGTTTTTACCCTCCCTCGGCTCCAGGGAAGCCCTTGGAGCCTGGGGAGGGCTAAACACGAGCCTACTGGGTCCACCAGAAGTTGGGAGAGCTGTTTTTGTCCTCCCCAGGCATTGAATTATGCGTATGGGCACTCACGCATGCGCAATAATGCACATACACTTTTTCGGCACCTGAGGGGGAAAGAGGTTCGCCATCACTGTTGTATAGGATTTGTTTTGGGTTTGGTGTACTAAGTGTCAGCTTTATTTTAAAATAAACTCCCCAGAAGACTAAAGACTACTTTTATTGAGATGGCCTGATTGTGCTCTCCCTGTTCTCTCTTACGTAGCTCCCCAAATTAGAATAGTAGAATCATAGAGAGGAAGGGACCTTGGAGGTATTCTAGTTCTCGGTTCCCCAAACCCTGACCCGCAGCCCACTACTGGAGTTGAGCCTTTCGAAACTGACTGCAGAAAAGGTGGCCCGCGGACATCGCAACTCGTGTGAGCAATGGGCATACATTCTCCATTTGCGCAAATGGCTGGCGCATGTGCCCACCGCCCACACAAATTGAGCTGCGCACGCACTTGCCTGCCACACATTCAGAACCATCCCCACTCTTGCAGGGGTGGATTCCTATTCCTGCTGCGTGCACAGCTTCAGTTGTCATGCGTGTGTGTGAGGGTGCCCCAGTGTGTTTTTTCATCTGCACATGCAAGGGGACACACGTGCGAGATTTTTGTGATATTTTTGCTTCTGTGCAAGCACTAAATTGTCACATACGTGCCCATCCCTTCACAAGATTTTGCTTCCTGTGTATGCACAGACAAGGCAACTGAAAACTGAAGCTGCGTGCACAGTGCAGCGATCGCTACTGGTCATCCTTTACCCTATTGGTAGCAACCCGCTACTGCTCTCCTGCTCCCCCCCCCCCGGATCATCCACAAAGCCAAAATAGGTTGGGGAACTCTGTTCTAATCCAACCCTATGTCCAAGGCAGGAACCCTCATACCACCCGGAACAAACAATTGCCCAGTTTTTAAAAAAACCTCTAGCAATGGAGCACCATCTCATCTCATCAGGAAATTTCTCCTTATTTCCATATTGGATGCCTCCTCTGATGAGCTTCCAGCCATTACTTCTTGTCTTGTTCTCGGCTGCTATATGGGAGAAATTGACACTTTCCTCCCTTTGAGAGCTTTTCAAATATTAAATAATAATAATAACAGAATATGAAGGGACCTTGGAGGTCTTCTAGTACAACCCCCTGCTTAGGCAGGAAACCCTACACTATTTCATACAGATGGTTATCCAACACCTGCTTAAAAACTTCCAGTGTTGGAGCATTCACAACTTCTGGAGGCAAGCTGTTCCACTGATCAACCGTTCCGACTGTCAGGAAATTTCTTCCTAGTTCTAAGTTACTTCTCTCCTTTGCTTCTTGTTCTACCCTCAGGTGCTTTGGAGAATAGGTTGACTCTTTCTTCTTTGTGGCAACCCCTGAGATATTGGAACACTGCTATCATGTCTCCCCTGATCCTTCTTTTCATTAAACTAGCCTTGCCCAGTTCCTGCAACCGTTCTTCATAAGTTTTAACCTCCAGCCCCCTATCATCTTTGTTGGTCTTCACTGCACTCTTTCTAGAGTCTCAACATCCTTTTGGTATTGTGGCAACCAAAACTAAATGCAGTATTCCAAGTGTGGCCTTACCAAGGCATTATAAAGTGGTATTAACACTTCATGTGATCTTGATTATATCCCTCTGTTGATGCAGCCTAGAACTGTGTTGGGTTTTTTGGCAGCTGCTGCACACTACCGGCTCATATTTAAGTGGTTGTCCACTAGGACTCCAAGATCCCTCTCGCAGTTATTACTGTTGAGCAATGTACCTGGGCATTTTGTTTTTCTTGCCTAAATATAGAACCTTACTTTTTGGAATATTGGAAGATTGTTATCATGTCACCCCTACGTTTTCTTTCCACTAACCCAACATGCCTCGTTCCCTTAGCCATGCATCCCACAATTTAGCCTCTGGAGTCCCTATCATCTTTCTTGCTCTTTTTTGCATTCTTTCTAGGGACTCAGCATCTTTTTTTGTATCATGGTAATCAGAACTGCACACAGTATTCCAAATGTGGGCTCACTAGTTCAGTATAGAGCAGTGCTATCACTTCCCATGATCTTGATACTATCCCTCTGTTGATGCCACATAGAACTGCATTAGCTTTTTTTGGCAGCTGCAGATCACTACTGACCCATGTTTAAGTGGTGGTCTACCAAAACGCCTTGATCCTTCTCCCAGGCACTATTGTTGAGCAAAGTACTGCCTGTCTTCTATCTATGCATTTTTTTTCCCTGTCTAAGTGTAGGACCTTACTCTTCTCACCACTGAACTGCATCTTCTTGAATAAGGCACAGTGCTCAAGTCTGTCAAGATCCTTCTGAATCCTGAGTCTATCTTACAGAATGTTAGCCATCACATTGCTTGGTGACAGTCCCAATTACCACTAACATGAGGAAGACCTTCACTTCGATAAAGACGTCAACAGTACAGTAACAAGCTGTCCCTCTAATTTCATGTGGGGTAAAGAATTCTATGGATTAGGTAGTGTGGACTTCAAAGTTTAGTGACCATGATCATAGTTCCCTCTAAGCTGAGCAGTGAGCAATCGCTCACTTAAAAATCATCATCAACTCAGAGTTTTCCAAACCTGCCCAGAAGCCGAGAGGGAAAGAGTGAGAGGGAAGGAGAGAGAGAGGAAGAGAGGAAGAGAGAGAAACAGATAGAAAAAAGAGAGGAAGAAAAAGAGAAAGAAAAAGAATGGGAGTAAGGAAGAGAGAAAGAAAATCAAAATCTAGTTTGAAGCTAGCTCAACTATTTAAGTGGCATTTTGATATTGATGGAGTTGCCCTATTATGAGCTCACTGTTATAGACACACAATACAGTATTTTATTTTGAAATTCTCTGAGGCAAAACAGGGTGGGTTTTTTATTTGTTTGTTTGTTTGTTTGTTTATTTGTTTATTTGTTTGTTTGTTTATTATTTCTGTGCCGCCCAGTCCCAAAGGGACTGCCGCTCAGACACTATAGTTTTCCGCCCACCCCCCAAAAAAATTAGAGGGAACACTGACCATTATTATTATTATTATTATTGTTATTATTATTTATTAGATTTGTATGCCACCCCTCTCTGGAGACCCAGAGCAGCTCACAACAAAAACAACAATGTGACAAATCCAATATATTAAAAGACATCTAAAAACCCATTATCAAAACCATGCAACACAATCATACCATACATAAACAATATAAGCCCAGGGGTATTTTAATTTCCCCAAGCCTGACGACATAGGTGGGTCTTCAATAGCTAACGAAAGGCAAGGAGGGTGGGAGTAGTTCTGATCTCGGGGGGGAGTTAATTCCAGAGGGCTCGGGCCACCACAGAGAAGGCTCTTCCCATGGGGCCCGCCAGACAACATTGTTTAGTCGACAGGACCTGGAGAAGGCCAACTCTATAGGAACTTATCGGTCGCTGGGATTCGTGCAGCAGAAGACGGTTCCGAAGGCAAGAGTTTTTCTGATGTTTCGCCAGAATTGTGGCTAGCATCTTCAAAGACGAGATGGTCTGCAGAATTCTAGGAGTTGAAATCCACACTTCCTACAAGTAAAACTGTTGCTAGTGGTATCACGATGACATCACAGAACCGGTGCCAATCCATCCATTTTTTTAAGGGAATTTTTTGGGGGAATTTTTGTTGATTTTTTTCTGCGCATGCACAGAAGCCAAGTGCACAACACTGCACATGCACTACCGCCTTGCTTTTGGACCTTTTTAAAAAAATTAATGAATTTTTGACACTGTGCATGCGCCCTCAACAATGCTGGGCCTCCCTAGAAGTAAAACTGCCTCCCCCAATCTGTAAGCTAGAGTCATTCTTCTCGGCAAACACAAAGGGGAAGAAAACGTGAGAGAGAAAAAGGCAAACAAATTAAAGTTTAATTTGTGTGTATTGTTTAATGGACTGCTAAATTGGCAAAATGGACTGCTAAATTGGCCATGGCCACCCAGTCACATGGCCACCTAGCCACACCCACCCCATCTCATGACTATGAAGCCATGATTACTGTCACATGACATGAAACTACACCCACAAAAATAAGCCACGCCCGCAGAACCAGTAACCAGCCGCCCCAAGTTTTTGGAGAAGGGCGGCATACAAATCTAATAAATAATAATAAAAGTTATAAAAATTATAACCCACCCCTGTGCTTTGGGCGTGGAGGGAGTTACAAAGTTCTTGTACTTGCTCTTCTGGTGGCCTCAACCATTGTTAATTGGTGTTGCCATAGTGTATCTTTGATGTTGTCTCTCCATCTTATTCCGAGTCTGCCTCATATACTATGATCTTCTCCTCTTTTTGTATATGCCTTGTATGGAATCCCAAGACAGCTTCTCCAGGTGAGCAAACCATTTTATTTGTTGTTACTGTGTATTGCTTAGGATTGGTCCTATGCCAATTTTTGTCTTATGGTCTCGTTTCTGATTTTATATCTTCCGGTCATTTCAGCAACTATTCTCAAAATATCTCTTTTTCACATCAGCCAGAAATACCTCTTGCCATTGAAATAGTTATATTAAAACTTGCCAAATTTGAAAAAAAAAACCACTCCCGTCAGGAGTCTGTCCTTTCCTGCTGCTATATATCCACATTGGTGGATTGTTTGTCTTGCAGACTGGCAACGGTGAAGGCAGAGGGCAGCAAAACAGGAAGACTGTTGATTTACATAAATAATTACAATAACAACACTTGGCAAGAACTCAAGACAGACACAGGAGAGGCAGGATGAAGACTGCCAATGAGTGAAAATGATTTCATGGTAGTTTAATTTTTCTGCCAACTTAAGGTTGGGAAGATAGTCATAACTCAGCAATGGAGAAAAGCTCAGTAGATGAGATAGGATCTCATGGAATGCATATGGCACCCACTCTGGATGTCAAGTATGTATTTGTAAGGAGTCCCTCTGTAGGCGAAAGACTCTGAGATAAGCTGAGCATTAGAGAGGCTAGGAAATAAATGCACATCTTTCAAGTGTTCACCACAAGACCATCACATCCTTAATAAAAAATTTCACTTGCAGTCCTTGAAATGAATCATTCAGTAAAAGCAATTAGCAGTGGAAGGGCACTAGACACTTGTAATTATCTAAATGCTTTCCCATTATCCAAGTGTGGGGATAAATCTCCACAATTAAATTTGTTGGTGAATGCTAATTGCAATCTAGCGAATAACATGTAGTTTCATTTGATTAGGTAAGAGAATTCGACTGGGTCATAATTAGATTGTAGAAAACAGCTTACATTTATTTTATTTTAATTTTAATTTTTTTGGGGGGGAAAAGATTTTGATCAGAGGGAAAATTAATTGTGACACCTGGAAAAATAGAACTATTTAAACGGCAAGAGGCATTTCTGGCTAAATCCAGTGATGTTTCAGGTTGAGCATATGTATTGGTGACATCTGCTGTGTTATGAGAGAATTACAACAATAACATTTGTCACTGGATTTTTTTTTTCCACATATAAATGTCATATATTCAACGGGCAAGCAACTCAGAAGCCTGCAAAATTATGACCCATAAAATAATTATAATACAAATGGTAAGTCAGTGACTATTAGAACTGGTCTTTAGAATTTAGACTCTAAAATGCCCTATGTCTGTGTTTTTCAGACTTGGCGTCTTTAAGATGTGTGGATTTCAATTCCACAACTAGCAAAGTTTGAACATGCTGTTCTATATTATTATTACTATCAGTATCACTTTCATCATCTTCAAAGCATTATTTGAGGCTTCAACATCTAAACTTATCATGTATAATTATAGATTGTTTATCATTGTCTTTATAGCTAATTATAGATGTATAGATTTATAATTATAGATTTAGCCATGCAAATAAAATTGATTGCAAGATCCTGACCTCCATCCTAGGGAGTCCAGCCTTCAATTGCATACTTGATTGGGTGCACATCTGAGGGTCATAAGCATACTTGATTTGGTGCACATCTGAGGGTCATAAGCATACTTGATTGGGTGCACATCTGAGGGTCATAAGCAAAGAGCTCTAAATCTCAGATGGTACTTTTCCATAGGCTATGGACCAAGGGCGGGTTCAACTTACCTTCTCTACCAATTCTGATCACGATGGAAATGTGTGTTTTGTGCATGCCTGCTAGTTTTACTCACACATGTGCCCCCGTCACATTGTGTAAAAGCCCTGAATATGACCCTCTGTGCATGGGCAGAAGCCTTTTGTGCATGCACAGAGGTTTTCTTTTTCCAAGCCACAGAGACCAGGGGACCAGTTTGGGATCATGGACTGCCAGTTATCGCTGCACATTCAGTGAACAGTGGTAAAATTGCTGCTACCAGTTCTAAAGAACTGGTCCAAAGTAGCAGCAACCCCCCACTGCTTTAGACTGGAGTCAGGTCTGTGTTGAGGCCCATATAATAGTTGGGCCCCACATTCTGCATTAAATAATTTAATAGCAATGGAGATCAGCAAAAAATTTTAGTAGACTGGACAGGGGCGTATATAAGTGCACTGATGTGCCTATCGTCCCCTGTCCAATTGCCTTTCCTTATATCATATATCATATATATTCTCTCCTTATCTCTCTCTCTCTCTCTCTGTGTATATATATATATACTGTGTGTGTGTGTGTGTGTGTGTGTGTGTGTGTGTATTTGTTTTCGTAAAATTATATATATATAATGTTTTTTTAGCTGCACATTCATAGGACTATAAACTGAGCCTTAGGAAGAAAGATCAAAGTAGCTCCATATATTTAATGTTGACAAAAACAGCAGAGAGATAGTAATCTTCAAAACTTGAAAGTATACCGCACAGAAGATGTAGAAGATTTGTTTTTTCCTCATTCTAGAGCACAGGATACTGAATATGGATCTGAACTAAACAGGGCAACTAGATATGGGCTGAAAAAAATGTGGACAAATGTGAACGGCTTACCTCCAAAAGTTGTGAATGCTCCAAGACTGGAAGTTTTTAAGAAGATATTGTATAACTATTTGTCTGAAGTAGTGTAGAGTTTCCTGCCTATGCTGTGGGTTAGACTAGAAGACCTCCAAAGACCCTTCCAGCTCTGTTGTTGTTGTTGTTACAATCATTAGATACAGTAGTTACAATGAGATATATAGAAGAAAAAAACCTCAATATTGCAGTAAGAGCAGTTTCCCAATGGAATCAATTAATTAAATAGGTTAATATGAGTTCACATAGAGCCTAGACAGCTATATGATTCAGATGTTTTGATCTGAAGTCTTTCACTGGGCAGGGGATGAGACTCAGCAGGGTAAGTGACTCGTTCCAATTCTATGATTCTGTGATGTCCCCTTTTTACATTATTATGCAGCCAGTATTTATTCAATGTGAGACACTGCTTTTTATAGGATGATTATGATGGTCTAATTACTATGCATATTGCTAATGTGTAAGTAGCAATGCAAAGCATTTAATGAAAATTTGAACGATGATAGTTATCTAATGATAGCCCTTGCTTATCAATTCCTATCTAAGGGAGTAATTTGCAGAATGAGAAAAGAATCACTTGCTAACCATATCACTCTGATCCTGGCAGCTTTAGATATACAGTGATCCCTCGAGTTTCGCGATCTTGATCTTCGCGAAACGCTATATCGCGATTTTTAAAAAAATATTACGGTAATTTTTTTAAAAACCACTTCCGGGTTTGGCTTCGGGAGTCAGCTGGGAAGAGGCGCGGCTGTTTTAAAAGGTCGCAGCCGGCCTGGGGGGCTTCCCAGCACACCCCCGAACCCCCAAACCGGGTTCGGGGGGTGCTGGGAAGCCCCCCAGGCCGGCTGTGACCTTTTAAAACAGCCGCGCCGCTTCCCAGCTGAGTCCTGAAGCCAAACGCGGAAGTTCGGCGGGCGGACAAGCGGCCGGCGGACAAGCGGCCGGCGGACAAGCGGCGGGCGCGGCAGCAGCGAGGAGCCGAAGATCGGGGTTTCCCCTTTGCGGCGCTGCCGAGCAGATCAGCTGCTGGGCGGCGGAAGGAACCTTCCCTGGGCCAGGTGCAGAAGTAAAAACACCATCTGCACATGCGCGACCATGGAAAAAAAGGGCGCGCATGTGCAGATGGTGTTTTTACTTCCGCACCACTATATTGCGAAAAATCGAGTATCGCGAGGGGTCTTGGAACGTAACCCTCGCGATACTCAAGGGATCACTGTAATTGGCCTTGCTCGCATCCATAAAAAGGATTGAGACAATGACCAGAATGTTGAAAGGAGCATAACAATGTAAGTTTGGGAAATCGGTGATTCAAAAATTTATTTTGACCTGATCAGATCTTGATCCGTGCTCCTAAAGGTGGCTTTTGTTTTCATTTTATGAAAACATCTACTGATGCTCTTGGCATGTTTCAAGATGGTAGTTGTCTGGAAACTAGTATTTAATTTTGGAATCCCACCCATGTCACCCAGTTTTTTAAAAAAAAATTAAGAGATTGCATGCAACAAAATACCAAGCATTGGTAAATCTACATATATATTTTTTTGTTTCTTACAAAATCATTATGTACAGTATTCCATGAAGTGAACTTAGGAGCATGATTTAAGAGTAAAAAAATAATATAAAAAATGGATGTTCTCACATGGTGAGAACTTCAAACTTTTATTTACTAAAGAGTGGGTGACCTAAAGGACCTCAACAAGCAAAGCTGGTTGGTTATGACCTATAAAGCCCTTAATGGCATCGGACCAGAATATTTCCAGGACCGCCTTCTGCCGCACGAATCCCAGCGACCGATTAGGTCCCACAGAGTTGGCCTTCTCCGGGTCCCGTCAACTAAACAATGACATTTGGTGGGTCCCAGGGGAAGAGCCTTCTCTGTGGCGGCCCTGACTCTCTGGAACCAGCTCCCCTCGGAGGTTAGAACTGCCCCCACCCTCCTTGCCTTCCGTAAACTCCTTAAAACCCACCTTTGCTGCCAGGCATGGGGGAATTGAGATATCTCCCCCACGCCTATACAATTTATGTATGGTATGTTTGTATATATGTCTGATTAATAATGGGGTTTTTAAAATGTTTTTAAATTATTAGATTTGTTATGAATTGTTCTATTGCTGTTGTGAGCTGCCCCAAGTCTACGGAGAGGGGCGGCATACAAATCTAATAAATAAAATAAATAAAGCTGGCTCCCTCAGTGATTTTGCTTGTGACATGGTCGCAAAAGGGAGATCGCACTACGTGACCATTATAAATACAAGCCAGTTGCTATGTGTTATTTATGTATACAGTGGTACCACTACTTATGAACTTAATTCGTTCCGTGACCAGATTCTTAAGTAGAAAAGTTTGTAAGAAGAAGCAATTTTTCCCATAGGAATCAATGCAAAAGGAAATAATGCGTGCAATTGGGGAAGCCACAGGGAGGGTGGAGGCCCTGTTTCCTCCCAGGAAACAGGAGTCCCCACAGAGGCTTCTCCCCACCTTTTCTGGCCCTGCTTCCTCCCGGGAGATTCCTAGAAAGGCCCCATGGAGCCTTCTCCCTGCCTTTTCCGGTTACAGTTTTGGAGGCTTGGGTTTGTAAATGGAAAATGGTTCTTGAAAAGAAGCAAAAAAAATTTGAACACCCGGTTCTTATCTAGAAAAGCTCATAAGTAGAGGCGTTCTTAGGTAGAGGTACCACTGTACCTCTGATCAAACACAGTATAACCATTCTGGCAGTCCTCCAGCATACATGCTAAATTAAAGAAAAAATTCTTTGTATGTTTGCCATGTCCACCACATTGGATAATATGTGAATGCTGCAACAATCATAAATATGCACCAGTTGCAAAGCACCTAGATTTCCATTATGTGACCACAGGGACCCTGCCTCTTCCATTAAGTGCAAGGACAGGTCGTACAGGCACTTTTTAGGCACTGTTGTAATTTTGAACAATCACTAAACAGGGCAGTTGTTCATGGAAGTCTATCTACAGTAGTAGTGGGCTGCCGCATGGACAGTCTGGTGCACAGTCCCAGTTGGAAAAATGGAGATGCACACACTTTTCTGCATTCCCGACCTGTGCACGCCCGCATCCACATAAGATTCAGCTTCTGCGCATGCGCAGGAAGAGAAATCTCACGAGGATGCTCGCACATAATAATAATAATAATAATAATAATAATAATAATAATAATAATAATAATAAAAATTAATAATAATTTATTAGATTTGTATGCTGCCCCTCTCCGGAGACTCAGAGTGGCTCACAACAGTGATAAACAATGTAACAAATTCAGTACTTAAGACATCTAAAAACATGTGAGATTTCACAGATTTTGGCTTTTTTTGCTTCCGCACATGCACAGAAGCAAAGAAATCACTGAAATTTGGCAAAATCTCATGCATATGAGCCTCCTCGCATGAGATTATACTTCCTGAGCATGTGCAGAAGTCAAATCTTGCATTGGTGTGCACACGTGTTTTTCCCTTCGCAGAGTCAGGGTTGGACATGGCCTGAACATGACGCCTCCAGCCCACACCTCCTGCCAGTCGGACACCCCTGCTTTGTGAGATGAAATTTTAAATTATTGCACCAAGATTTCCTCAACCTGGTGTCCTTCATCATCCCTCCGTTCCATCATCATCCCTTGGGATGTTAGCTAAGGCAGCGGTGGAAGTTAAGAGTCCAATGGACCTAGAAAGATTGGCCTACTCTGTGTCTGTCTGTCTGTCTGTCTGTCTATAGCTGTATTGTTTTGCCCTCTGCCACCCCATAATATATTATGAGGACATGAAAAAAGGCTGGTAAAGCTGCTCCTTCCTTTTCCTGTCTTTTGTGACCTGCTCAGCCCTGAAGATTAAAGGGAAGGACAGAGTTAACAGACCTCCATAGGGACAATTAGGTGAATCTCCGGCAGGAACAGCTGAGGTAAATTAGAAGGAAGCTCTTATCACTCTTGGGTAGCTCCTTCTGTTAAGAGTGGAAAATCAAGAAATTTGCCCTCTAATTCTTTTGTTCGTAGAAGTGGCACGAGAACATTTCATCTTCCCATGCAGCCTCTTTTCAGTGTTCCAGGATCCAGACTGCTTTTAAATTCTCTTTCAGCTGCAATTAGGTAGTCTGAGTCAATACAGAGATAGGCTTTGTCTGGATCGAGTATATTAAAAGCTGAGGGTTGGTTTTTGGTTTTTTTAGGGACAGATATAGCAGTTTATTTGATTTTTGTTCTTGTTCTGAAGCTATGGTCTCAAGCACAAATCCTAATTTCAACTTTAAATTATGAATGTTCTAAGTGAAATCCTTGTTGTCATTAGATGTATCTGTAGTTAAAGGAGAACGGAAAGCCCAGTGGCTGCATCACCCTAGATTGTAAACGCCTGCAGGAAAAAAATAACATGATAAATTATTAGTAGTTTTACTGAAGCTGCAAGTGGCTGAGTTAGCATAATGACTAAGCAATAAGTCAAGGGTTTAAAATCATGAAGTTTGTATAATATAAGAAAACAAACCACATTCTGGTTTAGAATAGAGCAATATATATACTGCTCAAAAAAATAAAGGGAATACTCAAATAAGACATCCTAGATCTGAATGAATGAAATATTCTCATTGAATACTTTGTTCTGTACAAAGTTGAATGTGCACAACAGCATGTGAAGTTGATTGTCAATCAGTGTTGCTTCCTAAGTGGACAATTTTATTTCACAGAAGTTTGATTTAATTGGACTTATATTGTGTTATTTAAATGTTCCCTTTATTTTTTGAGCAGTGTATTTGTATCAATGCCTTGTGGTTTTATTAGATATGAAATATCTTTCATTGACTTCTATTTTATTTATTTTTTCATTTCTTCTTTATTGCCTTTATAAGATTAAGAGTACAATCTCTCTGTTGCAAAAATCTGAGCCTTCACTACATGGCAGCAAGAAATAAAGAAACACTCAAAATCTACCTGCCATGCATGTGATCAAAATAATTTTTGCAAAATAATTTTTGCAGCCCAAATGCGATAACCCTTTTAAAATTTCCACATGCATTTGCACACAAATAAAGCAACAATACAATAGTTTTGCCAAGTTACAATCCTACTTGAAGTTAGAGAATGTTGTGAGTGGTCCCCGAACAGCTCAGTTAGTCATAGATTCTGAGGAGTATAATAATAATAATAATTTATTAGATTTGTATGCCGCCCCTCTCCGAAGACTCGGGGCGGCTCACAACAACGATAAAAACAATATTATGCTGGCACAAATCTAATATTTAAAAAAAACTAAAAACCCTATCATAATTAAAAACCAAACAGCACATACATACCAAACATAAATTATAATAAGCCTGGGGGGAAGGTGTCTCAAATCCCCCATGCCTGGCGGTATAGATGGGTCTTAAGTAGTTTACGTATGAACCAGGTCCGTCTTGGTACCTTAGGCCAGTGTTCTTGACAACTGAGTCAGAGAGTGAGGGAGGGAGAATTGGAACCTGCGAAATCTGGGGAACCACCAGAGACTGCAGAAACCCCAATGATGGTAATGTTTGATTCAGAGGAGAAGGGAGACATTGGGGATCAGGAGCCCCTATTAGATGCCAGGATCAAAAGATCACGCAGCAGACAGAAATATATTTATACAAAAAGTTCTAGAAGGTGATATTTCTATGAAAGTAAGTCTAGACAGTGAATATCTCTAGAAAAAAGTTGACCACACCCAGGCAGTATATAAGTGAGGATTTATGGGTAATGAGGTGTGGAGTTTCAACGTTTGTAATGGTGGAGGTCCTAGATTCAGGGTTCCAGAAATGCTTTGCTGGCAAACTGCTATTATTTCTTTAAGTTCATCATGCAGATGAAGCTGTCTGAGGAAAACCTGAAGATTCGTGAATGTGTGTGTGTGTGTTTGAAGTACATTAGAACACTGAGGAATGTCTAAATTAGACATGCAGTCCACCAACATGGATTAAAAGCCTAACCTTGTTTTGTACAAATCATTTTTAAATATAAATGTGTTTGTTTTGAATTTTATGCGAATAGGTGCTCCTTTGTTCCGATCCTATTAGGCCCGAAACAGAACAGAGAAGAGATGGGAGATTATTAACATTACTGTTGTACAAATTATGCTGAGGTCATGAGAGAGAAACTTCTCTTAGCAGAGGAAAAATGGATTGAAATAAGACTATACCCGATTAGGAGAGAGTACTGTAGAGAGCGTGAAGAAGAGTGTCTCATAGCTAGAACCTTGAAGAGAAAAGGATTTGGGAATGGAAAGGGAAGTTGGTTGATACAAAATCTGCAGTCATTTAAATAAATGCTGTATAGATAAGATGGCAGAACTGATTGGAACTGCTGATAAACTCTATTCTACAGAACCCAAAAGCACCAGGAGAACCTGAAGGGCTTGTGTGAGAGACTAAGAGCCAAAAGTAAATGAATAAAAATCACTTGAACATAACCAAATTTTAATCTTTAGAACTTTGCCTCTTGATCCGGATTTCCAGGAATTTTTAATTTATTATTATTTCCAGATGATTGAGAAATTCTGGGAATTTAATTCCACGTATTCAAGTTGCAAAGTTTGAGAAAGACTGTTGTAGATAATCCATTTCCCCTAGGTTCATCTGTAGCTCACCTCCATCTAATTTTCAAGAATGAAAAGATTATAGACCAGGAAAAAAATTTGAATAGTCAAATCAAGAGGTGATTTCTTCAGAATGGGGGCGTACCATTGTCTCTTTCAGAAATGGAACCACACCACCTCTGCCAAACTAACGTTAACATTAATTAACTCCTAAAACCAGATGCACAAACTCTGCTGCCTGGCAATGCAGGATTTGGATCTAGCCTGCAGGTGGCAGACTTACATTACAGGGAAAACCTCAGCTTCCACCTTGCTCACCTCACTAGATAGAATTCTTTATTGGCCAAGTGTGATTGGACACACAAGGAATTTGCCTTTGGTATATATGCTCTCAGTGTACATAAGGAGAATAAAATGAATTCATCAAGAATAAAAAGATACAACATTTAGTGATAGTCAAAGTTACTAATAAGCTATTAAATCCTACTAGGAAACAAATAAAAACAATATAAATTGAAAGATACAAGCAACATGGTTATAATAATAAGTGGGAAAAGATAAATACTAGTAAGTAAGAAAAAGTTAATAGTAATACAGTCAGTAAATTATTTGACAATGTTGTGGGAATTATTTGTTTAGCAAAGTGATGGCGTTCAGGGGAAAACTGTCCTTGTGTCTAGTTATTCTGGTGTTCAGTGCTCTATAGTGTCATTTTGAAGGTAGGAGTTGAAACCGTCTGTGTCCAGGATGTGAGGGGGCTGTAGCCCTCTTTTTCTACTCATGAAGTATGCAGGTCCTCAATGGAAGGCAAGTTGGTAGCAATTGTTTTTTCTGCAGTTCTAATTATCCTCTGAAATCTGTGTGTCTTGTTTGGTTGCGGAGCCAAACCAGACAGTTATGGAGGTGCAGATGACAGACTCGATTTCTCTGTAGAACTGAATCAGTGTGTCAGCTCCAGCTCTCAAAGTACCCGGGGGCGGGCTGCCATTTGTGTATCTCCATTTCGTTCCCAATCAGTTGCATTATGTCTGCAGCTGTTTTCTCACCAGCCACCACAGGACACAGCTGAGCAGCAGGTAACAGCCAAAAATCATCTGGAATGGCTTGCAATGAATGGCTTGCAAGGGAGAGGGAGGCCACAGGATAATTGGGTAATTGCATTGAGGTGGAGCTGTAAACTACTTAAAAGTGGATGGGGAGCACTGAGCAATAGTCCAACAATTATTCCTTTCTGTAAAACTTTAAAGTGGTCAGTTAGTACCAATGTTGGGATAAACAAACTTGGTTACTGATTTTGCATGCTGAGTTTTCCTTTCCCAAATACTATGGAACCTGACACAGCAGTTCTTTGGGCACTTTGAGCTTTCTGAGTTAGTGCCAAAAGAACACTTTGTTGTGCTTTTTTGATGAGGTTTTTGATGTTAGGTGTCCATTTTAAATCTTGATATATGATATATTCTATCAGATGGAACCTAGAAATCAGATGGAACCTTGAAGGACTCTACTGTTGATACTGTTTTGTCTAGTGGTAGAATGGCAGGGTTTCTCTTAAAGTCTACCACAATTTCTATGGTTTTGAGTGTATTTAGTTCAAGATTGTTCTGGTTGCACCACAAAGCTAGTTTTTTAACCTCCTATCTGTAAGCAGATTCATTGGGAGGTTGAACAGCTAGCCTTGTGGTACAACCAGAACTATCTTGAACTAAATACACATTTATTTTTTCAATAGATCTTTCAAGAAAATGCATAGAATCATCCATACACCTAAAGGTTTTTTCTTATCCCCACCCAATCTTTCTAAAAGAGACCAGGTCATCATGACCAGGGAAGTCTTAATACCACTCTACTACGCCCTGGTCAGACCACACCTGGAGTACCGTGTTCAGTTCTGGTCACCACACTTCAAAAGAGACAATGAAACTCTGGAGAAGGTGCAGAAAAGAGCAACCAAAATGATCAGGGGTCTAGAAACCAAGACTTACGAAGACAGACTGCGGGAACTGGGCATGGAGAGCCTAGAGAAAAGGAGGGCCAGAGCGGACATGATAGCATTCTACAGGTATACGAGGGGTTGCCACAGAGAGGAGGGGATCACTTTATTCTCCAAGGCGCCGGAGGGCTGGACGAGGAACAACGTCTAGAAGCTGACCAAGGAGAGATTCAACATGGAGATAAGGAGGAACTTCCTGACGGTCAGAGCGATCAACCAATGGAACAACCTACCAGCGGATGTTGTAAACTCCAACACTCTGGACATTTTTAAGAGAAGATTGAACTGCCACTTGACTGGTGTGCTATAGGGTTCCTGCTTGGGCAGGGGGTTGAACTTGATGGCCTTCATGGTCCCTTTCAACTATAACAATAAATGAATGAATGAATGAATGAATGAATGAATGAATGAATGAATGAATGAATGAATGAATGAATGAACATGCTGGACTCTGCAGATCCATTGTACCTGAAGTACACTTTCCCTATCTTCACTGGTCAATAAGACTCCTTTCTAGTGAAAAATCATGTTCAGTTAAGGGGCAGTTTAAGGAAGGAGCAAATCAAGTAATATTATCAGCAAAACGTGTCCATGAGGCCCCTATGAGTTGACTTCAAGCTGAAGGAGACAGTTTTAGTGTTTCATCTGAGGGGTGGCATACAAATCTAATAAATTATAAATTATTATTTTTAAATGTGCACAATGAAAATACAGGCTGGAAAATATCCATCGCAGTAATTGTTTTCCTTTCAAAATTATCACATTTAGTGTTAATCAACAACACACAACTGTTATATAAAGCCCCTATCTTCATATTTCTGAATGATATAGTCCAGATTTTTATATTTTCAGGCACAGCTCTCATGTATCAAGCATGTTAAGTCTCATCAAGCATGACACTTTGCCTCTCAGCAGCATTCTTTCTACTTTATTTCCAGCCAAAATTCTTGGTTTCCTTTAAGGCTTGGAAGTTATTCAGGGGTATATTACCTATCAAATAGAGAATGCAATAAAAGAAGCCTCTGGCAAAGATGAAACCACAGGTTAAAATGTTGACCTGACAGTGTAGCTCAGTTGGGATCAGTCAATTAGTTGCACAGCTGCACAGCAATACCATTTTAAATTTATATAGTGCTTTACAGCCCTAAGAATTTGAGTTTGACACTCCTGATCTAGAGTGTGTTGAAAAGTTCTGCATTGAAGATTTTTTTTTGTCTTGATTCTTCCCAGTCCAACAGAATATTGGAAAGAAATTATGTAAAGAAGGAAGCTCTTATCACTCTTGGGTAGCTCTTTCTGTTAAGAGTGGAAAATCAAGAAATTTCCCTCTAATTCTTTTGTTCGTACAAGTGGCAGGAGAACATTTCATCTTCCTATGCAGCCTCTTTTCGATGTTCCAGGATCCAGACTGCTTTGAAATTCTTTCAGCTGCAATTAAGTAGTCTGAGTCAATACAGAGATAGGCTTTCTCCGGATTGACCATATTATAAGATGAGGTTTGTTATTTTTTTAGGGACAGATATAGCAGTTTATTTTTGTTGTTGTTCTGGCCTCAAGCACAAATCCTAATTTCTACTTTAAATTAAGAATGTTCAAAGTTAAATCCTTGTTGTCATTAGACGTACCTGTAGTTAAAGGAGAATGGAAAGCCCAGTAGCTGCACCACCCTAGATTGTAAACACCTGCAGAAAAAAAGGATTGGTAGAAAAACATTCCCTTCCCCCCAAAAAAATTCCCTCCATCCCTGTGGGCAAGGGCTGCAACACTGCTGGTTGCTTCATTTTAAGACCAGTTACCTGCTTTGACCCAGGGCACACCTTGTGCAGCTTGGTTTGTTCCTTTCAATGTACACAACACAAGCACACATTAGGTGGAACCCAAGAGGGAAGCAGAAAACTCGCATGCACACCCATTTCTTCCTTAACCAGAGAAGAAAATTCTGATGTTTCCTTTAGCTCCTGCCAGTAAACAGGAAAGAACTTAGGAAAACAAGCTTTGGGGGCTTTCCCTGGGCGTTGAACTCCACACATCTTAAGCTTGAGGAGCAGTTTTACTCAACTCCACCAGGTGGCACTGCAGACATTTTAAATTGAGACCAGCTGTCTTCAATGAAGACAGAAAAAGAGGGGGGCCTTCTTTTAAAAATCACCCAAGTAATTACATTGAAACTGGGCATTTCACAGTGCTAAGATCTCAAAAGGCAAGTCAGTACCTGATGGCCCAGCCTCCCTCTCCCTCCAAATGCACTTCTAACCTTTTAGGGTGGCGGTGTAGTTAAAGGACGATGCTTTGCGTTCCCAAATGTATGTCAATTTTTCCCCCACACACCCATGGTGGTGATTGGGTTTTTTTCCCCCAAACAACCCACGTTCTTCTTGTTGCTTTTTATAAGACAAAATAATACGAAGTCTGGGGCAAAGCTCTGGAAACAATTGCAGGAAATTAGCCCTCCACTAAAAAAAATGCATTTCTGCCAGACTCACAACTGCTGTTCAAAAAGACGAAGGGCAACTTTCCAACGCGAGCAAAAAAACGGCTACGTGCAATGAAAACTTCGGGTCGTGCAAAGAGAAGAGTGACTTGCGTGACCGAGGAAAAGTTGAGGTGCTGCCCCAAAAATTCACAGCTTTAAGATTCCCCTTCAAGAACAGCTTTGTAACGCAACAAGGAATTTCCCCCCTCTCCGCTCTGGCTGGCGAGACACCCAGCACCTTTTCCAAACCGAAAAGAAATTTACAACCGAATGAGGGGATTCCCAATGGGGGGGGGTGGCTTTTTGAGGAATTGCGAGCTTTTGCTTACCCCCACCCCACCCCGCCCCCCGTGTAAAACCCACAAGGAATCAAAGGCAAGAAGCGCAAAAGGCGCCGAGGAGCCTTATTTATTTATTATTATTATTTATTAATTAACTTCGTAGGCCGCCCAACTCCCGGAGGCCTTAATCCCGTCGACTTGTACAGTCAAAAAGAACTTTCCCTTCTGTGGGGGGTGGGGAAAAAAGGAGGGAAAATTCCAGAGTGACTGAAAGGAGGGAATTCCTCAGCCAGGGCAGCCTTTTGCTCCTCCACAGCAGCCTTTAAAAAAAAATTTTTTTTCAAGCAGGCCCAGACTAGTTTTTGAAGCCTCGCCTTCCACCTTGGCTGGGAATTTCCCAGCCGCTCAGGCTCCGCCCAGCACAAAAAATCCCCTCGGCCGAAGCTCTATAGGCGAGCGCTGCCTCCGCCCGCCAGAATCTCCTGAGAGAAGTTTGGTTCGACTTTAGTTCGAAGCGGGAGAGGCGCGAGCGTTGGGCTTCGGGCTTTTGTTTTGGGCGCGCGCTCCCGCCGAGGTCATGCTGAGTCCCAGCGTTTTGGATTACCCGATGGATTTTACCATGGACGCTGGACACCCGCGGGAAGCCCTGAAGAAGGACAGGCAACTCAGCCTGATCCAGGACGACCGGCAGGACAGCGGCTTGGGTTCCATGAAAGACGAGGAGTACGCAAGTCTCGTCCGGGAATTGGAAGACATCCGAATCAAGACTGCCGAAGCCGAGCCGGGGAATTCGACTCAGGCTTGGATGCAGCAAGTGACGGAAGACGGAGACACGTAAGTCTTCGGAGGGGGTCGCGCGGTTTGGATTCCGCGCATGTTGCAAAAAAAAAAAAAGCGCAACCCGCGGATTGTCGCGCTTGTCGTTCGTAAACCTAAACCTGGCTGGGGAGGGGGGTTGAGGGGAGAAAATGGAGTGGAAAACGGCGTGAAGGGGGGGGGGGACGACTTTAACCTTAGACTATCTACAGTCAATGTCACCCCCATTCCTAAGAGGTCTGCAAGGGACGTGCGTAAGCGCACCATCCGTCCCTGCCCTACTGCCCAAATTTACTTAGACCTACTTTGGTTTATGTTTATGCCATACTTATTATCTTGTACAGTATCAGGTTTGAGGAAAGAAGGAAGAGAGAGAGAGAGAGAAAGAAGGCAAGAAAGGAAGAAAGAAGGGAGGGAGGGAAAAAGAAAGAAAAGGAAGGAAGGAAAAAAGAGAGAAGGAAGGAAGGAAAAGAAAAGAGAAGGGGAGAGAGGGAAAAAAGAAGGAAGGAAAAAAGAAAGAGAAGGAAGGAAGGAAAAAAGAAAGAGAAGGAAGAGAGAGGGGAGGAAGGAATGAAAAAAAGAAAAAGAAGAAAGAAAGGGATTCCTGTCCTGAGTGGCCATGGATGAGATTCTGCCGCAAATTAAAGCGGTTCCACGTTGCCTTTCCATATTTCGTTGATCTTTCTTACCTCCGATCCCCCCCACTTCAGAATTCAAAATCTATTTTAGAAATATTAGCCCGTGGGGGGGGGGGGGAATTACTAAGGAAAAGGCCAGGAGATCGAGTGAGATTTGTCAACCGGCCAATCGTAAACGAAATGGGCTTCTTAAGCGCTCGGATCTGTTTGAGGATAATGTAGAACCCACCGTCAGTGAGAGAAAAAAACGGATGTCGTCGGGGTCGTGGTTCGGTTCAGAACTTAGGTCTGGGGGTTTCGGAAGACGGGCCTCGGAGTATTTTTGAGCGGCGGCGCCTTTAATTTAAAAAAAAAAAAGCATTTCAAACCTTGATTGACACCCGAGCCGTGTTAGTCTTGAATCACCTTTTGGGGTTTCCCGTCGTTGCATCGGGATTGGCGTTTGGAATTTCCGCGTTGATCCCTGGAAACCGAAGGGGGCGGGGAGCAGGGGCGTCGGGAAGAGCGATTCCTTTGATGCGCCTTCCTTTTTTTTTTTTTGTTACCTAAAAAAAAATTCCGTGTTTTTTTTCCCCCTTCTTCTTTTTTTGTGCAAAACTGGGTTTTCCCCTCCCACGTCGCCTGCATGTACTTGGCCGGCGGCCCGGGGTTGTGGAACTTGGTGTACTAGTGGGGAGAAGGGAGGAGCCTTCGCCAGGCGCCGGGCGGGGTGCTGGGTTGAAGTGCGCTGGAAAGTCCCTGGCGCTTTGCCCGGAACACTCAGCTTCTCCGCGGAAAATACCAGGCTGCAGCAATGCGCGGCCCTGAAAACCCCGGGCTTTCGAAATCGCCTCCTTTCCCCCTGTGACTGTAGCGGGCACGTTGCCCACGTGATGAAGAGAACGAACTTATCCTGGAATTTTTCTTTTATTTTTTGGCTCATCATCGGGTTTTCCCCACTGTTTTCCTATTGCAGATTTCTCCACCTGGCGATTATTCACGAAGAAAAATCCCTCAGTTTGGAAATCGTTCACCACGCGGGACGGGATGCGGGGTTCTTGAATTTCCAGAACCATCTCAACCAGGTACCTGCTTCGTTGGGGTTTTCATTTTCGCTTGACCTGCAAAGGGTCACACGTGGTGCTATAGAGCCCAGCAGGAAATACGACTTTAGTAACCGAGTAGTTGATGCATGGAACTCACTACCAGACTCTGGAGACACCTTACACACACACCCAAACTTTATCCTTAGATTGTCCACTGTTAACCTCTTCCAATTCCTAAGAGGTCAGTAGGGGGCATGCATAAGTGCACCTTCCGTCCCCTGTCCTAATGTTTCTCTTTTATTAGCATCATGTATATAAATATTATATCTTTGTATATCACCAATATCTACATGACAAAACAAATAAACAAACCTTGTCAACTTGTGGGCTTCAAGTTGCAGAGTTCCTCAGCCAGCAAAGCTCTGGCTTAAGACTTGTGGACTTGATCTCTGGGAGTTGGGACAAAGTTGGAGACCCCCTGCTATAAGCAACACAGGGACAATTACAAATAAAGCTTTTAGAAAAATAGTTGAAAGAAAGGCACAATAAAAGAAAAATGGCAAAACATTATAAATACAAAATAGCTTATTGAGTGTCAAAGAGCAAATATATTTTCTTAAACATGTCTGCCCATTGCGGACAAAAATTTGTTAAGAATATTTAAGGATCCTTAGATTTCCCTAGCCTGACTTTAAAGTGGCTTTCCTTTTTTTAATTAAAAAATATTTTTTCTCCACAATTTCCATATATACATCAATATACCTTATGACTATGTCAATAGTACACACATTTTCTAATCAATCAAAATTCAACAGCCTATTTTACCACCTAGTCTTGCTGTTATTGATCAGTCTGTTTCTTTCTTTTCTCCACAGTCCTCTCTATCTCCTTCCTCTCTCCTTAGCTTCTTATTCCTTCTCTCCCCCTTGCTACCCCCCTCTCTTTCCCTTCCCTCCTTCTTTTCTACTTCCTCCTTCTCCTTCAGAAGTGGCTTTCCATGGTTGGTGGCAGAAATGGTTATTGACCTGAGGCCTCCACACTAGTGTCATATTTCCACAAACATTTTGAAAGAAAGGCTTTCAAAAGCAAGGAAGTGGGACACCAGTGAGGCTCATACATCTGACGTGGCTTAGCATGTTGAGTGATCCCAGCTAACTCTCAAAACACTGAAAAATGCATTCCATGACCAAAAAACAACAACCACCATATTTTAGGTTCCTTTTCTCAACCATGCAAGCTCACTGGAAGACTTTAGTCAATCTCTGTTTCCCAACTTAACCTATTTTACAAAATTTTCTGACAAAAAGTGCAACACTGTCTTCACTTCCTGGAGAAAAAGCAGCCTGTAAATAAAATAAAGTTGCAATGTTTTTTCAAGTCTTCTTTAAAACTGCTGATCCTGAAAATGCATATGTACATACATATTATACAGAAAGAGATCCAAAGTAGGGTTCACTAACTGAAATAAATGAAGGATTGTATGGCAATATGTATTTAGCAAAGAGATTGTGTCGGTTTTTGTAGCAGGTTGCCTTATTTTGTCACTCATCTTTTTGTAGACTCCACTTCATTTGGCGGCAATCACAGATCAGCCTCAAATCGCAGAGTCTCTTCTGAAAGCAGGCTGTGATGCAGAAATCAGAGATTTCCGAGGAAATACACCGCTGCACATTGCTTGTGAACAAGGGTCCCTCAGAGGAGTTAATGTTCTTATACAGTATTGCCAGAAGCCCCAGCTCCATTCTCTCCTCCAGGCAGTAAACTACAGCGGTAAGTGCAAACACTGGCTGGATGGCTCATTGCTGACATTGGCATTGTACTGTTGCCTTTGATTCAGTGTTGGCTTGCATTCTCTTTGAAAGTTATTGTATAACAAGTGTCTATAAAATAAGAAATGCATCATTTCCCTTGCCTCTCTACAGTAGCATCCCCCAAAATGAATTCCCCTTAATTGTTGAAATCACCAGTCTGTGCTAGTTGAAAATTCTGAGAATTCCCCTTTGGGATAGGTTTATGTAAAAGCATTAGATGCACAAATGGAAGTTTTCTTTTTTGGAATAATAATATTCAAAGAATAAATGACAATTAAGCCCAACCCATCGAACTACTTCATTTAGTCAATTCTACGCTAGAATTATGCTAGAATAGATTCTATGCTAGAATAGATTATAATATGTATGATTAAAAAAATTACAGCCAATACCTTGGAGCAATTATTTATCACAGGAAATAATGGTTTTCTCTCACCTCTGCTTATTTAACAGGTCACACGTGTCTCCATCTGGCTTCTATTCAAGGATACCTGGCCATTGTAGAACGTCTTCTGTCCTTGGGAGCAGATGTCAATGCTCAGGTAGGCTTCTGTCTGGGGTAAAATAAGCAGGCCATCTCATTATTTTGAAAGTAATTCTGATACTTTTTCCATTGGTAACTAAATGTTGCATTTTGTTTTTTACTAAACAGGAGCCATGCAACGGTAGAACTGCCTTGCATTTGGCTGTAGATTTGCAGAACGAAGGGCTGGTCTCCCTTTTGCTGAAGCACGGAGCGGATGTGAACAAAGTAACCTACCAGGGCTATTCTCCCTACCAGCTCACATGGGGAAGAAATAACTCCTTCATACAGGAACAGTTGAGACAATTTACTACACTGGATTTGCAGATGCTACCAGAAAGTGAAGATGAAGAAAGCTGTGAATCAGAATTGGAATATACAGAAGATGAAGTAAGTTGTTATTCTTTCTGTACAGCTAGAATTCACATATTTTTTTATGAGGCAAGGTATGAAAATGCATTGTCCTTAATAGATTATAATTACCCTTTGGTTTCTTAAATCTCTTCACTAGTCAATTAATTTATTTACAATCATCTGTAAAGAAAACCTTTGGATACAGAAAAATGTAGGAATTTTTCTGCACACTTGCATCAAGTAGATTGCTGCACTAAATTGCTTTTTAAAATGCACATAAATAAGATGTTGACAATGTTTTGCATGTTATACTGTATAGCTAGTGACCCTGCAAAAGGTACTGATGACACAGATTATCATGCATGCACGCACGCACATAAACACAGAGGATCCTATGATCACATTTGTGGGCATTCAGCAACCTGTCCAAATTTAAGGCCAGCAAACTATCCATTGCAGACAATGGGTTTGCTTAATAACTGCTGCAAAACAGGTAATAAAATCAGGCACAGACATATGATTGCTGCTTCATGATCAACACAACTTAGCAACGGTTAATTCCAGGCTCAATTACTTTTGTAAGTTGAGGACTTGTGTCTTGTGTTAACCTTCCAAAATCTGAGAGCAGAGCTTCTTAATCATTGAAACCCTTAGATTTTAGGAAATTACATTGATGAAAAATGAAACGCTAACTTTCTTGTGTGCATTCAGTGAAAGTTAATGGTGCATTGTGGAAGAAACATTTACTAGAAACAGACCCATCTTTAAAGGAATCCATAAACTGATTTTCTTTTTTTAATTTCCCTTGTCTAGCTTCTCTATGACGACTGCATTATTGGCGGACGGCATGTGTCTTGTTAGAGGAGGAGAATTGTTGAAAAACTGCAACTACAACCGTGTGAACAGATACAGAACTACAGCAGTCACTCCATAAAAACCGTGAAAACAGCAGGATGCCAGAAGTGGTTGAGTTCAGATATCCGTGTGTGACATTGGTGCAGTAGGTCTCAGAAGAAGAATTGAGATCTGCAGAGTCTTACCTGTGCGTTCACTGTACTCTGTACAACAAGACTGGCTAGATCCACCATCTCTTGTGACTTTTTGGAAGACATTCCATACGTTTTGCTTGACTGATCACCTGTTCCAAGGACTGAGAGTAGGAACTCTTTGTTATGGATAGAAGAAGAATTTTGGCAAAGCTCAGACTGATTGGTTGACCATTTGCTATAAGGATAGGATTGACATACAGCAAGGGTGTCAAACTCAAGGCACGTGGGCTCGATCTGGCCCTTGGATGCTTAAATCTGGCCCATGGACCCAGCCACTGGAAATAGCAAATGACTGGCTGCAGTGCCTCTGGCAGCCAAAATGAGGTGCGGTGGGGGCCCACACAACCCATTTTTTGCTCTGGGCGGCCTCCTGCAACAGACCAGAATGCGCCCCATTTTGGCTGGCAAAGTGCTGCAAGAGGTGTCCATCCCATCTTCCCCGAGCAGCCAATGGAGAACTACAATGCTGATCCAGCCCTCAAAGAAATCTAGTTTGACATCCATGATTGATTGCAAGTCCTATACTTTGTAATATGTATATCATGTATAATTTGTAAATTTTGTGAATAGTTTTCTTACCTGTGAAACGTATATTTATTAAAAAAAATGAAAAATCACCTGGCTCTGGTAAAATTGTTCTTTTCTTGGAAAAAAAAATCACTTCGAATAAAATCAAGCAGCTGATGAAACTCAATTCATTTCTGTCTACTATTTCCCTATAGAAGGTTTTTTAAAAGGTAAAAGAATCCTCGCAGATTACACTGCATTGCAGGCTACAGGGGCACTGATCATCTCCATTTCAAATACTGTCTAAAAACATTGCCTTGCTCATGTGGCTAGCTTGATGTCACAAGCATTGTTACGTCCCTGCCAAAGTGATACCTATCTATTCACATTGGCATCTTTTCGAATTGCTAGATTGGCAGGAGTTGAGACGACACTGGAACTCACCCCTTTGGTGCTCAGGTCTCAAACCCAGGCTGCCAGCTTTCAAAAAAACCTAGCCCAGCATCTTAACTACTATGTAACACACCACCCCTCTCTGTATAGAAGGGGAGTCAATTAATTCCAGGTAGAGATTGAAGGAGGGACCGGTGAGTAGGAATACAGGTGGTTTTACTGACTTATGAGTGACCAAAGGTATGACAGACCTTCCCCAAGGCTACTTACTACCCTTAGAATAGAATGCATAGAATAGAAATAGGAACAGAATAGAAGAGTAGAATAGAATTTTTTTATTGGCCAAGTGTGTTGGACACACAAGGAATTTGTCTTGGTGTATATGCCCTTAGTGTACATAAAAGATAAGTTTGTCAAGAATCATAAGGTACAACACGTAATGATAGTCCAGGTACAAATAAGCCATCCAATCATATTAGGAACCAGTCAATATAAATTGTAAGGATACAAGCATCAAAGTTACAGTCATTACTGGGAGGAGATTTGTGCTGGGAACTATGAGAATATTAAATGATTTAGCGTTACTAGATAAATGGTCAAAGCAATGGAAACTGCAGTTTAATGTTTCCAAATGTAAAATAATGCACTTGGGGAAAAGGAATCCTAAATCTGAGTATTGCATTGGCAGTTCTGTGTTAGCAAAAACTTCAGAAGAGAAGGATTTAAGGGTAGTGATTTCTGACAGTCTCAAAATGGGTGAGCAGTGTGGTCGGGCGGTAGGAAAGGCAAGTAGGATGCTTGGCTGCATAGCTAGAGGTATAACAAGCAGGAAGAGGGAGATTGTGATCCCCTTATATAGAGCGCTGGTGAGACCACATTTGGAGTACTGTGTTCAGTTCTGGAGACCTCACCTACAAAAAGATATTGACAAAATTGAACGGGTCCAAAGACGGGCTACAAGAATGGTGGAAGGTCTGAAGTATAAAACGTATCAGGAAAGACTTAATGAACTCAATCTGTATAGTCTGGAAGACAGAAGGAAAAGGGGGGACATGATCGAAACATTTAAATATGTTAAAGGGTTAAATAGGGTTCAGGAGGGAAGTGTTTTTAACAGGAAAGTGAACACAAGAACAAGGGGACACAATCTGAAGTTAGTTGGGGGAAAGATCAAAGGCAACATGAGAAAGTATTATTTTACTGAAAGAGTAGTAGATCCTTGGAACAAACTTCCAGCAGACGTGGTTGGTAAATCCACAGTAACCGAATTTAAACATGCCTGGGATAAACATATATCCATTGTAAGATAAAATACAGGAAATAGTAAAAGGGCAGACTAGATGGACCATGGGGTCTTTTTCTGCCGTCAGTCTTCTATGTTTCTATGTTTCTAATAGTAGTGCAGACTTCGTAAATACTTAACAGTGTTAAGGGACATTAACTTGTTTAGCAGAGTGGAAAAAACTATTCTTGTGTCTAGTTTTGGTGTGCAGTGCTCTATAGCAGCGTTTTGAGGGTAGGAATTGAAGCAGTTTTTGTCCAGGATATGAGGGGTCTGTAAATATTTACCCAGTTCAGATAGCAGCCCCACCCCACCCCAGTCACATGATGTTGGGTGTTCAACTGACCCACATTTACAGCAATTTGCAGTATCTATGACTATTTTACAATATTTTTGTGGAAAACTGGCATTTCCAGTTTTCAGCAAAAGCAGCCCATAATGAACAATGGGGTCACTTTAATGATCGCTGCAAAAAAAGGGGGGTAAAATCAGGTTGAGTTATGCCCTTTATAATTATCACAACTTAACGGCCATCATGGGCAGGCTCCATGGCAGTTTAAGTCAAACATAATGTGTAGTCCTCACTTAATGACTTGTTACTTAGCAACTATTCAACCAATCTCCCAGGGCTGCTGATGACACATTTTTGAATTTATGACGGTTGCACTCAGTACATGATCATGTTTTGGGCACTTCACTGTTTTCAGTGCTTTTGGTCAGTTTCTGGCATTTTCAATTTTCAGCAAAAAAAAAATCATTGGTGAAAATGGGTTCACTTAATGACCACAAAAAGATACAATGTGGTCACGTGACCTAATTAAAAGTACCATGGTTTAGGACTGTAATTCTAAGATCAGTTTTGAAGTTAGTTGGGGGAAAGATCAAAACAACATGAGAAAATATTATTTTACTGAAAGAGTAATAGATCCTTGGAACAAACTTCCAGCAGACGTGGTAGATAAATCCACAGTAACTGAATTTAAACATGCCTGGGATAAACATATATCCATCCTAAGATAAAATACAGGAAATAGTATACTACGGGCAGACTAGATGGACCATGAGGTCTTTTTCTGCCATCAGTCTTCTATGTTTCTATGTTTCTATCAGTTAAGCTCATATGTCAAAAACTACCTCTATTCCCGTGATGGCGATTTCCAAATTTCCGGTTTGCCCGTTTGGTGTTTTTTTTTTGCACTCTGGCACTTCCGGGAAGCTTCCTTGAAGCCTCCGGAGGGTGAAACAGACTTCCCAACCCAAAAAGCAGCTGGCTAGTACGCGGATGCACGCTGGAGCTGGCAGGGCAATGCCTCCCGTGCCCTCCGATATGGCTCTGCGCACCACCTGTACAACATGTTCCATAGGTTCACCAGCTTTAGAATTTCCCTGTTCACTTCAATAATGGAAGTATGTAGGTAGGATGAACGGATGGAGAGTTTAGATCTTATTAAGTTAACCTCTTGGTTTCTTTCACTACACAGGGTCATTCCAATTTTTATAAAATATATAATTGGGGTTTCTAGCTAGCATGGTTTTTCAAATGAATGTTTAATCCAAACCATAATATGTACAAGGGATACATTTGCCCTGTATTGCCTTTTTATAGTTCTGAATAAAGTCCTTGAACCTAAGCCATCGCAGTTTTTTATTTGTTTGTTTGTTTGTTTATTTATTTATTGGATTTATATGCCGCCCCTCTCCGCAAACTCGGGGCGGCTCACAACAAAGTAAAACAATACATAATAACAAATCCAATACCCACCAATCCAATTACAATTTAAGCTAAAAAATTCATAAAAAACAACCCAGAATATTAAAAAGCAAGCACACAATCAATCTAACACCAAAACAACATGGGCAAGGGGGAGATGTTTCAGTTCCCCCATGCCTGACGGCAGAGGTGGGTTTTAAGGAGTTTGCGAAAGGCAAGGAGGGTGGGGGCAATCCTAATCTCAGGGGGGAGCTGGTTCCAGAGGGTCGGAGCCGCCAAAGAGAAGGCTCTTCCCCTGGGTTCCGCCAGACGGCATTGTTTAGTCGACGGGACCCGGAGAAGGCCAACTCTGTGGGACCTAACCGGTCGCTGGGATTCGTGCGGCAGAAGGCAATCCCGGAGATATTCTAGTCCGGTGCCATAAAGGGCTTTATAGGTCATAACCAACACTTTGAATTGTGACCGGAAACTGATCGGCAACCAATGCAGACTGCGGAGTGTTGGAGTGATATGGGCATACCTAGGGAAGCCCATGATTGCTCTCGCAGCTGCATTCTGCACAATCTGAAGTTTCCGAACACTTTTCAAAGGTAGCCCCATGTAGAGAGTGTTACAGCGGTCGAGCCTCAAGGTGATGAGGGCATGAGTGACTGTTAGCAATGACTCCCGGTCCAAATAGGGCCGCAACTGGCGCACCAGGCGAACCTGGGCAAACGCCCCCCCCTCGCCACAGCTGAAAGATATTTCTCTAATGTGAGCTGTGGGTCGAGGAGGATGCCCAAGTTTGAAAGAAGGAAACTCAAATCAGGAGATATTAAGTCCCTGCTGCCTTGCATTCAAAGTTGCTTCTTTGGAAATTATTACAGATGGTGTCATACTGAGTCAGGGTTATTCCCATTCCTTCCATGTATTTGTCAGCATGATCAAAGGTCATGCTTTAAAACTTCCTGGTAGTATGAAAAAAAATGTAGTATTCAAAATGTAGTCTGCAGTTTAAATTTGAATTGAGTCTTAGATAATAAAAACCCTGCACTTTTATTTTTTATTTCACTACTGCATAGTTGGTTTATACTTATTGACTAGAAGAAATAATGTCATTTGATAAGCATATAAAGGAAAACGGATTATGTAAGTATATTATGCTAACTGTTCCAAAAAGATTGGCAGAAAAAGTTATTTAAGTAATTTTTAAAAAAATTGTAACTGGTAGATGTTTTTTCCTTAAAAATAAAATTAAAGAACTTATAATTAATCATAGTCACCTACCAAACCCTGTTTATCTCACAGTAAAATCATGTCCCTTCCATTCACTGATACATATCAAGACACATATTCAAAGATGTGAAGAGTGGAAATTTATTTATTTTTTAAAAACAATTTTTATATACAGTATTGTCAAAAATTGAAATTCATCTGCAGACAGTATCGCTTCTTTCATAATGAAATGAAAATGAGCTATTTTGAAAATTATCCGAAAATCACAAAAGCAATTCAAGAAGATTTTTTTTAATGATTTCATAAATCTTGCATGAGCAATATTAAGAAAGAAGGCACTGAAAGATTTGAAATAATCCAATTTCTTCATTCTACTTCTGAATAATCTTTGTTCATATTCATTAATTATCTCAAAATAACTTTCAATTATGATCAGGAACCTAATAAGCAAAGACGGATTATTTACCTTATATGATTGTTTTGATTTGATACCGGTAGGAAAGCTTTTACAATCATTTGAAATAAGTTATCACTATTGAAAGAAGAAAGAATACTAGTTTTGATCTGGCTGCCCTCCTCTTAGAACAGGTATAAAGCCAACTACTTTATGTTAAAATTCCTGCTGGAAACTTTAGTTCAACATAGCTGGACTCCTACGGGTTCTCCATATATAAATCACTAAAGAAATAGATTTAGAAACACACATTGCCCTTCCCACAACATTGTTCTCAGTGATAGTCCCATGTGGGGGATGATTGTGTGGTAACAAGCCTCTTCTAGTCATGAGGACTAGTGTGCGGTTTCAAAGCTGGATTAAAACAGTCGTGCTTTGTTTGGGGATCATTACGGACAAGAGGAATGACCCTCTGAAAACAATTGCCTTTTATTTAGGGGGGGTGGTGTGTGAATTAGTTGATGGAATTAGTCTGTCCCTGTTCTTTCTCCTCTCATTCAGGGTTACATAGTTTAAGAATATAAAAGTCTCATGTTTCTTCCCATTGAAAGTAGGTGTCCCACAGGGTTAATATGAATTCCACTTAATTTTTTTTTTTGGACCTTCTGCCACTTCAGTAATCCATCTTCAGTAGGCCATTTCTTCTCTTAGGTTATTGACTCAGTTCTTTACCCTAGTAGCACATGGTCAAAGACAATCTAGTACGTTGGAAAACAGCCATTTTCAGCAATGGTGGCAAAGGAAGCTGGATAGCTGGCATTTATAATTTAATTTATAAAGTCAACAAGATGAAAGGGAAAAATCCATAGTGACTAAACAAGGGCTTGTGCTACGAGAAATGCAAGAGGGATCTTATCTATTCCTCTTCCATTGAGTGAAAGCTGAGCATGTTAGAACTGTGTATAACGCAGAGAAACGAAGTGTTCTTAGAAAAGAGCGTTCTTTAAAAAATCCCTTTCTTGAGGGTTGTTCTGGAACTGTGATTCAGCAACAGTAAGAGAAGGATAATCTTCTGTTTAACTTTTCTTATCTATTCACATAAACATGTTTGATTTGTGGGCTTACCATAGCCCAGTGCTTATCAATTATTTTCTGTTATGTCCCCCACCCCCTGCAGGAAGAAGTAAACATTTTGCGTGGCCCCCAACTCTCTGGCCCAATGGAATTTTAACGTTAATATTTATTATTTTACTTATTACAATCTACAAGCAAACTATTGGTTGGGGAAGGCTGCTCTACTCACTTACCTGGGAGTAAGTCACATCAAACTCAGTTTTCGGTTAGGCAGGCATAGGCCACTGTGGTTAGGGCTCTCTTTTGAAATGGGGCCGGGTCAGTTTAATCAAGCCAATGTTTTTGGGTCACCGACTTGGCCCATAACCACCAGTTCTGCTGCGCACTCACAGCGAATGGTGTGTAAGTAGACTTTAGGGTGCCGTTCAAAGCTTTCACCCAGTTGTAGAGGATGCTTCTCCTTATCCATCAGCAAATTCCCCATGCCGTTCATGACTACCATGGCACCTGCCGAGAACTACAAGAACCCATGCAGCCACCCCGCCCTGCCTGGTAACCTTCGCTTCCAGGCTCGGAGCAGCGTGCAACCGAGAAAACTCTCCCCATCCAGGGGAATCAATCGAGAAGGACCATGCATGTTCCCTGAGGTCACGCATGTCCCCCTGGCATTGCTCTGTACCCCCCAAGGGGCATGACCGATAAGGTCCCACAGAGTTGGCCTTCTCTGGGTCCCGTTGACTAAACAATGTCGTCTGGCAAGACCCAGGGGAAGAGCCTTCTCTGTGGTGGCCCCAGCCATCTGGAATCAACTCCCCCCTGGAGATTAGAACCTCCCCCATCCTCCTTACCTTTTATAAGCTACTCAAAACCCACTTATGTCGCCAAGCATGGGGTAACTAAGTTACCCCTAGGCTATTGTAGATTTGTGTATGGTATGACTGAATTGTTTGGTTTTAATAATGGGCTTTTTATGTGCTTTTGTAACATATTGGATTTGTGGTATTGTATTCTGTCGTGAGCCGCTCCGAGTCCTCAGAGAGGGGCGGCATACAAATCTAATAAATATATATTTATATAATATATATTTGAGAAGCACTGCTATAGCCCCAGCTGCGTTGATTACATAAGGTTTGTTTAGCTTCCAAAAGATGATTGATTAAGACAGTGATGGAGAACTTTTTTTCCCTCGGGTGCCAAAAGCACATGCGCACACACTAACGCCTCTGTGCGAGTGCCCACACCCATAATTCAATGCAAAAATTGTGGGCAAAAAGTGGGCAAAAATTGCAACCCCTGCCTCCCCGGAGGCCTTCTGGAGGCCAGAAACAGCCATTTCCCAACTTTTGGTCGACGTGGTAAGCCCGTTTTCACTCTCCCCAGACTCTAGAGGCTTCCCTGCAGCCAGGGGAGGACAAAACCACCCTTCACTATCCCCCCGGAGGCCCTCCAGAAGCTCAAGATGCCCTTCCAGAGCCTTTGTGCAAGCCAAAAATCAGCTGGCCAATGCGTCCATTATGGGGGTTATTGAGGCTCGCAACTGGCAACTGACTGCAGGTTACTCACAAATCCAATTGAGAGAAAAAAACTCAGACAAGAAACTTGAAAACAACTTTTTCTCTTTAGTGAGACAACCTAGATTAAATCCAGGATGACCCTTTTATTGAAAGCAAACAAAGAAAGGCAGGCTTCTGTGATGCTACATTTCACATGGGTCTGTTACACCAATTCGAACTCATAATGTATTAAGCGTGCAAAATATAACCAATAAAAATCACACAACTTGTGCTACATTTCCAAGGGCTTATTCATAAGAAAAAGAAAGCAAGAGCGAGAGAAGGGCCCCATCAGCCCACCTCATGATATATAATGTTGCACTTTTCTTAGGCTAGCAGCAAGGAAAGCAAGATAAGAGTGCAGGGAAGGAGAATGTTGCTAGAGAAACTGGGTCATCATACCTGTCATGCTCAAGGTCTATGCTTTTCGCACGCACATTCCAAGACACTAGTTCCCGCGTTCCCACAGTCCATGCATGCTGGACCTGAGCTAGAGCAATGGCTCGCGTGCCGGCAGAAATTGCTCTGCGTGCCACCTGTGGCACCTGTGCCATAGGTTCTCCATCACTGGATTAGGACATACAATATTTTAATCGTCCTTTGGCCTGGTCATAATCAAATTCTTTTGTGCCTCTTCTTCTGTGCAAATGTGAAGGAGAGAATAGACTTTGGTACAGGTTTTTCCCAACCCAAAGTCTTCCTAGTAACTTTGTTTATATTTTGTATCATTAGAACATAAGAACATAAGAAGAGCCATGCTGAATCAGGCCAAAGCCCATCAAGTCCAGCATTCTGCGTCACACAGTGGCCCACCAATTGTCCATGGGGATCTTGAGCAGAAAGAGAAGGCAAGATCCTCCGTTTCCCCTGACCGCCAACAAATGGTACTCAAGGGAATCCTGCCTGCCTCAGCCAACATAGAGGCGGCACATGGACATCCGTTCCAATAACCACCGATACACTTGGCATCCATGAATCTGTCTAATCCTGCCTTGAAGCTATCAAGGCTGACAGCTGTCATGACCTCTTCTGGAAGTGAATTCCATAAACCAACGGCCTTCTGGGTGAAGAAATATTTCTCTTGATTTGTCCTTGCTTTCTCACCTATGAGCTTTAGGGAGTGCCCCCTTGTCCTAGTATTGTGTATTAGAGAAAAGAATTTTTCTCCATCCACCTTTTCATGCATGATTTAATACACTTCAATCAAGTCACCCTTTAAACGCCGTCTTTCAAGGCTGAAGAGACCAAGAGACCAGCCAGCATGGCCATAATGATAGCACCTGGGAGTTATATTCAACCCCGTTTGAGTGGCAGGTTGGGAAGGCTATTTTAGAAAAAATATAATAATAAAAATTAAAAACAAAAAGAAATTGCGGCATTTTCCATTCCTACTAGAACCTGAAAATGCATGATTTATAATTGCTATGACTGAAGTGGGCCCAAAAGTCCCATCAATGTGGAAAGTTGAACAGGAAGTAGGCAGATATAATCAGCTGCTTAAGATATGGGGAAATGGAAATCCCCTTTGCCATCTGCTCAAGGTTCAGACTAATAAATGATCTTATCCAACTGCATCCCATTCAGACAACCCAGATTCAGCATTTCAGGCCTAGGCACTAGTTGTCATGAGTTTCCTGTTCCAACGGCAGCAGAATCTTGTCTCTCTGCATGGTTTCTCTCCATGATAAGAAAACTTTGTGGAATTATCCCCACAAACAAAGTGTGAAAATGTTGGAAAAGATGGGTTGGCTCTGTCTGTACCTGCATGGATAGGGAGAAACCTTGCCAGTCTATAAATCTTAAGGTTGTGAGGCAAAAGGATATGAAGAAATTAAAACTGCAGCGATAGAAAGTGCCCAGGCAACCATAGTGCTTGGGTGGAAAGACGATAATAAATGGACGATAAAAAATTGGTGCAGGTACATGGTGGACCACATTCACTTTGAAATTATGGAAATCAGATTACATAATTATAATGAAGAGAAATTAGCAGCAACAATGAGGAGGTGGGAGAAGGCTAAAATTATATATTAACAATATCGGCAAGCGATGCAAATGTAAAAAATAAAATTCAATCACTTTATAATGAATGAACAATGTAACCCAGAGAGGAAGCAAATGAAGGATAAAAAAAAATTGAATCTTCCCTGGTGAAGGGAATCTTTATTTTTTTTGTATGGGGATGGTACACTTTTATGTTTTATGCTTTCATTTAGTTTTTTGTAAAACTTTTTAAAAAATCAATAAAAATTATATTATATATATACAGTATATATATATATGGCCCTGGGTTGGGCTGAGAGGCAAATAAGGAGCTGTGATGTTCCTTCAATACACCAGGGTGATTCGACACAAAAATATGTAACCCTTCCCTGGTGCAGAGCTGAAGGGATTGGATACTGTAGCCTAGAGGATAATTCTGTGCCTTACAAGGCAAAGGTTGCAGGTTCAAGTCCCAGTGGGTATGGCTAGCTGATGAGGCCAAAATAAGGCCGAAATAGATCTATCCTAGTCTCCCTTAATTTTCAAATTCAGCAAAAAAACATGTGAGATATATATATATATATATATATATATATATATATATATATATATATATATATATCTCACATATATATATTTATATATATATAAATCTTAAGGTTCAACTAATGCCTCTCTTTCTCTCCATGATCATTCAAAATCTTACTTCCATCTGTTATTATCAGGGAAACTTACAAAATACACTTCTTCATACACACGCATACGCACACACAAACACACACACAAATCAATATCTGTTTTAAATAAAATGGAAATACTGTAAAAATATTTTTTAGAGGTGTCAACAAAGTGAATCTTCATTCATTCATTTATTCATTCATTCATTTTATATAAATTCCTTTTTTCCCCTTACCATATTGTATTTCTTCATTGTTTAACAGTCTGGTATTTGACTAATATAGTTTCCAAAAATGTCGCTTCCTATGTTCAAGAAGAATGAATAAAAATGGTCCAGATGCCAAATGAAACCTGGTGACATTAAGGGAAACAAGTGAAGTACAGTATATAGCAAAATCATGGAACGGGCAGATTTTTTTTTTTTAATCCAAATTGGCAATGCTTTGTCTGCTGTGCAATTTTGTTCAAAGGGGAATAATTCATAGTTGGCAGGGTGTATTGGTTATAAATTGAGGAAAGTGGGAATTGAACCCACTTACAAGGGAGCTGAAGTCTATAGTAAGGCAAATTATGGGCTGAACATAAGTAATGTCTGTGAAGTTTCCGAAAGATGCCCTAATTAACTCATGAGCCATGAGCCAAAGTTCGAAAGAAATACAAAGATTTATTAAAAGCAACATCTTGGCAATACTCGCATTGCAGTCAGAACTGAGTTCATGCAGGCTGAACTTGCCCTCATGACACTGTTTCCCATGTCATAAATCATAAATCACATTCTCCAATTAATCATGTTGGCGGTTGTAACCCCCACACCACTTGTTCTGACTCCGGTAACCTAGGACCCAATCAGTAAAAAACATTTGTGGAATGCCGTTTAATTTAAGGCAGTTAGCCCTCCTCCAGCAAGTGATGGCATTTACCCATCCCCTCCCCCCTTCTTTTCATGGCAACTTGAAATATTTGCAAGTTGACAATGTGAATATTTCACTCAGCACATCTCCCAAACTATTTTGAACAAGTTCCCACATAATTTATAATTTTTCCTAAATACCTTTTATTTTAAAATAAAACACTTTTATTTATTTATTTTATTTTAAGGTAAAAACACTTAATGAACAGGCCATAATTTTACTCTTGTTTGTGTCATCTTCCATTGCTCTCCACAGTATCTTCCTAATCTGGTCTCTTCTTTTCGTCTTCTTCTTTTGGTGGATCCATAATAGCTCCAACTAATCCACCATGTCCTTTCTTTATTAGATTTCCCCACAACTGTTTTTTTAATCATCCTCCTTACATTTGTTCCTCCCCTCTTAACAGTTGCAAAGAAATTGTCCTTTCTTCTTCCAATCTCCAGGCAAAATACACTGCTCAAAAAAAACAAAGGGAATACTTAAACAACACAATATAATTCCAAGTAAATCAAAATTCTGTGAAATCAAACTGTCCGCTTAGGAAGCAACACTGATTGACAATCAATTTCACATGCTGTGGTGCATATTCAACTTTGTACAGAACAAAGTATTCAATGAGAATATTTCATTCATTCAGATCTAGGATGTGTTATTTGAGTGTTCCCTTTATTTTTTTGAGCAGTATACTTCAAATCAAAGTGTTACCTTCTAGTTGCTTCTCATTTTGATTCCCAAGAAGTCTTGGGATCAAACAGGATACAACATTCAGAGGCAAAATATGACAGGAATCAATGCATTTTGATTTTGTGATGTTTTCAAATGATCTTGATTAACATTTTAATAATTAAAATATAGGGGACATCCTACCACTTCATTGTCACAGAGGAGGATGCTTGAAGATACAGATATTGCCGGAGCTTTTTTTTTAACACCAGTACATATAATACCTTATATTTTGCTGTTGGATAATTAACATTGGTTATTTCAGATCCTTTTAAACCTATCATTTCTTTTCTGATCAGAATTGGACAAAATTACTTATTAGGAGATAAACTCTGTAACTGATGCCCATTGATAGCGTATTTTGTACACTCTTGAGTCAAACTGCATATGATTATTTTTAAGGACATCCGTATATCAATTTATCATTAGTATCATTAAGAAACCAGATGAAATTGCTTTTTAAATGCATTAAAAATATCAATTTTTAATTAGGGGCTGAGGAACTATGGCCCCTTTATGAGTTGTGGACTTTAATTCCCAGAATTCCTGAATCAGAATGGGTTGAAGTCAGCATGAGTTGCAGTCCACAAGTGATAAAAGGGCCATAGTTCCTCACCTCTGTCTTAAATAAATCCAAAGTCAAACTTGTTGAAATAGTTTCTCTCTGCACTTATATTCTGCATTCAGAGCTTTGTTACAGAAATGTACCTACCTTGTGTTTCAGAAGCTATATGAGTGTACAAAAGCATCCATTCACTGAATTGTGCAAGAAAACCAGTAATATCAGGAAACTTCTAAGTGATCGTGGAGGAGATGGAAATATTCTGTTGTAATGTGATGGGATGTGGGTGGAATGAAGAAGCTGATAAAAGCTTGGTAAATCTAATTTGCTCATAAATCAAACTTTAAAATCCCCACTCTTGGCTACTTTTTTCCATGTGTATAAAAGCATGATTTAAATTCTTTAAATAGAGATGAGGAAGAAGAAGAGGACTGAATGTACAGTTACAGTAAAGTAAAGGCAGAAATATAAAGAGAAACAAAGGGGATGATGCCCCCAGACTAAATGTGGAGAGAGTACAAGCCCCGCAATTGCTTATTTGTACCCGGACTATCATTAAGTGTTGAACCTTATGATTCTTGATGAACTTATCTTTTCTTTTATGTACACTGAAAGTATATGCATCAAGACAAATTTCTTGTGTATCCAATTGCACTTGGCCAATAAAATTCTATTCCATTCATTCTATTCAAATGCCTGCTATCATGCTGGTTAGAAATTTGACGGGTGTAATCCCAACTTCTCTATAAGTCATACCTAATTTGTTTGTCCGGTTGGTAGCTACCCATCTCACATGCTTATTTGACCCCTATGACAATCATTAAGTGTTGTACCACATGATTCTTGACAAATGTATCTTTTTTTTAAATGTACACTGAGAGCACATGCACCAAAGACAAATTCCTTGTGTGTTCAATCACGCTTGGCCAATAAAGAATTCTATTCTATTCTATTCTATTCTATTCTATTCTATTCTAGTCTAGTCTAGTCTAGTCTAGTCTAGTCTATGCATGACACTGGGTCAGTGATGGCAAACCTATGGCACAGGTGCCAAAGGTGCCACATGGAGCCATATCTGCTGGCACTTGAGCCGTTTCCCTAGCTCAGCTCCAGCACACATGTGTGCACCGGCCAGCTGATTTTTTGAGGAGAGTCTGAGAGAGCATTTTCGGCTCCCGGAGGACCTCTGGAGATGGGGGTGGCATTTTTGCCCCTCCCAGGCTCCGGCGAAGCCTCTGGAGCCCAGGAAGGGTGAAAAACAGACCTACCGGACCCATGAGAATTTGGAAAATGCACTGTTTCTGGCCTCCAGAGGGCCTCCGGGGGTCAGGGGAGGCAATTTTCGCCATCTCCAGGCATTGACTTATGGGTGTGGGCACTCGTGCAGGCGCAGTTTCAGCACCCGAGGGAAAAAGGGTTCTGGGTGATTCATTCAATTAAATAACCGAATACAATAAACAATTACAAAGAAACATCTAGAATAAAAAGACAGTTTGAAGCAATTCAAACCATATATAATCCCCAGGAGAGTAAAATGCATGCATTACTAACAGTATAACCAAATTACTTGCTTCATATCTCCACTGGATCTCCAGGCACACTGGCAAAGCCATGTCTTCAGAGCCTTCTGCAAGATCAACAGGACCTGTTCTGTTGGGCTGTCTGGTACAATCCTCACGAAAATTCACATGTACAAAATTCAGACACACACACGTTTGAAAATTCAAAACAATGTTCTTTATAACAAAAATTCAAATAAACTTAGCACTCTTTTTGTATAGCAAAGAGCACTCGTCTCCGAACAAACTGGTAATTTGTACAAGTCCCTTATCAGTTCTGTGATACTTAGCTTGCAGCTGTGAGGCAATTCACAGTCCTTCTTTCACAAAGTGAAACATACTTTGCTCTGCTTTAGTTTCAAAGTGGGGAAAAATCAACACACCAAGGTCGAAGTCAGCAAGACAGGCACGAAACACAACGATCAGATAATCCTCCACAATGGCCAAACCCACACGCTGCTATTTATAGCAGTCTCACTAATTACCAAAGCCCCACCCAAACACAGGTGGCCTCATTTTCTTTGATAATAATCTCTCAGTTGTTGCTTCCTATGCATCGCTCTCCGCATGCGTGGCTGTATCATTGACTCTTGTTCCGAATCCAAAGAGGAGATAGATAATTGATCTCCTTCTGAGCTGTCTGCCACAGTCTCCTCCTCCCTGTCTCTCATGTCTTCTTGGTCAGAGGAGCCTTCATCAGCAGATTCCACCGGGAACAAAACAGGCCTGCGGCATGTGGATGTCTCCCCCACATCCACAGTCCTTGGGGCAGGAGCTGGGCCAGAGCTAACCACAACAAGGACCAATGTTAATTTAACCAGGGGACAGATTAACCAAGATTAGATAATGTAACCCATATTCTGTGGTTAAGTCCACACTGTCTATCATTTGCATTCACCTCATAAAGCATAACTAGGCCTACACTACTTGGGAAAAATATTCTGCAAGTGTTTTAATGGTATATTTGTATGTATTTATGTCAGTAGCCTTATTATAGGGACTATGTTTCTTGGGGCACAGTGTCTGAGGACAAAATTTTGAAAGTAAGGAATTCCCTCCATTCACCCACTCAGCAAATTATTTGCCTCTTCAGCTCGATGAACTGTTAAATAGCAGGGAATATATTACATACTACATATCAGGGGGGGAAAGATCTTGATAGAATAGTAAACTTCAGCATTTTAAAACAAATTCAGAAAAAAAAGTCACCCAATACTACTCCTGAATCATTAATGCAATGTTATCCAATCCGAGTGCAAGTCTGGAATCTTTATTGGAACACAATACAATACTTTTGACTTTAGCCCTTGGGCAGGACATTTGACCAAGAAAAACAGGGGCACATGACTCCCACTGCCATGCTTTTCAGTCTATCTACAGTCCAAGGGACAAGGGCAAGACAAGAGCAAGTATTTGTAGTCACAGTGCGAAGGGTCAGAGATGCACAAGCAAACACTGTCTTCTTAATGCAAAAGTGCAGGAGGGAGTGGGGGGGAAGAGAGAAGAATGACCAGGGATTAGCAAACAATTAGAGTATTTGTCTTCTTGCAAAAAAGGCATCATGAGATTGCAGGTGATTTTCAGAGCAACACTGTTTTCAAGGAGTAGCAGCAAGAACTTCATCAAGTTCACCAGCAACCTAAAATCATATTTCTAACGGTTAAGAATATTAAGGTTGCTGGGTTTTGTTTTTTTTAAGAATCAAACTTCTGAAATAGTGTGTGCTATACCCGTTCCACTAATCAAACAGTTGCTAAGGATGAAGTAGAATTCAGACATAAAATGTAGAAAATGTAGAAAACAAACACAGGGTCAGTCAAAAAGGACAAATGTACAAAAAATGAGGAATAACCAGGTTGAACTAGAAATCCAAATACATGAGGACAGATGTGTTATTGTTACAATTACGAAAACCTGGTGGAATGAAACCCATGAATGGAATATACAGCTAGAGAGATTTAAATTGTTTGACAGAAACAAGACCTAATAAAAGAAGAGATGGAGTTGCACTATATCCAGGGGTGGGCTGCAGCCCGAACGAGGGGGAGGAATGCAATGGGGTAGCAAAAATGGAGTTCCACCCCAAAGCACCCAATTTGCACTGAAAGTTGAAAGAAAATGTAGGGCATCCTGCATAAGCCACGCCTACAGTTTGATAGTAAAAATTTTGGTAGCCCTTCACTGACTATATCTCTACAGAAATACAGCAGAACAATGATGAAAACTATCTTGAATGCATTTAGGTCAATATAAAGGGGAGGGAAGGGGGAGGGAACAAGGAGAGGGAAGGGGAGGGTGCTGTACATACACCTGGTCAGTTGGAGGATGATGAAGATATTGAGGACTCGGATTCAGATAATGTTTATGAATTAGTGGGGGGCCTGGGGTTACAGGTAGTAGAACAGGTGGGAGGCCAGCCACAGGATGGGGCTATGAGTTCAGGATCTAGTGAGGGAGAATCAGACGTTCGCTGGATTAACCCTAAATTCAGAAGGGCCCAAAAAAGTAGAGAACAGGTGTCTGGAAGAAGATATTAAGGAGAGGAATGGGTTAAATACTGTAGTGATGTATTTGGCACGTCAGGGGGTCAGTGGGGAAGAAGGGTGGAGTTTCAACATTGCTGAAGAGAAAAATTGATGTTTTTCTTGCTCAAGTAAGCAAAAGTATTCTGTGTTGATTAATAGTCAGGGCTGCTGTTTTAGAAATCATGCTGTTAGGAAAATAAATCTTGTTAAGTGGAGAAGGAGAAGGAATGTGAGAAATGCAGTTAAGGGAGATAACGGACCAAGTGCCGTGAAATGTGTTGGAATTCCAGAAGAGCAGAGAAATAAATGGAGTTTCTTTATTCATGATATAATGCATTTAATAAGAGTTATTTGTAATTGCTAAATTTCTACCAGAAACCAGAACAGAGGGGACCACACTATCTGTGCTTTTTCTCGCGGTGCACCCTGAAGCAGATGGCTTGACCCACCCTATGTTCCTTTTCCAAAAGTCCTTTATGTTTTTGACATCATTATTGAAACAGAGCTCAATAAAAGTCTTTCTTGCTTCTGAGACATGATCATACTGGTTTTGTACCAGTGTTTGTAGAAACTGGTTATTTAGTTCATAGAAATAATCCATGGCAGGATTGAAATCATATACTATTTTAAATTTTTGCTGTGATTTTAGATGTACAGTAATAGAAAGGTTCCTAATTTGCTCTTGACATTTTCTGATAAGTTCTAATGTAGGGAATTATATTTTTTATATATTTTTAAATTTCTGCAAAAGTGCTTCATTCTGCAGAAATGTCTTACAAGAGCACGTGGACAAGCTGAAGACCAAAATCAGATATGCCCATAATTTTCTGAACAGGTTTTAGTACAATGTCCTGCAGTGCTGGCATATTTGCACTCAGATTATTTGATCTGACAGGAATTCAAGGGAAAGACCATTTTCCTCTTCTTTGGTTTCTCTAAATGGCAGCAATGTAACACTGTGGAAGTCCAATATCAGGAGAAAGTTGGCATATCTCTTGTCATTGGAAAACTAATGAATTTTTTTAAAAAAATCAGTCAAGTTTTTAAAGTACAGTATCTCATAAACCAATTTATGAGAAATTGGTTGCAGGAGATTCCGGATGATATTGTATTTCATTTCTAATGATTTTACTTTTTCCATTTATTTTCAGATCACAAAAAAGAAAGAAAATAGGAAAATAGCTAACAAAGTCATTTGTCTGTCGGACCATAGTAAGAACATTGGTAAAAGTAAACAGTGCCAATTTTAGAGGATCGGTTTCAAAAGTGGAGAATCTCAAAATAAATAATTCCTCCCTTTCTGTCTAACAACTTGTCCTCAACTTACAACCACATTTGGGACCAGAATTTCTGGTGTAAGTCATTGCAGTCATAAGTTAAATCAGCACATGACCAGAAGTAATTTTATAATCATTATTGCAGAGGTTGTAAATCAAGTCACCAAAATTATTAAGTGAATCTTGTGATTGTTAAGTAGCTTCCTCATGGCATCTTTTGGGCAGAAACCAGCAAAATGGTCACAAATATTCACTCTCTCTACGCCCTATTGTATATTGTATGTTTGTATATTGTAAAATTTTAGTAGTACTGTATTTTAATTTTTAATAATGATTTTGTATATTTTATAATAATTATTTTACATATTTGTTGTTATATTTGATAGTTGTACTGTGCAGAATCACTTTTTAAGAGATGTGTAATCATATGAATATGATAGATAGATAGATAGATAGATAGATAGATAGATAGATAGATAGGTAGGTAGGTAGGTAGGTAGGTAGGTAGATAGATAAGATAGATAGATAGATAGATAGATAGATAGATAGATAGATAGATAGATAGATAGATAGATAGATAGATAGATAGATAGATAGATCTATTCGGAGAGGGGCCGAATTATTATTATTATTATTATTATTATTATTATTATTATTATTATTATTGTTATTATTATTATATGGATGGATGGATGGATGGATGGATGGATGGATGGATGGATGGATGGATGGATGGATAGGCAGGCAGGCAGGAAACTTTATTATTTCCCTCCAACCTCTTGTTTTCCAACACTGTTATTTGGTCTTCTAAATGTGAATTTCATTTGTCAAAGGCAAGGTTATGATAGGAAAAAGACACGCCAATATTCAAATGGCTTGGCTATGCCAATAATCTAGTATCTCCATTTTTCTTTGTCTTTGGCTGGCCGCTATAGGATTAAATCACAGTAAACAGAGCAATTCCCCAAGTCTTGATTTAAACTAGCATAATTCATAAACTTTTGTATTTCTGAATGTTACCCCATAGATGTCTTCAACTGAATGGTGATGAATGTTTTTAAAAAAAGTTATATTAGAGTTTTAAAGTCTTTTTTAGTCATATTAATTGGATTTTTAGATGTATTGTTATGTTGTTTTGATATATTGTGAGCCACCCCGAGTCCTTGGAGACAGACAGCATACAAATCCAACAAACGAACGAACAAACAAACAAACAAACAAACAAATAAATAAATAGATAAATAGATAGATAAATAAATAAATAAATAAACTTTAACATTCCATGATTCTCTTGAGTTTTTTTGATCAGCTTAATCTGCTGGTGACAGGTTTATGAGAGCTTCTAAGTTATATAGTTTCATCAGGCAATTTGAAACCTGCATAATAAAGCATTTTGTACAGCTATTTAAATCAAAAATCACTCAATGTTGTTTCTTAGCCATTTTCTTTTCTAAACCTGTAGGACAGATATTTCTGCTAAAGGGTAAGTAATTAGAAAATGCCAGCTAAGTTTGCAGGCAAATAGCCCAGGACAAAATGGGTTTTTTAAAAGAAAAGCTTGACCACTAAGAAAAAGTGGCCCAGCTGCACTGCTTTTGGAAAAGCTTGAAAAGGGCTCTCTAGGAAACAGCTCATTTATTTAATCTTCAAATGTAGGCTACTTCTGAATATACAGCGGATTCTTCTGGAAAGGTCATGCCTGGGGTTACCAGCACAGACTTCTGAAAATATTCGATCTAACATGTAACAAGAAAATAGAATTTTTTAAAAAATATTGGCCAAGTGTGATTGCACACATGTGGAATTTGTCTTGGTGTATATGCTCTCAGTGTACATTAAAAAAAGATTTTATTTCTTTATTTGTTTGTGTTGGAAGGGGCCCTGTGGGTCTCCTAGTCCAACCTCCTGCTAGCAGTGTTCCCTCTAATTTTTTTTTGGGGGGGGCGGAAAAGTATAGTGTCTGAGCGGCAGTCCCTTCAGGATTGGGCTGCACAGAAATAATAAATAAATAAATAAATAAATACATACATACATACATACATACATACATACATACATACATACATAAACAAGCAAGCAAGCAAGCAAACAAACAAACAAACAAACAAACAAATAAAAAACCCACCCTGTTTTGCCTCAGAGAATTTCAAAATAAAATGCTGTACTGTGTGTCTATAACAGTGAGCTCATAATAGGGCAACTCTATCAATATCAAAATGCCACTTAAATAGTTGAGCTAGTTTCAAACTAAATTTTGATTTTCTTTCTCTCTTCCTTACTCCCATTCTTTTTCTTTTTCTTTTCCTTTCTCTCTTTCTTCTATCTGTTTCTCTCTCTTCCTCTCTTCCTCTCTCTCTCCTTCCCTCTCACTCTTTCCCTCTCGGCTTCGGGGCAGGTTTGGAAAACTCTGAGTTGATGATGATTTTTAAGTGAGCGATTGCTCACTGCTCAGCTTAGAGGGAACTATGCCTGTACCATCCCAGACATACAGCAGTCCAGTCTCTTCTTGAAGGTCTCCTGTGTTGGAGCATTCACAACCTCCATGGGCAGACAATTACCCCTGTATATTTTAACTTTTTTATTTTAACTTTAATCAAATATGACAACTTTATTCTCCTTTCCTTTTAACACAGCAAGTTAATATATTTTCTAAAAATACAACAAAATATATCTTCTTCCCCTATCATAGCTTTTACCAAATCTTTTAAACCTCATCACTTTTAGTCAAGAAGTATACATTAAAAGTTACCAAAAAACAACCACATAAACTTTTATATTCCTTCATTTTAAAATCTTGAGTTTTAGTCCGTTTAAATTGTGTACCAGAGTTTGATTTCTTTTTATGTTATTTTGAGCAACTCTTTCACAAGTGTAAATTTATAAATTCAACTTAAGCAAGTTATCCAAATATTACTCTTCTGGGTTATTTATATGTCCTTTTTAATTGTTGAAAGATATCAACCAGTTTCATTTGTAAATCCAGTGTAGCATCTTTTTTTTGTTCCAGACTGTATTAGTGAATCTCTTCTCTTTTAGTTCTAATCTCTCCAACTCCCTCTTCTTTGTGGTAGCCCCTGAGATATTGGAACACTGATATCATGTCTCCCCTAGTCTTTCTTTTCATTAAACTAGACATACCCAATGAAAGGGCACTGCCTGGATGGGGGGACGATGACACTGTCCGGGTAGTGGAAATGGAACTGCGTTCACATGCGCAGAAGCAAAAAAAACAGTGAAAAATGCTGAAATCTCACGGTCTCACACATCCTTGCACGAGATTTCTCTTCCTGCATAAGTGAAGGAAGCAAATCTCGTACCAGACATGCATGCCCGACCCCCACCCATGGAGGTATCCCGGCATACAACGGTAAGTGCGGCCCTTCACTGGACATACCTAATTAAAAGTTATTATTCTAAGTTCACAAATGTTAAGACTGGCAACCAGTGCAGTTTATGAAACAGAGCTGTTACATGGGTATACAGTACTGAGGCATACCTAGCAATGCTTGTGCCACTATGTTCTGGAGCAGTGTTTTTCAACCAGTGTGCCGTGGCACACTAGTGTGCCGTGAGACATGGTCAGGTGTGCCACGGGGAAATTAAACATGGGTCCCCAAACTACGGCCCACGGGCTGTGTCCGGCCCGCCACCAGCCGCCTCCATCCGAATATAAACATTCCCCTCACAATCCCTCCATCTATCAGCAACAGGAAGAGTGGAAGCACAGGGAACACTCACTAGGATTCATCCCGACCACTAGTGATGAACCAATAGCAGGCTGCCTCTCATCCACACCCAGGAAGGTCCCCGCTCGGGCTGCCGCACACTTGTCATTGTGTGGCCGCGGTGTGTAGTTGAAGCTGCTACTCCTCCCCATGGTCCCGATTTCTAATCCTGGTCAGGACTGGAGGTAAATGTTGCCACCACTAGATGAAGCCTGTTCATCGAAACAGGTCCAGGATTGACACTGAGTATAAATACATTTAGAAACTATATTATTAACTATATGTACATAATATATACTGTGTTAGAGTGTCATTATGTGTCATTTTGGTTGGTGGTGTGCCCCAGGATTTTGTAAATGTAAAAAATGTGCCTCGGCTCAAAAAAGGTTGAAAATCACTATTCTGGAGCATTTGAATTTCCAAGGGCACTTCAAGGGCAGCCCAATGTAGAACATGGCACCAAAGTTAAGCTGATAGGTAACTAGGGCATGAGTTATTGTCTGATCCTACGGATTTTAAGATGGTATTTCCGGCTACAAATTTAGCCCTCCCTCACTTATAAGTGTTTTCATATTTACCCAAAAGGAAATATTTATATATACAAAGAAATGCCTTCCTTCCTGAACAGGAGTAAAAGGGATTAGAGCATTATAACTCATTGAAGATGACATCCTGATTCATAAGATATGGGTGAATTGTAGCTGTGCCTACTCCCATCATTGGGTAATAAGAACATAATTTACTGTGACTTGGAAGCAAAAACGTGGGTTTTGCTCCTTCTCCGTTTTGGTTAAAGCTGCAATTAAGGTAAAATATGGTTCTTGCCTTTGGCAAAGGATGTTTGAATAGCACTCACAAAGAAACAGTAATGAGAGGAAATGGAAGATGACAAACACGGAACATCACCATGTTTCATGAAGTGGAATTTGCTTTGGGTTATCATAGGAGATAAAATTTCACTTACAAAACCAATATTTATTGCCTGAAAGCACTTATATCTTCATGAGGCAAATATCTCCTTTATTAGGGAAAGCGAGGGTTTGAAGCGAATAACATTAGCATTGAGACCATTAACTAATTTTGAAGATGATTTTTAGCTCCTGGGACTAGGTCGTTAAAGGTAATGTAGAATAGGCTATTTGGGTCTTTGATTGGTTGAAATTTAGCATGAAACCTGATACTCTTGGTTTAAGGAAAGGATTGTCTTCCACAAACCAAAAAATATAGCTAAATGCAAAGACATAAACAGCTTAAGTGTCCATCACTTGGCAATTCATAAATTATTATAAATGGTCCTCACTAAATGAACATTTCCAGTCACAATTCAAAGTGTTGGTCATGACCTTTAAAGCCCTACATGGCATTGGACCAGATTACCTCCAGAACCGCCTGCTACCGCACCAATCCCAGCGACCAATAAGGTCCCACAGGATTGGCCTTCTCCGGGTCCCGTCGACCAAACAATGTTGTTTGGCGGGGCCCAGGGGTAGAGCCTTCTCTGTGGCGGCCCCGGCCCTCTGGAACCAACTCCCCCTGGAGATTAGAATTGCCCCCACCCTCCCTGTCTTTCGTAAACTACTCAAGACTCATTTATACCGCCAGGCATGGGGGAGTTGAGATATTCCTTCCCCCTAGGCCATTACAAGTTATGCATGGTATGTTTGTGTGTATGTTTGGTTTTATAAATAAGGGTTTTTAGTTGTTTTATTATTGGATTGTCACATGCTGTTTTTATCTTTGTTGTTAGCCGCCCCGAGTCTACGGAGAGGGGCGGCATACAAATCCAATAAATTATTATTATTATTATTATTATTATTATTATTCATTCAGCAACCATTCAAATTTACGATGGCACAATGAGTGGTATTTATGACTGGTTCTCAGTTGTTTTTAGAAATTTCTACATCTTTAAATAATCAGGAAGACAGTTATTGCATGTTCATAAAACAGTTAGCAAGGCATGTTATAATCACGATGAGGGTTACGTGTAAACGAGCCCAAAATATGGTTTCTTTGACATCACTTTGTCAGTAGATATGAGAAGGTTGTATTTCCAGGTAAGTGACTCAGAGTGACTTTTATTTCCTCTTGATTCATAAGAATCTTCCATTCAGTAAAGTGCAGCCTCATTCCGTCCAGTCTTCAGGGAATAAAAATGGTATTGTTACACAGGCACAAAGCAGGTCTCAGCTGAGGGTAGGATTGGACATGAATCACCCTTAGATATCAAAAGGAAATGCAGATTAATAATGTTCAAATACGCAAATGGCTTTCGGTTTCCTTCCCATGCATTGAGCTGAAAAGGTCATTCTACCAGAGTTCACATGCTTTTCCCAAACTTGTATGATTTACAATATGGATTGGTAACTCTTGAATTATAATGCCGAGCACTATGTATTAGTCATTTCCTGATAACTGAGCATTGATTTTACAATTAATAAAAGGGGGAAATTATTCACCATGCTCAGGGTCACATTCCCAATTCTGCCACTACCGGTGTGCTATGCGCACAGCTTTGCATCTGCTGCTGGCACACATGTGCGTTCCAGTGACATTTTGCTTCTGCGCATGCGCAGGAAGCAAAGCCATGCAAGGGGTGTGTGAGGGAGAGAGAGGGATTTCAGCAATTTTTTGGCTTCCATGCATGCGTAGAAGCAAAAAAATCACCAAAATCTCACATGTGTGTCCCCTCGCAAGATTTTGCTTCCTGTGTATGCGCAGAAGCGAAATCTTGCTGGGATGCATGCATGCGCCCACAGTAGAAACAAAGCTGCGCGTGCAGCTCAATTTTCGCTACCGGTGCGCCGTCCTTATCCATATTGGTAGCATCCCGATACTGACCATGTTTGCATGAGACTTTCAATGAAATCAGTACATATTCTTCAGTAATGCGCAGCCAAAAAATTTACTGCCACACTGTGGGTGTGGTTTATTTTGTGGGTGTGGCTTGATGGTCATGTGACTGGGTAGGATTGGCTTACCGGCCATGTGACCAGGTGGAAGTGGCTTGAATGATCATCATCGTTCAAGTGAACTGTTAAGTCCTCAACTTACAACCTCACCAGTTTTGCTCGTTGGGGTGTCAATTTTCTTCACGTTTCCCACCCTCTATTTCCTGGGTCGCCCCCCACCTCAGGCTGAGTAGCTAGGCAAACAGGTGCCGATCAGCTGTTGAGAAAAGATGGGAGAGGAAAAGGAGCTCCCGCAATTCCTGCCGGTGCTGGTCTCCCTGTCGCTTTCCGAGGTAGAGGTGGAGGATGGGAGGGTTTTTTTAAAAAAACATTGGAAAGCTGACGGAGAGTCACAAGGTTATTATTGCTGCACGATGTCTTTTCATCTCAGTTACGGGCAGAGTGAGGGCTTCGCAAGGGGAAAAAGAGTAGGGGGGAAAAGAGAGCCGAACTGAGACTCGTAATCCAGGAAGTGACTGTCACCAGTCAGTTGCATCTGCGCACGCAGCTTCATTTCCACCGGTGGAACTGCATCCCACCCCATCCTGCCTGCTGCCCACCCCTGATATTCTTACATTACACAAGTCACCAATGAGAATCCCCTAGAAAGGAAATCCTAATGGGTCAAGGAGATTAAAATGCTATATTATCCTTTTCCCCAGATTAAGTGGCAAGATTTTCAAGTTCCAATTTTGGTGTATTGTTTAATTTGGTCCTCCCTCTAAATTAGTATTCCTTTGACAAAATGAACTACCAAAGTTTAAAAACACCCATAAGTGATTTTATTAGGCTGACTTTAGCTAAACGTAAAAAGTCCAGCGGGTTATGTATCATTTCCACTTCCCCCCACGTAATGGGGGGGAAAACCAGATCCGCACATCATATTGTGACTTGCATTTGAAATTCCCCGCAATTTAAAAACAAGTTTCAATTTGAAGTTGTGCTATCTGAGAACAGCAAGCTTCTCTGCAGCTTTTGAGAACTTCAGCTAGTGACAAAGGAATTTTCAGCTTCTTCATAGAAATGATCTGCTGTTCAAATTCTAAATCAATATAAAGTAAATAATTGTATGGTTTTTTAAATTAATCTTTCATCTGTTCCTGCATTTCATCCAATTCTAAATGAAAAGAAGTGAAAGAAATGATAAAATGGGCAAGGAATTTTGGCCATACAGTGGTCCCTTGACTTTCGTGGGGGATACGTTCCAAGAATGCCCGCAAAAGTCAAATTTCCGCGAAGTAGAGACGCTTCCTTCCTTCCTTCCTTCCTTCCTCCCCCTCCCTCTCCGTTCCTGGTTTTACTTACCCCGAGAACCCGCAGGGGCAACAGAGTGGCAAGTTGGGGGCTTTGCTGCGCTCTAGGGCACAGATGGTGGCAGCAGAGGCTGGAGCGGAGGCCGCGCATCTTAACTGCTTGGCAGCCCACGCGTTCCTGCTACTGCTGCCGCCACCGATTTCACTGCCACTGGGGCCCTCAGCTATGTGGCGGCCCATGCAACCCCAGCCACCGCCAATCTCGCCGCCGCAGGGCCCCTCAGCTGTTTGGCAGCTCACAGGACTCCTGCTGCTGCCGCCGCTGCAGATCTTACCGCCACTGGGCCTCTCAGCTGTCTGGTGGCCCACATGTCTTCTGTTGGCTGTGGCGGTGGCAGGAGGCACAATCTGGGCAGCGGCAGCCAACGTGGGCCGCCAGACAGCTGAGATGGCCCACCAGCGGCAAGATCGGTGGTGGCACTAACGGCTCGGGTCAAGTGGGCTGCCACACAGCTGAGGGCCACGGCGGTGAAATCGATGGCGGCGGCAGTAGCAGGAACGCGTGGGCCACCGAGCAGCTGAGATGGCACAGCGGCGAAATCGGCGGCAGTAAAATTGCTGACTGCGGCGGGTGGCAGTAAGGCTCAGCATACCAAAGCTCTGAGAATTAAAGGGGAAGGATCGGGAGGCTGGGGTGGAAGCGGAGCTTTTATTTAAAGACAGCTTCTTTAAATAAATTTTAAAAACAAAAAAAATACCATGGGTATACCACTGGTTTTCAAAAATTTTATTTATTTATTTATTTATTAAAATCCCACGGTATAGGCTTTCCGCGAAAGTCAGACCCATGAAAGTCAAGGGACTACTATAGAATTAGATAAATGGCAGCAACTTTGGGAAAGAAATTATAAATTAACTATGGCAACAGCATATAAAGAGAATATGTATAAAATGTTTATAGGTGACACATATCACCAGAAAGGATAGCTTAAATGTTGAAATGTCAGCAAATACCAGGCTCTTTTTATCATATGTGATGGACATGTGCAGAAGCCAAAAAGTATTGGAGTTGAATTCAAATATAGGTAGAAAAAATGGTGAAACAATGTATACAAATAAAATCAGAGATATTCCTGTTGGGTAGTTTACCAGAGAAATTTAATATATCTAATCGTACAGCAGCTAGAATTGCATTTGCACAAAAATTGAAAACAGCAAAATTTATTCTGAAGAAGTAATTAAGAAAATCTTGGACTGTGCAGAGATGAATAGACTGACAATGAAAATTAAAGACAAGGAAGTTACAGCAATAGCACTTAGACTTATATACCGCTTCAGAGAATATACAGCCTATTGCCCCCAACAAACTGGGTCCTCATTTTTCCCACCTCTGAAGGATGGAAGGCTGAGTCAACCTTGAGCCTGGTGAGATTTGAACTGGTGAACTACAGCCAGCAGTCAGCAGAAGCAGCTTGCAGTACTGCACTCTAACCACTGCACCTCCAAGGCTCTTTATACAGAATATTATAATGTATGGGTGAAATTTTATAATTGGATAGAAAATGAATATACAGTACTGTATATAGAAATTAAATTAGAATGACATAACTATATCTATGTGAATATAAAGAACACTACTGAAACTGAATGTTTTATAAGTTGTTCAAGTTTGTATGTTCATTTGTCTGTTTTTCTTGTTTTTCTCTTTCTTTCTTTCTTTCTTTCTTTCTTTCTTTCTTTCTTTTTTACTTTGTATGTTTTGTTTGTTTATTTTTTCTTTTTTTTCTATTTTTATATGTAGAAACTTAAAGATTTTTTTTTTAAAAAAAAATTAAATTAGAATGACTAAGAGAGGAGAAATGGAGAATAAATGGTGACAAAATTAGATATTGTGGAGGCAGCATTAGATTATCAGTATATAACTAGAATAAAGAATTACATATATAGATATGATATAAAAACAATGAGTTTAGGCTAATTAGGCTAATGGGGCTGCTGATAAATTGCCAGCGTTATTGCCTCTTGGCGTGGGAGTTTATCCCTTTGGAGAGAGAGAGAACTGTAGGATTTTACCAGGACTCTTGGACTAATTCACAGTTACGTTTTGGCTTGAGGACTCTTGAAGGGGGGGTGGCTGTGACGTCTTCACAGCTACCTCTATCAGATATTCATTCATTTCATTCATTAGAGTCTATCTGTTTTGCTTTTGTTTTGGCTTATCACAGCCTTCAAAGTTTGTGGTTTGTGGGAGAGCACTCTGGCTGATAAAAGTGAGTTTGGTCCGTATTTTTTCTTTGTGATAAACTGCCTTTGTTTACTTTACAAGAGAGTGTGTGTTTGAATTTCCACTTAATTGGGGCTTGTAACGTGACACCCGGCATAACATGATTGATTGGATGAAAATGTATAATTATGTACATTATTGATATGTTTAAAGGTATATGCATTGATGTATATGTTTATGGAAGAAAAAATTAAAAAAATATTTAATAATAATAAAAAAGAAATGTTCTGCTGAACAATAAGTACCACTGAGTTTATTCTCAGATGTCACACTGTAACACTGCAAGACTTCCTTCTGTACAGCAGAGACATAGCCCACTCGGTTCATCTATACCGGTAGTCCTCGACTTTCAACAGTTCTTTTAGTGACCACTTGAATTCACATCACTGAAAAAAGTGAATTATGACCGTATTTCACAGTTATGACATTTGCAACATCCCTCTGGTCATGTGGTAAAAATGCAGATACCTGGTAACTGGTTCATACTTTATTTATCTATCTATCTATCTATCTATCTATCTATCTATCTATCTATCTATCTATCTATCTATTTATTTATTTATTTATTTATTGTTAGAGTTGAAAGGGACCATGACGGCCATCGAGTTCAACCCCCTGCCCAAGCAGGAACCCTATAGTACACCGGTCAAGTGGCAGTTCAATCTTATCTTAAAGATGTCCAGAGTGTTGGAGTTCACAACGTCCGCTGGTAGGTTGTTCCATTGGTTGATCGCTCTGACCGTCAGGAAGTTCCTCTTTATCTCCATGTTGAATCTCTCCTTGGTCAGCTTCCAGCCATTGTTCCTCGTCCGGCCCTCTGGTGCCCTGAAGAATAAAGTGACCCCCCCCCCTCTCTGTGACATCCCGTTGTATACTTGTAGACTGCTATCATGTCCGCTCTGGCCCTCCTTTTCTCTGGGCCATCCATTTATTCGACTTCTATGCCATCCAATCCCATAGAACCAGTGGTGGGCTCCTACGGGTATGGTCAGGTACACAGTACCGGTAGCAAAATTTTGATTTTTTTTCTTTTTTGCCCTTTTGGGCTCTGGGTATGTTTTTCCTAAATGAGGTTGAATGTGTATAATTTTAGAAGAGCTGTGCATGTGTGTGTGTGTACATACACTTTATATAGTAAGTAGATAATCAGGGGTGGGCTACTGCCCGGACAGGGGGGAACGCAGTGGGGTAGCGAAAATGCAGCTCCACCCCAGAGTGCCCAATTGTTGCACACCGCCCTGAGTCGCCTCAAAATACTGCAATGAATGAATGAATGAATGAATGAATGAATTTGCACTGAAAGATGTTGAAACAAAATGCATAAGCCACGCCCACAGTGTGGTGATAAACATTTTGGTAGCCCATCACTGCATAGGACTCAGGGTGGCTTACGTCAATAAAAAACAATACAATGGTACAATAATAAAAAAGAAATCGAACAACAGCAATAAAAAAAACCCGATGAATCTAACAAACCCAATTATAACCCCCGCCCCCCAAAAAACACAATCTAACAAACATCCATACCAAAGAAACATGACTTGGGCACGTCTGGTGTTAAGGTTCATGGCCCCCAGGCCTGTCGACAAAGCCAGGTTTTAACAGCTTTTCGAAAAGCCAATAGAGTGGGAGCAGTGCGAACATTTTGGGGGGGGGGGGTTGGTTCCATAGAGCTGAGGCAGCAACAAAAAAGGCCCTCCCCCACGGTCCCACCAACCTACATTGTTTAGTCAATGGGACCTGGAGGAGGCCGATTCTGTGCAATCTAATAGGCCTCTGGGAGGTATGTGGCAGGTGACAGTCCCGTAAATAATCAGGCCCTAATCCATGTAGGGCTTTATAGGTGATAACCAACACCTTGAATTGTGACCGGAGACTAATAAGACCCTAGCCCCTGGCTGACAATTGTAGTATGTCTTGCTGTGTGAATGGGAATGAATGATTTTAAATGTTATTAGAGTTTTTAAAGTGTTTAAGCTATATTAATTGGATTTTCTAGATATTATTTTGATATGTTGTGAGCCACCCCGAGTCCTCAGAGAGGGACAGCATACAAGTCCAATGAATGAATGAATAAATGAATGAATGAATGAATGAATGAATGAATGAATGAATAAATAAATAAATAAATAAATATCTTATGAACTGAGGCTCTAAGAGCTGAAGAGCTGAGAGGCAAAAATGTGGACAATCCCTGGAGAGCACCGAGGAATTCGACTTTGCGTATCTCTTTGCTGTCATCAAGTGGTCATTCCCAATTTTGGAGGTTAGATCTAATTGGCCAAACTAAACCGAAGGAAATCCTATGGTTAGGTGAAACCTATCTGGAACCCGCATTGCACATCAGACATTAATACAATTGAGAGAGTCCAGAAAAATTTCACAAGAAGAGTCCTTCACTCCTCCACTCGCAACAAAATACCTTATTCCACTAGACTTGAAATACTGGGATTAGACAACTTACAACTACATCACCTCTGATCTGATCTAAATATAGTTCATATAATCATATACCAAAATGTCCTTCCTGTTAACTTTACCTTCAACCACAATATACTAGCACGTAATAGATTCAAACTAAATGTAAACAGCTCCAAACTCAACTGCAGAAAATATGACTTCAGCAATAGAGTGATCAATGCCTGGGATGCACTACCTGATTCTGTGGTTTCCTCCCCAAACCCCAAAAGCCTTAACCTTAGACTGTTTACAATCGACCTCTCCCCATTTCTAAGAGGTCTGTAAGGGGTGTGTATAAGTACACCACTGTGCCTATTGTCCCTGTCCTACTGTCTTATTGTCCTCTGTTATCGTTACTTTTTACTTATGATGTTTATACAAACTACTACTATATTGTACATGTTTGACAAATAAATAAATAAAATAAAATAAAATAAATGATAATAATAATAATTTATTAGATTTGTATGCCGCCCCTCTCCGAAGACTCGGGGTGGCTCACAACAATAATAAAAAACAAATCTAATATTAAAAGAAAAAGATATATAAAACCCCAGCAATTAAATACAACACATACATACCAAACATAAAATATAAAAGCCTGGGGGAGGTGTCTCAGTTCCCCCATGCCTGGCGATATAGGTGGGTCTTGAGTAATTTGCGAAAGACGAGGGTGGGGGCCGTTCTAATCTCCGGGGGAAGTTGATTCCAGAGGGCCGGGGCCGCCACAGAGAAGGCTCTTCCCCTGGGGCCCGCCAAACGACATTGTTTGGTCGACAGGACCCGGAGAAGACCAACTATGTGCGACCTTATCGGCTGCTGGGATTCGTGTGGTAGAAGGCGGTTCCAGAGGTATTCTGGTCCAATGCCATGTAGGGCTTTAAAGGTCATTACCAACACTTTGAATTGTGACCGGAAACTGATCGGCAGCCAGTGCAGACCACGGAGTGTTGTAGAAATTTGGGTGAATCTGGGAAGCCCCACGATAGCTCTAGCGGCCGCATTCTGCACGCTCTGAAGTTTCTGAACACTCTTCAAAGGTAACCCCATGTAGAGAGTGTTGCAGTAATCGAACCTCGAGGTGATGAGGGCATGAGTGACTGTGAGCAGTGACTCCCTGTCCAAGTAGGGTCGCAACTGGTGCACCAGGCGAACCTGGGCAAACTTCTAACCTTATAGGAAAGTTTGTAAAAACAATGTCTTAATGCTGAACACAGTATATATGTGAGCAGTGAATGGCTACTAAAATTTTTACTACCACCTTGTGGGCGTGGCTTATGTAGGATGCCCTGCATTTTCTTTCCACATCTTTCAGTGCAAATTGGGTGCTCTGGGGTGGAGCCCCATTTTTGCTACAGCACTGCGTTCCCCCACATCTGGGCATTAGCCCACCCCTGTATGTAAGTGCATGCACATGTGTATATTCAGAGTGTTGAGTGAGACAAGAGTATCCTGAAGAACACTGTTGATCAATCCAGCCATGTCTAACTGGGCCATGTCTCAGCTTTGGGCATTTCGCAGCACTGCTTCTAAACAAATACTTTTTAGCTTGAAGGACTTGGCCCCAGGCTTTCTAGATACGCAGTACATTTCCTGCCATTGTGTTATGTCTTCGAAGCTCTGCAAAGCTCTCATACCGAATACTTGTTTGTCTTTAAAGGGGAACTTTGTTTTGCATGAAGAATCCAGGAAATAGTACTGCTCCTTGTGATGTGGTTCAAACGGCGCTCCTCCCCATGTGATCAAACTGATCAAACAAAACGTTGCCAGCACAAACCACCCTTAAATATGGCCACTCCAGATTGTGACATCAAAATATATCTTTCCCCTGTCCTCCAAATCTTAATAATAATAATAGCAGAGTTGGAAAGGAACCTTGGAGGTCTTCTAGTCCAGTGTTTCCCAACCTTGGCAACTTGAAGAGATCTGGACTTCAACTCCCAGAATTCCTCAGCCAGCGAATGCTGGCTAGGGAATTCTGGGAGTTGAAGTCCAGATCTCTTCAAGTTGCCAAGGTTGGGAAACACTGTTCTAGTCCAACACCCTGCTTAGGCAAGAAACCCTACACTACTTCAGACAGATGGTTATCCAACATCTTAAAAACTTCTAGTGTTGGAGTATTCACAGCTTCTGGAGGCAACCTGTTCCACCGGTTAATTGTTCGAACTGTCAGGAAATTTCTCCTTAGTTCTAAGTTACTTCTCTCCTTATTTAGTTTCCACCCATTGCTTCTTGTTCTACCCTCAGGTGCTTTGGATAATAGGTTGACTCCCTCTTCTTTGAGGCAGCCCCTGAGAGGGAGTCAAACTATTCTCCACCCTCCAAAGGACTGAAGGAGCTGCACAGAATTTAGGAATGAGAAAGTCAGCCTTTAACTGGTTTCACCGCTCTCATTGATTTTACATGTGAAAATGAATCTTTAAAAAGGGCATGAAATTCCTTTCAATTTCATTACATAATGTGATGAAAACATAAAGACAGCCAGATAAATGAACTGTGTTCCATACCCAATTGTTCTGTCGGGCTCTCTGGTAGAATCCTCCCAAAAATTCACAGTTACAAATTTCAGACACACACATGTTGGAAAATTCAAAACAATGTTCTTTATAATGAAAATTCACTTAAACCAAGCCCTCTTTTGGTATAGCAAAGAGCACTCATCTTCAAACAAACTGGTAATTTGTACAAGTCCCTTATCAGTCCTGTGATACTTAGCTTGCAGCTGTGAGGCAATTCACAGTCCTTCTTCTTTCACAAAGTGAAACACACTTTGCTCTGGTTTAGTTTCAAAGCGGGGAAAAATCAGCACACAAAAGGTCAAAGTCAGTAAAGCGGTCACGACACACAAGGATCAGATAATCCTCCACAATGGCCAAACCCACAGGCTGCTATTTATAGCAGCCTCACTAATTACCACAGCCCCACCCAACCACAGGTGGCCTCATTTTCTTTGATAATAATCTCTCAGTTGTTGTTGCCTATGCATCGCTCTCCGCATGCGTGGCTGTATCGTTAACTCTTGTTCTGAATCCAAGGAGGAGCTAGATAATTGATCTCCTTCTGAGCTGTCTGCCCCACTCTCCTCTTCCCTGTCACTCATGTCTTCTTGGTCAGAGGAGCCTTCATCAGCAGGTTCCACCGGGGGCAAAACAGGCCTGCAGCATGTGGATGTCTCCCCCACATCCACAGTCCTTGGGGCAGGAGCTGGGCCAGAGCTAACCACAACACCCAATATTACAGCTACTCAAAATACAGCATTTTGTATTTTCTCTTCTTCTACACCCACCTCACCCTTGCCCCTCCTCCCACCCACCTCAATTGTCAAGTGAGTAAAGTTGAGCTAATATTGTTAACTACATCATTGTAACACTGCTTGGGTTAAAGAGATGCCAATGGACCTGAGCACATCAATTGCAAAATGGGCTGAGCAGTTTAGCTGCACTCGTGTGACTCTTCCACCCCAGGTTTTGCCCTGATGGAACGATTAGTGAAACATCCCCTTTCTTTTCCCTATTTATAATTTTGAAACATCTTCTGGCTGATTTTCATACTTAACAAAATCTTGAAATTGGTCACCTCTAGTTAGTTTTTCTGCATGAATGGTCCAAATTAAGACAGTCAGAATTAGCCTGATGTTCTAGTCAGTTGGCTGCTTATTAACTGAACCATAATTGATTGTGTCAAATTCTTCAGATACGTCGTCATCTTCAGAACTCAGCTTATCTTTCAAAATGTTATTGTATTGTATCAAGAAGGAACCCATATCGCATCTCAGACATTAACACCCTTGAAAATGTCCAAAGATACTTCACCAGAAGAGCCCTTCACTCCTCCACTCGAAATAGAATACCCTATGAGACTAGACTTTCAATCCTGGGCTTAGAAAGTTTAGAAATAAGACGCCTTAAACAAGATCTAAGTATTGCCCACAAGATCATATGCTGCAACGTCCCGCCTGTCGGCGACTACTTCAACTTCAACCACAACAACACAAGAGCACACAACAAATTTAAACTTAATATTAACCGCTCCAAACTTGACTATAAAAAATATGACTTCAGTAACCGAGTTGTCGAAGCGTGGAACTCATTACCAGACTCCATAGTGTCATCCCCAAACCCCCAACACTTTACCCTTAGATTATCTACGGTTGACCTATCCAGATTCCTAAGAGGTCAGTAAGGGGCGAGTACAAGTGCACTAGAGTGCCTTCCGTCCCCTGTCCTATTGCTCTCCTATATCTCCTATACCTTTCTTCTATTCCTATATCTCTTCTTCTATTCTTTCATTGATATGTTCTATTACTATACCTTCTTTTCTATTATTTCTTAGATATATTTTACTATGAGTATCTCCTCTATAACCTTCATCATGTATTTTACTATGTGTATATAGATATATACCCACTAAAACCCTCATTGTGTATTGGACAAAATAAATAAATAAATAAAATAATTAAAAAATTGCTTGCTTCCTTGTTTTCATCATGCTTTTCCTGTTAGCCATTCAGTTATTATAAGAACAAACATTCCCAAGCAACAAGATCAGTGACGTAATACTTTGGCTAGTAAGCACAGAAATCACCTGCTGCTTGACTACAACTTCTAGCATCCTCTGCTAGCACAGTCAACAATGATACAGAGTCACTTGATAGTGAGATGGATGGCATATAAATTTATGTAATAATTAATAACTAAAATAAAAGAGGGAGGCTGGAAAATATACTTCAGCAATATTGGTGGGCCGTTGGGTCTTCGCTCTCTCCATACTGAATTGCCTAAACCAGTGGTGGTGAGCCTTTTTTGGTTCACCTGCCAAAAGGGGGGGCATGGGGAGGCGCATGTGTGAGCCCACACCCATAATTCCATGCACTCCACCATGCATGTGCATGTGACCACCACCACCTACTCCCGGCACGTGATGGCATGCCTGTTTTTCACTCTCCCCAGGCTTCAGAGCTTTTCTAGGAGCCTGGGGAGCCACCCCGAGTCTTCGGAGAGGGGTGGCATACAAATCTAATAAATTATTATTATTAAAAAAGGCCCTCCAGAGGCAGAAAATGGCCAATTTGCCAAGTTCCAGTCGAACCGGAAGTTCTGGGGGGGTTTTTTGCTCTAGTCAAGCCTTTCTAGGAGCCTGGGGAGGGCAAAAACAGCCCTCTGCTCCCTGGAGGTCCTCTGGAGTCTGGAAACATTCTGTTTGCCAACTTCTGATTCAACTGGAAGTCAGCAACCAGAATGTTTTCAGCCCTCAGAGTGCCTTCAGGGAGGGGAGGTGGGGAAGGCCGTTTTCACCCTCCCTAGGCCTTTAGAAAGACTCTGAAGCTGAGGAGAGCAAAAAACAGTCTTTCCCGATCCCCTCCAGAGGCTGAAAACATGCTGTTTCCCAACTCCCAATGCGTTCAGAAGGCCCGAAAACTAGCTGGCTAGTGCACAGCTGCACACCGGACCTGAGTTCATGTGCCCACTGATATGGCCCTACATGCCACTTGTGACACACATGCCATACGTTCACCATCACGGGCCTAAATGTTGCAGAGCTTCCTCTCAGCTCAGTTTAACATTCTTTCAGATGTTATGCTACAACAGGAGTGTCAAACTGGGAGCCTGCGGTCTGGATGCATAATACACAGGCCACAGCCACCTCAGTTCCACAAATGAAAAAAAGATTGTGATACACCAAGTGACGGCAATGTGTGATGCTGCAAGTTTGACATCTGTGTGCTGTGGCCTTTATAAGGAAAGTAATTATTGTGGTGGCTCAGGGATGGTTGATACAATTATGAGGGCTTTGTTGTACTCTTATTTGTATTGATTGAATTGGTAACATTGATAGCCTATTATGCCCCATCGTGTAGATTTTGCGCTATAACTTATAGGGTACATCAGTAACAAAATGATGGACATACCAGATAAACGGGTAATCTATTTCTCTCTCCACTGTGGTTTAGATTATTTGATTCTATGTCACAGTCTACTTTATTATATCTTGATATTGTTGTAGGGTGTCCTGTTCCTAGAAGTGATTTAATTTGCTGGCCTTTCTCATGTAAGAGAGCATAAAACTGAGCTGAGAGAAATCCAGCATTGTTTCAAAAGTTGAGATGCTGGAATTTAAAAGATTGTTAATTGTGTCCCAACCTCTTTGCTGGAATAGCTTGAGTCTATGATTGGCGTGACAAAGGAGTTCTCCAGTTTATGGGCCAAGGGAATTTCAATCTGCCATCCTTAGATATAGACATGTTGTGTTTCAGAATTAGATGGCCACTATGACAATCATAAGATAATCAGCATTAGCGCCTTGTTTTAAAAGTTGGGCTCTAAGGATTACTGTTTAATCCGGCTATCACAGGTGCTTGATGGACCTTAGTGGGTTTCAGAGGGACCGTGGAGTTGTTTTTAGGGCTTGGGTATATAGTTAGATGATGATTTATTTCACTGCTTGGAATGAGAGGGCAACAGTGACCTTGGATGAGGACTTTATTTCATGGATCTCAGTCGGTCCTGATTTTCAGAGGAATGAATGAAGCAGCATAAGAGATACCAAGAACATTGCTAGAGAGTGCTAGCCAACTACTGTATTTTATTTCTCTTTTGTGTTGAATAGGGAAAATGTTTATTGCATTTCATTTTTTTCTTTAAAAAAAAGTTTTTATTTAAATTCTTTAAAAACATAACAAAAAATAAACAAACATACATTTATAAAACACAAAAAGAAAAAGAAGAAAAAAATGAAACAAAAACAACATCACCATAACAAATAACAATCAATGTATACTTTACATCATCGTGTGAGAAGGGAAAATGTAATTAAATATTTCCTATTTTGGTAAAAAAAATATCCAGTATCCACTATTAATCATTTTAGTTATCCATATTCTATTAATAGTAGTTTATTTTCTAACCGCCTTCTATACACTCTTTGTTAAGTATTTAATTTCCTAAAGATCTTTATTTCCATGTACCTATTACGCCTATATCATACCAAATTTGTTATACCAATAAAGAAATAAGCAAATGAATTGTTATTGTCGTAGTTTAATTTAAACTTTCTTTCCTTCTCTTGAACCAAACATAAAAAGAGTTCCAGATTTTATAGTAAACGGAGTCATCTTTATTATTTAATTTAAGAGTTAATGCGTCTGCTTCTGCGCAATCCATAATTTTTTAAAAGATCAGCGAGTCGTCTGGCAAGGTAGTTTGCTTCCAACATTGGGCTATGGCTATTCTAGTAGCAGTTAATATATGTATAATTAAATAATTTTATTTATTTATTTATTTATTAGATTTGTATGCCGCCCCTCTCCGTAGACTCGGGGCAGCTAACAACAATAACAAAACAGCGTATAACAAATCTAATATTTAAAATATTTAAAATAGCTAAAAATCCTTATTAAAAGCCAAACATACACATAAACATATCATGCATAAATTGTATAGGCCTGGGGGGGAAGGAATATCTCAATTCCTCCATGCCTGATGACAGAGATAGGTTTTAAGGAGCTTACGAAAGGCAAAGCGGGTGGGGGCAATTCTGATCTTTGGGGGGAGCTGGTTCCAGAGGGTCAGGGCCGCCACAGAGAAGGCTCTTCCCCTGGGTCCCGCCAGATTACATTGTTTAGTCGACGGGAGCCGGAGAAGGCCAACTCTGTGGGACCTAACTGGTCGCTGGGATTCGTGCGGCAGAAGTCGGTCCCGGAGATATTCTGGTCCGGTGCCATGAAGGGCTTTATAGGTCATAACCAACACTTTGAATTGTGACCGGAAACTGATCGGCAACCAATGCAGACTGCGAAGTGTTGGTGTAACATGGACATACTTAGGGAAGCCCATGATTGCTCTTGCAGCTGTATTCTGCACGATCTGAAGTTTCCGAACACTTTTCAAAGGTAGCCCCACAGTAGTCGAGCCTCGAGGTGATGAGGGCATGAGTGACTGTGAGCAGTGACTCCTGGTCTAGATAGGGCCGCAACTGGTGCACCAGGAGAACCTGGGCAAATGCCCCCCTCGCCACAGGTGAAAGATGTTTCTCTAATGTGAGCTGTGGATCGAGGAGGATGCCCAAGTTGTGGACCCTCTCTGAGGGGGTCAATGATTCCCTCCCCAGGGTGATGGACGGACAGATGGAATTGTCCCTGGGAGGGAAAACCCACAGCCACTCCATCTTATCAGGGTTGAGTTTGAGTCTGTTGACACCCATCCAGACCCCAACAGCCTCCAGGCACCGGCACATCACATCAACTGTTTTGTTGACTGGACATGGGGTGGAGATGTACAACTGGGTATCATCCGCGTACTGATGATACCTCACCCCATGCCCTTGGATGATCTCGCCCAGTGGTTTCATGTAGATATTAAATAGCAGGGGGGAGAGGACCGACCCCTGAGGCACCCCACAAGGGAGATGCCTAGAGGTCGACCTCTGACCCCCCACTAACACCGACTGCGACCGACCAGAGAGGTAGGAGGAGAACCACTGGATAACAGTGCCTCCCACTCCCAACCCCTCCAGCCAGCACAGAAGGATACCATGGTCGATGGTATCGAAAGCCGCTGAGAGGTCGAGAAGCACCAGGACAGAGGATAAACCCCTGTCCCGGGCCCGCCAGAGATCATCCATCAATGCAACCAAAGCAGTTTCCGTGCTGTAGCCGGGCCTGAATCCTGACTGCTGAGGGCCTAGATAATCAGCTTCTTCCAAGGACAATATTTATCTTTATCTATTTTCTGATCTATAATTCCTAAGAGGAACGCTTCAGGTCTTCTGTTTATTTTAATTTTTAGTATATCCATTATCCATTTTTGTATCTTAATAGTTCAAGGGAAGACTCTAATTTAAATATTATTTTTACATTTTTCTATTGGTATCTGAAGGGAGACTGGGTAACATGTTCTTTCTGTATTCTCAGCATCCTGAGATTGACAAAAAATAAAAAGATGAATGCAAGTCAGCCTCAAACTGCTTTTAAAAAATTGGGAGTGGAAATGATCACAGTGTGGAAACTCTCTTAAGTATGTTAAATTTCAGTTCAGCTCAGTGTCTCTTAGCAGCTACTGCAATAGAACTATTGCCACTTCCTGCATTTAATTGCTGGGTATTTCTTTGGCCCTCTTGTTTACAAGAGGAGGAGCTGAGTTCTCCATTGGAACATTGCCAATACATTCCTTAATATGAATTTCAAAGTATCTGCCAAACCCAAATTAGTGTAATTAGCATGCTGCTTAGTCTGTAGGATATTTTCAAGACTATCAGGTTCTGTGTATATTATCAGATTTGACCTAAGGTATGAAGACCAGCTGGATTAGCTATTTAATTCCTACACCTACTTTGTATCTTGTAAGGTTGAATTAATAACTTGTTGAATTTTAGAATGTTTATGAAATATTTCTGGCCATTGTAGAAGAAAAGGCATCTTGGTCTATGCTGGCAAAAAAAGCCCAGATATTTCATAGTATATTTTCTGATTAACAACTTTTATTATTAAAATAAAACTTGTAGAAGTTTTCATGAGCTGCATCCAATGAAGTGATCTTTATTTCACAAAAGCTTGTGGTTTTTAATAAAACTTTAGCTGGAAAAGGCACTACCATATTTCTACATGCTTATAGCTGCTTAGACAATGCAGTATTTAGAGAAAAAAGAAAAATGTCCAACAACAAGTACAAAATAAATCATCTTTCATAAACTGGTGCTCTTCAGCTTGAAATTATTGGAGGCTTAGTTACCTCTTTGTCACCTCTAAATAGTTGCTTTGTTCTTTATAAATTAGCCAAAATTATTCATGATATATACTGTACTGCCAAATGTACCTAGTAGAAAATCTCATTCCCCCAACTAATTCCTGTTCCCTATTTCTTTATCTTGCTACATGAATTGTGGAATTGTGATTGGTTCAGTTTAGTTTAGTGTCATTATACCTCGCACAATGAAATTAAATGCCACCTTCAGTGTACATTATAATTATAAAAATAATACACAAACACACATCTTTCACCTTCTATACAATTGAATTGTAAACCAATATTGCATTAATATTGCACTATACTGTAGAATTCAATATGGTTTTTGCCCTGGTATAGGAGCTGTTTTTCAGCCTATTTGTCCTTGTTTTGATTATCCTGTACCGTCAGCCAGTTGGTAATAGTTGAAAAAAAAGGATGCCAAGGATGAGATGGTGTCAGCGCCCTAAATAGCATCTGAGACATCCGTCCTTCCAGACGGATCTTTAAGAATGTTTTGAACTTTCTTAAGGCAGTGAGAGTTATGCAATTATTTCAAAGAAGGGAGAGGGCACCCCATGAACCTCTGGGCAATGGCATTAACCCTCCAGAGCATTATCCTATCTGCCACTGTGCAATTGGCAAACCATACACAGGTGCAGGGGGAGAAGACTGGTAGAGAAAAAAGAGAAGTCATCTGGGAAATTCTGATCATGATGAACTTCTTCACTTGTATTTTTATTGTCGAATATGAACCGTAATGTAATGATCATGCATAAAAGTAGGAGTCCCTGTAACAAGCCACAATGACCTCAAATGATTATAAGAATGATTTTATCAGACAAATCAGACAAATATATAATGATTAATAACATCATTACATTGTCCCGTTTGTGTGAAGAGTTAATCATGCCTGCCATCTCCTAGTTGCCTTCTATTCTATTCTATTCTATTCTATTCTATTCTATGACCCTAAAAGTAACAGGCAAGCTTTTGACTGAGACGCAGAACCTTTTGTTAATTATTGGACCTGGCAACATAGTTTAGGAATGGATTTCAGAATTCCTCTCCAAACTCTTAAAGAATCATCAGAGAATATGTTTGCTCTATAGAGCCATCTTAGCAAAAAGATACCATCAATATATACTGCTCAAAAAAATAAAGGGAACGCTCAAAGAACACATCCTAGATCTGAATGTCTGTACAAAGTTGAATGTGCACAACAGCAGGTGAAATTGACTGTCAATCAGTGTTGCTTCCTAAGTGGACAGTTTGACTTCCCAGAAGTTTGATATACTTGGAGTTATATTGTGTTGTTTAAGTGTTCCCCTTATTTTCTTGAGCAGTGTATTTAAAAGTTCAACCTATTTTCCTATTTTACCTACAGTATTTTTAATCTGTGATTTAGCTTTCTAAGTAAACATTGATTGTATGCACTTTAAATATATATTTCATGGCTTATTCTTAATTTACACATACTCTTAGAACATCTTGTGAATAAATTAGTATCATATCCCTGTGTATTTGTTGAAAGTACAAGCTTTTATTGAAATCTGAGGAAAATAGTCATGGGGATTCATGGCATTGATTGGCCGTACTTCTAAGAAAAGATAAGTATTTCTTATTATGGTAGATCAAAGAAGGTGACTCTTAAGGGAACATCGAGAAGAACCAAAAGAGAGAATCAACAAAGGAGTGTGTTCATTGAACAAGCATGACAATCACAGGACACTAAAATGTTGTGCACCATTGGGCTCAGGCAAATCCTTTCCCTGAACCTCTAGAGAAGGGATAAGACATTGTGCTAAACAGGAAAGAGAAGGCAAACCCAAAACACAAGCAGGAAACAACTGCTCCTTGCAAAGGATAGACCCGCTGTGACTTTTTTCCTTCCTTTTCAATATATTTGTTCTTTGAAAGTTACTACCTGTTAATACAGTCATCTCTATAATAATAAACCCTACATGACTTAGGACCAGGTTACTTACGGGACCACTTCTGCCTTGTGAATTCCAGTGATCAGTCAGGTCTCACAGAGTAGGCCTACTCCAGGACCCATCAGCTAGGCCAGTGTTTTTCAACCTTTTTTCTCCAGGTGAACCCTTTGGTGTCGTCAGATTTCTGGCGAAACCCTGGTTGAAAAACACTGCATTAAGCTGTACCCCCTGAAGCTGAAATAGAATTCTTTTATTGGCCAAGTGTGATTGGACACACAAGGAATTTGTCTTTGGTGCATGTGCTTTCAGTGTACATTAAAAAAAAGATACATTTGTCAAGAATCATAAAGTACAACACTTAATGATTGTCATAGGGGTTAAATAAGCAATCAAGAAACAATCAATATAAATCACAAGGATACAAGCAACAAGATACAGTCATAGTCATAAGTGGGAACCGGTGATAGGAATGATGAGAAGACCAATAGTAATAGTAATGCAGCGTTAGCAGATAGAGGTAGAATCAGCAAGTGCTACTACCGCGTGGGGGGTCTGTGGCTGTGGAGTAGCAGAGAGAGGGTGAGAGAGAGAGAGGCTGCAGGCCTGAGCGGCGCAATAAGTGGAGGCCATTCACTCCATTCCACCCACTTTCCCTCCCCATTTTTTGCGGCTGCGGGGGCTGGTGGGAAGGTTGGAGTGAAGGCAACGCTAGAGCGGACGCCTTCTACTCTGCCTTCCACTCCTTTTGCCCTCTCAGGCCCCGAGTGTGAGGGGAGTAGTAGGGCGCGCTCTCTTACAGTGCCCTGCGCAGGGAAAAGGGAGATAAGGCTGCTTGGCCAAGCGCGACGACGTACGCAGGCGTGGGAAGGAGGCGTGAGGAGGAGCAGGAGAGAACCTTGAGCCGCCTGGCGTGCCTCGGCCCTGGACTGGGAAGCTCCACGTCGCAGGTGCTGGAGAGGCAACTGCTCCTACCTCCTCCTCTTACTCCTCCTCCACCTGCTGCTGCAGCCTGTGCTTTGGCCCTGCTGCTGCAGCAAGGGGCTAGAAGGGCGCTGCTGCTGCTGTCAGCGCCAACACTGCCGCCGCTGCCACTCCTCCTCCTGCTTGGCGGCTGCTGCTGCTGAGCATGATTGATCTGCCGGACATGAGGCAAAGGAAGAGGCTGCCTCACTGCAGAAGCGGGCAGGATTGAAGGGGGGAACTTGCCTTGCCTTGCATTCTTATTAAGTCGCAGAACCCCTGGCTGGCCCTTGCGGAACCCTGGTTGAAAAACATTGTACTAGGCAATGTCACCTGGTGGGGCCCAGGGGAGAGCCTCCTCTGTGGCAGCCCAGCCCTTTAGAATCAACTCCCCTCCCCTGAGATTCACCCCCACCTTCCTGTCCTTCCATAAGTCCTTAAAAACTCATATTTGCTGGCAGGACTGGGACTGTTGAGTACAGGTGCTCTGCTCCGTCCATACATATATGAATGTAAATGAAATGAATGTGAGTGATTGTTTTTTAATAATCGGGGGGTTTAGATGAAATTTAGTTTAGTTTTAACGAATGAGATTTCTTTTATGTCTTTTGTATTGCTCCCGTTTTGTAAGCTGCCCTGAGTCTACGGAGAAGAGTGGCATAGAAATCCAAATAATAGATAGATAGATAGATAGATAGATAGATAGATAGATAGATAGATAGATAGATAGATAGATAGATAGATAGATAGATAGATAGATAGAGAGAGATAAATAGATAGATAAATAGATAGATAGATAGATAGATAGATAGATAAATAGATAAATAGATAAACAAACAAACAAACAAACAAATAACTCAAACACAACATAAAACGGTTCTGAAAAGTATTTAACATTAAACCATCTTTGTGTAGACTTCTTGAAAAACTAGGTTCCATTTCTCCCTCCCTCCCTCCCTCCCTCTCTCTCTCTTTCTCGCTCTCTGTGTGTGTATGTGTGTGTATGCGTATGCGTACACACACACACACATACATAAACAGAGAAAGAGATGGAACCTAGTTTTGCAAGTACGCACAAAGATACAAAGGAATAGATAGTAATGTCAGCACTGTGTTCATAAACTATGGAGAAATCATACTGGGAAAAGTATGAATGAAGTAGAGCTTTGCATTGCCTAGGGAGACCTTGTTACCATGTAGTTCTCTTCCCTCTCAGGTAACCTTCTTGGAGAATGACAAAGCAGAGAAGGCTGAGTGGAAAAAGCTCTAGAAAAAATATTTAGAGAACAGACACTGTTCATAATAACAGATTTGAAAGCACTTGCTTAATGAAAAATGCATCATCTGTATGAAAATCGTACAGATACTTAAGACTACAACCTCCCTTATCCCAAAGCTAGGGAAAATAAGCATTGTCTGGAGGGCAGATAGGGAAGTACAGAAAGATTAATACTTTGAAAAATGGGCTAAAAGTATAATGGGCTAAATGGATGATAAGCTAACAGGATATGGGGAGTCTTTTTATATTTGCTTAGCAGCTGGCTTACAAGAAGTGAGTTCCTGGTATTTAAGTAGAAAAGATTTTGGTTTATTTATCACTTACTCCTCTTAACTGCAGAGATGATAGAATTTGGATCTAGTATTTGAATCAATTAGTTGGTTACTTAAGTTGATGGATTCCTACCAGTATTGTTTCTCTCATGTTGTGTTTGTACCCATAGCTTTGCTCTCCAAAGCACAGGCCAAGGAAACATCAACCATTTACATACAGAGAATCATTGAACACCACTTGTATTCTTTCTTAGATTGGAGGACATTATAGGGCAGTGATGGTGAACCTATGGCACGAGTGCAACAGGTGGCATTCAGAGCCATATCTGCTGGCACGTGAGCCGTTGCCCTAGCTCAGCTCTAATGTGCAAGTGTGTGCCGGCCAGCTGATTTTTGGCTCACAGAGGCTCTGGGAGGGCATTTTTGGCTTCCAGAGAGCCTCCAGGGGGATGGGGGAAGGCGATTTTACACTCCTGTGGCTCCAGTGAAGCCTTTGGAGCCTGGGCATGGTGAAACACAAGCCTACTGTGCCCACCAGAAGTTGGGAAACAGGCTGTTTCCGACCTCCAGAGTGCCTGTTTTCGCCCTCCCCGGGCATTGAATTAGGGGTGTGAGCACTCGTGTATGCATGACAGTGCAAGTGAACACTTTTTTGGCACCCATGGAAAAAAGGGTTCACCATCATTGTTATAGAGTGTTTCTGTCTCTCTGTCTCTCTGTCTCTCTGTCTCTCTGTCTCTCTCTCTCTCTCTCTCTCTCCCTCCCTCCCTCCCTCCCTTCCTTTCCTCCTTAGTCAGGCAAAGTCACAATAAAATCTGGCCCAACATCACTTACAAAGTGATGTTACTCTTACAGTGGCCAATCAAATCCTTCAAACTCCATGAGCAAGATGTAAAAGCAAAGGCCCTCCTGAGCAATTGGCATTTGAAAGGGTTTTGATGGCATAATATTATAAGAGAAATCTCCTATTTTCTCTTTGCAGGAAACTTTTTTTCTGGTTTTGTTTTGGGGTTGTTTTGGGAGGTTCATAGAAACATGTCTGCCACCACAGTCCCTCCATCACCCTGGAGTCACAGAGTTTATCGTTCTCTATCAATACTCTTTGCCGCCGCCCCCCATCACCTTGTCTGCTTTTGGTGAGAACCAGGTCTTTGCTGAAACCGGGGAAATCCAAAAGATTGCTTCCTTCCTCCTTTTGAGTTGTGATTCTTGAGGAAAGGCAGTAAACTTTTCACATTATAGCAAATACATTTTTCTTCAGGCAAAAGTTCATTATATTTCCCCTTTCGCCTTGCAGTTGTTCCTGTTTGGGTTTGGGGGCAAAATTCTTTCAGCAAGGGGGGCAAATTAGACATTTTTGTGAGAGGCTGTCAACAACACGAAGTTGATAATTAGGCAATGTTGAATCAGCAAGTGAGCCACATGTGGTGCAGTGTCTGTCTTAATAAGCAACAAGCATCTTTTAACTAAAGACTCCAAATGCCCCTCATTAACATGAACAAGCAACACAACTTGTAAATAGACTTCAGCTACAGTTGTACATGGATATGCAAATCTTGAATAATATATTTAAGTTTCACAAACAGGAATTTAACCTGACGGACTTGTGATGCTACAATTCAGTTTGTTGTAGCAAAGGCCTGTGATTTATTTATTTATTTATTTATTATTTGGATTTGTATGCCGCCCCTCTCCGAAGACTCGGATGCTGAGTGATGCTGAGATGGACAGCTGTATGAATTTGCTAAATAAATCAGTAAAAGCAGGAGAATGGCCTTCTAAGTCTAGAACTATAGAGCTGCCATGCAAGAGTAACAGGAGCTCCCTCTGATGTCAGAAACTATTTCACTTGTTTTCTTATCCAGGAGGCTACAGCTCAAAATTAGAAGCTAATGGTATATTCAGATTTGACAGAAGTGAAGCAAATCAATACTTTCAGCCGGAAACCAAATAGCTCATCTCCCAAATTTGTGTAGATAAAAAGAGGGGATTTTTATTTGTAAAGCTTTGTACATGTGTCCGTATACATTCTTTTAAACTAGAAAGATAATCTTTTGAAGCATTTCAGCTAAAATAACATTTTGCGGTGACATATATTACACATACATATATGTCATAGAGTTATCATTACAAGACAAGTTAGATTGAAGAGCTGAGATTATATGCATTTTTCCTGTTTTACCTCCAAAGGGAGTATGGGAATCTACATGCATTTTCTAACACTCAATACAGTGATGCCTTGTCTTACAAACTTAATTGGTTCTGGGATGAGGTTCTTAAGGTGAAAAGTTTGTAAGATGAAACAATGTTTCCCATAGGAATCAATGGAAAAGCAATTAATGTGTGCAAGCCCAAAATTCACCCCTTTTCCCAGCCGAAGCGCCCATTTTTGCGCTGCTGGGATTCCAGAGGCTCCCCTCCATGGGAAACCCCACCTCTGGACTTCTGTGTTTTTGCGATGCTGCAGGGGAATCCCAGCATGGGAATCCCAGCATCGCAAAAACAAGTGCTTCGCTGGCAACGGAAGTCCGGAGGTGGGGTTTCCCAGCGAAGGGAGCATCAGTGAAATCGCAGCATCGCAGAAACACTGAGGTCCTCGAAACCCCACCTCTGGACCTGTGTTTTTGCGATGCTGCGATTTCACTGAGGCTCCCTTTGCTGGGAAACCCCACCTCCGGACTTCCATTGCAGCATCACAAAAACATGGAACATGGAAGTCGGGAGGTGGGGTTTCCCATGGAGGGGAGCCTCAGGGGGATCCCAGCAGTGCAAAAACAGGTGCTTCGCTGGCAATGGAAGTCTGGAGGTGGAGCATCCCAGCAGCGGCGGTGGGTTTGTAAGGTGAAAATAGTTTGTAAGAAGAGGCAAAAAAATCTTAAAACCCAGGTTTGTATCTCGAAAAGTTTGTATGATTAGGCGTTTGTAAGACAAGGTATCACTGTATTTCTCTTGGTTTGCTCCCTATTCAATCTTTTTTCTTGGTTTTCTTATCAAGGAGAAGAAAATCAACTATACGATGTCCCTGTCAGGCATAGGAAAATCAGAAGCCCAAGCAGTTTAAATGACTATAAAGGTATATTGCAAGCTTATGCTCTCTACAAGTATCTGAATTAGCAAGTTAAAACAAATTGGTGGTAGATCAGAGTCAGTGGTGTTCAAGATAGGCTGGACTCTTGTGGGAGTGAAGCAGGGATAGGTTCCTCCTGGATTGGACCAGACCGCCCGAACTGTTAGCAACCCACTGGTGACATGAAGATGGCGTCATGGATCTGGTTCTGTCTGTGCTGGTCTGTGAGCACCGTCATCTTTTTGGGGGTAATTTTTGGCGATTTGTTTAGTTTGGGTGGCTTTTCCTCATTCTCTGCTGTGAAAAAAGCTCTCCCGCCCATCCACCGGTTAATACTGATTTTTATTTCTTCACCCAAAGCACAGCTGAGCAGCTTGTCAGCTGTGTCTTGGGCTGAGACCACTTTCTGAGCATGCGCGGAAGTGAATTTGTACAAAGGGGTGCGCATGCACATTAAACATCGCAGTGCAAACCAGTATCAAAAGTAACTGGAACCCACCCTTGGAGTGAAACATAGAAACATAGAAGACTGACGGCAGAAAAAGGCCTCATGGTCCATCTAGTCTGCCCTTATACTATTTCCTGTATTTTATCTTAGGATGGATATATGTTTATCCCAGGCATGCTTAAATTCAGTTACTGCAGATTTACCAAGCACGTCTGCTGGAAGTTTGTTCCAAGGATCTACTACTCTTTCAGTAAAATAATATTTTCTCATGTTGCTTTTGATCTTTCCCCCAACTAACTTCAGATTGTTCCCCCTTGTTCTTGTGTTCACTTTCCTATTAAAAACACTTCCATTCTGAACCTTATTTAACCCTTTAACATATTTAAATATTTCGATCATGTCCCCCCCTTTTCCTTCTGTCCTCCAGACTATACAGATTGAGTTCATTAAGTCTTTCCTGATACGTTTTATGCTTAAGACTTTCCACCATTCTTGTAGCCCATCTTTGGACCTGTTCAATTTTGTCATTATCTTTTTGTAGGTGAGGTCTCCAGAACTGAACACAGTATTCCAAATGTGGTCTCACCAGCGCTCTATGTAGCGGGATCACACTCTCCCTCTTCCTGCTTGTTATACCTCTAGCTATGCAGCCAAGCATCCTACTTGCTTTCCCTACTGCCCGACCACACTGCTCACCCATTTTGAGACTGTCAGAAATCACTACCCCTAAATCCTTCTCTTCTGAAGTTTTTGCTAACAAAGAACTGCCAATACAATACTCAGATTGAGGATTCTTTTCCCCAAGTGCATTATTTTACATTTGGAAGGGACTCAAGATGACATGCTTGACCCTCCCTCAGGCTCCGTCTTCTTAACACCCTTAACTCTGAGTTTTTAGTTCCATCACATGTGGAAAATATCGGTTTGAAGAAGGTTGCATTAAATCATATGATGGAAGACGGAATCCCTCATCAGTGTTGGAACCAGTTCTTATTAACTGATTCATAAATCTTGACTAATCTAACTAACCAAAATGTTTGGAATCACAGCAGATAGTTCAATGATGCCGTCTACTCAGTGTCCAGCAATTGTGAAAAAGACAAATTTCATGCTAAGAATGATTTTTTTTTAAATGATTGAAAATAAGACTGCCATCTTTCTAATAGAAATCTATGGCACATTCATGTTGGGAACACTATGCATAGTTCTTGTAATTTAAAAAAAAATCTAATAAAGTGCCCAAGAAGCAATCAAATTGATGCACGGCACAGAAGTGATCAAAGAAAAGTTTCTCTCTCACAAAACACTAGGAGCAGAGATCTTCCATGAAAGCTGCTTGGAAAAAGATTTAAAAAGAGCAAAAGTATTTCTTCAACTGTGCACAATTAACCTGTGGAATTCATGGAATTCATTACTACAAGACATGATAACACCTGCTAACTCAGTTTTCAAACATAATTGGATAAATCATGGAGGACAGGTCTATCTTGAATAGTTGACATTACATATGCAGATTTTGGAACAGCTTATCTCCAAACACCAGTTGCAACAGAACAGCAGTGAAAAGGGAATACAGTGATCCCCCGATTATCGCGAGGGTTCCGTTCCAAGACCCCTCGCGATAATCGATTTCTCGCGATGTAGTGGTGCGGAAGTAAAAACACCATCTGCGCATGCGTGCCCCTTTTTCCATGGCCGCGCATGCGCAGATGGTGTTTTTACTTCCGCACCTGGGAAGACCCAGCAGCTGAGGAGCCGCCTGCCTGCCCGCTTGTCCGCCGCTTTTCCGCTTGTCCGCCGCTCTGGGAGTTGAAGACCCAGGGAAGGTTCCTTCGGCCGCCCACCAGCTGATCTGCTCGGCAGCGCAGTAGCAGCGAGGAGCCGAAGATGGGGTTTCCCCGTTGCCCACGCAAAGGGGAAACCCCATCTTCGGCTCCTCGCTGCTACTGCGCTGCCGAGCAGATCAGCTGGTGGGCGGCCGAAGGAACCTTCCCTGGGTGCCACCCACCGCTCGAGAGCAAGAGGGGGAGAGATAGAGAAAGAGAGAGAAGGAAAGAAAGAGATGAGAGAGGGAGGAAGAGTGTGAGAGAGGAAGAAGCAAGATAGAGAAAGAGAGAGAGAAAGAAAGATGAGAAAGGGAGTGACGTCATCGGGTGGAAAAATCACGATATAGCGTTTCGCAAAGATCGAGATCGCGAAACTCGGGGGATCACTGTATCTCCAAATCATGCTTGTGAACAACTCAGATAATCTGAAACCACTGCTTAAATAAGATGGGCCTTGGGCAGATTCAGCAGAGTCATTTTGAGGTATTTAAGATAGTAAACTATGGTAAAAGTGAGAGGAAGGAGACAGTTTATTTCCTTTTTTTTTTTTTTTTTTGCAATTCTGGACTTGACTGTCAGACCAAACAGCAGGCATATCCTCTTAGCTCTCTGTGAGCCTGTAAACTGAAGGATGATGTAATAACTTACAAAAAAGTTTGCATATCATCCATTGGCCCAACTGACCTGACTGAAATCTCTCCAGGAAGCAACTTGATTCACTCATCAGTGTAAGCAATAATGGAGTTTGTATGATTTCAACTCTGCATATTTTCCAATTTGTCACTGTAGTTTCTAAAACATACCCTTCGTTTTGCTTTTTGTGCACATCCAGCTAATTATGAACTTAGTAAACCATGGTTAAACAAAACATGTCTGAGCACAATATGCAAGCTAAATATATCCAAAATGAAACCTGATTATATTATCTATGCCAAATAAGCAATGCAGCAATTTATTTTAACATGAATAAAATTTAAGGACATTTAAAGATGAACTTCAGAAGTGTGTGACAGGTCATTTTGGACCTGTCAAATATAAAGTTAATAATTAGACTTCAATTAAGCAGCATTTTAAAATGGAGCATATATAAAGTAAATTAATTAATGAGCAGGATGTAGCAACAAACCTTTACATTTTGATAGGTCTTTTTTTTTTACTTACATTGCAGAATTAATGCTATCCACTCTATAATAGTTTGGATCTTCACTAAATTTTCTATATGCCATAAAAGAAAACTTTTGTGATTTGTTCTGATCAAGAAAAGATAGAGTCCGGAATAAGTTTACTGAAACATTTAGAAGTAACCCTGGAGGACCTGCAAAGATTACAATGTATGCAAGGAAACTAATGTAATTGAGTAACAGTACGCAACCATGAGCATCTTTAATCTATCAGCTGTAACAACTCTACAATGCACTTGAAAAACTAAACATGGATCTATTGTACAAATATTGCAATTTTCCTTTTGCAAAACTCCCTTTTTTTACTTAAAAACCTGAACATCTTGAATTTCAAATCCCTTTCAGCAATTTCTTTAAAACTGCCCTGCCCTGTGTATTTTGTCTGAATTTGACTCAAAATAGTACATTCTAAACTCAATATTGTGATTTTAAATGCAGTTTGCAATATAGGAGGTCCCGGTTAAATTATACTCCTAAAATTATCAGTAATGCAGTAGCAGGGGTGGGCTACTGCCCGGATGGGGGGGTGGACACAGTGGGGTAGCGAAAATGGAGCTCCACCCCAGAGTTCCCAATTTGCACTGATATTGAAAGAAAATTATTATTATTATTTATTAGACTTGTATGCCGCCCTTCTCCGAAGACTCGGGGCACCTCACAGGGTACAATGTAAAACAATGTGTACACAAATCTAATTAATTAGAACTATAAGCTAAGATCCCACTATATTAAAAACAGTCAACCAGTTCAATCATAACCACACATCACATTTGGTAGTCAGGGCATCCTGCATAAGCCACGCCCACAGCATGGTAGTAAAAATTTTGGTAGCCCTTTTCTGGCAGTACGGTAGTTAATCTTAATCATACGTAGATACTGCTATTTAACAAGAGAACCCAAATACAGAAAAGGATCCAGCAGCCTGTGCAATAGCTTGGGTTCTACGAAAAGTATTTCCTCAACCGGCCTCTTCAACCTTCTTTTCAAAATATCGCTGTTCCATTGGTAGACATTTGTTTTCCCACAACTTATGAAAAATAACATTGCTTTGTGCAGATTTAAAGGCAACTAAGCTAGGGGTGGGTTATTATTATTATTATTATTATTATTATTATTATTATTATTATTATTAATTAGATTTGTATGCCGCCCCTCTCCGTAGACTCGGGGCGGCTCACAACACAATAAAAACAGTTCATGACAAATCTAATAATTTACAATTTAAAATATTTTAAAAAACCCATTATTAAGCATACATACATACAAACATACCATACATAAATTGTATAGGCCTGGGGGAGATATCTCAGTTCCCCCATGCCTGACGACAAAGGTGGGTATTGAGGAGTTTACGAAAGGCAAGGAGGGTAGGGGCAGTTCTGGGGGGAGCTGGTTCCAGAGAATCGGGGCCGTCACAGAGAAGGCTCTTCCCCTGGGGCCCGCCAACCAACCTTGTTTAGTTGACGGGACCCGGAGAAGGTCCACTCTGTGGGACCTAATTGGTCACTGGTTCGCATCGCGATGTTTTGCGCGCCCCCCCCCTCGTGCAATTCTGATTTCGTGCATGCTCAGTAGCTATAAGCTGCCCAAAACACAGCTGAGAAGTTGATCAGCTGTGCTTTGGGTGAAGGAATAAAGCTAAGTATAAACCTTGGGGTGGGTGGGGGAGACCTTTTTCAAGCAGCAGCAAAGGAAAAACTTCAAAACAGGAAAAAATTCAGAAAAAAAGATGTCACCCACGGACGGGCATTGACTGAACCAGGTCCATGATGCCATTGAAATGTCACTACCAGTGGGTCGCTACCAGTTCGGGCAATCCGATCCAAACCTGCAGGAACCCACCCCTGAATTAAGCTTATAGGTCAGCATAAGGTGAACAGTTTTTATCCCTACAGTCATTAAACTGCATAGCAGATAAACTGGTTGAGCGGCAGTAATAATGTTTAATTGTTGTTTGTGAATCTGAATAATTAACCAGGCCAAGATTGAGCAATGTACACTTATTTTTTCAACCTTTAATATTGCTATTACATTACTGGGTCTACTTCAGGCTGTTCTATTAGGAATTTCCCATCCCATAAACATAAAATGATTTTGAGCTGACATGCAAACATTGCAGATTAAAGGCAGTAAAGAGGAAGAGATAAGGCAGTAGTATTTCACAGTATGTTATGAACCGTATTCTGTTTAAAAGAATAAAAGTGTCATTATTTTTCAGAGAGGCATAGGACTTTAAAGCTCTGTACAAGTTTGAAGAATCTAGCTCTCCCTGTTATCTAAGCACTGGATTCCAATTAATTAGCAGCCCCACTGTTATCAGGACAACCGTGAACTGGACAAGCAGCTCTAAATTTTCTTAAATTTGGCACATAGCTGTATGATTGCAGGAGGCAGAATTAATGTGCAGGTGATATAAGGCACTCTCTTAAACTCTTTTTAAGAGCTATTGCTATTTAATAGTTTTCGTAGGCTGATTTTTTCCCCCACGTGTTTGCTGAAGTGAAGCTGATCAACTGCCCAGTTATCAGATTTTTCCATCCACCCTTTTCCCCAAAAACTACTGGAGCATTCACTAAAAAGATTTGGGGCGCATGCAAGCCGCACACATGCACGGGGGCTGTGCATGCATTGCAATTTGAGGGTTTGCACATGTGTGCTTTGGGCACTCGATCCAGAAAAGGTTAGCCATTACAGTACTTCCCTATAAATTTATTTTAGATTTGAAAACTTCATTTTAAAAGGTGTATAAAAAAATAAAACAATTCATTTATTTGGGCCAATGTAAATATATTACAGCAAGTTATATATTTCTGAAAGCTGCAACATCAAAATAAAGTGTTTCTCTAACAATGCCTGGAATTAGAAGCAGAGTGATTGTAATGTATGCATGTTTTTTTAATATTATTGCTTTTATCATACTGCTGATTTTATTGTTGTCAGCTTCTCTGAGTCCGTTTCGGAATGAGCAGGATATAAATACAATCAATCAATCAATCAACCAATCAAAATAAAATAAATAAATAAATGATAATGCAATAGTTTTACTTCCCACTTGAAGCAAATCTGTACCTTTTTCATATTCAAATCTGCTTTGGAAGATTGCAAGTGCCCTCATCACCTCGAGGCTCGACTACTGTAACGCTCTCTACATGGAGCTACCTTTGAAAAGTGTTCGGAAACTTCAGATCGTGCAGAATGCAGCTACAAGAGCAATCATGGGCTTCCCTAAGTATGCCCATATTACACCAACACTCCGCAATCTACATTGGTTGCCGATCAGTTTCAGGTCACAATTCAAATTGTTGGTTATGACCTATAAAGCCCTTCATGGCATCGGACCAGAATATTTCTGGGACTGCCTTCTGCCGCATGAATCCCAGCGACCAGTTAGGTCCCACAGAGTTGGGCTTCTCCAGATCCCGTCGACTAAACAATGTTGTTTGGCGGGACCCAGGGGAAGAGCGGCCCTGACCCTCTGGAACCAGCTCCCCCCAGAGATCAGAATTGCCCCCACCCTCCTCACCTTTCGTAAGCTCCTTAAAACCCACCTCTGTTGTCAGGCATGGGGGAATTGAGATATTCCTTTCCCCCTAGGCCTATACAATTTATGCATGGTATGTTTGTGTGTATGTTTGGTTTTTAATAAGGGTTTTTTAATTATTTTAAATATTAGATTTGTTCATATGCTGTTTTATTATTGTTGTTAGCTGCCCAGAGTCTATGAAGAGGGGCAGCATACAAATCTAATAAATAAATAAACGAACAAACAAACTAACCAACCAGCAGTCCTCAACCTTTCTCCCTTGGCAGCCTGGCCTGGTGTGGGGTAAGTGGCAGATGCACAAACACAATTGATAAGTGACAGGTGTATGCACCCTCCATTCACACATGTATCCTCCACTCGTGCACTTCTGCTCCCCAGCAAACCTTCACTCAGCCAGTGTTCATGGGCAAAGCTCCACTTGTGCTTGAGCACAAAGCGCCTTCGTCTCACAGGAACGGAACTTTGCACATTTGCCCATCACTTGCACAGCCCAGTTTTTAGCAGGCTGTGGCCCATTAGTGGCCCATGGGTTGGGGACCCCTGCTCTAAACTATACTTTGAGGGCATACAGTGGGAGCCATAATCTTTTTCCCCCTGTTGTTGTGGTCTTAACCAATCATTTTCTGAGTATACTATTTCACGTTTAGGTTTAGGAATTTAAGAAAGCTTGTAAAATCAACTGAAGAATTCATGTTGAGTCTTCTATGCTGCAAGGTTAGGGTGGCGATTTAAAATTTGAAAAGTCTGCATTTGTTGCTATATAAAAACTGCAAAGGTATGTTGGATTCTTGAAATACAAGAGTCGGGTATTATCCAAGTTAATTTCAGCAGAAATGAAACCTCACACATAAAATAAAGAACTTAATAAGTTTTGCTTAAGATATGACATACGTTAAAACAATAACTACTTTTAACATTTCATGGAGTTTTTATTGTATTTTTATTTGTTGTTTTTAACTGCTAAATGTCTTGCCGACTATGATGACTAATTGAGAATGTTCCCCACCACCCAAAAAAAGCTGACGGAGCAGTTTTAATGTAAGCAGTTTTAATTGCAACTTGAAGTCATTCCCAACACCTGGTGAAATCTTAATGGGAAATAACTGTAGATCCCCTTCCCACTCTGAACCTGCTTTTCTGGTATTTTAACTAATGAAGAGATCTGGAGATTGTAAGAGCTTTCATATGTTTATAAGTAAAGTTATTGCAAAGACTGACAGATCGGCTACAGCATGTCTACTGAAGCAGACATGTACTACACCTGAGATTGTATCTTTTTCTTTTGTGTACACAGAGAGCATATGCACAAAAGACAAATTCCTTGTGTGTGCAATTACACTTGGCCAATAAAGAATACTGTAAAAAAAGGATTCTAAAGAAAAGATTGGTGAAAGACAAAAATAGCCCAATACATTATACACTCAAGATGGATTTTGAAATCACCCCTATGCTTCTTTTAACATATTCTAAAGATTCAGAAACTTACGAATGAATATATACATGAATATAGCTTTGCAAATGTTACAACTTTTGTCACTTCAATTAGATTTCAATTATATTGTATTTATCTCTGCTTATTGGACTCACACTATACATTAAAAATAAAGTAAATGAAGCTAGTGCTCTACATTTATCCAGAAAATAAGATCACTGGGCCTATATCTTTTCACATATACAGAAGATCAGCATATAATTTTTGCTGTGTTTCCAAAAGTAGTAAAGGATCCTTTATTTAGTATGCTGTGCATAGTGAAATTTTGGAAGACTACACTCCGTTCTCAAAGGAATAAAAAGTTATAGGTTGAGTCATAGCATCATCGACATATAACCTTAATATCAAACAATAAGGGAACAAACCATTCCAAAACGTCACTTTATTTATTCAAGATGAAGAAGTAGATTAGATACAGAGCATTTTCATCCCATAATTCATAACCACCCATTTGTATTCACCAGACATTCTGCCTTGCAATAACAGAACGAGCAATTTTAAACAGAGTTAATCTCTCTCTGCTAGAGCGACAAGGTGCGTATCGATTTCTGCTTCTGTAAGAATCCTAGAAAGAGGGAAAAGCAATGGAAGTTTTTATTCTTCATCTCAAATAATAAAATTATCTATCTATCTATCTATCTATCTATCTATCTATCTATCTATCTATCTATCTATTTGTATAGCTACCATTTTAAAACTGAACTCTGGACAATCTCTGAATAAAACACAATATATAATCAATAAAAACAGAGATTTAGAACTTCTTGGGGCTTGTAAGAGAAAGGACGTGAAGCATGTCCACCAATCTGGTGGAATGAGCAAATACCTTAAAGGATTTTCAGCACAATTAAACCATCTGCAAATGAATTTTACAAAGGAAACATTACAAATGTGTCTATGTGAGTGATTTTTGAATTCCACATGATGGAATATCTGGGTTCAGGTTATGGTAGAGTCTATAGGCAAAGCACGTACTGTGTAAAATATGTACTGTGTAAACTACTAAGGTTGACTGTATGCTAACCTGTGCATAGTATCTCCAGCATTATGTTAAAAAAGAAATCATCTTTCTTGCCAATGCAATGCTGTGACATTAATTGCTGCTGTGCAATTTCCTTTGGATTCCAAAGGTCTATTAATAACTTTTCCTTGGCAGTTGTAGTGGCATACACCCAGATCAGACATATTTAACTAGATGTATTTAGATACCAAGTATTACATAATAAACTGACCACATACTAGTGCCAGGATATAGGTAACAGAGAGCACACCTATATACATATTTTAAAATAAAAATTATGACAGCCACAATCAACCTACCCAACATGGAAAAATAAATAAATTACCTGAATTTTGGATTATCAACTGTAACAACCCCTACTTCTATTTCAGATGGTTTGAAGTCAATGGACAAAACAGTAGAAAGACAGGTAATTGCGGTCTACAAGCAAAACATAAAACAAATTTGATCAGAAATATTTTTTAGTACAGGTTAATGCAAATCTGATTTTGACAGGCAAACTCCATTTTGGCTGAAACAACTGGTGTTTGTTGTGGTCCAGGTTTTTTTTGGGGGGGGGGGCGGAGGAGAGAGCTCGATAAAAATGGTGGAGGAGGAAGCGAGAGGAAGCACAGGAGTTACTTTGCCATCAGTTCAGGAACTCTTCGCTTTCTCGTGGCTTGGAAGTCTGTCAGGAAGGGAAGGGGAGGTGGCGGCTGGCTGGCCTGAAAACGTAGCCAGAACCGCACTGCTGTCTTCCTCCTTTGCCTAGCGGTGCTGCCGCCCAGTAGGAGGGAGCCTAAAACCTGAGTTGCTAGTCAGGCTCCCTCCTGAAGTGGGAATATATGCCGTCTAAGCCTACCATGGCCACCAAGGTAGAGACCACCCCTGCTGGCCTCCCACTCACTCACCCCAAGTTTTGGGAGCGCTGAATGAATTAGGTGCGTGCACTTGTGGAAGCAGCAGCAGCGGCAAAGATGGAAAATGAGCCGGGGTGGCACAGCAGGTAGAGTGCTGTACTGCAGGCCACTGAAGCTGACTTGTAGATCTGAAGGTCAGCGGTTCAAATCTCATCACCGGCTCAAGGTTGACTCAGCCTTCCATCCTTCCGAGGTGGGTAAAATGAGGACCCGGATTATGGGGGCAATAGCCTAGCTCTGTTAAAAAAGTGCTATTGCTAACATGTTGTAAGCCGCCCTGAGTCTAAGGAGAAAGGGCGGCATAAAAATTGAATGAATGAATGAATGAATGAATGAATGAATGAATGAATAAATAAATAAATAAATAGAAGATGATGGGGTGTGCAACGGAAGCCCGGGAAGATGGTGAGGTGCACTTGAGCTGGCCAGTAGCTCTTGCCCTTCGCCCTGCAACTGCTTTTCTGGGGGTGGCGAGGGTGCACAAGAGGAATGCACACCAGTTCAGGCACACAGGGCAGCATTTGTTGGCTGGGTGGCCACCTGCCCTTTGCTTTATCCCCGACTCGGCTGGTGGCAGGCATGGTGGGGATCAGGCAGGGGCACCTCCGCTATTTTTATCAAGCAAATTCTGAATGGTGCGCATGCGCAGTGAGTGGTTGTGAGCATGTTTGAGGGGCGTATTGCATTATGGGTACTGGCATGCTCACCCACTGCCATTTTTGGCATGCAACAAGGTTAGCCATCACTGGACTAGGTTGTTTTAATTTTTTTAAAATAGTCTAAGGAGGCAGACCTGATCTTATTGCTATCAACTAAAAAAAAAATTTATTTATCGTGACTTGCACCATCCTGTTAACACAATACCCCCAAAAAATATGCTCATTATAAAAATTGTAATAATAAAGTTAATATAAGACAGCAAATGGAATGACCACTCATTTGTCCTCATGGAATGACCGCTCATTCAGTAACCATTCAAACCTACAATGGCATTGAAAGAGCGATAGTTATAACCATTCCTCAGAATTCCCCACCATTGCAACATGCCTACTGTCATGTGACTGCAATTTGGGTGCTTGGCTCACAATCATGACATCACAGAGTCCCATAGTCAGTGTTTGTAACCTTCCCTTATGGCTTCCTAACAAGCAGTCAGTGAGGAAGCTGGTAGGAAGTTTTACTTCATGGTTGAGTGACCTCCTCGTTAACAACCCACGCGATTGTTGGGGCCAGAATTGGTGCTGCTAAATGGCACGGTCATGTGACATTGTGCTTTATGATTGCATTACTTGGTGATAGTAAATCCAGCCCCAATTGCCATTATTGGAAATCTCCAAGTGATTAATATTCAAATCATGTGACTATTAACTCAAAAAATCTGGTGCTGACTTCAGCTCAATCCACCTTCTGCCAAATTGCAATTTAAAGAAAACAAATAATATCATCAGACCAACAAGATAAAATCTCAGCAACATTCCATATGATTACATGGTGAAGATAAGTAATAAATGTAATGGTTTTGATTTGATAAATAAAACACCCAAAGAAGTCTGGAATGTAATTCATGCTTAATGATTGTTATGCCAACCACAACAAAGATGAACCAAACAACAACCCTGACATGTAAAAAGCAAAAGAAAAGGCAAAATTTATTAGGAGAAACAATTTCTTTCAATATGTTAGTTTCTACTGTACTGATGGCTTGAAATGAGGAAAAGTTAAGAAATCTTTTGTTAAAAGTGAAAGTGGATTTAAAAAGCTAGTCAACCATTCATTTTTTAAAAAAAATAATACATACTTTCACCCTGTCCTCCTTTGCTCACATTTTATTTTTAAACTTCCACTACAACTTTCTCAGCCTTCCCCTTCTCAACACATTAACTCTCCTTGAACCAGATCGGTCACTTTTATCATTCATTATCCATTCCTTCATTCATTCCTTCATCCAATCAATCCTTGTTTTACAACATACACTTAAGTAGTCCATTCCCACTTTATTTTTATGTTTCCACTACTGTGCCTGACTCTCAGTTTTAAATAACAGAACATATCAGACATTTTCACATTTTTTTGACAAGCATTGATTCTACACAATGAATGCTTACCCCACAATCTTTTTTCTAATATTTTTACAAATTTAGCTACCACTTTAATTTTTCATTTTTTAATGATCATTTCCTGAAAGAAAGGGAAGAGATTTCCAATGCTTTGCATACCAGCACAAGAAAAACATATGGAAGTGGCAGGCAACCTTCTGTCCAAATATCTTAAAATCTTGGGAAAATTCTTCACTGACTCACTCCTAGCACCAGCAAAACGGTAACTACCAGCTTCCACCTTAATAACAAACTAGCATATAAAGCCCCAAAGATCTATTAAACAATAATTTTATTGTTGTTGTTCGTCGTAAAGTCGTGTCTGACCCATTGCAACTCCATGGACAATGTTCCTCAAGGTCTTTCTGTTCTGTTCTGTTCTCTACCATCCCCCAGAGTCACACCGACTGCTTTAGAGACTCCATCCAGGTACCTCATTCTCTGCTGGACCATTTTGTCCTCAATCTTTACCAGCATTAGGCTCATCTTTAGTGAGTCCTTCCTTCTCACTGGGTGGCCAAAGCATGTGAGTTTCATCTTCAGGATTTGGCTCTCTAAAGAGCAGTCAGGGTTGATCTCCTCTAGGACTGACAGGTTTGATTGCCTTGCAGTCCGAGGGACTCACAGGAATCTTCTCTAGCACTATAGTTCAGAGGCCTCAATTCTTTGGCGCTCAGCCTTCCTTATGGTCCAACTTTCACAGCCATGCATTGCAACTGGGAAAACCAGAGCCTTGACTATATGCACTTTTGTTGGCAGGGTGATGTCTCTGCTTTTTAATATGCTGTCTAGATTTGCCATAGCTTTCCTCCCTAGGAGCAAGTGTCTTTTACTTTCTTGGCTGTGGTCCCCATCTGCGGTGATCTCGGAGCCCAGGAAAGTAAAATCTGTCACTACCTCTATTTCTTCCCCATCTATTTGCCAAAAACAACAACTTACTTCCCTATAATTCCCATCCAAAGTACCTTGGAGTAATATTGGACTAGATTCTGTGCTGTAAGGTATAACTAGAGCAGTGATTTTCAACCTTTTTTGAGCCGCAGCACATTTTTTACATTTACAAAACCGTGGGGCACATTGAATGGGGGCGGGGGGGGGGGGGCTAAAAAAGTTTGGACAAAAAAATTATCTCTCTTTCACTCTATTTCTCTCTCCATCCCTCTTTCTCTCTTCCTTCTTTCCTCCTTTTTGCTCTCTTTCTCTCTCCCTCTTTACCTCCCTCTATGTCTTTCTCCCACCTTCCCTCCCTCTCTTTCTCTCTCTCTCTTGCTTGCTTTCTTTCTCTCTCTTTCTCTCTCTTGCTTGCTTTCTCTCTTGCTTTCTTTCTCTCTCTTGTTTTCTTTCTCTCTTGCTTGCTTTCTCTCTCTTTTGCTCTTTCTTTCTCTCTTTCTCTTTCTTTCTCTCTCTCTTGTTTTCTTTCTTTCTCTGAGCTTCGCGGCATACCTGACCATGTCTTGCGGCACACTAGTGTGCCACGGCACACTGGTTGAAAAACACTGACCTAGTCCTAGAGAATACAGCAGCAAATATCAAAACTAGGAAGAACATGCTCCAGAAATTATGTGGAACTAAATGAGGTGCTTCAGCTGCCACCTTCAGGCCATCAGCACCAGGTGCCCCCTGTACTGCTTAACAGTTGTCATACTAGTTAAGTTAGATCCCAGACTCAGCGACACCAGGAGGATTATAAGCGGATGTATTAAAACCACTCCAACTTGCTGGCTTCCTGTTCTGAGCTATATAACACCGCAAACTTTTACAAACGTTAAGATGCACTAGTGAGTGAATACAGAAAAATTATGAACAACTTACTGCTACCATTGAATGCCAAACTTCCTCATTTATTAGCCGGAAGATTCAAATCCAGGAAACCCACACTGGCACTTGCGCATCTGCCCAAGAACTTTAACACTGATTCCCCTTGAAAAGCTAAATGGGTGGCTGAATGCCCAGACATAAGATGACATATAAATGACCCCACAAAAAAAGTGCCAGGCTTTGAACTACGACATCAGCAATGGACAATCCTGAATAGGATTCGCACCTCCAACAGCATCTGCTGGGAGCCTCTATATAAATGAGACGTAGTATCCTCCCCTTAGTGTGACTCTGGATCTCACATTGAACTGTAGATCACATCATGACCAGTTGTAAGCTGAGGTATATACTGGTCTAGTATCTGATTTTAATACAAAAATGCTGCGCTTAAATGATTAGATGGTCTAGTCATTGGTATCTGAACAAAGATCTTTGTAACATTTATATTTCATTGTGTTTTACCAATCTAGGTGAAATGTTAATATATATACAGTATTAGTCCATGACACTAAATAAATAAATCCAATGCTCCCTACGAGATTCCCATGAGAAAACTCAATGGGGAAGCTGGTAGGATGTTGGAAATTGTTCCTGCTGCTTTTTAGCCTGCCCTTGGCCATTCTCTCTGTTTAGGTAAAGTGAGGGGGATGGGGGGAGTTGAAGCACACTCTTTGCTAGTAATTGTGGACAGGCTGCCAAGCACCTGAATTTTGATCATATGACTGTGGGTCCACTGCAACAACCATAACGTATACATTCATTCGGTGCCACCGTAACTTAAAATGGCCACTGAATGAATGATCATTAAGTGAGGACTAAATGTATTCCATTATTAATTCATAGCTGATATTACTGTAATTGATTTAAAGGAAAGTTCTGCCAAGGAAGACAACAGAATTTATCGCAAGAAATAAGTGCTATTCATCTGCCTGTGAATTCAACTGAGTTCAATGATGCATAGTTCTAGCAATAGGCTATAGAAAGATGAAATGCCAGTTGGGATGCACTTCGTGTTTTTAGAATAGAAAATACTGATGAGAATAAATCACATAAGCAAATTTTACTCTAAGTATACCAGCTAGAAGACAACATCTTATATAGTGATATTGACCGGGGCAGATTACTGAGTCCATCGCTACCAGTACGCTGCACGTTCAGCTTTACTTCTGCTATGGGTGCACGCACACATCCCAGTGAAATTTTGCTCCTGCGCATGCGCAGAGAGCAAAATCTTACCAGGGGGCGCATGCATGTGAGATTTGAGTACATTTCCACCACCACCACCACCCACATGTGCAAAAGCAAAGAAATTGCCAAAATCTCACACCTGTGCATGTCTCCTCGGGAGATTTTGATTCCTGCGCATGCGCATAAGCAAAATCTTGCTGGGATGCACGCACGCAACCACAGAAGTGAAGTTGTGCGCACAGCTCAATTTTCACTACTAGTATGCCGTACCTTACTGGTAGCAACCCAATACTGATGCTGACCACACTGAAGGAAACAGGGCATGCATCACAAACCTTCCATTGAGATTGAAACCCATTAAGCCTAGACGTCCTATCCTATGGACTTACCTCCACTGTCTGTTCAAACGTCCAGTCCAATTTTTTCTTCACTTTCTTTTCAAGAAAGCTAGTTGATTCTGTTTGTTTCACCCCTGCAGCTGTGGCCTTAAACCCACAGTAATATCCGGCTGGATCACACTTGTATACCTGAGGATTGTTTTCTTCATCAATGCCAATCATAATCACGCCTTTAAGGAAATAATGATTTTGAATAATTTTATTTAAATATGTATGGCATATAAACACATAACAGTGTGATTCTGAACAGTTAACAGCAGCTACAAAACGTAAAATATGTAAACAAAGACAGCTTTCTTATTTTTTTTCAGAGAAGTAGGTTCTAATCAAGATTTTTTAATACACCCTTTATATAAAACACGTATGAATAGACTTCGGTTGTACAGCAATTCTTGCTGTTCCTAGTTTGAGATTGGAAGGAAGATTAGAAGCCTCACAACCAAAAATACTCGTGTAATATTCTTGATAATCAAGAACTTTGTTAGCAAATGCCAAGTTCCACCTTTTCCTGCCTTGCTCCCCTCCTTTCCTTCCTTAGAGAAAAACAGACTAGCATTGTTTCAGTTTCCTAATAATTCTGTTGGCAATGTTTGCATCTTCTTCAGTTTTCAGTAGTTTTATGGCCCAGTGAGAAGAACAATATCAATATTTTAAGTCTGGTTAATACTAAAAATTCATATAAAAGCATTATTTAAATTGATTTCTTTGTCAGACTGCAACATCCTGGTTAAGAGCACAACTATCCCACATGTTAAAGGGGCATCTAAAATATATTCTCTTTTTAAACATCTGCATTTACAAAATCCGGGATTGGGGGTTTTTTTGGGATTTGGAATAATGTAAATAAAAGTTTGGCAGAACAGACAGTAATGTCAGTTTGGTCTAGTGGTTAAGGCAACATGCTATGAATTTGGACATCATGAGCTCTAGTGTTACCTTGGGCCTGAAAGCCAGCTGAGTGATTGTTGTTGTAGGGAAAATAGGAAGAGGAAGGAGAATAAGATCTGTTTGCCATCCTGATTTGTTTATAAAAATAATAAATGTGGGATATAAATACCATAGTTTTCAGAGTAGACACACTGGAGTATAAGATGCACCTTAGTTTCTGGGGAGGAAAATGGGGGGGGAGAGGGGGGAATCTGCCTACAAGGTATAAATCTGGCTAGTGTCCTTAGTCTGGTCAGCTTCAGCACATTATTTTATCCCCTGGTTAGGACTTTTAAAAAAACCTTGGAGAGAGAGCAACAACGAAAGAGCTTGCAGGCTGGTAAAAACTGGGACAATTGTTAGCAACTAATTAGGGTTGGAAAGAAACTTATTGGGAGCAAGTACAGCAATGAAAAAAAAGCCTGCAAAGACTTGGAGCTGGAAAAACATTTTTCGGAGAAACAATGAAAGAGCCAGCAAGGTAAGAGCTGGGAAGAGCTTTAGCACCTCATAGGGCTGGGGGGAAAAGCTTCAAAAAAGCTACATTCAGATTATAAAACACACCCAAATTTTCAGCCCCTTTTAGGGGGGAAAAAGGTGTGTCATATACTCCAAAAAATACGATAAATAAAAATATTATACTTAGCCCTATTTCCATTTTAAAATAAATTCCTGGTATTAATGGAAATTTCCATAAATTTGAAGATTGCTTGACTTTACAGTTTCTTATAATTCAGTTGACAGAATTCTAATTCCTAGACTCCAATTCTCATTTTACATCTCTCTCTTCAAAGCAGAACACCACCCAGAGCTTAAGAATGGAATTTTAATAATCAAGAGACTTACCTAAGATTTCATTTCATGCTTTTCAATGTATCATTTAACAGCCATGACTAGAAAGCTATGTATCCCATAAAATATGCAGTGTTTTAAATAAATATTTATATGTAACTATTTAAATAAGCAAGTAATCTAACTAAATGTTGCATAATCAAGGACTTTAGAGAATACAGTGATCCCCCGTTTATTGCGTCCCCAACCATTGCGAACAGGGTACTTCGCTATTTTTCAACCCGGAAGTCAAAATACCATCTACGCATGCGTGCCGGGCACGCATGCGTAGATGGCAGCGGCTTCCCTGGGTCTTCCCCCTCTTGCTGGCGTCAGCGAGGAGTTTCCCCACTGCCCACGCAAACTCCTCGCTGCCGCTCGCCCCGCCCTTCGCCTGCCCACGCCGTTCGCTCCCCCCTCTTGCTGTCGGGAGGGCGAGAAGCCCTCCCCAGCACCCCGCTCGCCCGCCCCTTCGCCCCTGGCGGAGAAAATTCCAGCCCCCACCTGGTCCCGCCCGATCCTCCTCCCTGAGGCAGCTCGCCCTCCATGGCCGCTTCCTCCACCCTCTATTGCAAGCCCTCGCCACCGCAGCCAACGCGCGCTGCGATCTTCAAGCCCGGCTCCTTTCGGCCCAGCATCCCGGGCCAAGCAGCTGCCTTCCGTGACTGAGCCTGGCTGGCCCGGAAGATCGTAGCGCGCGTTGGCTGCACCGGCGGCGACATTGCTGCCGGCTTGGCTTCGCTCGCCGCTGCAGCCAACGGGCGCTACGATCTTCCGGGCCAGCCAGGCTCAGTCACGGAAGGCAGCTGCTTGGCCCGGGATGCTGGGCCGAAAGGAGCCGGGCTTGAAGATCGCAGCGCCGCGTTGGCTGCGGTGGCGAGGGCTTGCAATAGAGGGTGGAGGAAGCGGCCATGGGAGGGCGAGCTGCCTCAGGGAGGAGGATCGGGCGGGACCAGGTGGGGGCCAGATCGTAGCGCGCCGGACGGGGGTCTCCCGGGCTGCCCGATGCGACGGCCGCCCAGAGCGCTTGGCCAAGGGGGCTCCGCTCCTTCCTCTGCCAAACAGCTTCCCCCCTTTGCATCCCGGGCCAAGCGGGGTCGCCCGGTAGTTTCCGCGCAATTAGCTCCAGCCGATTAGGCTAACGAGGGGGACGCGCACAGACACGCACCGCGCAGGCAGGTAGCGAAGGAAGGAAGCGAGCGAGCCGGGGGCAGCCCCAGCCGGAGCTCCACTTCAGGTGCCGGCGGAAAAGCCCGGCAGCCAAGCCGGCGTCTTGCGATCGCCGCCTGCCCGCTTCGCCCGGCTCCTGCGGGTCACTTCGGGGGCTCTTCCTCCCTCGGGGCGCAAATAAAAAACCCCCAGCCCTGGAAGTTCGCCGCGTCTGTCAACGCTTCTCTTCCCCTTCCAAGCGCCCGATCGCAGCCTGGCAAAGCTTTCTACCAGAAGCCGGGTTGGGGGGTTCCCATGTCGGCGGGGATGTTTTAAAACACTCGCGCGACTTTCCAATGAGTCCCGAAGACAAACGCGTTGTCTTCGGGACTCATTGGAAAGTGGCGCGGGTGTTTTAAAACATCCCCGCCGACATGGGAGGCTCCCTAGCACACCCCCAAACCCGGGTTGGGGGTTCGGGGGGTGTGCTAGGGAGCCTCCCATGTCGGCGGGGATGTTTTAAAACACCCGCGCCACTTTCCAATGAGTCCCGAAGACAAACGCGTTGTCTTCGGGACTCATTGGAAAGTGGCGCGGGTGTTTTAAAACATCCCCGCCGACATGGGAGGCTCCCTAGCACACCCCCAAACCCGGGTTGGGGGTTCGGGGGTGTGCTAGGGAGCCTCCCATGTCGGCGGGGATGTTTTAAAACACCCGCGCGACTTTCCAATGAGTCCCGAAGACAAACGCGTTGTCTTCGGGACTCATTGGAAAGTGGCGCGGGTGTTTTAAAACATCCCCGCCGACATGGGAGGCTCGCTAGCACACCCCCGAACCCCCAACCTGGGTTAGGGGGGTGCTAGCGAGCCCCCCATCTCGGCGGGGACGTTTTAAAACACCCGCGCCGCCCCCAAGTAAAAACACCATCTGCACATGCGCAGAAGGTGTTTTTACTTCCGCAGCGCTACTTCGCGAAAACCCGCTCGTTGCGGGGGGTCCTGGAACGGAACCCTCGCAAAGAGCGGGGGATCACTGTACTGCATCTAGGCAAAATGATGGCTGATAAAACCGACTAGAAACACATCTATCATTAGTAGACTCAGCATCCTCAAAAGATTATGCATTTTTAACATTTTGTTTTACAAAAATAAAATCATTTTACTTTATCTTAGAGTAACCATGAACAGATACCATTTCCAATGCTGTCATCCAAATACAACTAAAATTCAATTAAAGGAACTCACTGCATTAAAATTTATATAGGTAAGCATTTTACAGCAAAATACATTAAAAAGGCAAGCCTGTTATTCTGAAGAACAGTAATCTTATTTGATGGATTAATTTTTTTTTTATTTGGGTAGTATAAACAGAGGTCTAACCCAAAAACAGTGGTATAATAAATTAAGTTTAATTGATGCATCCAGATCAATCAATGGAAACGTTTTAAAATGGAACAAGTCTATAAAGCTTTTGTGTGAAAATCTACTCTTTCCTTTCTTATGGTTGGGGTGCAGTAAACCAGGAGGCATATTCATTTGAGAGCAGCATTAATATTTGTCAAGTAAGCTTCTTTAGAAACTTGAACTGATGACATACATCACTGCAGTTATGAAACAAGCCAAGAGAAAGAAAATAAGATTGTGCAATTTTCGATTAATATGGCTGCTGAATTGCATGGGATAGGTTAGAACAGTGTTTCCCAACCCTGGCAACTTGAAGATATTTGGACTTCAACTCCCAGAATTCCCCAGCCAGCAAATGCTGGCTGGGGAATTCTGGGAGTTGAAGTCCAAATATCTTCAAGTTGCCAAGGTTGGGAAACACTGGGTTAGAAGAGTTATGGGGAACTTTTTCGGCCTCGGGTGCCAAAAGGAACTGTGCATGCACAATAGTGTGCAGGCGCATGCCCGCAATCATGATGCAATGCCCCCCACGCATGCGCACAACCCCCTTGTGCTGCCCCCCGAGCGCATGTGCACAGGCCTCACTAAAGCCTCCGGACTTCCGGTTGGCCCATTCGGCCATTTTTTGCCGACCCCATGGTTCAGGAAACCATCCTGAAGTCTGGAAATGGCGAAAAAAAGGCTGAAAATCAGCTGGCCAGCGCACACATGTGCCCTGAAGCTGACATAGCACAACATCTCATGTGCCCTCAGATATGGCTCCGTGCCACAGGTTTGCTATCACTTGGTTAGAAACATAGAAACATAGAAACTGACGGCAGAAAAAGACCTCAAGGTCCATCTAGTCTGCCCTCATACTATTTCCTGTATTTTATCTTACAATGGATATATGTTTGTCCCAGGCATGTTTAAATTCAGTTACTGTTCACTTTCCTATTAAAAACACTTCCCTCCTGAACCTTATTTAACCCTTTAACATATTGTACTTCCATGTTAGAAGTATGCAATCTGATATCTTCCAAAAGTTTTGACAAAAACATCTATAATCTCAAAGCATAGACCATACTAATTAAGCTGCGTAGAATAGGGAGAAAGAGGGAAGGCAGCTACCGTATTTTCCGGCGTATAAGACGACTGGGCGTATAAGACGACCCCCTAACTTTTCCAGTTAAAATATAGAATTTGAGATATACTCGCCGTATAAGACTACCCCTCTTCTGTACATCATAGACCTGACTGAGTCTAGGTCTATGATGTACTTGCATTGAGAAAAAAATCATTTCTGAACATGATAACACAATATTTTAATTACTAATGATGAAGATCTTATTGTTAAAATTATGAATGAATTATTTAGAGAGAGAGAGCCAAGTGGGAGCACTCTTCTGTCTATCTCTCCATATGTCTCTGTCTATCTGTCTTGTCTGCCTCTCATATTTCTCCTCACCACAATTAAGTTTATTATTATAACTCATCATAATTTGTCAACACAAAAAGGTGAACCTGGCTATTTTTCTTTCTCCTACCATCTATTCTGCAGGTATCTTTCAGTCTAACATGCAGCATGCTGACACCTATGTGAGAATCTATTATGGAATGAGAATCTGTATGTGATATCATGATATGGCAATCCAAACAGCCCATCCATTTTTTCCTCTTTCCGCACTTTCTGTCTTTATCCTCTTGCAATGTCACTTAAACAGATTTTAACTTGTCGGGTTTAATTAGTGACCCTGCCAATTTTCAGTACTGTGCAGTGTGCTATGATACAGAGCAGGGTGAATAATATGACCTCAGCTTTTAAAGTTATTTTAAAATGTTGCCTAAGAAATATGGAAAGAGGATTCTTTTTGGAGGAAAAGTACATTTTCAATGGTTAAACATAAGAACAAATACAAACAGGCAGAAATAAATGCATCCAGTTTAACATTCAATTTTGCAACCACTAATAATGTTGGTCAAGTAGGTACAAAAATACCTGGGGAAATGATCAAAGTCTGGGAAATGGGTCCCTTGTCAGTTAAAAGGAGTGCTGATTTACCACCTGCTAGAGCAGTGATTTTCAACCTTTTTTGAGCCGCAGCACATTTTTTACATTTACAAAATCCTGGGGCACACCACCAACCAAAATTACACAAATCTAATAAATAAATAAATACACACACACACACACACACACACACACACACACACACAAATAACCCCCTCATATATACAATCCCATGTAACATCCCCTTATAAATACAGTCAATCATCAATCATCCCTCCTCAAATTTATACCACTGTCTCATTTCTGGGTTATTCTCCTGTCTTTCCCCCTTTTCTCTCTCATGTTTCTCATTTCTCTCTCTTCCTCCCTTTTTCCCTCATTCCTTCTCCCTCTCACTTCTCCTCTTTTTCCATCCCTGTCTCTCTCCCCCCCTTACGTGTGTGTGTATACACACTCGAACCATTTCCAAAACCAGTTGAGGGCTGGGTTTTTTTTCTCTTTTATTCTTTTCAAACACAGGTGTGGGCTGGGGGGGGGGTGTTTCTTATTATTTGGGTGCTTTTTACCATATGCTTCAAGAATCACCTCTCTCCCTCTCTCTTGTTCTCTCTCTCTCTTGTTCTCTCTTATTTTCTTTCTGAGGCTCCTCCCACAACGGTGGCTACAGCGGCGCTGGCGATCCGGCCGCTAGCCGCTCCGAGCGCTGTGGGAACGCCCACCCCTCTCACAGTCCGGTCCCGGGATGACAGTAAAGGGGCTGCTTCCCATCCTCCTTCTCAGAAGGTTTCCTTCTGAGCAAGCTGGCAGGAGGATGGGAAGCAGCCCCTTTACTGTCAGCCCGGGACCGGACTGTGAGAGGGGTGGGCGTTCCCACACCGCTCGGAGCGGCTAGCGGCCGCATCGCCAGTGCCGTTGCAGCCATCGCTAATGTAAAGGGGCTGCTTCCCGGCGGCAGGAACTGCGGGGGGTAGCCGGCGTAACGAGCCCTTGCCACAGCTATCCGCCGCTTCTTTCTTCTCCGCCTCGCCTCCGCTATTCCCGCCGCCGCCTTTGCTCTCCCCGCCGGGCAAGAGGCAAAGGCGGCGGCGGGAGTAGCGGAGGCAAGGCGGAGAACAAAGAAGCGGCGGATAGCTGTGGCAAGGGCTCGTTACACCGGCTACCCCCCGCAGTTCCTGCCGCCGGGAGTGGCGCTCCACCCCAGCAAAGCCGGCAGCGGGAAGTGGCGTCGTCCAGCAATAGCAGCGCTTCGATGAAGCCGGCGAGGGAGCTCCGGAATCGGTTGGCGCTCGCCCGACGCCTTGTTTTTTTATTTCCCCCTTTGGTTTCTCTTCACAGGCGGGAGTTCGGGAGGCAAGGGAGCGCTCGAGGAGACAGCGTCTTGCGGCATCGCCTCCCGTTGGGTTTATGACGAAGGGACGCTCAGCAACTTCTTTTTCCTTTCGGCGCCATAGCCACCCGCAGTCCCCGGAGCCGGCGGGTTGAGGCAAAGGGCTGCGTTTCCCTTCCCTCCCTCCCTCCTGCCCCCGTCCTGAATGGAAGCCCCGCTCGGCGAAGCAGCCCGGGATCTCCGCCGCTTGCAAACCGGGCAGGCGGAGCGGACCCGCGCTCACTTTCGGCTCCGGGGACTGCGGATGGCTATGGCGCCGAAAGGAAAAAGAAGTTGCTGAGCGATGCCGCAAGACGCTGTCTCCTCGAGCGCTCCCTTGCCTCGGCACTCGAATCTGGCGTGGTGGAAAATCTTTGCCTGCCTCCAGATTTTCCACCACGCCAGATTCGAGTGCCGCCGCCTCAGGCGGCAGCGACAGCAGCAACAGCAGCGCTTTTTCCTTTCGGCGCCATAGCCACCCGCAGTCCCCGGAGCCGAAAGTGAGCGCGGGTCCGCTCCCCCCCCTCCTCCCGCCCGCGGCTGTGGAATGGGCGCAGTATCCGGCCTATAAGACGACCCCCCCACTTTGGAAAAGATTTTCAGGGGTTAAAAAGTCGTCTTATACGCCGGAAAATACGGTAATTGCCACCCTGTGTGTTCAATAGAATACTAGCATTTATCCTAATATTAAAACATGAATTTTATATAAGCCAAAATATTTTGTGGGTGGTCAGTTGTTGACGAGATTTCCTAGCTTCATTTGCACATCAGCTTCCAACAGTTAGTTATTACTTTCAGTTTGTATGTATACTTACAGCAACCAAGAGGTCTCATTTCAGCATTCTGTGTATAGACCTGAGAAATATCTGCAATTCGTTTACATAGCATATCCACTGGAATCTCATAACCGTATTTGTACTTCCAGTTAGCAGCCTCATAACGGGCTCGCTGCACTTGGGATCTACTGTCCGCTGTTGAAGAAATAAAAGATCCAAAGTCATTCTCATATGCCTTTTAACAGTATGAATGCAAGGGAAAAGTACTTAAATTGAAATAAAAAAGCTTTTTAAAATTCTTACATTCCTAAAATATACAGGTGACCTTCAACCATCTGTTTAATGACCAAAGTTACAACGGCATTGAAAAAGTGACTCTTTTCACACTTATGTCACAGTCACACGATCAAAATTCAGACATTTAACAATTGGGATGTACTTAAAACAGTTGCAGTGTCCCAGGATCAGTTTTTGCGATCTTCAGACAGCAAAGTCAATGGGGAAGCCAAATTCACTTAACAACTGTGTTACTAACTTAACCCAAAGAGGTCAGGGAAAGGGAGCAAGGATATGAAGAGATACAATGTTGGTTGGAGAAAGTGGGCAAAAGGCGTGGTATGGGTCAATACCATGTTTCCTCGAAAATAAGACATGTCCCCATAATAAGGCCAATTAGCCTTTTCAGCGCATGAGCTGAACACCACCATCCCCCAAAAAAGACCCTTCCAGCTACTTTCCAAGGAACATGCTGGGACCCACACTTTTTTATTTATTGGATTTTTATGCCACCCCTCTCCTTTTTGTGGCAGGCACTCTTTTGTCCAGGAGAGCAAGAGCAGGAGCGAGAGGTGGGTGTGCGCACACTCCGTGGGACTAGCTCGGCTCCTCTGGACGGCCTCTGGCAGCCCTTTGAAACACACTCATGCCTGCAAGGAGGCGGCAAGGCCGGTCAGGTACAGCGAGCCCACAAGCGCAGGGACTGAGCAGCAGATGGGTGCATCTAACCTGTCCCTGTCACCACCCCTACGGCTCTGCCTCCCGCCACCACCTCCCTTGCTGCCAGCTCGGGCCACTCATCCTCCACACCGCTCGCCCCGTGTCCTTCAGATGTGGGGGGGGGGGGGGGAGGCAAGCAAGGGCAATGTGTAGGAAACCCCTGCAGGAATAGTCACCCATTCCTTGGTGTTGTATCCACTCATCCTCCCCCACCTCCGGCTCTCAAGTGAAGCAGAAGAGGGAAAAAATTATTGCAGACTGCCTGAGGTAAAGCGCCTGCCTTTCCTTCTTCCTCCCATCACTCTCTCTCTCGTCAGGAACCTTTTGGTTGCACGCAAGAAATATTTCTCTCTTCCAAACCACCAGAAATGAGTCTTCATAAGACTCATCGCACCTGTGCAGCCCCTTGGAATGAAAGTGGAGAAAGATTTCTTGCGTTCGGCGTGCAGCCAAAAAGTTCCTTCTCCTAGTGCTGTGGCTTAAGTGCACTCTTCCTGTCGAAAGAGAGAGAGAGAGGGGTGAATTTGGAAGAAAGAAGGAAGCAGGCCTGGCTGTTTCTGCTGCTGAGCCCAGAGGTTTGGCTGTCAGCTCAGTTTCCTCAGGCAGCCTGTGAGTTTCTTCCCCCTCCCACTTTGCTCGAAAGCTGGAGGGGGGGAGGATTAGTGGACACAACACCGAGGAATGCGACAGAGCTATAAGTCCCAAGTAGGATGCTCATCTCACGGCCCACCCCACCCTACCCAATCTGCCACTCCCACGTTGCGCCCTACCACAAGACGCACATCCCACCTGACATTTGTAGCTCAATCACATTCCTCGGCGTCGTGTCCAGAAAGGCTTGATTGAAGTCATGAGAAGTTTTCTTTTACAATGGGCTTCTTTGGATACAACGCCGAGGAACATGACCGAACTACAAATGTCAGGTAGGACACGTGTCTTTTGGCCCAACACGGCCCACTTGACAGAAATGAATCTTTGTGAGACTTGTGATGCCACTGCCTTGTGGAGGAGGACTCTACAAGGCTTGTGCTGTTGCATGTACAAACAGCAGCAGGACCCCAGCTGTGCTATCCCAGATTAGTCCTACAGTTCATGCATGCAACAGCACAAGAAGCCTTGCAGAGTCCTACTCCACGAGGTGGTTGCAGTGGGCCAGCCATTTGGCCGGCGCTAAGAACAAGGAAGGAAGGCGGTGGTGATGAGACATTCAGCCTACACTCAGACTACTGCACCCCCAAATTAAGCTCCCCCCTCCCCCATAATAAGGCCAAGGCCATATTTCAGGGTTCAAAAAAATATAAGGCCCTGTCTTATTTTCAGGAAAACACGGTAATGATGAGACTGAGTGTACAAGAAGCAGTGTGGGTCAAGGAGAGTGCAAGAAAGTATGTGGTAGAAAAGAATCAGGGAGGATGCGAGGATGGACCTTGGAGGATGCATCAAAATATGTGGATGTGTTAGTGAAGCATCACAAGGCCAAGACGGGTACATGAGTGGATGTGGCATGAGCATGGGATGGCTCCAACATGAGGAATGGGCTGGGGAAGGTGCACAGGTAATCTTCCCTGCTGGCTTCCCCTTTGATTTTCTGGAGATGCTGTCAGGGAAGATTGCAAATGGAAAACATATTATGTGGGGCACTGATTACCAAGTGCTCAGATCACAATCATGTGATTGTGGGGTTGCTAGGGTGGCTGGAACTCTGAGGAATTCTGGGCACAGAAGCAAAAACCCACGCCAAAACAAGAGCGCACCTGATTCTGCTACCAGCACAGGTGCAGTAGCAGAATTACACAGGACTCCACTAGCACTCAGAGCCATGGGAGCGAGCACATATCACTGTACCACCTTAGCAGCTCACCTCTGCCTGTAGTCTAAGATATATCCCTCCAAATCTGAAATATTATTATTCTACCCTCTTCCCTTCCCAGGCACTTTAATAAGTATGGATGAAATTAAAAATTAGTACCATCATCTAACGCTATTTCTAAAAATGCATTCCATTGCCTTTAGACCATATTCTTGATTATGCAATACTAAAGAATTATTTAAAACAAAAATAAAGTGAGATACTTCACTTCTGTACAACCCATTTACTATCTGACTTGTCTTGCGTTTGTACCTGTCATTCCGGTCATTACACATCCAATATTTTCAGTTATTCTGAATAAGTGAGTCACCGTGTTCGAATCTAGTAGCTTGTCCTAAAGAATAAAACAAAACACAATTTTAAGAAATTTATCTTATCAGATTCTTTAACTTCTATCTCCCTCAGATAGTGAGATATACATCATTACCATGGAATAAAGTTTGTAGGGTGAGAACAGATGCATTTACTGAGTTGGCCTTCTCCGGGTCCCGTCAACTAAACAATGTCGTTTGGCGGGACCCAGGGGAAGAGCCTTCTCTGTGGCGGCCCCGACCCTTTGGAATCAACTCCCCCCAGATATCAGAGTTGCCCCCACCCTCCTAGCCTTTCGTAAGCTCCTTAAAACCCACCTCTGTCGTCAGGCATGGGGGAATTGACATGTTCCTTCCCCCTAGGCTTATAAAATTTGTGTATGGTATGCTAGTGTGTATGATTGGTTTTTAACTTGTGGTGTTCTTAAAATTAATTTAATATTGGATTTGTCTTGTATTGCTGTTGCTGTGAGCCGCCCCGAGTCTGCGGAGAGGGGCGGCATACAAATCTGATTAAACTAAACTAAACTACTTAGAAAAATTATTCTTAAAAATATTGTTGATTCCAGTGACACCATAATCATAATTTCATGTTATCATAACAATTGTCAATGTTATCTTTTGAACATTATGGAAAATGTATGACTCCCTAATACTCTTCCCTGACTTCAAAGTCCTGATCTTCCATCACTCTACAATATTCCAATACTCTTCATTAATAAGATCAAAGCACAGAAGAATTAAAAATCAAGAAACAACAAAGATACAAGTAAGCCATACATTTGGTCAAGGATTATCTATATAATCATATTACAGGTCTTGCTAAGAAATACTTACAGGTACTTTTTTCTGTGTGACAACAACTGCACAGTCCTTTCCACGAACAGCTACGGATGTCAGTCCACCCTGGTTTATGGCCTTAAATGCATATTCTAGTGATACATTGAACACAGATTTTACCAACAGTACTTGTAACAGTGACAGCATCAGATACAAACCTTCATTAAAAACAGATAGTTCACATCAACAACAATGTCTTAGAGCAGCAGCCTCAATCTTTTGGGTGCCAGGAACTGATTCTGAGAAGGTGTTTTCTTTCAGACTGGGAAGAGTGTGATTTTGCATATGGAGTTTCGCTCGCTTATTCAGCCTGATTCCTGCTTGCTTGCGTGGCCCGGAAGCCGGGAACCCCTGGCTTACACTAAGTGTTGTACCACTTAAAAGTGATGTTACTGTATTTTTTTATTTGAACTATTCATATAGTTATAATTGAGCTGTGGTGGCGCAGTGGTTAGAATGCAATATTGTAGGCTAATTCAGCTCACTGACAGGCGTTCGATCCTGACTGACTCAAGGTTGAGTCAGCCTTCCATCCTTCCAAGATTGGTAAAATGTGGAACCACATTTTATTAGTAAAGCACTACGAAGTGGTATGAAAGTCTAAGTGCTATTGCTATTTAGAATCTTCATATTCTGTATTCACAATGCTCTGTACTATCAAGTACTGAACTGAATCTCAAGCACAAGGACGACTCCTAGCATAATGTGAAAAATACTGCATGCAAAATACAGTAGAAATATAATCAGACCTACATAGCATTTTGGTACTCACAACATGCGGGATCAATAAATCATAATTGTCACAACACATTACAAAAGCATACACCTCTTCCAATGTATTCTGATTTTTTTTTTTTGCACTCTCACCACTGCATTCTCACCATAGTTCAAGATCATAAAATTACTTGCAAGTAAATAAACGGCTTAAAGGCTAATTCTTTAACCAGGCTTCAACTGGGTGGCCTTTGAATGTGCCAGAACATGCAGGTAATATTGCAGAAAGCTGGAATTATGTATCAGAGGATTTCAAACTTGGCAACTGGGCAAATCCTTCATGGACTGCACTGGCTTCCAATTGGTCTCTGGGCACAATGCAACATGTTGGTTATTATCTTTAAAGCCCTACATGGCTTAAAGCCAGACTATTCTCAAGACCACCTTCTACCACATAGCTCCCAGAGACCCAAAGGGGCCCACAGGGTTGGTCTTCTCCAGGTCCTCTCAGCTAAACAGTGTGGGCTGTCGGGCCTGGGGGGGAGGGCTTTCTCTGTGGTTGCTCCTTCTCTTTGGAACCGGCTACTTCCCGAGATCCTGACTGTCCCAACTCTACTGGACTTCCACAAAGCTGTAAAGACCTCGCACACCATCGGGATCCAACCAAGAAAGACATGCATGGGTTTTAGCTGTTTTAATTGTTAATTCTGGGTTTTAAATAGTTTTGCACTGTTTTTAGTGGATTTTATATTGCATTTTATGTGTACTTGGCTGTATGCAGCCCAGAGTTCTCTGGGAGTAGGGCAGCATATAAGTCCAAATAAATAAATAAACTTTAAGACTTGTGGACTTCAACTCCCAGAATACTCCAGCCAGCAGAGCAGAGCTGGCTGGAGTATTCTGGGAGTTTAAGTCCACAAGTCTTAAGGTTGCCAAGTTTGAAGACCTCAGATGTAAACCATAAGAACATAAGAAGAGCCGTGTTGAATTGGGCCAAAACCCATCGAGTCCAGCATTCTGTGTCACACAGTGGCCCACCAATTGTCCATTGGGATCTTGAGCAGAAAGAGAAGGCAAGACCCTCCCTTTCCCCTGACCCCCAACAAATGGTACTCAAGGGAATCCTACCTGCCTCAACTAACATAGGAGGCGGCACTTGGACATCCCTTTCAATAACCACCGATACACTTGGCATCCATGAATGTGTCTCATCCTGCCTTGAAGCTATCCAGGCTGACAGCTGTCACAACCTCTTCTGGAAGTGAATTCCCTAAATCATGGGTTGGCAAAGTTGGCTCTTCTATGACTTATGGACTTCAACTCCCAGAATTCCTAAGCTACCGTGTTTCCCCGATAGTAAGACCCCCCCCCCGATTGTAAGACATATGGGGGGTTTCAGGGGGGTCGGCTTATATAAGCCATACCCCGAAAGTAAGACATATGTCTTACTTTCGGGGAAACACGGTATAAACGGTATTGCGGGGGGGGGGGGCGATGACATTGCTTCCAAGCTCCCCGCGCGCCCCTCGCCTTCGCTCGCCGCGGCCTCTTCCACCGCCTCTTCCCCTGCCGAAGCTCAGCTGCAAGCGGCCAGCGAGGCCGCTTGCAGCTTCGCTCGCCTTCCAAGCTCCCCGCGCGCCTTCGCATTCTCCCCGCGCGCCTTCGCCTTCCAAGCTCCCCGCGCGCATTGCTTCCAAGCTCCCCGCGCGCCTTCGCATTATCCCCGCGCGCCTTCGCCTTCCAAGCTCCCCGCGCGCATTGCTTCCAAGCTCCCCGCGCGCCTTCGCTCGCCTTCGCTCGCCACCGCCTCTTCCCCTGCCGAAGCTCAGCTGCAAGCGGCCAGCGAGGCCGATCGGATCCGAGGCGAGCGGCCGGAGCTGTGCCCTCCTTCGCCCGCCTCCTTTCCGCTTGCCTCGGAGCCGAGCGGCCTCGCTGGCCGCTTGCAGCTGAGCCTCGGCAGCTCCCTTCGCTCGCCGCGGCGCCACCGCCTCTTCCCCTGCCGAGGCTCAGCTGCAAGCAGCTCCGAGGCGAGCGGAAAGGAGGCGGGCAAAGGAGGGCGCAGCTCCGGCCGCTCGCCTCGGATCCGATCGGCCTCGCTGGCCGCTTGCAGCTGAGCTTCGGCAGGGGAAGAGGCGGTGGCGAGCGAAGGCGAGCGAAGGCGCGCGGGGAGCTTGGAAGCAATGCGCGCGGGGAGCTTGGAAGGCGAAGGCGCGCGGGGAGAATGCGAAGGCGCGCGGGGAGCTTGGAAGCAATGCGCGCGGGGAGCTTGGAAGGCGAAGGCGCGCGGGGAGAATGCGAAGGCGCGCGGGGAGCTTGGAAGCAATGCGCGCGGGGAGCTTGGAAGGCGAAGGCGCGCGGGGAGATGTAAGACATACCCCCAAAGTAAGACACAGTGGGGCTTTTGGGGGTAAAAAGATAGTAAGACACTGCCTTACTATCGGGGAAACAGGGTAGCATGATTGGCTCAGGAATTCTGGGAATTGAAGTCCATAAGTCATAGAAGAGCCAACTTTGCCTACCCCTGCCATAAAGTCTATGGAGTCTACAGAGAGGGGCGGCATACAAATCTAATAAATAATAATAACCAAATGACCCTCTGAGTGAAGAAACGTTTCCCTTTATTTATCCTCACTTTCTTACCTTAATCCAGAGGTCTCCAAACTAAGTAACTTTAAGACTTGTGGACCTCAACTCCCAGAATTCTCCAACCAGCATAGCTGCCTGGAGAATTCTGGGAATTGAAGTCCACACACTTAAAGTTGCCTAGTTTGGGGACCCCTGCCTTAACCGCAGTACAATACATCTGAGAAGGTTCCCCTCCCAGCCTTAATCCCGATTTATACCACCAAGTTGAGAAGAAAAGGCCACAAAGCGGCAAACTGTCGCAAGGCGGGGATAAGTACAGTAATAACTTTTTAAGGCTCCCCTTCCCCCCCTCCTTCCCATCTAACTAGAGCTCGGGGTGCGTCCTTTTCTTTTCCCGGACAGTTTTTGTTTCGCTTTCGCTTTCAGGCAATGACAAAGGGTTCCCCCCCCCTCCCTGTCATCTTTTCAAGCCCACCTATTTATACGCCGAAAGAAATCCCCGAGCGCCTCGTTTTACAGCCGGTAGCCGAACGGTTTGCAAGCGCCCCCCGATTGCAACAGGGTCTTTTTGGGAACGGTATCTTGCTCCCCCCCGTTTCTCTACAGGGCGCCCCGCTTTCCTGGGAGGCAAAGAAGCCGAAAACGTCATTAATGTGCTTTTTTTCCCCCTTCCTCGCCTTTGCGAGAGGGAAAAGAAAAGCGGCGGTCCTGCATCGTGACGAGGCGGGTTTCTTGTTTTGGCCACTCACCTACTTGATATAGGCGCCCTTCGGGGGAAAAGATAGTAATATGCCGGTCGAAGCCGGCGCTGGAGCCTCGAGACATGGCCGCGCAGAAAATGCAAACCGAGCGGCAACAGCGGGGTAAACTGCCCGCAAACACAGCATGCGAAAAGGGCTCTACTTCCAGCGGCCGGGGAAGGGGGAGAGTGGAATGAGAGACTTAGTAATACTTCCGGGGCGACACGGTCATGCGCAGGCGCAATGAGGAGACGTTTTCCCCTCACAGGAATGGAGGAACTGGTTTTAGCTTTCCTATTCGTTTGTGCCTTAGTCACGGTTATGCGCAGGCGCAACGAGATTTTTCCCCTTCCCAGAAGCGGAGGAACTGGCACTTGGCTTTCCTATTCGCTTGTTTCCTTAGTCACGGTTTAAGCAATGCGCAGGCGCGGAAGCAACGAGAATCACGCCGTCCCTAACGAGAAAAATCGAACGCTTCTTGGCTGCCTCACATGCGCTTCAAGAGTTAGATGAGGTGCGCGGGGTGGTGTTCGAACGTGTGAATCGGATGTTTTCGGGACGGAACTTTTGGAGCAACGCGAGACTGTTTCGTTAACGGAATCACGTTAATCGAGCTGAGATGGTTGCCCACCATCTTTTTTTTAAAAATGTCTTGGCTGGTTTCAAAATAAAGCAGAGGATGTTGTAATAGGATGGCAAGCTAGGAGGAAATCCCAGAGCTACCTGTATAAACTAAGTCAGAGGTCTCCAACCTTGGTAACTTTAAGACTTGTGGACCAACTCCCAGAATTCCTCAGCCAGTTATACTTTGCTGGCTGAGGAATTCTGGGAGCTGAAGTCCACAAGTCTTAAAGATGCTAAGTGGAACCCCTGGACTAAGTAAAAGAAAGATAGTGAAAAAAACATTAACTGCTGTCAATCAGAGACCCGAGGGGGAAAAAGTGGACATCTGGTACTGTACTACTTTTCCAACTAACAGATTGATTAAAATCTGTAATCTTTCGTGAATTGCAGCAAATGAGTTGATCCATCTGTCTCTACAGGTAGTCCTCAACTTACAACCACAATTGAACCCAACCTTTGTCGCCAAAACACATAAGTGAATTTTGACCAATTTTATGACCTTTTCTTGCCAATGTTATTCAGTTAACAGGTTAAGTATTCCATAAGTATGGAAAATGGCCATTACTCACTTCTGTAACTTTGAACAGTCACTAAGTGAACTGTTGTTAAGTTGAGGGCTATTTTATCGATCGCTTTCGAAGTTGTCATTTGTCAGAATTGGTATGTTTTGAGTGATAAATTTAAAATAAACATAAAAATCAACTACTGTTTTTTATCATTTACTATTACATCATGTTCTAAAAAACCACTGAACACATTTTTGTTGTCATTTGTGGAAAAAAAATACAAATTGCTTAAAAATAAAACAAGCTACAATTCTATTTAGAACTGTAACGGTATTGAAATCAATGTTAACTGAAACTTCTTATTCCAAATGTACATTCATTTTATATACCTCATTGATTTACTGTATTGATACTTGCTAATGTAAGCTGACTAGCTGGAAAGAATTTTAAGGATGAATCATATAAATCATATGAATCACATTTCCAGTATTGAAGAGAATAATAATTATTCTCTTCAATACTGGATATTTTGATCATGTATCATTCATATTATATTACTGTATATTATATATTATAATATATTCATAACCTGGAAGGGAAACCTACTGATACTAGAGTTTCTGGTGTACAATTATGAATTACTCTTCTTCCAAATGGGAACTTGTTACATTTTAGTAAATTTATATCTGTACTTAATTTCTATTCATATCTCCGTTCTTGAAACTGTATAACATGGAAATTCTATTACAGAACTGGCTGTTTCTTAGTCACTCTTTCAATATTTAATGCCCTTCCCTCCCACCCTGCTTTTCTGCTTATGTCAGCAAAGTTTATCACAACCCTCCAAACTGAGAATTTTGGAACATTTGAATAGTAAAAGTCTAAAGTGAACAGATAATTATTTTTCATAATCAGGAGGTTATCGTTCCAGACTTTTGCTCCAAACGCAAACACCGCCTTGAATATCAATGGCACAAATTGGAGGTTAGGAAGGCCCTCAGAGTGTATCTCGATAGAAGTGCCTCTTTTAGGAAGATGGAGGTGCTGTTTGTCTCATTTCAGCCAGCGTCTATGGGACAAAAAGGATCCTCATCAATAATAGGTTGATGGATTAAGATGTGCATTTCCACGGCTTACAAAAGTCAGGCCAAGACGGTCCCTGGTCACTTGACACTCACTCCACCAGAAGCGTAGCCATAACAGCTGCCTGGGCCGTGCAAACATCAGTGGAGGACATTTGAGGCAGCAATGTGGTCAACTCCACTGCCCTTTGTGAAACATTATAAATTGGACTCGTTTGCCTCAGCTGAGGCATCATTTGGACAGCGGGTACTACAAAGGTCTGTTTCACAGCCGGTACCCTGGACTCCACTGTCCCCACGCATGGGACAATCTTTGACATATTTCCTTTTTTTAAATAAATTTTTTATTGGATTATATACATATTTAAAAACACACAAAAACAGATCATTGTATTCTTGGTTTGTGAGTACAATTATAGATTGTCTGTTATAGGACAATACAACATGTAGTTCCGTCCCACCCTCTACTCCTGCTGCCTCTTTGCAGCTTATCTTATTGTAAATTTACGGATACTCGTATCAACGAAGTTATAGACATATATATATATAAATTATACAAATATACATATCTATATTTATATAGAAATAACAATCGCTCAGTTAAGAAAAATTTGTCAGCAAATAAAGTGATATTTATCTATCTTTAAGTTGTTATTGTGTTTTCTTTCCATTATTTAATATCAGCCTTAAATACATCTATTTCCCCCCCCCCCCCGATCATTGACCCAATTATAAAAGTTTTTCCAAGTGTCTATATCTTGTGATTTTTTGTCATTTTTCAATTTTTGTGTTAGTGTATCGTATTCAGCACAGTCCAGCATTTTTTGAACATATCTCTCTCTGTTGGTGGATCTTCTTTCTTCCAGTTTTGTGCTATGGTGATCCTGCTTGCCGTTATTAAGTGTTATATTAGATAGTATTCTTTTTTGACTCTCAAATCTATTATACCTAGTACAAAAAATCTCTGATTTAAGTTGTAGTTTGATTTTAGTAATTTCATATATCCAATTTCTAATTTTAATCTATATTGTTCTAATTTTGGGGCAGGTCCACCACATGTGGAAGAATGTTCCATTTGTGTTAGTACATCTCCAACAGTTTGGTTTTAATTTGGGATAAATTAAGAATTCTTCCTTCCGGATCTGCATATATTAATTCAGGTTGTAATCTCTCTTTGGCATAAATTGCTATACCTCTTTTTTTTGTGTCTGCTAAAGCAGTAAATAGTTTCAATCTTTGGCATATTTCAATCATTGGACTCATCCCCTGGAGAAGGAACGTTGCCCAACCTGAATGTTCTTCTCTGTGCACTGTGGAGAGTCCAAGACCCGTTCAGGGCGGGTCCAGAGTTTGGCTTTGACTGACTTTTGCTTTCTAGACTGGATTTGTGTCCAGTTCATCGCCCTCATTAAAAGAACTGACACATGTCAAAGCTAGAGGAACAGAAGAGGTGTGACCACATCTATTTTTAACTCAGTCCCTAGCAAATGACAGAGGTTAATATCCCATCATTGGACTCTCCGCAGTACATAGAGAAGAACGTTCAGGTAAGCCAACATTCCTTCTCATACGATGAGCCATATGGTACTGAGATGCTCATCTGGAAAGGAGAAACGTAAGAAAAATATATAGTTACTGCCGAAAAGCAGAGAAATAAGAATATACAATCTGTAAGGCATCAAAAAAACAATTGGTTTAAACCACAATTAGATTTATCAATCATAATTGTTGCATCACAATTTTCAATATTTGTAGAATTAAGTATTGTTTGCAACTTAGGGATTCATTTAAGTCAGATCTGTTGTCTTAGAAAATGAATACATTTTAACTAGTTTGTTTGAAATTTATTTGAAATACAGGTGCCAGGCATACATTTCCATTTTGAACAAAAAAAAAAGCATATTTTATTATTTATTTTGTTTCTGAAGACAGAGCCACTTCCCTGGAATTTCATAAGAAACTCTCTTGGACAAGTTGTCATCATAGGGAATGTGCCATGTGTTACCATCAGTCTGCACAACTGTATCATATGGCAAAGCATCCTGTTAAATAATGAAAGACAGGACTGCATTATACATTTTACACAAGAATCTTAAGATTTTATAATATATTTTAAACCAAAGGTAGTAAACTTGGCATCCTCCAGTAATTAACTAAGGAAACATCTAAATTGAACCAACTTGCCCCTCCTCCCCCCATCACTATCTATACACTCTTTTATGTAAGATTACAAGCAAAGCATTGATAACCCCAAAACAATCCTTCGGTAAACTAACATATAAACATTAAACATTTCAAATTATGCTGTGGACCTTTTTAATTTAAAAAAATCATCTGGGTTTTCTTTACAAAAACTACATCTCCTCTGATTTATCTAAGACTACATCTCCTTTGGTTTATCTCATGCTAGATAATTATTACACAAGTGTAGTACTAACATGTGCAACAATACCTCAAATGTTAATATCTTTCCTGGTATGTAACTTGACACCACCATCTGATGTCCACGTTGCCATTTAAAAAACAAGCGACGAGTAACAGTATCAGAAAGAACAGCTTTGTGATCCCGTAATAGATCTCTAGTTACCATCATACAGTGACCACCTGAGTGAAAAGTGGCGTAGAGCAGAAATGGATCATCTTTAGACCTATTTAAAAAAAAGGCAAATAGAATATTACATACACCATTGCAGTTTGCACAGTAAAGTACTATAGAACTGGTTCAAATAGCTATTTCAAGATCTTAACTATGAGGCGTTTAATTTGTGTGTGTGTGTGTGTGTATGTGTGTGTGTATATGTGTGTGTGTGTGTGTGTGTGTGTGTGTCAAATGTTTTTTTAGCTGGAATTTTAAAATTAAGGGAGACTAGGATGGTCCCATTTCGGCCTTGTTCTGGCCTCATCAGCTAGCCACACCCTTCCTTACTGGGATTTGATCCGGTGGACTCTGCCTTATAAGGCAGAGAATTAGCAGTTGAGCTATCAGATCAGATCCCTTCCAGCTGTGTACCAGGGAGGGGCTATATGTTTTTTTATGTGGGATCACCCTGGTATATTTGAAGGAACGTCACAGCTCCTTTTTGCCTCTAGGCCATATATATATATATGTCAAATGTTTTTTTAGCATTTAGGTTTTTTGACACATACAGAATATAGTTGTTGGCTATAAATAAATTAACTGCCTTGAAATGATCCCGGGTTAGGCCTAGAGGCAAAAAGGAGCTGTGATGTTCCTTCAATATACCAGGGTGATCTGACATAAAAACAAAACAAAACACACATACATACATACATACATACATACATACATACATACATACATACATATATTCAAAACCCAGTGAGAGGGTATGGCTAGCTGATGAGACCAGAACAAGGCTGAAATAGATCTATCCTAGTCTCCCTTAATTTTAAAATTCAGCAAAAACATGTGACATGTATGTATGTATGTGTTTGTTTGTTTTTGTAGATTTTCACAGGTACAGGTATGAAGGTATTGGCATATTCGGGTTTCTTCCCATGTAAGTTTCAGAGATTTCTGGCGACGTTTCAACGAGGTCCCACTCATCATCTTCAGGCTGGTGCTTTTGTCCTTGTGCTAGGGAAAACACAGTGAGACCTGAGCTGCCTTCCCTCTATAAATACTGGTGGGTGGATATGGAGTGCTGGCTCAACAGATGTAAGCTGTGTTGAAACTTCCTGGTGAGTCAACTGGATAATACCTGGGGTCATTGATGTAATTGATGTATGCTGATTAGTTGAAATCATCACCTTCATATATGTATACAGTAATACCTTGTCTTACGAATTTAATTGGTTCCAGGATGAGGTTCGTAAGGTGAAAAGTTCATAAGATGAAACAATGTTTCTCATAGGAATCAATGGAAAAGCGATTAATGTGTGCAAACCAAAAGTTCATCCCTTTTGCCAGCCGAAGCACCCGTTGTTGCGCTGCTTGGATTCCCCTGAGGCTCCCCTCCATGGAAAACCCCACCTCCGGACTTCCGCGTTTTTGCGATGCTGCAGGGGAATCCCAGCATTGTAAAAACGGGCGCTTCGCTGGCAACGGAAGTCCAGACGTGGGGTTTCCCAGCGAGGGGAGCCTTCGCCTGGCAATGGAAGTCCGGAGGCGGGGTATCCCAGCGGCGGCGGCGGGTTCGTAAGGTGAAAATAGGCAAAAAAGGTTTGTATCTCGAAAAGTTCGTATGACGCGTTCGTAAGACAGGGTATCACTGTATGTAACCCTTCCCTGGTACAGAGCTGAAGGGATTGGATACTGTAGCCTAGAGCAGAGGTCCCCAACCGCCGGTCCGCGGACCGGGACCGGGCCGTTGGGGTTTTCCAGCCGGTCCGCGGCGCCGCTGCCCTCCCGGCAGAGGACATTATGCAGGACAGGGTGGGGCGTCGGGCAGGGCGGGGAGAATCAGGAGGCTCCTTTGGCGGCTGGGGGCTGCCTGGCTTTGTGATTTTGGCTGGGGGGGAGTTAGGAAGGTCCTACTTCTCCCCCCCCCAGCCAAAAACTCAAAGCCTATCTGCTGGATACGGGCGATGAGCGGGATGAGCGGCGCCGAAGCCGGTGGCTGTGGCAGCTGCTGCAAGAGGCTTCCGCGCCGCTCTGTCCCACTCATCGCCCGTATCCAGCAGATAGGCTTTGAGTTTTTGGCTGGGGGGGGGAGAAGTAGGACCTTCCTAAGTCCCCCCCCAGCCAAAAACTCAAAGCCTATCTGCTGGATACGGGCGATGAGTGGGACAGAGCGGCGCGGAAGCCTCTTGCAGCAGCTGCCACAGCCACCGGCTTCGGCGCCGCTCATCCCGCTCATTCCCCGTGTCTGGCAGAAGCTGCTGCCCGAGTGCTCTTGGCTGGCGGGATTCAAAGTGCTGGGGTGGGGGGTGTCCTGACAGCCCCCACCCCACCCCAGTGCTTCGCCTCCCGCTGGGACACCCCCCCCACCCCAGCACTTTGAATCCCGCCGGCCAAGAGCAGTCGGGCAGCAGCTTCTGCCAGACACGGACAATTAGCGGGACGAGCGGCGCCGAAGCCGGTGGCTGTGGCAGCTGCTGCAAGAGGCTTCCGCGCCGCTCGTCCCACCCATTGCCCGTATCCAGCAGAAGCTGCTGCCCGAGTGCTCTTGGCCGGTGGGATTCAAAGTGCTGGGGTGGGGGGTGTCCCAGCAGGAGGCGAAGCACTGGGGTGGGGGGGCTGTCGGGACACCCCCCACCCCAGCACTTTGAATCCCGCCGGCCAAGAGCACTCAGGCAGCAGCTTCTGCTGGATACGGGCGATGGGTGGGACGAGCGGCGCGGAAGTCGGTGGCTGTAGCAGCTGCTGCAAGAGGCTTCCGCGCCGCTCTGTCCCACTCATCGCCCGTATCCAGCAGATAGGCTTTGAATTTTTGGCTGGGGGGTGGAGAAGTAGGACCTTCCTAACTCCCCCCCCCAGCCAAAATCACAAAGCCAGGCAGCCCCCAGCCGCCAAAGGAGCCTCCTGATTCTCCCCGTCCTGTGGAGAAGTGTGGAGGGCTGCGTCACTAAGCTCCACCCCTCCATAACCCCACCCCCATATGACCAAAGCCCCGCCCCCCGGGCCGTGGAAAATTGGTCTAGTTTAAAGCCGGTCCCTGGTGCAAAAAAGGTTGGGGACCTCTGGCCTAGAGGATAATTCTCTGCCTTACAAGGCAACGGTTGCAGGTTCAAGTCCCAGTGGGTATGGCTAGCTGATGAGGCCAAAATAAGGCCGAAATAGATCTATCCTAGTCTCCCTTAATTTTCAAATTCAGCTTAAACATGTGACACATACAGATAGAATTGTCGGCTATCAATAAAAAAATTAACTGCCTTGGAAATGGCCCTGGGTTAGGCCGAGAGGCAAAAAAGGAGCTGTGATGTTCCTTCAATATACCAGGGTGATTCGACACAAAATGTAACCCTTCCCTGGTACAGAGCTGAAGGGATTGGATACTGTAGCCTAGAGGATAATTCTCTGCCTTACAAGGCAACGGTTGCAGGTTCAAGTCCCAGTGGGTATGGCTAGCTGATGAGGCCAAAATAAGGCCGAAATAGATCTATCCTAGTCTCCCTTAATTTTCAAATTCAGCTTAAACATGTGACATATATATATATATGTATACATACATACATACATACACACACACACAGACCACAAACACACATATACAGATACACACACACACACACACATATAGTCTCCCTTAATTTTCAAATTCAGCAAAAAAAACATGTGACACATACAGATAGAATTGTCGGCTATCAATAAAATTTACTGCCTTGGAAATGGCCCTGTGTTGGGCTGAGAGACAAAAAAAGAGCTGTGATGTTCCACGGGTATAGGTATGTAGGTCTTGGCCTATTCAGGTCTTTTCCCATGTAAGATTGATAGAATCTTGGTGAAATCTTACACAGGAAAAGACCTAAATGCGCGAAGACCTATATATATATATATATATGTATGTAATATATTTTTGCTGAAATGAAAAGGAAGGGAATCTCCCTTCCTTTGCATTACGAGCAAAAATATATTACACACATAGATTATAGTCTGTCAGCTATAAAAGTTTAACTGCCTTGGATATGGTTCCTGGAAGGGCCGAAAGGCAAAAAGGAAGCTGTATGCTCTCCCATATTTGGGTATATCTGGGTGATTTGACAGAAAACACACACACAAATATAAACAATTTAAATGTACAACATACAAGCTAGCTAGGTAATAACATTCTATATTTAGGCCAAGGTAATAATATCAAATATTTAGACCAAGCATGCAAGCCTGCATACTTAGTCACCACGGGACATTTTTAGCTTTTACTAAATAGCTTTTACTAAAGTGCCCGGCTTCCCAAAGGGTTTGTTAGAATATGTGTAGTTATATTATATTAATAAACAGCAGTTTGCAGATTTTACCTAAAAATAATTACATTTCCTTTCAGTTCAAAGAAATAAACAGAGGTATTTGTTAAGCCTTGAAATGTATGTCAACATATTTTTTTGTTTTAAACTGAAAACATCTATTTGGTAAGTTTATAAAATTACATTCAAATAGAAATTAAAATAAGAGTAGTTATAAGATGTGTTATATTTAATTTTTTTCTGTTAAAAGTGTAAAACCCTGAGGAATCTCATAGATCCATACAAGGTTATGTGATTAATTGATATATTTTTGGAATAGAGTGTTTATTTTTATCAGCAGATTTATGGGAAAATGTGTAAATGTTAAAGATGTTAATATTATCTACGTGTTTCTATTTTATTTTATTATTTTATTTTTTGAGTCTATTAATTCCCTTAAGTTTAAAAATGGTATTGTTAACTGTGAGGGAGAAGGTTGAAAATCAATTAATCAATTTTTTCTTGTAGTTTGTTAATAAAAACATATGAGTTTGGGGTTTTAATAGTCTGGTTCATGATCATGTTCAAAGGTAATTAAAACAAGGAATGCATTGTGGATGAAATAACAAGTGAAAAGGCTGCCTTTATATATTCTATGAAAAAATAGTACACAATTACAAAATGAAATATACTATATCAAGGATATACAGTATAGCAGTGGTGGAGAACCTTTTCTTCCTTGGGTGCCAAAAGAGCGTGCACACACACTATTGCGTGTGCACGAGTGCCCACAGCCATAATTCAATGCCTGGGGAAGGTGAAAACAGCTTCCCCCACTCCCCCGGAGGTCCTCTAGAGCAGGTTTCCCAACCTTGGCAACTTGAAGATATTTGGACTTCAACTCCCAGAATTTCCCAGCCAGCATTCGCTGGCTGGGGAATTCTGGGAGTTGAAGTCCAAATATCCTCAAGTTGCCAAGGTTGGGAAACACTGCTCTAGAGGCTGGAAATGGCCTGTCTCCCAACTTCTGGTGGACTCAGTAGACTTGTGTTTTTCCCTCCCCAGGCTCCAAAGGGTAAAAACGCCCTCCCCTTCCTCCTGGAAGCTCTCTGGAAGCCAAAAATGCCCTCTCTGTGCAGGCCAAAAATCAGCTGGCTGGCACGCACATGCATGTTGGAGCTGAGGTAGGGCAATGGATTGCGTACAAGTAGATATGGCGCCGTGTGCCATCTGTGGCACCCATGCCATAGGTTCGCCATCACTGATATACAGCATTCTTATATATGAAATACAGTATATTATTTTTGTTGTTAAATTCGGTCTCAATGCTTTAATTGCAATCTGGAACTATTGCAAATATTTCCAAAGATGATACTTTTAAAAAATCAAATAACATACATATTATCAGCGAAGAAGAAATCTGCTTTGCTCTGCATGTAATCCATGTCTCTTTTTTTCCACTGAAATGAATTTTTTAGCATATGTCTGCGCCCGAGAACAAGCAATCGATGATACCTCTGTGCTAGGTAGACGACCACATCCAGCAACTATGTGGGGAGGAAAATAATATTTTAAAATGTGGATCTTGTTCATTCTTTTCTTTCTAGATTAGAGATGAATCGTAAGTATGATCCCTATAGAGTTGTCTTTATGAAGAACTGAAAAAAAATCAAAATTTGTTAAAATGTTTGTTTTAGAAAAATCTAGGCTGATACCTCGTCTTACAAACGCCTCGTCATACAAACTTTTCGAGATACAAACCCAGGGTTTAAGGTTTTTTTGCCTCCTCTTACAAACTATTTTCACCTTACAAACCCACCGCCACCGCTTGGATGCCTCGCCTCCGGACTTCCATTGCCAGTGAAGCACCCGTTTTTGCACTGCTGCGATTCCCCTGAGGCTCCCCTCCATGGGAAACCCCACCTCTGGACTTCCATGTTTTTGTGATGCTGCAGGTGAATTTCAGCAGGGGAATCCCAGCAGCGCAAAACGGGCGTTTCACTGGCAACGGAAGTACGGAAGTGGTGTTTCCCATGGAGGGGAGCCTCGGGGGAATCCTAGCAGCACAAAAATGGGTGCTTCGGCTGGCAAAAGGGGTGAATTTTGGGCTTGCACACATTAATTGCTTTTCCATTGATTCCTATGGGAAACATTGTTTCTTCTTACAAACTTTTCACCTTAAGAATCTCGTCCCGGAACCAATTAAGTTTGTAAGACAAGGTATCACTGGTTCTTAAGGTGAAAAGTTTGTAAGACAAAACAATGTTTCCCATAGGAATCAATGGAAAAGCAATTAATGCGTGGAAGCCCAAAATTCACCCCTTTTGCCAGCCGAAGCGCCTGTTTTTGCGCTGCTGGGATTCCCCTGAGGCTCCCCTCCATGGGAAACCCCACCTCCGGAATTCTGTGTTTTTGTGATGCTGCAGGGGAATCCCAGCATCGCAAAAATGAGCACTTTGCTGGCAATGGAAGTCTGGAAGTGGGGTTTCCCAGTGAAGGGAGCATCATTGAAATCGCAGCTTCGCAAAAACACCGAAGTCCTTGAAACCCCACCTCCGGACCTCTGTGTTTTTCTAAGTCTGGAGGCGGGGTATCCCAGCGGCGGCGGTGGGTTTGTAAGTTGAAAATAGTTTGTAAGAAGAGGCAAAAAAATCTTAAACCCCAGGTTTGTATCTCGAAAAGTTTGTATGACGAGGCGTTTGTAAGATGAGGTATCACTGTACTTGTTTATATCTCTGATAGCAATGGCAATAAATCCTCAAATATCCTTGCAATTAATTGGAATGTAGCAGCTGACCATATGAAATCAAAAGTGCACAGAATTACTATAAAAATCCGGAATACTATCCCAAAGTCTCACATTCCAGTCATAGGGAGTAAATTGCAAAATAATGCACATAAGTCATGCTTTTAAAAAGGTCAGGGTTTTTTTTGTTGTTTGGTACATGTCTTCCTTCTCAGATCATATAAAGATTTCTCAGATGGGAATTCCCTCAATAGTGTCGTAAGAAGGCACAGAGAAATTATGACTCAAGCAAACAGCAAATCACCTGCTACAGATTTGTCACAGTTAAGGAAATCACTTTCAGATGAATTTACCTTTCGTGGTATGAGAAGTACTCATCAATATTTCATCCTTATAAGGGGTGGCTGTGGAATGTTTGAAATGCTTTACTGATTCATTTTGTGCTTGTATAAAATATCAATTCAGTTCATTACTATGTGAATAATTGTAAGAATGGATTCAAGAGGAAAATATGAGCTCTAGGATCTGGAATAAATTATTTTCCACCTCTTTGGGAAACTAAATAGGTTCCTGGAGTTTAATAAAAGTAATGCTACTATAGAGATACAGAGATAAAATATGTAAAGCTGAAACAGCAAAACCAAAAGATATCTGTCTTTAAGATGCCAAAACACACACAAAAACATAGAAACATAAGAACATTGACAGCAGAAAAAGACATCCTGGTCCATCTAGTCTGCCCTTATACTATTTCCTGTATTTTATCTTAGGATGGATATATTTATTTTAGGATGGATATATCCCAGGCATGTTTAAATTCAATTACTGTGGATTTACCAACCATGTCTGCTGGAAGTTTGTTCCAAGCATCTACTATTCTTTCAGTAAAATAATATTCTCACATTGCTTCTGATCTTTCCCCCAACTAACCTCAGATTGTGCCCCTTTGTTCTTGTTTATTTGTTTGCTTATTCAATTGTTCTTGTTCAAAAATATGCCATAATGAATAATCTTTATTTGTATGTGTGTTCTTCTGAAGAAAAAAATACATTTAATCCTTTTCTGTGCTGCTTTCAATAGAGTTATCTCTGAAGACATTTTCAAATATATAGTTAGGCACTGGATTTGTTTTCTATAATTTCTATGAGCCATTGTGTATTTTTAATTTTATTGTTGTAAGATACATTTTTCTTTGATTTCTATTTAAATGAGAATAATTTGTTTTAAAAAATTACTGAAACTTCTCCCTTTATATCAGTGGTGGACTGCTGCCAGTTCGGATGAACCGGTAGTTCTGGCCAATGGCTAGGCCTGCCCACCCGCCTTGGTGCTATCACGTCCTATATGATCGCTGGGTTTTCAATGCTGCAGAAGGCTCAATTTTCGGTTCTGGGCCAACTGGTTGTTACAGTATGTGACACACACCTCTGTACCAATGGATCCCATAAACTGTAAATGGATTGTGAAAATATTGAAACAGAAAAAAAGAAAATAAATTATGTTACAAAGCGCCACAGAAATCATACATGGAAAAAATGAAAAAGGACACCTGCAGTGAGATGAACAATATGTGAGGAAAATAAATATAATAGAATCATCCCTGCAAAACTTGAGGATGAAGAAAACTACATATTGTCTATATAGAAAACAGAGCAGAATAAATTAAAAATAAAAGTAATTAAATGACTTGGGACGTAACTGAAGTGAAGGAATGCCGGAGGATGTGATTTCAAGATCAGCATTAAACTGACAGGAATATTTTAAAGAATAGTCATGAAACATTACTATAAAGGAGGAAGACATAAAAAAGAAGAGTTATGTACTTTAAAAAAATCTTGAGAATGGTTAAATACGGTGAAATATGGATTAGACCAGGTTGTTTAATATGTGTGTGAAGATTGGACCTATGTCTGATGGTACTGGGCCTTCTACCCCAGGAAACAAGAGAAAATATAAAAACCATTGGGAGTTTATTAAGTATACTTGAGAAAGTGCTGGGCAGCATTCTGATAAAAAGAGTGGGAGGGATAACATTGAACAAATTTGGAGAGTACAAGTCAGACGTTTGTTCCTTGGCACATATATGAATGTGAGAAAGAAAACTTATTGTATATCTCCTAATTTAGAGTAAGGATATGACAAAATGAATGTGCTTGAAATGTGGAATGTTTGCATGAAGCACTTTTACATTTCTTCAACAAAGACTTTCAAATAACAGCTCATTCCATTCCAGTTTGAGGGGTAGGGGTGGAAAAAAGGATGTGGTCCTTTTTGAAAAAGCCTGCACAGGTAAAATTTCTTTGTAAGACTGAAACTTAAATTTAAATTACAAATCTGTGTCTGACATGACTAGATTCATTTTCCACTGTGTGGGTTTTAAAATGTTCCAAAAATACTCACATTGTATATAGGTTAGTAAACATGAAAGTGGGAGAAAGAACAGTGACAAACTGGATCTGGGGCTTCCAGAGTGTGGAGCCAAAAGATGTAATACAATTTCTAAAATAATACAAAACTGAAAAAAAAAATGCAGCCATTTTCTGTTGCGATACACCCATTCAATTGCAAAAAATCACCTATCACATTGACCACTTGTCTACCAGGCCAAAACAAAGGATGAAGGAAAGTACCATTTTATATCGCAAAGCCTCTTCCTTACAATCTACGATTACTTTCTTAGTCGATGCAAATTACTTTTCAGCCTCTAAGAACAAAAACCACAACCCAGATTCAACTTCCAAGGCCTGAAATGACCTCTTTTCCTTGTAACATTTTTAATGGCTGGGTTCAAATAAGGCAGTTTGGCTTTACCTGTAAATCTATCAACAATGGCAATAACAGAGAGATTGATTTTGTTTCTTGGTTAATCTGAAGGTGTTGGGTTGTGGTTTTGTTTTTTGTTTTGTTTTTGCTTAACGCTGAGTACTATGTCCCAATAAACTCAATCTGAGACTTTCCTTTTAACTGGCTCGGGATTTTCCCTCTAGTAACTGGATGTTCTGATCTAAATTACAAAGGAGAGGCAAGAATGAAGAGGCAGAATGTAACTTTTCTATAATATGGGCCAATAAGTTTTGTTTTCTCCCCTGCACACTATCCTCAGAGGACCAAATTAATTCCCGGGGCTTTTCTTGACTAGGGACCAAGGCATAGTATATTTAAACTTTGTGTACTTTATGGAAGGTCAGAAACCAATATTTAAATATTTTCACACAAAACTTTACAAGTATAACATAAGTACTGTTAATTAGAACCAGAATATTTTATTAAATATATAATGTAAAATAACTACAAACCAAAATAAAAGTTTGTTATATATATTAACTATTAGTGTTACTAATAAATACTTTATACATAACACACAAACAAATAAACTCAAAGTAGATACTAGTGGAATTAGAGTAGTAGAGATTTGTGACAACAGTGACATACACCTTCTATTACATCCTCAGATGCCCATTTTACAGCTGTAATGAAATCGCAAGAAGAAAGTAGTTATTATTACATTAACTGGAAACATTTCACCATCAGAATCCTTAGAGCAAACATTTGATCCTATTGAAAATTAGTTTGACAAGTGACATTATCCACAAACTAGGGAACATTAAAACAATCCAGTTAAGTTGCCCACACTCAGAATGCTACACATCTGGTCAGAATCATTTTTAAAATGTAATTGAATGGGCAAAACTCACTGAACTTGAAGAAAATTGAAATTAGTGAATGCATATTTATTCTGAAGAACTCTGAGTTCAGGGAAATTCCCATTTAGTTTATTAAATATGTGGTCTAATATTCCACAATCATTTACATATTGGAATATGTAAATAACGGTCAAATCAGCAATATTGCCAAATCCCATGCAATTTAACATAACAAAAGCAGCAATTGGAACAAAAAAAATCACTAGTTAATACAGTCTCTCTGATTTTAGCAACTCTAAAAAAGTGCAGTTGGCTGGCATTTTATAGGTGCAACGGAGTAAAACAGGAATTTTGTTTCCCTGCTGTTATACCATAGACTAAACTCATACTTCAGTGCGTTTATATTTCTTTCTTCCTTTCCAAGAGTCTTTTTAACTAGTACATTTGTCAGAGCTCCTCAGTAAACCAAGGGATCCCCTGGGATCCGCTAATGGGAGAAACTGCTCAGGAGCAATCCTACCAAGCATTTGGGCAGGCTCTATGGTCCAGAGTTTCACCAGATGCCAAATAAACTGTCCTTCAATTGTTAGTCTTATCTCAAGTCTTCAGAGAAGGATGCCTTGTTACAAAAGAGAAAATAAGGAAAAAAATTATTTTCCAAGTAGAGAGGAATCAGGTTGATTACTCATCTACTCTTTGTCTTTACACATGTTTGTAAAGTACACCCATATACAATAATATACAGCTACAAAATTATATATTTTGGGTCACATTTTATAGATAGATATCAAGTGTAGGTGGGGGAATGAGAAGAACAAGATCTAGCAGTCCCTCTGACACTTAGATAATGAATGAATTGGCAATGTTAGAAACTAAGAGACTATGGGATCTAGTCCCTCTTCAGGTCCAAAGCCAGCTGAGTGACGTTGGGCAAATCTCTCTCTCTCTCTCATTCTCACTCTCTCTCTCTCTCTCTCACATACACACACACACACACACACACACACAATTGTGATTGTACCCAAATCTACTGGGTTCCATGAGGTTCAGTCTCCCAAAAATTAGTACATTATAGGATTGCAGCCTTATACTAGATTTTTCTTACATCAATCCTTCTGAGCAAAGGTCAGCTTTTCTTAATATAGTAGATTAGTAGAATCAGATTTATTTTTACTAACCAATATAATGGGAATATGACCAAGCAGAGGTGCTTTGTGTAAAGGAAAAATGAAATTTCCTTGACTCATTTTAAACCTGCAAAAATTTCATCAGATGCCCTCCAGTTTAAGTACTAAACAAAATTAAGTACTAAACTTCTTGTTAGCATTTTTTAAAGTACAGTGCTCATGGTTTTACACACAACTCCAAAACTCCTGATTTTGTCTTAAAACTTGTTTTGTGTCATTTCCATTCTGTCATTGCCTCTGCGCTGTTATCAGTGAGGATGGAAAGATTCCTTCTTGTTGTGACTGTGGTGATTCTATGCAAACTATTAAATATACTGTGCTTGTAGAAGGTTTGCAGTTAGCTTGAAAAAAAAAATCCAAAGGTTTTTTTTTGGGGGGGTGCATAAACAGGTGGGGGAGAGTTGCAGCTCCCATGCAGTTGGTTGTAAGGGTAGATGGACCATCAAGTGACAAAATTTTCATCACATGACAGCTAGGATGCTAGCCATAACTTTAGGTATAGAACATAAACCCCTTTGTTTAGCACTGTCATAATTTCAAATAATCGTAAATAATCTGTATTTTATAAATATTAACCAATCTTCCCTCACCCACTGCAATTTTTAAAATGAAGATTTTATTAAGAGCATTAGGGCCAAATAAATTCCAAATTTGGATGCAGCTCAATTCTAGTATAACATTATGTATATACTGTACACAATTACATATGTAATTTACTTAATTATTATATTTAAAATACAAATATCTATTAAATATATTCTAACATAAAACTAGTTCTGTTTGACACCCGAGCTGTACAATAAATTGTACCTTATAACAGCACTAGTTCATTTCACAGATGACTAAAAATAGCAAGCTATATTCACCAAGGATTTTGCGCTATGGGAAACATTTATAATTACATACAGAACGTATTGCAATATCTCATAAAATACTCTGTATCTTATTCTTTAATGTTCAGAAAGACTCCAATCACCAGGAAAGCGTAACAGGTAGAAATGACAATACAGTATATGCAAGATCGGCTTTGTACTAGCACAAATCACAATTAGATTCTGAATACCAAAAGATGCAACCAATCTGCATTTCAGCAAATTATCTGAAATACATGATGAAGTGAGAATCACCACGCAGAGTGGAAAAAGATGAGGAATAGTGACCTACAGAATTTCCAGTGGAAGATTTAACTGGTAAGAAAGTGTTGCAGCAATCAACTATGTGACATTTTATAGCTAGGAATCAAAGGGAAGAAGTAGGAGGATGTTGAAATATGTGAACGTTAAGAAGAGAGCATTGCTTACATATAAATGAATGTAGATATGCAGAATGAACTCAATAACCTTTCCATCTCAAAGCATGCCAGTCTAAATAAATGCTGTAAGTAAAAAAAATCAGTTCACTCCAATACTGCCATAGCTCCTCAAAAAGAACTTGACTCTGCATATGATCCCCTGACCTTAAAAGGTGGAGATATATAACTGGTTATCATCTATATATTGTCGATTCCTCACCCCGAATCGTCGGATGACCTCACACAGTGGTTTCATGTAGATATAAAATAGGAGGGGAGAGAGGACTGAGCCTTGAGGTACCCCACACATGAGGGGTCTAGGGGTCAATCTCTGTCCTCCAACTAACACCAACTAAGATTGACCAGAAAGATAGGAGGAGAACTACCGTAACACAGTGCTTCCTAGCCCCAACTCTCTTAGTCGTCCTAGAAGAATACCTGTTGGACCCATGCCCCTGTCATCTCAAGTCAAAATTGCCCAATCAAGAATCCAGGTCCATCCGAATCTGAGCGACATGGTCAATGGTATCAAAAGTGTCTCAGAGGTCAAGTAACACCAAGATTGAGGAGTGATGCCCATCTCAGGCTCACCAGAGATTGTCCATCAGTTTTGGTGCTATAGCCAGGCCTAAAGTCAGATTAGAAGGGGTCCAGATAATCTGTTTCATTCAATAACCATAGGAGTTGGAGCGCCACCAATTTCTTAACAACCTTCTCTACAAAGGGTAGGTTGGAGACTGGACTTCTTTAATTCAACTGGGTCCAGGGAAGGCTTCTTGAGAAGGGGGTCGCACAACTGCTTCCTTTAATGGTTGCAGAGAGGATCCCTCACTCAAGGACGCATTAATGAATGCCTGGGGGCAGCCTTGTGTCACCCCCCTGCTGGCCGAAACCCAGCCAGGAGGGGCACGGGTCCAACAGACAAGTGGAGGAACTCATCGCTCCTACTGTCTTGTCCACTTCCTCAGGAGTCTCAAATTCATCCCACACAATGGGACTAAGATCCGCCCTATCACCTCAAGTCGAAATTGCCCAATCAAGAGTCCAGATCCATCTGAATCTGAGCGACTTTACCCAACAGAAACTGCACAAATTCTTCAGCTCTACCCTGCAAGGTTTCCTCCATTCCCTCTACATTAAGGAGGGAACAAGTCACCCTAAAAAGGGCGGCTGGGCATGAATCATGGGATGCAATAATTACAGAAAAATGTGAGCATTTTGCCGTCTGTATTGCCACCAAATAAGTCCTAATAAAGGCTCTCAGGAGTGTTTGGTCAGATTTGGAGTTACTGGTCCTCCAGCATCACTCTAGATGTCTCTTCTGGCTCTTCATCTCCCGGAGCTATTCTGGATCCACTGCCACGGAGAGGTTGCAAAGGCGTAATCTGGTCCAGTACCCCGGACGCCGCCCTATTCGAGGCAGTCACTAAGAACTCAGCTGACTTGTGGACAAGGGAGTCAGGTATCTCCCCAAGCTCCTTCTGGAACCCTTCAGGGTCCATTAGACATCTGGGGTGGAACCACTTAATTGGTTCCACCTCCCTGCGGTGGGGGAGTGGTGCCTTAAAGTCTAACCTCAGCAGGAAATGATCTGACCACGACAAGGGAGAAACAAGTATACCCCTTAATTCCAGATCATATCTCCACTGTCCAGAGAGGAATACCAGGTGAAGTCGGACCCTGAACTACTTGGGTCAGGTCCATCATTGTCATGGAAGCTATGAACTCCTGAGCTGCAGCCAAGGGATCGCCAAGTGACGGCAAATTGAAGTCCCCCAGCACGATAAGGCTGGGGAACTCCACCGCCAATCCGGCTACCGTCTCTAACAGCACAGGCAGAGCCATTGTAATGCAGCTGGGAGGCAGGTACATCAGCAATAAGCCCAACGGGACCCCTGAGTCCAACTTCGACAGGAGAGACTCACATGCAACAATCTCCGGGGCAGGATCCTGCAAGGAAGAAGATTCTCCATCCCTTCCCTGGAGTCGTGGCTGATGCAGTACTTGAAACCCATCTGGGCACATCTCTGAGAGGGGAATACCCCAGTTCTCAGTTATATATGCCAGGTCAGTTCCCTCCTCCAAGATTAAGTCTCGAACAAGGGAGCCTTGCTAACAATAGATCTGGCATTAAACAGCAGCAGCTTGAGCACAGGGTCCTGATATCCCAAGTCACCAGGTATACGAGATGAGCCCAGTGAACCAGGCAAGGAGTAAGGGAGAGTGAGAAGCAGAGCGGGGAACCAGAGACCCACAGAAGGAGGAAGAAAGAGCTTCATTTATCTGGGAACCTGAAATGATTCTTGATTTAAATCATATGGTAAAAAGCACCCAAACAACAGCAAAATACCCACTAAAAAACAACCCAACTTTCACTTGCTTTTAGAAATGGTTCAAGAGGGAACAAGTAGTGTGTGCGCGACTGCGCACAGATACACACGAGGGAGAAAGAGAAAGATGAGAGACAGAGGATTGCCTGTGTTTCCTGCTGCAGTGAGGGAGAGGGAGGGGGGGAGAGAGAGCGCTATTTGGCTCTGTCTGCTCCCCTCGAGGCAATCTCCTGGTGCTGCTGTAACAGCCAGAGAGTCATTGCTTTTGCAATGCAAGGTTTATTTTTGTATCTTTCCAGAGACAGAAAGAACATGGTTGCATTTCCTTACAGTTATTCCCTGGGTGTGGTGGTTGGGAAGTACTGGTGGGGAGAGGGAGGACGGGAGTGAGAGACAATGAGAATCCATTCCCCCTAAAATCCTTGATTTGTCTTATCTAATCTATTGAGTTGCAGAACAAGTAGAAGCACAAGAAGACAAAAAAACTGAAGGGATTTATAAAATCCGTAACACAACAATTCATGTCTTACTATTTATTCTTCATTTGGCATTTTATATTAGAATAGTTTCTCCCAAATTCCGTGATGCTCTCTGTAAAGCTCCTATGATTTTTAATGACTATGACTGGAGATGATAGTTACTACGTGAGGAATGAGTGAGATGAGAGGAGAGGGAGAGAGAAAGAGGGAAAAAGATGGGAGAAGGAGAAAGAGAGAAAGAGAAAAATGGGGAAGGAGGTAAAGAACAGGAGACAGTGGGCAAAAGAAAGGTGGGAAGGGGAAAATAGAGGGAGGGAGGAAGAGACAGGCCTGTTTCTCATAGAACAGAAAACACAGAGCCACAAAAACTGAGTATGTGTGGCTGGGGTGGGGAGAGTCATGTGACTTGGGAATGAGTTATATCGACTTGGCCACACCCACCCAAGTTTATTGGCTCCCAGTGTTTTGTTTTTTGTGGGAAACTGGTCCAAATGGTTCTTTGAATTTTTAAGGTTGCAGACCCCTGGGCTCTGCCCATTGTGGTGGAAAAAATCCAAATGTGCTTCCAGCCCATAAATGACACCTATTCCTATCCTATTTATCAGAGTCCACTCTTTTTTTTACTCCATATCCTCTTTTAAGCCCTCCTCCCCCCCAAAACCCTTCTGGAATTTTCCCACATCAATTTTATGTTTAATAATGAAAGGCTGCTGCAGGATTATGGAATTATAGAAAACAGAAGGAAATTCCCAACTTGCAGAGTTGGGCAGCATAAAAATCAAATAAATAAATAATCAAATAAATACATAAATAGAAACATAGAAACAGAAGATTGACGACAGAAAAAGACCTCATGGTCCATCTAGTCTGCCCTTATACTATTTCCTGTATTTTATCTTAGGATGGATATACGTTTATCCCAGGCATGTTTAAATTCAGTTACTGTGGTTTTACCAACCACGTCTACTGGAAGTTTGCTCCAAGGATCTACTACTCTTTCAGTAAAATAATATTTTCTCATGTTGCTTTTGATCTTTCCCCCAATGTTAATTTGCAAAAGATGTAGAAGAAAATCCCTCATTTAAGAAGGAAAAGAAATAGATACTTTTTTTTTGCAGCACATGAGTCATTTTTTAAATTCCCTGATCAAACCAGGAAGAAACTTGCTTTTGTACAAGTGACAACATAGTTTGGTTGCTGTAGCAGCCAACTACCGTAAACATTGAGCAATTGAGTTTGTTCTACGAATTTAGCAGTCTTTCCAATATTGCAAAAAGGTGCAAAATAGCATCTGCTTCCTTATATGAAAGTGTTATTTACGAAAATAGTTGAGACTAAATGAATGAGTTCTCCCTAACTGGCACCCTATGTCAGCTATCCCTCTTCATATTAGTGTATTCTGCTTCTGGCTGTCACTTTTCTTGCAGTGAACTCATTCCTGGTATCAGAGCCCACTCAGGAAGGGAGCAAGAAACTGAAGGATTTCTATACCTCACTGCTCACTTAATAATAGAACAACAGAACAGAATAACACAGCTGGAAGAGACTTTGGAAATCTTCTAGTCCAATCTGCTGCTCAAGCAGGAAATCCTACACCATGTCAGACAAATGATTGTTGTGTTCTTTGTACTGCAAACATATTCTCTCTACCTCAAAAACCACCTGAGCCAGCAGAGTGACAAAATGTATTTTTCCAGTTTGCCCTATCTTTTGTTCCCCAGCAGAGAGCTGCCATTTTTCTTTACCACTGTGAAACCATAAGGAAGACATTTCAGTTTATCTGAGGGAGAGAAAAATGCTTTATTTTCTTTAATCCAGTGTTTCCCAACCTTGGCAACTTGAAGATATTTGGACTTCAACTCCCAGAATTCCCCAGCCAGCGACTGGCTGGGGAATTCTGGGAGTTGAAGTCCAAATATCTTCAAGTTGCCAAGATTGGGAAACACTGCTTTAATCTCCCCTTCTCAGTAGGCTGGTGCTGCCATTGGCAGACTTTTCATTAGGCTCAGTAAAAAAAAAAAATCTCAACTGCCCCCCCCAAAGATATTTATATTTTGTAAATTGCGCAAATTGCTTTTATTAACTGCATACCAAAAAGAAAGAAAAAAAGAGGTTTATTAAGAAAATATTTTAATAATTTATTATTTTTTATTAATTTATTAAGAATTTATAATTTATTAAGAAAAAAAGGCAAAAAGCATGCAAACATACACTTATGGATATGTGTGTATACAAAACTCTACATAAGCATGTCATTAATGTTTTCATTTTTTGAAATTTCATTATCGTCATCCATAGCTAATTTATGTCTTGGGACCATTATTGGAGCCATTCATTTAGCCTTCCAGTTTTGAAAATAAAACCTTTTAATTATCAGATAATCAATTTTCCAGATGTCAGATATCTTATGTCACAACTCACTTAATGCTTATAACATCTTCCTTCAAAAAAAGAAACAATAACAGACTATTCAAGCATGTGAGATTAAGGTTGTATTTAATCTTACTGCACTTCCAACAACATGGCAGTTGACTCAAGCCATTTCAAAGGAACCCCACAAGTCCAAAGGAGTATTTTTTGGTGGAATTAGATAGAGCTCAAGACCTACCAATTCAGTAACTTTATTAAAAATTCAAAAGGATTCATAAACTTTTAAGCAACACTCCATAAAGTCTACTATCATAGTTCCCTTGAGTTTTCTTTTCTCTAGACTAAACATGCCCAGCTTCTTTAAATGTCTCTCATGGGGATGCATTAACGATCATAAATGCAAGGATTGATCATAAAGTTGTTGTTTTTCAGCACCCCTAACTATGAATGGTCACTAAACAAGGCAGTCATAAAGTGAGGTCTACCTGAACACTTTTTCTAAACCTACCCTGTATATATAGAATTATGAGAATGACATATAGGAAGAGGTTGAGCAGTAGAGGAATAGGTTTTACCTAAGAAAAATTAAGAAAGTACCTAACTGTCATTATGTAAAAATAAAACAAAATCTTTTAAGTAAGTGAAGAACATTTTATTTTGTCACTAATGTCCTGATAATTTCAGTTGCAATATCACTGAATAAACAACCTTCTCTATGTGCAGCTATCATGGTAGAGATGTGATTTGGCAACATTCTTTTCCTCTCGAATTCCCATATGAAGTTTCAATCACATCCTGAGCCTTATACATAAGATAGCCTTGAGCCATCCTTAGTTATACCAGTGTTAATGTAGTGTTTTCCCCATTGAGCATGAGTGAAAGTGCAAGATTGGTAACATTTGTAGTTTTTATTCAGGTTATCCCATAGTGGGTTTGATCCAAAGACCAGAACAAAATGTGCTGACCCATGTCAGATTGATAGGGTCATGCTTCCTCCCCTCTCTGCTTCCTGATCAGCCAATCTGTCATCATTCTGCTGTTGTTTCCTTAAAAAAACTGGATGTACCACAATGATAAATTCTCAGAATTGCACAATAGGGTTACACTGCTTAATCAGCACTATTATAATTGGTTTAATTTATGGCCTCTGTTGGTTTAGAAGGTTTAAACTCTGAAACAGTGAGTAACCCATTCCCCTCACACGGCTGCAACAGAATGGAGGAATCTCAAGCTAAAAATGCTTTTTGCATATTTTGTGTGTTGGGTTCTCTCTTTTTTTGGTGGGGTGAGAAGGCTCTGTTTGTGATTCAAAGGGATCTGTAGGAGGAAGGAAACAGGAAGAAGCCTAAACACAGACAGTGCTACAGCTGGACCTGCTGTATTGCAGCATCATGATTGCCGGATGTTTTTCCAACTGCTGGTCTTGAGCAGGAGGAGAACAAAGTCAGAGGAATCAACCAATCACTTTATCCAATGCATTTTTTGGGGGGGAAATATGGATAGCATCAATTAGCAGTGAGTCAAAACAGATGCAATACAGGAAGGAGAGGAATCAGCAACAAGAAACACAGATTTCTTGCTTTCTGACAATTCAAGGATGGGGAGTATAGGAAGTTAGCACCCACCCCTTTCCTAGAAAAAAAAGAAATATACTAGGAAATATTAAAAAGGCAGATTCTATAGAATATCCCCAGAAACATGTTTTTAGACAAGGAAAAATACCCACTCTTAGTAGCCCCCACCTTTGTCAATATGCCATCAAGAAATGGCCCAGATCATTCATCCCCCCCCCAGACCTGGGACTAGTCTTCTACATAACAAATAATTTAATTTATTCGATTTCTAAGACACCCTATCCCCTAGGACTCAGGGCGGTTTACAACAATAAAAACAATGCAATGGTACAATAATAAAAAAGAAATCGAACAGCAACAATAAATACAGTGGAACCCCGACATAAGAGCTGCTCTACTTAAGAGCAACTCGAGATAAGAGCTGGGAGGGGAGAGATATTTTTGTTCTACTTACAAGCCCAAATTCGAGATACAAGCGCCAAGGAGCTGTCTCCTGAAGCCAAACGCTAACTTCCGCGTTCGGCTTCAGGAGACAGCTGCGAAGCGGCGCGCATGTTTTAAAAGGTTGCAGCCGGCCTGGGGGGCTCAGGGGGGTGCTTGCAGCTTTCTTTCTTGCTCTTTTTCTTTCTCTCTTTTACCTTCCCTTCCTCTATTTCTTCTTTTCTTTCTCCTTCCCACCTTCTTCCCTCCCTCCCTTCACTCATTCCTCTCTTACTCTCCCCTTTCATAAGTTTCCTTGCTTCCTTCCTCTGTTCCTATCCCTTCCCCCTTTCTTTCTTTCTTTCTTTCTTGCTCTTTTTCTTTCTCTCTTTTACCTTCCCTTCCTCTATTTCTTCTTTTCTTTCTCCTTCCCACCTTCTTCCCTCCCTCCCTCCCTTCACTCATTCCTCTCTTACTCTCCCCTTTCATAAGTTTCCTTGCTTCCTTCCTCTGTTCCTGTCCCTTCCCTCTTTCCTTCCTTCCTTCCCACCCTCCGTCCATTCATTCACCCATTCCTCTCTTGATCGCTTAAAGCCGGTCCCTGGTGCAAAAAGGGTTGGGGACCTCTGTCCTACAGGATTGGGTGGCAGAGAAGTTGAACATATGTAAATTTAAAAGTTTAAGAAAGTTTACAAGTTAAGTGAAAGAAACTTCATTATTCATTTATATGTACATGTACATTTCTTCATTAAAAACATGTCTTTCTGCATAATTTAGACTAACTTTGTGAGTTTTTTGAGGGCTGGAACCAATTAAAATTATTTACATTAATTCCTATGGGGAAAAGTCGTTCGAGATAAGAGCTGCTCGACTTAAGAGCCCAGGTCCGGAACGAATTAAACTCGTATCTCGAGGTACCACTGTAAACCCAAAGTCGAACAACAAAAATAATAAACTCAATTATAATACACACACACCCAAAAAACCCCAATCTAACAAACATTTGTACCCTTGAATTTTCGGGAGGCTCCTGTCAGAGAGCCCGGCAGAACACAACTGTGTTGGCTTTTTTGGCAGCTGTTACACACTGCTGGCTCATATTTAAATGGTTGTCCATTTTTTTGTGCTCCTCCTTTCAGCAACCATCAATAACTTCTATATTACCACCATACTTCTAAGATGCAAGGGTTGGGAGCAATGATCCCTCTAACGTTAGAAAACGGCGCACGGCAATTTATTGGGAACTGCTGCGCGCCTTTCTCTAGTTATGTGCATGGGCACGCAGTCGCACAGCCTCCAAAATTAGAAAGTGGCGCACGGCAGTTGGAAATGGTCTGCGCCGTTCTCTTGTTAGGTGATTCATCTCCTTCAATAGTCATTTTTAGTCAACACTGATAAGGAGGAAAGGTCATATCCACAATCCCTGACATGCCACAGACTCAACATTCTTGCGCCTTCTGTATAACATCTGTATGGAACTGCTGGATGAAATAATCTGTCAATTCAGGGTTTAGTATTAAATGCTAAATGCTGAGAATAGCTAATCATACATATCCTGAGCTGACCAATTCCCCAATTAAAACCAGTGTGCAATTTGAGGTCCTCCTGGACTCAGCCACTGTCAAAGAGCAACTTTATATACATAGGTGTACTATGTGCAACAGTTGCACTCCTTCAGATGGTAATCATGCCTTAATCCAGTGTTTCCCAACCGTGGCAACTTGAAGATATCTGGACTTCAACTCCCAGAATTCCCCAGCCAGCGAATGCTGGCTGGGGAATTCTGGGAGTTGAAATCCAAATATCTTCAAGTTGCCAGGATTGGGAAACACTGCCTTAATCTCGTCATAGTTGGACTACTGCAATTTACTGTACAACTGGAAGCTAGAGGCGGTTCAAAATGCATGGGGTAGTAATGTGCACTTCATTTACACTCATGTCTCATCACTTCTTTGCAAGTCACAAGTCATATAAACACCTTTTCGTAGCTTAGCATCTGATTATTTGAGGGACAGCTTTTCTATAATTGCCTCTTCATGTCTGGCCCAATCAGGCTGAGTGGATATGCTGTGGGTACCTTTAGCCAATATTGCCATCTTGCAGGAATGAGGAAGCATGTTCTCTCTGTTGTAGCAACTATCTTCAGAACAACAACTCCCAGGCATACATAGTGTCCCCACTCTTCAAATCATTCAAAAATCTCTTTTCAAGCCTGGGACGAAAATGCTTTTCGAGTGCCTAGCAAATTTTTCTGGATGTTATTTGTGTGATTTGTCTAGACAGTCATTTTGTTGTTAAAATTATGTATTATTGTAAAGTGGGAAACCTCATAATCCAATCAATAATACAATCATGTGAGATGAAATGGCTGATTTAAAGTCTTTTTCAAAAATCTTTAAAAATCCTGATTCCTAGCCAAAATATTGAGGTGATCCTCTCATTTTGGAGAGAGAACAAAGGATTTAAACACTTTAAACCTCCTTCTAGCAAAACAAGAAAAGAAAAGCAAAACTGAGCATAAAGTATCACCGGTCATTATTAAAACTTCCCAAGCAGGTTATGAGGACAAAAAAACATTCCCTAGTTTGAAAAAAATATATCCATTTCTAGGTGAATATATAATCTCTTTGTTTTACCTAATTTCTATTTTAAGCAATGAAATATTGATGCAAACATTTAAAATAAAAACACAGTTTTTCTTTTCTTAAAACAAAACAAAACAGTTTTGTTTCTTAAAACAAAACAGTACTTACAGTTTTAGATGAAGGGTTCACAGCACTTAACTTAGCAACATTGAGGCCATCGATCGCAACATCAAAAGGAGGATGTTCGCTCACAAATCTTTGAAAACGTTCTAACTCCTAAAACCAGATTTTAAAAGAAAAATAACATGTAATATACCTTATAGTAATCTCACGTATTAGAATTATGCAGAATAGCTTCTAGACAAGATCTAGAAAATTTATCTATTCAAAATCTATCCAATTTATCTATTGGATTAGATAAATCCAATAAATAGATAAATAAATATTCCTAAATTAGAAACGTGATTGACACATGAAATATTTTCCACATAAAAGTTGTACAAAATGTACAACCTTACAAAAAGCAATACATATTTGTCATAAATATTTAGGATAGAATATCAGTAACATGTGGTGTTGATTTTTTTTTAAAAAAGAAAGAAAAATGTTGATATTGATATATACAAGTTAGTTAAAATATGGCATCAATTGATTCACATCTAATTAGATTTATGGAATCAGGTTTTACTGTTACATTCAAGTGGGCAGCCTGGGTAACCAAGGTATAGCTGCTGCTGCTTCTTCTATAGTCATGATTCTTAATTTAGGCATATCCTGGAGGTAATGGAGCAATTTGTATTTGTTTGTTAGCCAAAGGTTCAATTTTGTTCTGCAACTGCCCAGAGGTTTGTGTAAAACAACTTGAATCTGGGATTTTGTGGGGGTAATGATATTATTTAAGACTGAGAAAAGGGGTAATTGGGTCCAACGGTTTAAAAATCACTGCAGTATAGAAGGAAAAAAAGAATTTACTCAAACAAATGCACAGGAGAAAAGGTGAAAGAAACTTCACACATCTTACAGGCAGGATAATTACAGACCATGATTATGGAGGAAGAAATTTCGGCTTAACATACTGTCTTTTAACCTTGGGAACTTTAGGATGCGTGGATTTTCAAAGTTCTCCAGCCAGTATGAGTGAACTTGCTGGCTGAGGGGAATGGGAGTCCAAATATTTTAAAGTACAGGTAGTCCTGACTTACAATAGTTCATTTAGTGACCATTGCAAGATACAATGGCACTGAAAAAAGTGACTTATAACCGTTATTCACACAACAGTTGCAGCATCCCCATAGTCGTAGCTCCATTTTCAGCTGTGACTGCGTCCTGCAACCCTCTGCCAGTTAAAACAGAGCTTGGGAGGGCCACCTGCCCTCCAAGCTCCATTTTTGCTGGCAGAGGCACTGCAGTCTGGTCCTTCGTTTCTTTTCAGTATAGCCCCATGGGCCAGATCTAAGTACCCTGTGGTCTGGATCCAGCCCTTGGCCTTGAGTTTGACACCCCTGTTCTAAACTGAAAGGCATAAAGTAGTCATGGCTTCAATGCTACTCAAGCATTAGACTACCCAGAACCATTTCCCCTGCCAGTGTTATTTGATGCTACAGCTAGTCGTTGAGTATAATTATAATTGAATCTGGAATTATTGTTAGAATTGTGGTCATAAGTTGAAGCATCATGTGACCAAACTCAATTTTTTGACAGCAGCCTTTAAGCAAATACAGCTGTTGTTAAGCAAGAATGATGGCCATTAACCAAATCAATTTTCCCTAGTAGTTTTCCCTTGCCAGAAACGAAGTAAACACTGGAAATTGGTTAAAAACATCACAAATCATGCTCACATGACCATACGGGAGCTGCGCCAGCCAACAATCAGTTACTTTTCTGCATTTTTAAAAATTATATAATATTTTATTAAGGTACGATGAGAACTAAACACAAAGCTTCAAACATGGCCTCATCATAGATTTGTATAAAGAATTATATTGGCGGTTCTTCTTTTAATCATTCCAAACATCACATTTTCTTTTTTATTGCAGCTGCACACTGAGTTGACATTTTTGTTGGACTTTCTAGCATGGCTTCCAGACCACTTTTCTGATCAATCTCTGCCAGCTTAGATGTCAAGCCAGTGCAGACGTTGGTGATAAATTAACAGCTTGCCACACTATCTATAGAAAGCCTGATATTTATGGGAACTTGGAACGGGTGATTTTCATGAAGGAACAGATTTATTTATTTATTTATTGGATTTATATGCCGCCCCTCTCCGCAGACTCGGGGCTGCTAACAACAGTAATGAAACAGCATATAATAATAATCCAATACTAAAAACAGTTAAAAACCCATTATTATAAAAACCAAACATACATACACATATACCATGCATAAAATTGTAGAGGCCTAGGGGGAAAGAGTATCTCAATTCCCCCATGCCTGGCGGCAGAGGTGGGTTTTAAGCAGCTTACGAAAGGCAAGGAGGGTGGAGGCAATTCTAATCTCTGGGGGGAGTTGGTTCCAGAGGGCCGGGGCCACCACAGAGAAGGCTCTTCCCCTGGGTCCCGCCAAGTGGGATGCAGCCACAAAGTATTCTTTCGAATAGTTCAAGGCCATCTTATGCCCATCCACCTGGGCAGAAGCGGAGGAAGGACTTACCACACTGGACAACATGACAAATCTGTGGATGGGGGACAAGGGATGTGAACTTTCAACTGGGTGTGAAACTCAGATTCAGGTTTCCCAGTGTAGGTCCCAGGATGGCTGTGGCAATAAATTGGAACTTTGAGGAGTACTTTGACTTGGACTCTGATTTAGTTTGGATGCTACCTGGAACCTTGACATTAGATGCTACTAATGGACAACTCAGATTTTTTTTGTGCAAATATGCACTACTTGTTTACACTGAACATATTAAAAGCAACTTACTGGAGCTCATCACAATCCCTTTATTTACAATCCAATTTAACATCCCATTTTCCATAGTAACCAACTATATACCCATGGTAGCTTATAATAATGGACTTTTGTTACTGTTTCTCCCCCTCCCCCCAAATAACTGCCTTCAGACTTACAGGTACACTTACAGACCCCAGGACCAGGATCCATAGATTAATTTTAATTTTTTTTAAAAATGCTAACAAATAAGACTTGTTGAGTTAATATTAATACATTAAAAGCTCATTTGTACTAAGGTAGCATGTGCAAGTGAAAAAGAAGGCAGAGGAGTAGAGATTTGACCTATTTTTCAGAAGCAGGGATTTTTTTCCCTAAGAAAAATTCAAATTACTTAGATTGTAATTACTTTCCATTATAATAGTGTGGGTGGGAAAGAAGGGAAATAAGAAGCAAATTAATGCTTTGCTGAATTGTCACTACCCTTCTGTCACCAATAAATCCCTGCAAAGTGATAATTAATTATTATTATTAAAAGCAATTTCCTTAGTGTGATGAGAAAACAGTAATCAAAATTAGTGAACAGAGCAGTAAGTTCACTGGTTTCCGATACACCAGAGGTCTTCAAACTTGGGAGAATTCTGGGAATTGAAATCCACAAATCTTAAAGTTGCCAAGTTTGGGGACCCCTGCGATACACAATAGAATTTTGAATCTACATCAATAGTAGTAAGATGACACTAAATATACGGAGAGGTCATCAATGAGGTCTCAGGGCCCAAGCTTCAAACGATTTATCAACAGGAGTCAGCAGAGGTCAGAGGAAAATGTTATAATAATAAAAGTCTCTATATGTACTAGAAGCAGATGGTACAAGCTATCTTTATGCCAAAGGAAAGTTTATACAGGACACCTACTATGGATGGGCAACTGTTTAATTTAGTTAAATTGAGATAAATTAACTCAGATTTTCATAACAAGAAAATATTACTGTTAAGGAACTGTACTGGAGGAGATGTACTACATGCATATGGTCAAAGAGCCGGGGTGGCGCAGCAGGTAGAGTGCTGTACTGCAGGCCACTGAAGCTGACTGTAGATCTGAAGGTCAGCGGTTCAAATCTCATCACCGGCTCAAGGTTGACTCAGCCTTCCATCCTTCCGAGGTGGGTAAAATGAGGACCCGGATTGTGGGGGCAATATGCTGGCTCTGTTAAAAAGTGCTATTGCTAACATGTTGTAAGCTGCTCTGAGTCTAAGGAGAAGGGTGGCATAAAAATTGAATAAATAAATAAAATAAATAAATAAAATAAATAAAATAAAATAAAATAAAATAAATAAATAAATAAATATGCCAGAGTAGAATATAAATAGATTAGAACACAGAACAAGATAACAATCATAAAAATGATCTGGGGGAAAAAACAAGTAAACTCCAATTAATTTATGTACCCGATTGAAGTCTAGAGAGTTGAGGTAAGGCAGCAAACAAGTAGCTATAAGCAACAAAGACATAGCCTAATAATGCCTATACCCACTGGCAGGTACAGGATTTCAAACAATGCTGGAAAGAACTGAAGAATTCTAAGGACTGTATTCAGGATGAATCAGAACAATGAAACTATAGGTGTGTCCCCATGAGCAATACAAGGAAAGCTTAAGCAAGACTAAAGTTACTTAACTGTTCTAATAAATAGAAGACTATTGAAGACAAAAGTTGAAGATTGGTTTTGAATGACTTAGGTCATGGAGACTCTTGATTGGCTATCAGCTCTTATGTTTATTAACAGAGGGTTCCATTTGTTAAATACTTATATCTCTCTGGGAAAATCCCCTCAATCTATAAAGTATTGGGAGAAAGCAGGCACCCTTTTCAAATACAAATAGCAATAGAGGATGTAATAACTGCATCCATTCATTCCCAGTAGTTCCACAAACTCCCTAACTTGGCTTTTTTCCAGAGGGAAATGGAACATGCAAGTCAAGGGATGGGATGTTGTATCTAATACAACCAAACATAAACACATAATCGGAGAATTACAAAGGAGCTCAAATGCAGTTGACACATAATATTTGTTCCATTATCAGGAACTTATCTTGTATAGGAACTTTTTAATTCAATGTATTATAATTGCATTATAATAGAATTGTTTAATGTACGCTCTTCTTTGCAATATAACATTGGTATACAAGGCATCCATGGCATCATATATACATGTATTCATAATACATCATATATATATACACAGTGTTCCCTCGATTTTCGCGGGTTCGACCTTCGCGAATAGCCTATACCACGGTTTTTTAAAAAATATTAATTAAAAAATACTTCCCGGTTTTTTTCCTATACCACGGTTTTCCCCACCCAATGACGTCATATGTCATCGCCAAACTAATATTTTTTTAAAATAAATAACAAAAAAATAATTATTGTTAATAAATAATTATTTTTATAAATATCAGGATCACTAAGTGTCTTATTCAATGGTGAGTACCAGTAATAATGGTGAGTAAATGGTTGTTAAGGGAATGGGAAATGGTGATTTAGGTGTTTAAAGTGTTAAGGGATGGTTGTGATACTGTCCATAGCCAAAAATGGTGTATTTTCTTCTGCATCTCTACTTCGCGGAAATTCGACTTTCGCGGGCGGTCTTGGAACGCATCCCCCGTGGAAATTGAGGGAACACTGTATATATATATATATACAAACACATACACACACACACACACACACACACACACACACACACGACGGTCTTGGCATATTCGGGTTTCTTCCCGTGTAGGATTTGGAAATTTCTGGCAACATTTCGACGAAAAAAAATCTACGAAAACAAATATCTTACCTCTACGGAGAGGATACCTTCTTGCTGACCAGGACCTACGAGAAACTTGAGGTCCAAAGAGCTACCATCCTATGTGACCTCAAATCCCTAGAACAAGGACAGAAGAACCAGCCTGAAGATGACGAGTGGGACCTCGTCGAAACGTCACCAGAAATTTCAAAATCCTACACGGGAAGAAACTCGAATGTGCCAAGACCGTCATACCTGTACCTGTGAAAATCTACAAAAACATATATATACATATATATATATACATACATGTATTCATAATACATCATATATACATGTATTAATAAATGCATGCATAAAAGGAAAAGGCAACAGTTCCCCTTATACATAGGTGTTAGGCGTTCCCGACTCTAGGGGGCGGTGCTTATCTCCCATTTCAAAAGCCAAAGAGTCAGAGATGTAGTTATGTGGCTGGCATGGCTAAATGCCAAAGGGCACGGAACACTGTTACCTTCCCTATTTTTTCTACTTGCATTTTTAACGTTCTTTCGAACTGCTAGGTTGGCAGAAGCTGGGACAAGTAACGGAAGCTCGCCCCTCTTACACGGCACTAGGGATTTGAACCGCTAAACTGCCGACCTTTCAATCAGCAAACTCAGCATCTTAGCCAGTCAGCCACCACGTCCCTTTAATGCATTCATACATAAAAATTATTCTTTAGTCAATACTGAATGTTTCTGCATTTGTTCTACATACAGTTCAACAATCAAGTTACAATGCTAAATGGCTAAATGCCAAAGGGCACCAGGAGTTTTTCTGTGTTGCAGCAATATATTGATTACTGAATTCTTTAGGCAGGTCCAGATGCCATTTTAGCCACTGCTCAAGACCCACGTGGGAGGAAGCATCTTTCTCCTTCTGAGTAGTAGTATAATTCTTGATAACATTAAAAACCTGATACAGTAAAAAATTAATCACTTTTCAAATTTTCCAGTTGCCAGGACACCCTTTCCTCCCACCCCCCTTTCTTTTTGTGTGTGTGTGTGTAATTTATTTATCAATAAAATCAATGATTCACTCTACACGTTACTCTGCACTTTGGCTTGATACGTCAAGAACCAGTCTGACCAGACAAAACAGAATTTCAATGGTGCTAATTCTCTGCTGGACCGAAATTTGTAACAAGCAGATTTATTAGTGTAGGAAACATTTCTTGCATTAGGAATGACTTTTTACTTCTTTTTTTTCTGTATTACCAGAAACTCTGTATGCCCATGTTACACCAACACCCCCCAGTCTGCATTGGTTGCCGATCAGTTTCCGGTCACAATTCAAAATGTTGGTTATGACCTATGGCTTCGGACCAGAATATCTCCGGGACCGCCTTTTGCCGCACGAATCCCAGTGACCGATTAAGTCCCACAGAGTTGTCCTTCTCCGGGTCCCGTCGACTAAACAATGTCGTTTGACGGGACCCAGGGGAAGAGCCTTCTCTGTGGCGGCCCCGACCCTCTGGAACCAGCTCCCCCCGGAGATTAGGACTGCCCCCACCCTCCTTGCCTTTCGTAAACTTCTGAAAACCCACCTCTGCCATCAGGCATGGGGGAACTGAGACATCACCCCTGGACCTATACAGTTTATACATGGTATGTTTGTGTGTATGTTTGCTTTTAATAATGGGTTTTTTAGTGTTTTTTAAATTATTAGATTTATTTTTACATTGTCTTTGTTATTGTTGTGGGCCGCCCCAAGTCTATGGAGAGGGGCAGCATACAAATCTAATAAATAATAATAATAATAATAATAATAATAATAATAATAGTAATGAAGCAGACCCAGCCATAATACAACAGGGAGGCATATTCAGCACCACTGTTTCCACCTAACATCCAGATGTTATAAGATTTCTACATGATCATTAGGACAAATACCTCGTCCTTAATCAAAGATTGTTAAGCCTGTGGTTGTTAAACAAACACATTATTTGCTGTAGGGTGAGTTTTGCCAGAAACTGGAAGTAAACGCCAGTTTCGGACAAAAACGTAATGAATTGTGGTCATTTGACCACTGTGAATGTGTGGCAGTTGCCGAGTACCCTAAAGTGCAATGAATTAATTGTGTGTGTATGTGGGTGTGGGAGGGGGCAAATGTCAGAACTTCAAAACCAGATTGTAAGTAGCTTTTTTGAGGGGGAGATTGTAACTTAGTTGTAACTAAGCGACTCGTCATAAGTCAAGGACTAGTTATAACATGATGTGTTGACTGAGCTAATATACAGGGAACGTTATCCATCCCAATTGTGGTCATAAGTCAAGGACTTCCTGTATGAGTAGTGATCAAAAGCAACATGAGAAAATATTATTTTACTGAAAGAGTAGTAGATCCTTGGAACAAACTTTCAGCAGACGTGGTTGGTAAATGCACAGTAACTGAATTTAAACATGCCTGGGATAAACATATATCCATCGTAAGATAAAATATAAAAATAGTATAAGGGCAGACTAGATGGATCATGAGGTCTTTTTCTGCCGTCAGTCTTCTATGTTTCTATGTTTCTCTCAAAATAGAAGTTTTGTTTTTTTGATTTGTGATATTTCCACCTCACAAATCTATTACCCATACATTTAATTTCTATATTAAACTTACCTTAATAACATTTATATCATAATCTTTACCAAAAGAAAGAGTTATCACCAGTAATTCATTTATACAAAATTGCACTCTAATTTCCAACATAACCCATAAAGAATTGCTGATTAAAGTAGGGAATGACAGGTGTTTTTTTTAATGAGTCACTGTGACTTCATAGGAAATGGCACGTGTATATATCCACCTGATCACAAAGGCAGATTACTCTAATACGTAGCAAAAAAATAGAAACTCACTTCCCTAGTGATGTCTACACAATGATAAAGTAAACAAAACCTACAAATGGTCAAAAGTTATTTCTACCGGGATAGAAAAATAACATTTTTCTTTAGCTAAAAAATAGGTCCTTTTAATAATTAAATGCTGTAGCTTAATCTTCTAGTGCCTCTATAAAAACAGATTAGCACATAAAAGCTGTTCACCTGTTTACTCTGGATAGCTACAAAAGAAGCAGTTAAATGAAGTGGGCAATACCCAAGCCTCAAAGCTTTATGTCGATTTGAATCAATGTTGGTGGCTCCTAAGGTGTTTCTAACTACAACTGCTAGAAACTGCTAACAATTTTTGAGGCAGGAAAGACAAAAATCTGAACAACAACAAAAAATCTAAAATAGGCTTGACAGAGTTAAAAACGAAGAACTACGCCACAAAACTAGGAGAATTTTTAAAAATCTAATTTCACTTTTATGCAACTTTTAGTATACAGCCTGCTGCACCTTGGTAATACAAACATATTATTAATCCTTGTCACCAAAATATACCCTACTGTGTTGGGTTTTCTGTGCAGTTGTTTTGTTATATTCAATCATAAACTGATGAAATGTCTGTAATAGTACCAGTCACATTTTTATAGAGTTGGTTATTTTGAAACATAAATCATCTTCAACGATCAGTAGAAACCTACATTCTTAGAGGCTATTTGTTAATGTAACCAGTAAAACTGAGGTTTAAAGGACTGTCAATGAATGATTCATACAAATTTCTGCAAATTTAACACTCTTTAAATTTTTAGTAAGCATAATAATCAGTAATGTCAAACTATAAAAAAGGTTCTGTATTCTGGCTTTGAAAGTAACAAAGAATGGAGACTTTGTGACTCCTAAAATTATGACTAAAGAATTGTCCAATCTGAGTGTATGCAACTATGTAAAATTTTAGATGAGTCGGTAACAAATAAACACTAAAATGTTTTTGAACAAAAAAAAATCAAGGAAAGTATTAACTGAAAGGAGTATTAACCATATAATGCACATCTGACTTCCTTTCTTTTAATAATTGAAAAAACAATGAGCCATAAATGGAATCTCCCTAAATACCCAACACATGTCCAAATAAAAAATTCTATTATCAAACCAATGGTTTCAGCTGTTCCCACAATAAATTCCTTCCAGAAAAACCCCCAGCTGTGTGTAAAACACCCAAACTTTTCCAACCCAGAGCAATTCCTGAATGTTGTTGATTAAGCAACAAACCGTTAGCATTTGCTATCATGACTAGTCGAAAAACAACTTTGCTGAGTCAAAACCAACTACTCGCATGATCCAACAGAAGAGTTCTGGTAGTGGTCATAATCTGAAAGTTGACAAACCATCCTGACCTACTGCCTCAAAACATGAAAAGTGCTTTTAAAAATGGAAACTTATCAATCACTGTCAATGAAAAGACCTTTCCTCCCCATAAAGTTCTTTAAGCCTGCTTTGATGACATGTTTGCAGTCACCATACCTTGCGCCAGTAAAATTCATGTCAATTTCACCTATTAAAAAGCTTTGATGCCAGCTCTTCTATAGATTTTCACATTCAGTGAGCAACTGTAAAGATTTTCATCTAGAAATGCCTTTCTTTGTCCTTCCCAAACAGATTGTACAGTGTACATACAGACAAGCCTACTACTGCAATACCCAACAGTGGAACTAAGGGCAGCTTCTGACGCAGTCATGCAAACTCTGCAAAGAGACCACCCAGTTCCTTTAAGATTGATTTTTGGATGTTTCTCACAGCCTTAATATTGCATATATACAATAGAGCAACCCTTCTCTTTAAAATTCAGCACAGATAGTTCTTGACATAGAAACGCTCATTTGGTAACCATTTGAAGTTACAATGGCACTGAAAAAAATGAGCGCTGGTCCCCACACTTACAATCCGCACAGCATCCCTGTGGTAATGTATAGTACCGTATTTTTGGGAGTACAGTGGTACCTCGTGATACGAACCCCTCGTGATACGAACCCCTCATGATATGAACCCAGGGTTCGGAAATTTTTTGCCTCTTCTTACGAACTTTTTTCGGCTTACGAACCCACTGCAGATTGCAAAATGGTGCTCCGCTGGGCGCCGCCGCCCAGCTGTCACCTTTTAAAACAGCCGGCGGGCTTCTCGGCGTTCTCCCGAACCCGAACCCGAACTTTTCGGGTTCGGGAGGCCGTCGAGAAGCGCCGTCGCCCAGCTGTCACCTTCTGAAACAGCCAGGGGGCTTCTCGGCGTTCTCCCGAACCCGAACTTTTCGGGTTCAGGTTCCGGAGGCCGCCGAGAAGTGCCTAGCTGTTTCAGAAGGTTACAGCTGGGCGGCGGCGCTTCTCGGCGGCCTCTGGAACCCGAACTTCCAGGTTCAGCGTTCGGGAGAACGCCGAGAAGCCCCCCGGCTGTTTCAGAAGGCGACAGCTGGGCGGTGGTGCTTCTCGGCGGCCTCCCGAACCCGAAAAGTTCGGGTTCGGGAGAACGCCGAGAAGCCTCCGGGCTGTTTTAAAAGGTCACAGCCGGGCGGCGGCACCCAGCGGAGTGCCATTTTGCGATTTTTTTTCCTTTTTGCACGCATTAATCGCTTTTACATTGTTTCCCATGGGAAACAATGTTTCGTCTTACGAACCTTTCGCCTTACAAACCTACTTCCGGAACCAATTAAGTTCGTAAGGCGAGGTATTACTGTATAAGACACACCTTTCTCCCCCCCCAAAAGACGCTGAAAATTTGGGTGCGTCTTATAGTCCAAATGTAGCTTTTTCAAAGCTTTTTTCTCCAAGCCCTAATGAGGTGCTAAAAATCTTTCCAGCTCTTCCCAGCTTGTAGTCTTGTTTTCATTGTTACTCCCTCCAAAAAAGGTTTTCCCCCCCCAGCCCTAACCATGGGATAAAATGATACCCTGAAGCTGACCAGACTAAGGATGCTAGCCAGATGAACAGCTGGTAAGTAGATTTTCCTCCTATTTTCCTCCTCCAAAGCTTAGGTGCCTCTTTGAAAAATTACAGTAATTATGATTTGGGCACCTGTCAACTATCAAATATTTATGACAATCATGGTGTCCCACAGTCACGTGACTTCCATTTGTGACCTATCAGGCTAGTTTCCAATAAGCAAAGTCAATGGGGGAAGCTGGCAGAGAGCATTGCAATTCCCAGTCACATGTCTCACTTAATAACCATAGTGATTTGTTTAATAACTGCATGGAAAAAAAGTTGTAAAAACTGTAATGCCACACTGAACAACCAAACTATTTAGTGGCAACTTTTCTGGCATCTATTGCGATTTTAAATTGAGGACTGCCTCTGAACATCTTCAAACTACATACGTTATTAATTCCTTTGTAAGATGCTTTTACCTAATAGTTAAATAAATTCAAAACATTTACTTGGGGGCAAAATACTGGAAGGTAGCTTTCTGACACTGGTGTTGTTATTAACATTCAAGATACAACAAAGCCAAAACAAACCTCAGATCCAAGATACAATAGCACCATCTAGTGGCCAATTTTCTCTCCTACCATACATGCAATATCCTTTGAAAATGCTTTTCAGTACATAACGGCATGTCTTTCTGAATAGTTAAAGCAACGAATAAGTAAATGTTGTCCTTCTCTGGACTTGTGCCACTGCTTCGCAAATCATTTTTGGATGTCTTTGTAAGCATATACAATTATAAAGCTACTTTGCACGTGTCATATCCGTAAGCAAGTCAATTACATGACTTAAATTATAATTTATAATTATAAACTACTTAAAAGATTTTTAAAATGTCATGTCCCTAATAAGAGCAGCATCAGCAATAATTTATTTAACTTACATATCGCTTAACTCTCAACAACCCTGCGCAGCTCACAACAATCAAAGAAATTAAAATAAATTCAATACATCACATATAAAGGTAAGAAATGGCATGTGCGACAATGCATAGCAGGGTAGATAAAATAATTTTTAAAAATTGGATATTTTAAATTTTAAATTGGATTTTTTAAAAATCAAATTTATTTTAATAAAATAATTTTGGAGTAAAAATTTATCTAGAGAGTTTTCTATTTAAGATACATTAATAATTTAGTTTAGCATGTAGACCACTTCAGTTTCTTTACACCCCTCTCTAAGCGGTTTACAGAGAGTAAGTATATTGCCCCAACAATCTGGGTCCTCATTTTACCGACTTTGGAAGGCTGAGTTCACTTTGAACCTACTGAGATTCCATCTGCCAAGTGTATCGGTGATTACTGAAACGGATGTCCAAGTGCCGCCTCTATGTTGGTTGAAGCAGGCAAGATTCCCTTGAGTACCATTTGTTGGGGGTCAAGGGAAAGGGAGGATTTTGCCTTCTCTTTCTCCTCAAGATCCCTATGTGAGTGGCTGTGGGTTTTGCCTCTCAAGGACAATTCCATCTGTCCATCCATCACCCTGGGGGGGGGGATTGTTGACCCTCTCAGAGAGGGTCTGCAACTTAGGCGTCCTCCTCGATCCACAGCTCACATTAGAGAAACATCTTTCAGCTGTGGCGAGGGGGCCGTTTGCCCAAGTTCGCCTGGTGCACCTGTTGCGGACCTATCTGGATCGGGACTCACTACTCACAGTCACTCATGCCCTCATCACCTTGAGGTTCGACTACTGTAATGCTCTCTACATGGGGCTACCTTTGAAGAGTGTTCGTAAACTTCAGATCGTGCAGAATGCAGCTGCGAGAGCAATCATGGGCTTCCCTAGGTATGCCCATGTTACACCAACCCTCCGCAGTCTGCATTGGTTGCCCATCAGTTTCTGGTCACAATTCAAAGTGTTGGTTATGACCTATAAAGCCCTTCATGGCACCGGACTAGAATATGTGCGAGACCGCCTTCTACTACATGAATCCCAGCGCCCGGTTAGGTCCCAGAGTTGGCCTTCTCCGGGTCCCATCGAGTAAACAATGTCGTTTGGCAGGCCCCAGGGGAAGAGCCTTCTCTGTGGCGGCCCCGGCCCTCTGGAATCAACTCCCCCCTGGAGATTAGAACTGCCCCCACCCTTCTTGTCTTTCGTAAACTACTCAAGACCCACCTATACCGCAGGCATGGGGGAGTTGAGACACCTTTCCCCCAGGCTCTTTATTATTTTATGTTTGGTATGTATGTGCTGTTTGGTTTTTAAATATGGTAGGGTTTTATATGCTTCTTTTTTAATATTAGATTTGTTTCACTATAATATTGTTTTTTATTATTGTTGTGAGCCGCCCCAAGTCTTCGGAGAGGGGCGGCATACAAGTCTAATAAATAATAATAATAATTATTATTATTGTTGTTGTATATTGTTTTATCACTGCTGTGAGCCGCCCTCAGTCTGCGGAGAAGGGCGGCATACAAATCTAATTAATAATAATAATAATAATAATAATAATAATAATAATAATAATAATAATAATAATACAATTGATGGGCCACTGTGTGATACAGAATGCTAGATTCGATGGGCTTTGTCCCAATTCAGCACAGCTCTTATATTTTTATGCCAAACTGCTGGCAGCCAGTGATCTGCAGAAGTAGCTTGCAGTACTGAACTCTAACCACTGCACCACTGAGGTTCTAGTTTATTCAGCATGAACTTAGTTATGTAGCATGAGGTTGCATATTCTGCGACATTGGGACTGTTGGTGAGTCAACAGCGGGTCAGAAGAGGAGCTGCTGTGGGACCAAGATGACAGCTGCTTTTCAAAATTTATGCTTTAAATCGAGTTGATTTAAATCAAGCCATTTTACTAGTGATTTAAACCATGATTTAATTTTCTAAAATAAGGTTTCAAGGGCTAAAATAAAAATTAGAGGTGCCAAAGGGCAGCCTTGCCATACTCCATTGTTAATTTTTATTTTTGCAGTGATGTCGTTTATTAATATTTTTGCTGTTTGGCCGGAATAAATAGATTGAATCAATCCTATGAATTTGTTACCGAATTGCATTGTTTCTAGTTGTGCTATGACAAATGGCCAATAGAGGCTGTCAAAAGCTTTGTGCATATCGACAAATATTAGTGCAGATTGTTTATAGATTTTGTTTATTGTAATATTCAAGTGTGTCTAATGTGATTCGTGTGTTTTTTGCAATTTTCTTGTGTTGCAGGAAGCCATTCTGATTTGAATGTATTTATTTATTAAATTTTATTTATGCCGCCCTCTCTGTAGACTCGGGGCGGCTCACAGCAGTAATAGAAAAACAATATACAATACAAATCTAATAATTAAAACTAAAAACCCATAATTTAAAAAACATGCACACAACATACCATACATAAACAATATAGGCCTGGGGAAGTTATCTCAGTTCCCCCATGCCTGACGACAGAGGTGAGTTTTAAGGAGCTTACAAAAGGCGAGGATGGGGGCCATTCTGATCTCTGGGGGGGAGTTGGTTCCAGAGAGTCAGGGCCGCCACAGAGAAGGCTCTTCCCCTGGATCCCGCCAAACAACATTGTTTAGTCGACGGGACCCGGAGAAGGCCAACTCTGTGGGACCTAACTGGTCACTGGGATTATTTGGTTTTTTAAGTCTTTCTGACATACAGTGATCCCCCGAGTTTCGCGATCTCGATCTTTGCGAAACGCTATATCGCGATTTTTCCACCCGATGACGTCACTCCCTTCCTTTCTCATCTTTCTTTCTCTCTCTCTTTCTCTATCTTGCTTCTTCCTCTCTCACACTCTCTTCCTCCCTCTCTCATCTCTTTCTTTCCTTCTCTCTCTTTCTCTATCTCTCCCCCTCTTGCTCTCGAGCAGCAAGCGGAGCGGCCGGCCGGGCGGGTGAACGGGCAAGCGAGCAGCCGGGTGAACGGGCAAGCGAGCGGCCGGGCGGGTGAACGGGCAAGCGAGCAGCCGGGCGGGCGGGTGAACGGGCAAGCGGAGCGGCCGGGCAGGCGGGTGAACGGGCAAGTGAGCAGCCGAGCGGGCGGGCAAACGGGCAAGCGGAGCGGCCGGGCGGGCGAACGGGCAAGCGAGCAGCCGGGCGGGTGGGTGAACGGGCAAGCGGCAAGCGATCTTGGGGTTTCCCCTTTGCCTGGGCGGCGGGAAGACCCAGGGAAGGTTCCTTCGGCCGCCCAACAGCTGATCTGCTCCGCAGCGCGGCAGCAGCGAGGAGCCGAAGATGGGGTTTCCCCGTTGCCTGGGCAACGGGGAAACCCCATCTTCAGCTCCTCGCTGCTGCCGTGCTGCGGAGCAGATCAGCTGTTGGGCGGCCGAAGGAACCTTCCCTGGGTCTTCCCCGCCGCCCACACGCAAACTCCACCATCTGCGCATGTGCGGCCATGGAAGAAGGGGCGCGCATGCGCAGATGGTGTTTTTACTTCCGCACCACTACATCCCGAAAAATCGATTATCGCAAGGGGTCTTGGAACGGAACCCTCGCGATAATCGGGGGATCACTGTAATTGAGGCTAATATTTTGTAATTTGTATTAAGGAAGGAAATCGTGATTTAAATCACGATTGACTTGATTTACAGTGATCCCTTGATTTTCGCGGGGGTTACGTTCCAAGACCTCCCGCGAAAATCGATTATCCGCGATATAGCGGCGCGGAAGTAAAAACACCATCTGCGCATGCGTGCCCTTTTTTTCCATGGCCGCGCATGCGCAGATGGTGGAGCCGGGGAGCGACAAAAGTGCAACTAATATTAGATAAACATCTACAGTATCTAAATAAATAAAATAAACATCTCGCCGCTCGTCCGTTCACCCGCCCGCCCGCCGCTTGCCCGCCCGCCACGCGTCCGTTCGCCCGCCCGCCGCTCGCCGCTTGTCCGTTCGCCCGCCCGCCGCTCGTCCGAGAAAAAGAGAGCAAGTGAGAAAAAGAGAGAGAGCAAGAGGGGGAGAGATAGAGAAAGAGAGAGAAGGAAAGAAAGAGATGAGAAAGGAAGGAAGAGAGTGAGAGGATGAAAGAGAGAGAAGGAAGAGTGGAAGGAAGAGAGAGAGAGAAGAGTGGAAGGAAGAGAGAAAGAAATGATAGAAAAAAGGGGAGAAAAAAAGAGAAATGAGAAAATGATTGAAGCAGAGAATGACAGGAAAGAAAGAGACAGAGAAGTGACTCTTGGTGATGACGTATGACGTCATCGGGTGGGAAAAACCGTGGAATAGAAAAAAAACCGTGGAGTATTTTTAAATTATTATTTTTTGAAAAACCGTGGTATAGCGTTTCGCGAAAATCAAGACCACGAAAATCGAGGGATCACTGTATATCAATTTCACCCTGATGCAAAGGATCTCATTCTTCTTTACTTAAAGACCTGGGTGATTAGCCAAGTCTTCATGAATCTTCTAAACAATAGCGGAGTTAGATCTCAGGAGGAATCTCATTCAGAAGGCAGGTCTTGCTATAGAGAAGTTACCCTTCCAGGGTCTCAATAGACACCAAAGGAACCCAAGATGTACCAACCTTGCAGGATCAATTGGTCAGGCAAATGTTATGTCAGTCAGGCCTGGTGCCATGTAGTGCAATATTATAGCGTTACAGAAAAATATAATCAAAATTTTAAAAAAATCTTTGTTTAATTGAGACTCACCTGGGGGGATGTATTTCGAAATATATCCGAGCCTTCAATCACATCCCTTTTTATTTTTTCTTTGACGTTGATAAATTCTTCTTCACTCAAATTAATATCTTCCAAAAGGTGACCACAAGATGGACACTGCCTGTTACTGTAACAATGAAATCATATAATAAAAAAATATTAGCACCTTAAGTATGTTGCTCCTTAAGCCTCATTACATTTCCCTTGAGGCTGGTAGCACAAGATGTCAAAAAAATCTACCTATAAAAGCTCAACTAAATCATTCTAAAAGAACAATTTTTTGTTAGTTTTGTTATAATACGCTGGTTTCTGAAGCAATTTTTCTACAGACAGCACGGAAATGAAGTTAACTATGCTTTTGATAGGTTGGCAAAATAAGTATCTAGTAACAGTTTGATAGCTTATTTACAAATCTTGATTGAATACTTTGATAGAAGAATATTTAAATATTCATTAAATATTGAATAAACTTGCAATTATGTGAAAAAGCTTCAACTGGGTCATTTCAATATAAACCTAAATGAATTTATAAATGTATATTCTTTCGTTCCTTTTTCTTTTGGCATAGTCACAAGAAGATATGAATCCTAAGTAGCAATAAGAGAAATTGCATTGAACTATATTTAGTATTAATTAGGATTTATTGAAACCTGCCACTCAATAATCCATGATCTGTTTTTTTTCAATTAATCATAATTAAATTTAACTACACTTTACACTTTGGTCAGAACTCTAAACAGACATAAATATTTTAATTTATTCTTGGTTGTGACAAATTAAAAGAGAGCACAGTTATTTAAGGAGCCTACGCAAAAGCTCAGATGAATTCAAGGGATGCTAAATTATTTAATCATTATTCATAAATTGCACCATTCAAAAAAAAAAAACCAATAAAGAAGTCTGAGAATAGAATAGAATAGAATAGAAAGAACAGAATTCTTTATTGCCCAAGTGTGATTGGACTCACAAGGAATTTGTCTTTGGTGCAGATGCTCCCAGTGAACATTAAAAAAAAAGATACATTTGTCAAGAATCAAAGGGTACAACACTTAATGATGGTCATAGGGCACCCAAATAAGCAATCAGGAAACTATCAGTATCAATATAAATCATAAGGATACAGACAACAAGTTACAGTCCTGCAGTCATAAGTGGGAGGAGAGGGGTGATAGGAAAAATGAGAAGACTAATAGTAATAGTAATACAGCCTCAGTGAATAGTTGGACAGTAATGAGGGAATTATTCATTTAGCGGAGTGATGGCGTGGTCGGGGAGAGAAAACAAAAAGACCAGAAAACATCACCTCCAGCAGCCAACACCCAGAGAAGCAGGGATTGAAACCAAGCAAACAAGGAGAAAATGATAATCAAGAAATTAAACAAAAAGAAAATAATATCCCCTCGAAACTGGCAAGAAAAGCTATTGCATAGTTTATAAACAGGGAGCAAATCCCACACTCATTACATTTATTTTCTACCTAGTGATAATGAAACACTTGTTACTGACAACCAAGTAGAGAACACCAAGAAATCCACAGTTCATCCTGAGTTACATACAGTATATTCTCTGCCATTGGAACCCAAGGATGCTTTTCCAAAAGGCAAATGGATATTCCTTGAAAATATTTTGCTTCTTATCCAAGAAGCTTCCTTAGTTCTAGTAAGCACCTTTGGGACAACAATGACCTACATCAGAGATCTTCAAACTTGGCAAGTTTAAGACTTTTGGACTTCAACTCCCAGAATTCTCCAGCCAGCATAGCTGGCTGGAGAACTCTGGGAGTTGAAGTCCACAAGTCTTAAACTTGCCAGGTTTGAAGACCCCTGACCTGGATGTTTGAAAATCTCCATAGACTTCTACTGGGACAATTTTATTGTCAGAAAACTTGGAAGAATTCTCAATCCTACCAATCATTTAACTACATAAATCTTTATAGATGTTCTAATATTTGGAAATTATATATTCAAGTATATCCTCAGGAAATTACATATTTAAGTATATCCAACTCCTTACTGTCTCTCACAGATTTTTTTTCTCTGCAACTATTTTGCTGTTTTAAGCTTCTTTAAATTTCTACAGGGAATATAAGATATGAATCAATAAAGAGGACATTCAGGCGTCACACTGCACTCTTAAGGCAGATGTTAGATTTTAAATGCATTTTAACCTAAGTTTTGCGTAATTATTACAAAAAACCCTAGAGTTATATAATCCTTGAATGAAAGATGAAAATCTCTTTCTGTTTCATTTGAAGAAGTAATTGAAGCTAAACCTGAGACAGAACTTTAAAGAAAATATATTTACCTATTATTCATGCTTGTTAAATTTCCTTTCCAGTTCTCCCCTGGAATACTATGAAAATGCATAAAAATTAGAAGCCAATTAAAATAATTTAAACACATTCAAAAGAAGCATTTCCTGCTATTAGATCCAAATAAAAGCATCAATAATGAACTGGATTTATCTTTACACACAAGCTTTTTCTTAAAATATAGCAGGCTACATCTAAGCATTTATAGATACATTAAAGTGTTACTGCAATTTTACTTATATATAAGCCCTTCATTATTTAAAATATATTACTTCCAATCAGGGGTGGGCTTCAAATATTTTAGCAATGGATTCTCTGTCCGGTTGTTGGGTAGGCGTACCTATTGTGGGTGTGGCCTGGTCAGCTTTCTGCACCATGGCGGGAGGCCCATTTTTCACCCTCCCTGGCTCAAAGACTTTTCTTGAGCCTCCAGAAGCTGGAAATGGGCCTGTTTCCAGCCTTCTGGAGCCTCCAGGTCTTTTTTTTCACTCTTGAACTTCCACGTGGGTCTTGCACTTACCTGGCATCCAAAATGGACTGTGTGGAGACTCTTGGGAGGGGTGTGGTGAGCGGGGCCAGTCAGGAGTGGGATTTGGGGACTTGCCGAATTGCGTAGAATCTGCTAGTCCCAAACCCAGGTGAACCCGGAGCAGCCCACCCCTGCTTCTAATCCAGTGTTTCCCAACCTTGGCAACTTGAAGATATTTGGACTTCAACTCCCAGAATTCCCCAGCCAGCATTCGCTGGCTGGGGAATTCTGGGAGTTGAAGTCCAAATAACTTCAAGTTGCCAAGGTTGGGAAACACTGTTCTAATCTATCTCTCAGGGTTTTGCTAGGAGGTTAACAATGCACAAATGTACACAGAGAATATAAACAAGCAATTCTCGTAAGCAAATGTAGGAAAATCAGTTGATCTGAATCCAAAGAAAATAAGAGGTTTAGAGTCAGCTTTCACGGCTCAGGGACTGTTATTTCTTGATTTACAATAAAGTAAGTGTCCAGATTGTATTAAATCTCTGGGAAGTCGCAGGAAGTTTCCGTCTGTTTTGACAGAGTGAGGCAATAACTATTTAATTAAAATTAGATACAGTATTATAAAATATTGCAGCATTTCCCTGTTTCAGTAATCATCATTGAACATGTACTGCTTTTAAAGAAACTATAGCATTGCAACTTACATTTAAATATTCCATTTTTTTGGTAAATGTATTAAGAGTTTCTTTTAAAATAGCAGCTTGTCAAATACATTTTTTAATATGGAGATTCTACAGTAGTCTTTAAGATTGCTTGATTATATCATTGACCAGGTTCACATATCACACTATTTATTTACTTATTGGATTTGTATGCCGCCCCTCTCCGAGGACTCGGGGCAGCTTACAACATGTCAAAAACAATATATCATATACATATCTAAAAATCCAATTAATATAACTAAAAAACTTTCTAAAACTCTAATAAAATTTAAAATCATTCATTACCATTCACACAGCAAAACATACTACACTTGTCGGCCAGGGGGCTAGGGTCTAATGGCCCCAAGCCTGGTAGCATAAATAGGTCTTTAAGCTTTTACGGAAGGCGAGGAGAGTGGGAGCAGTGCGAATCTCTGGTGGGAGCAGATTCGAGGGCCGGGGCCCCCACAGAGAAGACTCTTCCTCTAGGCCCCACCAGATGACATTGTCTAGTTGACGGAACCTGGAGAAGGCCAACACTGTGGGACATAACCGGTCACTGGGACTCATGCAGCAGAAGGCGGTCCTGGAGTTAATCTGGTCCCATGCTATGTAGGGCTTTATAGGTCATAACCAACACTTTGAATTGTGTCCGGAAACCGATCAGCAGCCAATGCATCCCGTGGAGTGATGGAGAGATATGGGTATGCCTAGGAAGGCCCATAATCGCTCGCCCGGCTGCATTCTGCACAATTTGTAGTTTCCGAACGCTCTTCAAAGGTAGCCCCATGTAGAGAGCATTGCAGTAGTCGAACCTCGAGGTGATTAGGGCATGAGTGACTGTGAGCAAAGACACCCTGTCCAAATAGGGCCGCAACTATACTATAACCATATAAAATGTTTTTTGCCTTTGCGGAGCTGGAGTGGGCTGCAGGTCACCAGTTTGACATGCCTGATGTAGATCAACATCTGGCTTTGAGGGTTTTTTACTTATATGTACACAATTTATAAATAACGTTTATTTATTATTCATATGAATTGGGTATTATTAATTAAACCAATCTTGAATATAACAGATGGCTGATAAAACATTGTGTGCAAACTTGCCATAGATTTGATAGTTACATATATTTCTCATCAACTTTACAACATAAGCAGATGATTTACTACTCAGTATTTAAAGAATTACTTTAAGCAAATTTCATCTAAAACATGAAGAACAACTACTACAAGCTTTATTTACCTTTCAAACCACTGCTTTATGCTCAGCACGAGAGATTCATCAGGATACATTTGGTTCTCCCTTAAGTAGTAGAGGATATCAATACACTTGTTTTTCAAATGGTCATCCTTCCCAGGCTGGCAAAAGTCGAAGAAAAGCTTTATTGTTGTCAAAGCAGGAGTCATATTTTCAGCTGCCATCTCATGAAATAACTCAAATGCAAGGCTTCTTTCTTGGTTGAGCAGTGCACCCTCAATGCAGTCTCCATAATTTTGTCTTGAATGGAATGAGACTTTTTTAAGCTTTTCCAGTAGTGCCAAGATGTCTTTCCAGTGTGGGGAATCATTCAGGCCTTTGATGAGCAAAGAATAAGCTGATGCTTCTAAAGATTTATATTTGGCTTTCATAATATTATAGATGTCGTAAATCTCTCCTTTGTCCTTATGAAAAACACATAAACTCAAGTACTTCACCAAATAGCTATATTCAACATCTCCGTCACGTTTAGCCACTGCAACAAGCAAGGATTTAGCCACATTTACTGGGCTACGATTATTTATCATGCTGTCAAACATAACATCTTCAAATCTTTTAATGTGTTGAGATTCTTCTTTTAACTTCTCCCATTCCTTGGCACTCAAAGGTGTGTCCGGAGGAGAGATTGTGTTAAAAGGAGTAAAAGAATCACCTGCAACTGCATTGTTTGTATTGCACATTGCCCTCATCTTGGACGACCCAGCCACAAATGCACTGAAAGGCTTGAAGGGAGATTTATCCTTACCAGCCCTTTTCTTTGTCTTATTGTCATTTTTAATTTTAATTTCTGGATAAAAGGCTTTAGAATCTGTCAACTCTGCCCATCTACGTGATGTAGTAAAAGTAAAACACCTACACACTGCTGGGAAGTTTTGCTTCAGTGACACAGGGAGGAATGTTAATGACTGCAAAATCCTATTTCTTATTGGGAGAAAAAAACCCATGATACTGAATAATTAAAACTGAACTTTAAAAAAAACCAGAACCAGTTTGTAATAATATATGAAAATAAGGAAACTGATTGTTCAAAAAGCTGGAACAATGACTTGATGTCACCAATATTTATCTCATTAAATCAAATCAAATCAGTGTTTATCATCCTCAGAAAAAAATCAACCAAAAGGCCAATTCGAAATGAAATCTTCTTTTCCTTCATTTGTTAAAATGCTTGACAGAAGCATATTTCTGAAGTTCCTTCATTAGTGGCACCTGCACACAAAAAAGTCAAGCACAATGATGTGAGATTTTCATTCAGGTCAGGCTGCATGAAAACAACACTCAGTAAGAATGGTGATATCTCACTTACTTAATCAGATTCAGTTTTCAGTACTTATAATCATCTTATAGAAACAAACTAACTCTATAACTAGTCCTAAAATTGAGACTACAGGGCTGCCAGAGATCAAGAATCTGATTTTGCTTATAGCCCCTTACAGAATAGAGGGATGCAACTTAGGACTAGGGAGGTACTAATACCACTTTATAAAACCTTAGTTAGACCACACATAGAGTACTGCGTCCATTTTTGGTCACCACACTACAAAAAAGACATTTAAACTTTAGAGCAGTGTTTTTCAACCAGGGTTCTGCAAGGACCAGCCAGGGGTTCCGCAACTTATCAATCCTGCCCGCTTCCGTAGCGGAGCAGCCTCTTCCTCCACCTGAGCCGGGGTGGTGCAGCAGGTAGAGTGCTGTACTGCAGGCCACTGAAGCTGACTGTAGATCTGAAGGTCAGCGGTTCAAATCTCATCACCGGCTCAAGGTTGACTCAGCCTTCCATCCTTCCGAGGTGGGTAAAATGAGGACCCGGATTGTGGGGGCAATATGCTGGCTGTGTTAAAAAGTGCTATTGCTAACATGTTGTAAGCCGCCCTGAGTCTAAGGAAAAGGGCGGCATAAAAATCAAATAAATAAATAAATCTCATGTCCAGCAGATTAATCATGCTCAGCAGCAGCAGCTGCCAAGCAGGAAGAACACTGGCGGCAGCGTTGGCACTAACAGCAGCAGTAGCGCTCCTCTAGCCCCTCGCTGCAGCAGTGGGACCAAAGCGCAGGCTACAGCGGCAGGAGGAAGAGAAGGCGGGAGTGGTTGCCTCTCCAGCACCTCCAACGCGGAGCTTCCCAATCCAGGGCTGAGGCATGCAAGGTGCCTCAAGGTTCTCTCCCACTCCTCCTCACGCCTCCTTCCCGTGCCTGCGTACACGCCGTGGCGCTCGGCCAAGGGGCCAACTCATTATCTCCCTTTTCCCTGTGCATGGCACTGTAAGAGAGCGCGCCCTACTAATCCCCTCACGCTCGGGGCCTGAGAGGGCAGGAGGAGCAGAAAGTGGAGCAGAAGCTGTCCACTCCGGCTTTGCCTTCACTCTGACCCTCCCATCGGCCCCCGCAGCCGCCAAAAAATGGGGAAAGCGTGTAGAATGGAGCGAACGGTCTCCGCTTATTGCCCCGTTCAGGCCCGGCATTCCCGGCAAGGGTATGCAGCATACCCTCTCTCCCTTTTACCCTTTCTCTGCTACTCCATAGCCAAGGATCCCCATGTGGTAGCAGCACTTGCTGATTCTGCCTCCATCCGCTAAGGCTGCATTACTATTACTATTAGTCTTCACATCATTCCTATCACCGATCTCCCACTTATGACTATGACTGTAACTTGTTGCTTGTATCCTTATGATTTATATTGTTTCTTGATTGCTTATTTAACCTCTATGACAATCATTAAGTGTTGTACCTCAGAGTCTTGACAAATGTATCTTTTTTATGTACACTGAGAGCATATTTATTTATTTATTTATTTGTTTGTTTGTTCAATTTTTATGCCGCTCTTTTCCTTAGACTCAGGGCGGCTTACAACATGTTAGCAATAGCACTTTTTAACGGAGCCAGCCTATTGCCCCCACAATCAGGGTCCTCATTTTACCCACCTCAGAAGGATGGAAGGCTGAGTCAACCTTGAGCCGATGATGAGATTTGAACCACTGACCTACAGATCTACAGTCAGCTTCAGTGGCCTGCAGTACAGCACTCTACCTGCTGCGCCACCCCGGCTCAATTTTGCATATGCACCAAAGACAAATTCATTGTGTGTTCAATCACACTTGGCCAATAAAAAAATTCTATTTCAGCTTCAGGATGTACAGCTTAATGCAGTGTTTTTCAACCAAGGCTCCGCCAGAAATCTGACGACACCAAAGGGTTCCCCTGAAGAAAAATTGTTGAAAAACACTGCTCTAGAGAAAGTGCAGAAGAGAGCAACTAGGATGATTAGGTGACTGGAGACTATAACATCCGAAGAGCGGTTGCAGGAACTGGGCATGGCCAGTCTGGCGAAGAGAAGGCCCAGGGGAGACATGATAGCAGTGTTCCAATACTTGAGGGGCTGCCACAGAGAGGAGGGGGTCAGACTGTTTGCCAAGTGACCAGAAAGCCAGACAAGGAACCATAACTGGAAATTGACCAAGGAGAGATTCAACCTGGAAATTAGGAGAAACTTTCTGACAGTGAGAGCCATCAACCAGTGGAATAGCTTGCCTGCAGAGATTGTGAGAGCTCCAACACTTGAGACTTTCAAGAGGAGATTGGATTGCCATTTGACTCCAGCTTTGGGGGGTGGGGGGTGTAGTTGTTGGACTACGTGACCTACAAGGTCCCTTCTAACTTTAGTAATCTAATACAAGGTTCGACAAACCCAGGCGCCTGGTCGCCAGTGGCGCCTAGAAAATGTTGTCTGGCGCCTAGAAAATGTTGCCTGCTGTACTGTATGTCAGCGTTTCCCAACCGGTGTGCCGCCTGGGCAGGGCGCTGCGGTGCCTCTGACCTCTCCGCTCCTGCCCGATGCCGCGGTTTCTGGCGCTCTCCTGCTGGGTCCCAAAGAAGGCAGGCAGGAAGGAGAGCTCCATTCTTCGCGCCTTTTTCCCGCCTTCCTTCTTTGGGGCTCAGCAGGAGAGCGCCAGAAACCGCGGCATCGAGCAGGAACCGGGAGGTCGGAGGCACCGGCACGGCAGCGCCCGCCCAGCTGAAGGTTCCCTGTCGTCATCGGCAAGTGTCCTTTGGGGCCCGGCGGGAGGGCACTGGCGGTGGGAGCGGGGGGGGGGGCCGCGGCTGCAGCGGCACAGGCAGTCGCGGGGAGATGGCGGGGGGAGCGGGGGGCGGCTAAAGCGGCCCCGGGCACCGTTCCCTGTACGCTTTTCCAGGGGCGCGCAGGGAGCCGCGGCCACCCGCCCGCCTACCGGATTTCCCTCCGCGCGGCTGGGGAGGTGGATTCGCCGCCCCCGCCAGCCCGATCTCCCTCCAGTGGCTGGTGACGTAGTTCTACCGCCCTCGCCAGCCTGATCTCCCTCCGTGGGGGGCGACGAACCGACGACCGGGGGCTGTCCGTCCGTGTTGGGTGGTGCAGGGCAGGCACAGGCAGCCCCAGGGGAGAACAAGGGAGGGAGAGAAAGGAAAGAGAGAGTAAGGGAGGGAGAGAAAATTGAATGAAGGAGGGAGAGAAAGAAAGAGTAAGAAGCAGAAAGGATAGAGAAAAAGGAAGAGAAAGGGAGGGGGAGAAAGGAAAGAGGGAGGAAGGGGGGGAGAGAAAATTGAATGAAGGAGGGAGAGAAAGAAAGAGTAAGAAGTAGAAAGGATAGAGAAAAAGGAAGAGAAAGGGAGGGGGAGAAAGGAAAGAGGGAGGAAGGGGGAGAGAAAGAAGATATGAAGGAGGGAGAAAAAGAAAGAGAGATAGGAAGGAAAGAGGGAGAGAAAGGAATGAGAGAGAAAGGGAGGGAGAGAAAGGGAATGAAAGAGGGAGAAGGGGTGAGAGATAGAAAGGATAGACAGAAAGGGAGAGAAAGGAAAGAGAGAAAGGGAGGGAGAGGAAGGAAAGAGATGAGAGAGGAAGGAGGAGACAGAGGGGGTGAAAGCGATGTCAGGTGGAGACTCGGCAAAAAACCAAGTTTGCTTAAAAAAAATTCTGGCTCCTAAATTTTTTGGCTGGCTCCTAGATTCTGAACAACTTTGTCGACCCCTGATTCTAATATAATCTAAAACCTGTCACCTAAACTGGTATAAAGCAGTCCAGCAAAGATATAAACGAAAACAATTCAGGAAGCTTTTTTATCTGTTCCAATAACTTTCTTTCTTTTACATTTAGCATTAGAGTAACTATTTATTTATTTATTTATTTAGTTGGATTTGTATGCGGGGCGGCTCACAGCATATATAAAAACAGAACAATAATGTAATCCAATTAATACTACAATTTAAAAACAATTAAAAGAAAAAAAATTAACCAAACATTCAGTAGTCATACTTAAGGAATTCAGTGGTCAGGGGAAGATCTAAAAGTCCCAAGCCTGGCGGTAAAGATGAGTTTTTAAGCTCTTTTGGAAGGCAAGGAGGGAGGGGACAGTGCGAATCTCTGGGGGGAGTTGGGCTCCCACAGAGAAGGCTCTACCCCTAGATCCCGCCAACTGACATTGTACTAAGTATCTTTATTGTAGTCAGAGACCAGTATTATTATGTATTGGTCTTTTAATTACAATATACTAACTTATTAACTCAATAGTTTAAAATTGATCATATACATATCTATTTATACAGCAGAATTTAACTACACTTAGGATAACAGTCATGGATAACTGAGAGTAAAATAAATAAAATTAATTAGAATAAGCAGGGATTTTTCTACCCTGTAGGCCAGCCTAAAATGGACAATACTGTATAACAACTACTATTTATATAATGTATACAAGTGTGCGTAATAAAATACATTTAACAGCTTTAATAGCCTGTTCACACGACCAAAACCTTAATCTAAATTGAATGCCTTTATAAACTCCCTTCCAAGACTGCAAGGCATCAATGAATGCCCTCCTAAATGAAAGTACCGACATGTGATTTAGGTATTTAGATAGTCAGGGGCATATCTTTGGAAAAAGACATGAGATGTCAAGGTGCATTATTGTTTGTAATCTGCTGCCTGAGGGTCATACAGGATGAAGAATAGGATAGGATAGGGATTAGGAATGGGATGGGATAAGGATTAGGAATGGAATAGGATAATAGGATAGGATAGGTATAAGGATTAGGAATAAGGTTAGGAATGGGATGAAATAGAATAGAATAGAATTCCCTATTGGCCAAGTGGGATTGGACACACAAGGAATTTGTCTTTGGTGCAATTCAGTTGCTTTTTGAAAAAAGGTAAGCCAGATTTGGCCATCATGCCTCAAAATTAAACTGATCCCACGTTCCTTTAAAAAAAAAAAAAAATCAAAGACGTTTCTTTCTTCCGAAACTGTTATTTTTGATAACTATAATCGAGGGACCTGTGTGGCTAAACTGCTATTGCCCAATCTTGTCTTGATCTCCAAAAAATCTGAAGGAAAGAGACGTGCATAAGTGCACCAGAGTGCCTTCTGTTCCCTGTCCTAATGTTTCTCTTTTACTAGTATCATGCATATAAGTATTATATCTTTGTATGCCACCCATGGGTACGTGACAAAACAAACAACAAACAAATAAAAGCAATGGCTAAATTATGTATCTGCAATCTCCCCTTTCTCCCCTCCCTTCAACCCTGTAGATTTGATTTCACTCCAAGTCATCTGAGTCGATTAGCTGCAGCTCGCTAGTTTATGTAAACCGCTTACAGAGGGCTGTAAAAGCCCTATGAAGTGGTATATAAGTCTAAATGCTATTGCTATTATGCATTGAAATCATATTAAAAGATGCTAGATAGATGGGATTTCCGATCTATCTAGCATACAATAACTTGGCTCTCTTCCTACAATGGCCCTCCTTCAACGAAGAAACAAATATTCTACCTCGTTAGCTTGCTTGTCATCCTTGGCAGACATCGGGAGCTCCCAGAACAGAAAAGTTCAGCCAAATTACCAAAGGCATCGGTTCAACTCTCGCTAGCTAAAGCGCTCGGCACTCACCGCATGCTACAAATGCGTAGAATGCGCATGCGTAGTTTATTTACCACAGTGTCTTACACAGGGCAGGTTTAAAAAGGGCCAATTTAGCCCGGACGATGAAGACAATCGAGACATAAAGCGCCACGAAAAAGCCGCAGTTCCCGAAATCAGGGAACCACGCGCGCTATTTTATCCGGAAATGTCCCTCCCATCGATGCGTTCTCCTCTGATTGGCCGATTAGCGCACGTGAAGTCTATGCCAGGAGGTAGGCAAAGTTGGCTATGACTTTGTGGACTTCAACTCCCAGAATTCCTGCACTAGCATAATTGGCTCAGGAATTCTGGGAGTTGAAGTCCACAAAGTCATAGAAGAGCCAACTTCGCCTACACCCCCGCATAGACCTCAAGTGCACTAATCGGCCAATCAAAGGCCACCTCCCAGAATTCCTGAGCCAATTATGCTAGCTCAGGAATTCTGGGAGTTGAAGTCCACATGTCATAGAAGAGCCACCTTGACCTGCAGTCGGTGGGTAGAGAGCCAATAGCGGGCAGGCAGCAGCCATGTTAAATTAACCTCCCTCCCCCAGCCCCGCTGTCGCTTTCCGTTTTCTACAGCAGGTGTTTCCCCTCCAACCTCTCCTATCCTTAAAATGGAGGGAGGAGAAGGAGGAGGGGTTATATGACGGGTTCGCCGTTTCCCGGATGTTGCCGATAATGACGACGGTTAGCGGGGGGGGGGGGGGGGGGAGGCGTCGTACTTGACTGAGGCGGGAAAGACACGGATGATGGACTGGAAGCAGGTGCTGAAAAGCCGGCTAACCGTCAGTACCGACCGTGAGTGGAAGGGAAGAGGGACTTTTTTTTTTTAATTAGTCCGGTGGCGCGTGACTGGGAAGTGTCTGTTAAGAGTGCCTGCCCTCCTGGCGCTTCTTGTAGCTTCGCTTCAAGGCAACGCGCTATTTGCTCGGCGGTTTATCGAAATCTGAGGGAGGAAAGGCTTTTTGTAGCCTTTTGCGATTTTTTTTAAAATTTTAGCCTTCGTGTTTCACACCAGCGTCAAATGAGATTTAATACTATCCTATTGTCAATGAGACTTAAGTTTACCTCACTGGCCCCTCTCTTTCTCCGTCCTAGTAGTCATTCACGTAAAAGGACAAGATAGATAGGGAAAAAACCCTGTGAGATAGGCGATGAGGTTGAGTTGCAATGGCCCTGTCATAGCAATAAGACTTATATGCTGCCTCACAGTGCTTTACAGCCCTCTATGTGGTTTGCATATAGCATTTAGACTTATATACCACTTCACAGTGCTTTACAGCCCTCTCTAAGCAGCATACCTTTGCCCCAAAAAATTTGGGTCCTCATTTACCCACTTTGGAAGGCTGAGTCAACCTTGAGCCCAGTGAGATTTGATCTGCCAAACTGCTGGCAGTTGGTTATCAGCAGAAGTAGCCTGCAGTATTGCACTAATCATTGTGCCACCATAGTACCCCCCCCAGCACCCGCTCGCCCGCCCTTCGCCCGGCCATCCGCCCTTCGCTCGCTGCTCGCCCGGCCACCCGGGTTCGGGGGGGTGCTGGCAAGCCCCCCATGCCGGCGGCGACGTTTTAAAACAGCCACGCGGCTTCCCAACTGAGTCCCGAAGACAAACGTCAAAGGCGAACTTCCGCGTTTGTCTTCGGGACTCAGTTGGGAAGCCGCGCAGCTGTTTTAAAACGTTGCTGCCGGCATGGGGGGCTTCCTAGCAGCCCCCCAAACCCGGGTTGGGGGTCCGGGGGGTGCTGGCAAGCCCCCCATGCTGGCGGCGACGTTTTAAAGCAGCCGCGCGGCTTCCCAACTGAGTCCCGAAGACAAACGCGGAAGTTCGCCTTTGACGTTTGTCTTCGGGACTCAGTTGGGAAGCCGCGCGGCTGTTTTAAAACATCGCCGCCGGCATGGGGGGCTTCCTAGCAGCCCCCCAAACCCGGGTTGGGGGTCCGGGGGGTGCTGGCAAGCCCCCCATGCCGGCAGCGACGTTTTAAAGCAGCCGCGCGGCTTCCCAACTGAGTCCCGAAGACAAACGCGGAAGTTCGCCTTTGACGTTTGTCTTCGGGACTCAGTTGGGAAGCCGCGCGGCTGTTTTAAAACGTCGCCGCCGGCATGGGGGGCTTCCTAGCAGCCCCCCAAACCCGGGTTGGGGGTCCGGGGGGTGCTGGCAAGCCCCCCATGCCGGCGGCGACGTTTTAAAGCAGCCGCGCGGCTTCCCAACTGAGTCCCGAAGACAAACGCGGAAGTTCGCCTTTGACGTTTGTCTTCGGGACTCAGTTGGGAAGCCGCGCGGCTGTTTTAAAACGTCGCCGCCGGCATGGGGGGCTTCCTAGCAGCCCCCCAAACCCGGGTTGGGGGTCCGGGGGGTGCTGGCAAGCCCCCCATGCCGGCGGCGACGTTTTAAAGCAGCCGCGCGGCTTCCCAACTGAGTCCCGAAGACAAACGCGGAAGTTCGCTTCAGGACTCAGCTGGGAAGCGGCGCGAGCGAACGGCGTGGGCGGGCGAAGGGTGGGCGAGCGGCAGCGAGGAGTTTGCGTGGGCGGTGGGGAAACCCCAATCTTCGGCTCCTCGCTGCTGCGGCGGAAGTAAAAACACCATCTGCGCATGCGCAGATGGTGTTTTTACTTCCGCAGCGCTACTTCGCGAAAAACCGATCATTGCGAGGGGTCCTGGAACGGAACCCTCGCAATGATCGGGGGATCACTGTATATACCACTTCACAGTTCTTTACAGCCCTCTCTAAGCGGTTTACAGCTTATTGCCCCCAATCATCTAGGTCCTCATTTTACCCACCTTGGAAGGCTGGAAGGCTGAATCATCCTGGAGCCTGGTAAGATTTGAACTGCCGAATTGCAGGCTGCCAGCAGGAATAATCCTTGTTTTGCCAGGCATAGTTTATTGAAACTTGTTGCACTAAGTTTATTTATTTATTTGTATGCTGCCCATTCCCGGGAGACTCAGGGCAGCTTACAGCAATAGAAATAATAAAACAATATAAATAATAGCAACAGTAACAGTAACGAGTCTTCGGAAAGGGGCGGCATACAAGTCTAATAAATTATTATTATTATTATTATTATTATTATTATTATTATTATAAAACCATATAAAATCTCATTCATGCACACCATATCATACATCCCTATTCATGTCTTATTGAGGTTGGAATCGAAGTGTTAATTACTCACGGCCCCCAGGCCTGCTGACAGAACCAGGTTTCCAAGGCTTTTCAGAAAGCCAGTAGGGTGACAGTATGAACCCCGGGGGGGAGGGGTAGTTGATTCCAGAGAACTGGGACCACCATAGAGAAGGCCCTCTTCCGCGGCCCCACCAACCGGCACTGCTTAGTCCATGGGACCTGGAGAAGGCCAACCCTTTGGGCTCTAATTGGTTGCTGGGAGCTATGCGACAGAAGACAGTCCCATAGTCTTACCACCTTTTCTGGGCTAGTATAGATAAAATGAGATGCAAATTGCTCGTTTAGTTTCTAGCTTGTATGGAACAGACCACCGATTCAAAGAGACATATATTGAAACACTTGTGGGAAGTCCCTCCCCACAAGAGATTGAAATATTTTGGTGGATATTAAAAGAGGCAGAATATTATATTTCCCCAAAGGAGAAATGGAGAAACATGCAGCCCCAGTCTTCCTGCTATAGGAAAATTCCAGCTGCCTCAAGAAGAACCCTGAAGTCTTTAGAAATGGGATATTTTGTGCCCATTAAGACATCTAGGCCAGCCTATTCATAAACAAAATGCCTTCACCCAGCTCCCCCAGAAGACTGGAGCTATTGGGAGAGGGGCGGCATACAAATCTAAGTAATAAATAAATAAATAAATAAATCCCCCCAATCCAAATTCTAAGGACAGGACAGGAGTTTTAGGACATAATAGTAACCTATCACCATTGAAATAGTTAAACACACAATGTTCACTACATTGCACAACTCTGGAGCATCTCCAGATCACCAAACCCCAGAACCCTATAAAAATCCATCCTCACTCAGCCGTTTTGTCAGACACCCCAGAAACATGCTGCTGTCACTGAAGTTTCTGAAAATCAAATAAACAGACCTTCTTTCCAACCAACCAGCTTCATTTTATTTCCACTGTCTTTCTCCTAGCTTGGAACTGGACTGGATTTTTTCTTCCTACACACTGTATAGTAGAGATCCAAGATACCCTGGAAGATATTCTCTACTTACAAGAACCTCCAGTACTAGAAGGCAAAGATGATTAGGGAACTGAAGATTAGATTAGATTAGATTTATTGGATTTATATGCTGCCCCTCTCCGCAAACTCGGGGCGGCTCACAACAATAATAAAAACAGTACATAGTAACAAATCCAATACCCACCAATCTAATTACAATTTTAACTTAAAAATTTCATAAAACAATCCCAATATATATAAAAAACAGGCACACAGTCAATCAATCAAACGGCAAAACAACATGGGCAAGGGGGAGATGATTTAGTTCCCCCATGCCGGGCGACAGAGGTGGGTTTTAAGGAGTTTACAAAAGGCAGGGAGGGTGGGGGCAATCCTAATCTCAGGGTGGAGCTGGTTCCAGAGGGTCGGAGCCCCCACAGAGAAGGCTCTTCCCCTGGGTCCCGCCAGACGACATTGTTTAGTCGACGGGACCCGAAGAAGGCCGACTCTGTGGACCTAACCGGTCGCTGGGATTCGTGCGGCAGGAGGCGGTCCCGAAGATATTCTGGTCCCGTGCCATGAAGGGCTTTATAGGTCATAACCAACACTTTGAATTGTGACCGGAAACTGATTGGCAGCCAATGCAGACTGCGGAGTGTTGGAGTGATATGGGCATACTTAGAGAAGCCCATAATTGCTCTCGCAGCTGCATTCTGCACGATCTGAAGTTTCCGAACACTTTTGAAAGGTAGCCCCATGTAGAGAGCGTTACAGTAGTCGAGCCTCGAGGTGATGAGGGCATGAGTGACTGTGAGTAATGACTCCCGGTCCAAATAGGGCCGCAACTGGCGCACCAGGCGACCCTGGGCAAACGCCCCCCTCGCCACAGCTGAAAGGTGTTTCTCTAATGTGAGCTGTGGATCGAGGAGGACGCCCAAGTTGCGGACCCTCTCTGAGGGGGTCAATAATTCCCCCCCCAGGGTAATGGACGGACAGATAGAATTGTCCTTGGGAGGCAAAACCCACAGCCACTCCGTCTTGTCTGGGTTGAGTTTGAGTTTGTTGACACCCATCCAGGCCCCAACAGCCTCCAGGCACCGGCACATCACTTCCACTGCTTCGTTGACTGAACATGGGGTGGAGATGTACAACTGGGTATCATCGGCGTATTGATGATACCTCACCCCATGCCCTTGGATGATCTCACCCAGGCTACTTGTTATAGCTAAAACATACAAAAAATGGTTGCAGTATATCTAGTTTAATGAAACATATTAAGTTAGACAGAGGAACTGTTGGCATAATTCACTGAAATACTGCAAGCAGTGGAAAAAGAATTGTGGCTTCATTGATTATAGAAAGACCTTTGATTGTGTTGATCACATCAAGTTCAGAAAAATGAGAAATCCAGAACATCACATTGTGAGAAACTTACATACCTGTTAGGAAACCACAATACAATCAGAACACAGTGAAACAGACTGGCTCCAAGTTGAGAAGGACTGCAGCAAAGTTGCATTTTCTCTCCTTATTTATTCAACTTATACTGTATCTATTGAATATATATTAAGGGAAGTTGGATTGGAAGATGATGTTTTAAAATTGGAGAAACATTAACTACCTCTATTATGCTAATGACATTGATCCTGATAGTTGAAAGTGCAAAAAATGAGTCCTTTGGGCGGCATAGAAGTTGAATGAATGAATAAATAAATAATCTGCAAATTAAAGTAATAACACCTAAGGAACACAGGGAAGAAAATCAGACTAAAATTAAATATAAGGAAGTTCAAATTAATTACAAATATAACAAGTAGCCTTACAATTGACAGTGAAGATATTGAAATGGTAGATAGCTTCTTGTCTTTTAGGATTAACCATCAGCAACAAAGCAACAAGTCCTTGACTTATGACTGGTCACTTAATAACCATTTGAAGTTACAGAGACCTGCCCCGTCATACCCCATTTTGAAGTTATAGCTACTGCAATCATGCACTGCACCACCCTCCTCCCATCACTCACCCCACCAGGTTCCCCTATGTTCCCTCCCATTGGTCTCGTATGCTATTAGCATAAAATGATTTTATGGACATTTCTTTATTCTTTTTCTTTCATAGAGATATGTTTTCAATCAGTACATGGGATTCAAATGAAAATTATTTTTCATGTAGAAATTTGTTTTACAAAGTAGGTGATATAAATGAAAGGTAATACACTCTGTTTTGTGTTATTTAGCTAAAAAGAGCGACAAAGAATTGAAGCATGAAGAGATGGAGTTGTTTACAAAATACTATCTGGAATGGAAAGGAAGAAAAAGTGCCAGTACCTCTTATGTGAACATTCCACGATTTTATTACAGGGTAGGTTTTCAGTGTTGCTCTAGGTAAGACCTTTAAAATACAACTTTCATGGTAAAACAATTAACAAAAAGAATAAGCCAGCAAGGATCATTAAAATTATATAAAACCTAGAGTACTATTTCAGCTGATGTTTCTAAAACATCAGGTATTTAAAATCTGCTGCCAATAATTCTTTTCTTTTTTAGCTGCCAGCAGAAGATGAAATACTGTTACAAAAATTAAGAGAAGAATCTAGAGCAGTGTTTTTGCAGAGAAAAAGTAGAGAATTGTTAGACAATGAAGAATTGCAGGTATGAAAAAACTGAAAATATGATTTAATTTCAGATCACTGTTTTGAAAACTTTACTATCCCCTAAGTAGTATTTCCCTCATCATTTTTAAATTTCCTTTTTAAGAATTTGTGGTTTCTCTTGGATGAACATCAGACACCACCTATGATGGGTGATGAAGCAATGATTAACTATGAAAACTTCTTGAAAGTTAGTGAAAAAGCTGGATCCAAGTGCAAGTAAGACTTTTGTTTTTAAACACGGGAGCTTGATTTGCCTAGTTTTAGTTACATCTAGGTCAATCTTTAGATCTGAGATTGGATGAAGGGAGGAAAATGTGTGTGTGTGTGTAGTTTTAATAGCAGGTAAAAATACATGTGAATGTGAGCAATTTAAGTGATTATAAATATTAGCTGTTGAATGTAGAATATATGAGATAATGAATGATTTAATTGAACATTCTGGATTACCTTATACATTAAGGGAAAAATGCTTAAGGGGCACTTATAGTAATATTTGTTGTGTGTTTGTTTGTTAGGGGCATGATTCTACATTTATTTTGTATTCAGCCAATATTTGTTAGCTGAGAATTTGAATACAGGTAGTTCTTGATTTACTACAGCAATTAGGATTAGAATTTCCATCACTAAGCAATGCAATTATAAAGTGTGGTACTAATGGCAATCCCTGAAGTCCCCTTCGTCATTAAATAAGCATCTCTCCAGAAGTTCCTGCCAGTTTCCGACAACCAAAGTCAGTTGGAAAGGTAGTAGGAAGTTGAAAATCTCAGGTGACTCACAGATTCACAGACTCAGGTGATTCATAAGTGGCTGCTACTGGGTAGGAGAGGAAGTAGGGGATCCACAGGTGGCCAAGAAGGTACAACACAAGCATGGCAGGGCTTCAGCTGGCTGCTAACAAGTAACCAAGGGTGAGAGGGTGCATGAATGGCTGGAAAGACACTGTGAACTCAACCCATGCTCAGGAAGAGTGTATGAGGATACACAGGTAGTAGAGACGCACAATATTAGCACATAAAGACTCAGGGAATGTACGCAGTGCGAGTTCAGCAAGGCTGGAGAATCTGGTGACACTGGTTAGATTGAAGTATTGTAGGCTAACTCTGTCCACAGGCTGGAGTTTGATCCTAACTGGTCAGGGTTGACCCATCCTTTCAAAGTTGATAAAATGAGGACCAATTGTTGGGAGCAATATGCTGACTTTGTAAACCACTTAGAGAGAGCTGTAAAGCACTGTGAAGTAGAGTAGAAGTCTAATTGCTATTGCTAAGGTTTGGGGACAGTGTGCAAAGGTGTCCAGGTAGGTGAGATTTACTCAAGCAACTTGTAGCCTTGCTGATTTCCTTTCTTTAGGGAAGCCAGCAGGAAAGGTTGCAAATTGTGATCATGTGACTGAGGGATGCTAACCATCACAAGTGCAAGGCAATTTGCTAAACACCCAGATTATGTGATCACAAGGGTAATGGAATAATCAGTATTTGAGGACTGGTAAGCACCAATTATTCACTGTTGTCATAATTTGAATGTTTGCTAAATACAAGGGCTACTTGTAATTAGCAGTGAGTATTTCATGGATTGTACGATATATTTAGAATACAGATTTGAATATTAATGTATCAAAGATAAAATGGGATGAACAATTTCAAGTTACACATAAATTGTAAAAGTACAGATAAGTGGTTCTGTAAAATTAAGTGGGTTGATAAATTTTCCCCTCAAGTTGCGTCATATCAGAAATATGTTTCTGAAGAGCCTCTAGCAGTGGCTACAGTGCAGTACTGCGGACTACTTCTGCTGATCACCAGCTGCCAGCAGTTTGGCAGATCAAATCTCAGCAGGCTCAAGATTGACTCAGTCTTCCATCCTTTTGAGGTTGATAAAAATGAGAACCAAGATTGTTGGAGGCAATATGCTGACTCTATAAACCATTTAGAGAGGGCTATAAAGCGATATATAAGTCTACGTGCTATTGCTAAGTGCAATATTCAGAATACAAATTTTTGTTACTTTATTTATTCCATACATTAACTGATATTCAAACTGCAAAGACATTACATCTTCAAAATTTCAGTACTAAATTTATGTTTCACAGGCAATTCTTCACAGCTGAAATTTTTGCTAAATTATTTCATAATGATCCCTATGGAAGAATATCTATCATGCAGTTTTTCAATTATGTAATGAGAAAAGGTGAGTCCTTTTGATCCATTGTAACAAAATCTATAATAATGCAAATTATATTATTAGATTCCATAAAATAGAAATGGTTTGGGACTGAATTTATTTTAAATTCTGTTGAAAATCATTTTCCTAAAAGTGAGCATGAGCTGGATGAGTAGACCAAAATGAGTGATAATCAGTATTGTCCATGTTCTATTTTAATCATAACTTTTACTGGAGAGGGGGGGTTGCTTCCCACAAAAGACAGAAAGAAAAAAAGAGAAAGGAGGGAGGGATAATCACAAGCCTGACTTGCACTATACACAGCTTCAGGGAATCTTTGAAACTTAACAGCAAAGGCTGGAAGGGATTTCAGAAGTCATCTAGTCCAACCCCCTGCTCCCTGGCAAAATGGACTGCTAAATTGGATGCATCCACCCAGTCATATGACAACTTGGCCACATCTATCCAGTCACATGATTCCCAAGCCATGCCCACAAAATAAGCCACACCCATAGAACCAATAGGGAAAAATTTCACATTTCACCCCTGCTACTAAGAATGAAAAGGTTGGAAGCAAAGCCTTGCTTATCTTTCTTACCTTGCCTCATATATGCATAATTTTGTATTTATTTTGTCATGTTTATATAGTGTATATTAAAAGTGGAGACCCTTTGAGAGCTATGTGCAACAAAATTTCATTTTAATGCATGCTGATTAGTGTACAGTAATCCCTCGCTACTTCATGGTTCATCTTTCACGGATTCGCTACTTCACGGGTTTTTTTCAAAGGGGGCTTATCGTGGATAATGAAGGAAAATCCAGGAAAACCATGAAAGATGAATATTCAAAATATTCACGGCAATTGCTGTGCCCCCTCCTCCATCCCCATTCCCGGGAGAGGCCTCACGCCTTAGAACGCTGGGGCAGGGACGGTTTGTGTGTATGTGTGTGGGGGAACTGCAACTGTGGCTTCCTTCAGCCTGCGCAGTAGCTGAGAGCCCGGTGATTGCTGTGCTCCCCCCTCCATCCCCATTCCTGGCAGAGGCCTTGTGCCTTAGAACTCCGGGGCAGGGATGGTTTGTGTGTGTGTAAACTGCAGCGGCAACTGCTTGTCTTGTCCTCCAGTTTGTGGATGTTTCTCAACTCTCTGAAGATCGTCCGCCACTGCCCAACTACAGGAAAGCTGCTACCACCACTGCTGACCGCTGAGAGAAGTCAGTCTCTCTTAGCGGTCAGCAGCTGTGGGTTGTTAACAATACATGGAGGGTTTTAAAAGTCCAAATACTTGTTAAATACATTAAAAAATATATTTCCTCTACTTCGCGGAAATTCGGTTTTTGCTGATGGTTTTGGAACGCATCCCCCGCAAAAAACGAGGGATCACTGTACATTCAAAGTGACAATAATTCTAAATCTAAAGTTATTCTTCACACATCTTCCAGTGATGAGAGTAATACATCATGTAGGACTATTTTTTTTTTACATATTGAGTTAAATTAGGGTTGGTTTAAGTGTAGTTTGTTGTATAGGTCACAATGAGGGGTTCATATGTAGCAATTGTATAATAAAATACAAATTATAATTTGTGAACTTGTCTTTTGAATAACTTGTGTATCTTAAAGGAAGTCAGGATGTTCATCAGTTAAACAAGGGAGAAATCAGTGGATCTAAGGAAATTTGTAAATTGAAACATAAGAATCTATGGTATTTGAATTTGTACAATTGCTTTAACAGATTTTTGAAAATTTTATTTGTAATTAGTTTAAATTGGAAGTATCCATTTTGGCTTTGTTGGAATACTTGTGAATATTAATATATTTCTAATGTTATTTCAATTTGTCACTACACCTTATTTTACTTGGGGTATTTTTAAATCTGCTTCACAGTATGGTTGTATCAGACAAGAATAGGCCTCAGTTTATATGATGTGGCTGGACAAGGTTACCTCAGAGAATCAGTAAGTGAGGAATAATAATTGATATGCTTATCTAATGTAACTGAAATGATTTCCGTTGCCTTTAAATTTATTCAGAAAGAGCAGTCGAAGAGTACAGATTTAATAATGTTTATATATAATCAGAAAGATTTCAAGTAAGCCACCAAGAGTATTGTAATTGTGACAGAGTACAAATTTGATTAACAAATAAAATTGTAATATAATAGTTTATGGGAGAATATTGTTCACATAACATTAATTAATTATGGACTGATATTTGTAATATGTAACTATCCTCATTCCAAGAAATCTTGACTGTATAGTTAGCTTTTTTTGAACAAAACAGGATAACACTGCACTATGGCGCTCACAAATGAAGTCCTATATTGCCAGATATTTTTGACAATTTGTGCTAGTGCTAACATGTTGTAAGTCGGCCTGAGTCTAAAGAGAAGGGTGGCATTAAAAAAATCAAACAAACAAATAAATAAACAAACAAACAAATAAATAAATAAAAGTTACAATCACAATTGAATCCAAAATTTATATTGCTAAGCAATACTCATTAATTGAGTTTTGCCCCATTTTACGACCTTCCTCATTGCAGTTGTTAAGTTTTTAATATGGTTGTTAAGTGAATCTGGCTTCCCCATGGACTTTGCTTCTCTGAAGTTCACAAAAGGTAATCAAATGACCCTGGGACACTGCAACTATCATAACATGAACCAGTTGCGAAGTGTCCAAATCTTGATCACATGACCAAGTGTTGTAATTCAAAGACTACTGATACACCTCCCCATAAATTGTTTGTTCATCAGAGAACGGATACATAATGTTTCTGCATTATATGACTTGCAGGGTCAATAGAGATATTGCCAGCCCTTTTTTAGATACAAAAACTATGAAAGCACTTGAGAGAGAAAAAATGTCTACAAAATATAGAACAAATGTAAAAAGTTTCAAATTTAATCATAATGACATATGTGGTCTAAATATACATTTTCTTGTTTAATGTTTTAGGATTTAGAAAATTATATATTGGAACTCATTCCCACTTTGCCACAGTTGGATGGTTTAGAAAAATCCTTTTATTCATTTTATGTATGCACTGCTGTCAGAAAATTTTTCTTCTTTTTAGATCCTCTCAGAACTGGTAGGTTTAAATTACTCATTTTTTCTAAATTTGAATCCAGTAATGTAATCCAAACTTTACAAATATATATCTGTTTTGAATATATTATGGTTTGATATGATCCGGTCACCTTTCTTTTGCTTTTTAACTAACAAGAAATAATTAAAAGATTGTTTCTAAGATTGTTGTTCAGTGATTAATTTTAAACCTAACTAATGATTCTAGATTGAAACTATCTTCAATAAATCATAATTATGAAGACTAATTTGGTTTCTCCAGATTAAGGTATTATTCTAAAATTGGAAACATAAGCTTCCAGGTTTTCTTGGCTGTATTAATGTATTCCTGATGAGATGAAGGCTTGCTCATAAATCTGAAAACCTGTATCATTTGTAGGGAGAAAGATTTGGTACTAATTTAGTTTCAGACTGAAACTTTCAGCCAGGAAAGGATTTATTTTAGTTACCGTAATTAGTCAAGTGTGTTTTTGGTCTGATGCATTTTGTTACAATACCGGTAATAGCTAAATCATCATTGTTGTTTGGTTGAATTTATGCAGAGCACATTAATCACAATTACGTTTTTCGTGTGCTAAAGCTGTCATTGATAAATGAAAATTTCCTTGTTCACATTTTTTGATTACCTTTGAGATGTCAAATTATAAATTGATGATGATGCTTGTGGGAAATAGTTGGACTGTTGTGGCTTCAGTACAAATATTTACAAGAATTTAATATGATACCCAAGTCTTCAGTTTTACCATTTGCTTTCATAATAGCAGCTGTTTTACTTAGGGATGAGCTCTGCCTACAGACAGAGCTTTCTTTCTTACTGAAGTAAATGAAAAAGTAGTTATTTGCATGGGAATTGACTGGTTCAGGTTACACTGGCATAAACAGCATTTATAACCAGCAATTGAATAAACTATATATTCAAAACCGTTCCTTCACCTTTGATACCTACCTACAGTACTTCTGACTGTGGCTATAATCTCTAATATGTGAGAATTCTGTATTAATCCTTCAGTTAGGACTCATTGGCATCTTTGTCGTGATTTCAGCAGCAATTCTGACTTTTCCAAGGTATAACCATAGGCAATGTACCCTCTAATTTTGTTTCGGTGTTGGCGGAAAAGTATAGTGTCTGAGCGACAGTCCCTTTGGGACTGGGCGGCATAGAAGAATGAATGAATGAATGAATAAATAAATGAATGAATAAATAAATAAATAAATAAATAAGAAAAAAATCCCTTCTTTTTTATTAAAAAAATTAATAATTTAAAAAAACCAAAATCCATTACTATTAAAACTAAATCAACCAGCAAAACCAAAAACATAACTATTAATAAAAACAGGTGAGGGCTGGGTTTTTTCCCTTTTATTATTTAAGTGCTTTTACCATATGCTTTAAATCAAGAGTCACTTCTCTCTGTTTTTCTCTCTTTCCTGTCATTCTCTGCCTCAATCACTTTCTCATTTCTCTTTTCTCCCCTTTTTTCTATCATTTCGCTCTATCTCTTTCTTCCACTCTTCTCTCTCTTTCTCTTCCTTCCTCTCATCTCTCTCTTGCTTTCTCTCTCTCTCTTTCCCTCTCTCCCCCCCTCTTTCTTTTTCTCACTTTCCCTCGTTTTCTTTCTCTCTCACTCACTCTTTCTCTCTTGTTTTCTTTCTCACACTCTTTCTCTTGTTCTCTCTCTCTTGCTATCTCTTTCTCTCTCCCCTTTCTCTCTCTCTCTCTCTTTCTCACTTTCTATCTTGCTGTCTGTTGCTCTCACTGTCTCTCATTCTCTCTCCGTTCTTCTCAGTGGAGGCCGGCAAAGGTGATATTCAATGTCGGGGGGGCGCGGGCATTTGCGCGCGCTCCAAATCCCCCTGCTCGCCCCCTGGAACATTCAAAATAAGAAAAGCCTTTGCCGGCGAAGGCTTTTCTTATTTTGAATATTCCAAGCGGGCCAGCAGGGGGATAGGGAGCGCGCGCAAACGCCCGCGCCCCCCCGACATTGAATATCACCTTCGCCGGCCTCCGCTGAGAGAATGCCTGCTCCGCCTCTCCTGCAATCCCCTTGCCGAGAGCCCGGGACGAAAGTGCTCTCGGCAAAGGTGAGACGGGCAGGGTGTGTGTTCCGGGTGCGGGAGGAGCCGCGCCGAAAGGCAGGAGGCGGCGGAGGAGCAGAGGGGGCGGGCGGGGGGGCAGCACCGAAAGGCCGAGGGGCCGGAGGAACTGTGGGGAGGCAGGGGCGGCCGCGGCTCCCTTCCCTTCTGCTGCCGGCACCTCCCCGCCCCCCCGCCCCCCGCGGCTGGCATGTGGATGGGGAGCACACAGCCGTGAAAAAGGCTGCGCGGGGGTGTATTTTGGGGGGCTCATTCTGTTTTACACCTTTAGAAATAAGGAAAGCTGCACTAAAATTAGATAGACATTTAGTATTCCCCACCTCAGAAATCTAATGAATGAAATTATTTCCCCCCTGCTTAATGTGCAGGAATAGTGGAGAATGCTTTGGGGGAAAAACCCTAAATAAATAAATTTCACCAATATTAGAAGCTCTTAATAATGAAAGTAACTTTCAATCTATTTCAATGACATGAACATTTTTCTTTCTTGTTAAAGATAATTATTTGGATAAAAATACATAGAAATATACTTTTATAGTATTTTAATCAATTTGAAGTGTTCATTATTTATAACATTAATTTTAAAACATTTAAAATTCTGTTTTTTTCACATTCTGCTTTTTCACAACCTGAACTAATGTCAAAATTTTATTTGTTTGTTTTGAATTCCTTTCAAGATAACTTAGGCGTTACCTTGCTTAAACCTAAAAATATCAGTCATTAACTAGTTATTTTTTCTTTTCTTTTCTAGGGAAGATAAAAATACAGGATATTTTAGCCTGCAGCTTCCTAGATGACTTACTAGAGGTAGGCATTTTAAAAATATACTTTTGACTTTTGACTTGTCCTTTACATTTGTTAATTGTTAACTAATATTTCCTTATCCATTCAGTTACGTGATGAAGAACTTTCTAAAGAAAGTCAAGAAACAAATTGGTTTTCTGCTCCTTCTGCTTTGAGGGTTTATGGTATGTTGCCTGCATTTGGACTACATTTTCTGCATGAACTTTTCAATTATATGGCACAAAGAGGGGCCTCATAAATTACTAGGTTAATGGTCATTGTAGCAAAACCTAGTTAGGGGGGGAAATAGATAGTTTCATCCATTTCCCAGAAGACCTAATTTTTACTACCTTTGTACCTTGCTCAGCCTTCTACAAGCATTATTTATCTTTGGGAATAATCCCTATCCTGATTTTTTTTCCCTTGCCATACAGATTCATATATATCCTCTTCCATTGTTTAAATAGTGCTTCCATTGTAAAAACTAATATTATCCAAAACAAAAATAACATGGAGGATCAAGGTCAGTGATGGGCTACCAAACTTTTTACTACCACACTGTGGGCATGGCTTATGCATTTTGTTTCAACATCTTTCAGTGCAAATTGGGTGCTCTGGGGTGGAGCTCCAAATTTTGCTACCGATACTGTGTACCTGACCGTACTTGTAGGAGCCCATCACTGGTCAAGGTTCATTCTACAAGCTTGTAGGTTTATTTCCAAATATTTTGTTACCAGGCTAGGTAACATCTTGAGCGGAGTTTAGGGAATATCAATGTCACTGGAACCACCTAAATTCCACTGAAGATGTTACCTAGCCTGGTAATGAAACATTCATAACCTACAAGTTCGGAAAATGAACCATCACTCTCATTGTTCACCTGAGCTACAGATATTTGTCACTATTACAAAAATAATATTTGAAGTAGAACATTTATGTTAATTACAGAAATTATTTCTGACAATAACAGTTGTACTTTTTCCTATCTCAACATATCTTTTTAAATTTCATTTCACATCTTAATATAATTAATTTGAAATAACACCCTGTTCATATCTGTCATAGTGATATCCAGATTTTTTACCTTTTCAATCTTAAAATCTGCTTTATTCATCAATTATTTGATCTTATATTTTCATATATTAACATCTTTTTCTTCTATTTATTAATCTTAGAACCTACTAATTCATCCAATTATTTTAATTTAACTATAGATAATTCAAAATTCTTTAAAGAATCATCTAAAACCAATACCAATTCATCAACAAAAGCCCTTAATTTAAGTCTTTTTTTTAGTTTTTACATTCACATTCCCACAACTTTGATTTTTGATTTTATTTATTTATTTGTATCCTGCCTTTATTATTTTTACAAATAACTCAAACTAGTGAACATATTCAACACATCATCTTCTTCCTATTTTCTCCACAACAACAGAGGAACATTTTCTCCATTTATATTCCATATTAAACATTTCTAATCCATAAGCAGGCCAGAAGTTTAGAAAAGTTAATACTAGTAACATCTTATTTAGTGTCTTTCTTTTCTAATGTCCAATGCATTGTTTGTAATTTTTGTTTAGTTTCTCTCTTTGATCTCCTCCAATTGCTCTTCTGGACAGGATTCATTCTAAATCTCTGTTGTTTGAATGTAAACACACCTTCTAGTTTACCTCCTCCAAATAGGACCTTTTTCTGTTTTAATTTTTCAGGCAAAAATGTATACATAAAAATTGGATAGCAATTTTTTTCAATAAAAAAATCTAACATCCATTTTGAATATTTTATTGAAATGCTGCTGCAAAATTTGCTCCCTTGACTTCGGAGAGGGGCGGCATACAAATCTAATAAATTATTATTATTATTATTATTATTATTACTATTACTATTACTATTATTACTATTATTATTTTATTATTATTATTATTATTATTATTATTATTATTATTATTATTATTCCTAACAAAATACACTAAAACATCCCTTGGAACATTTGTTGCCGTAGTAAATCTGGAATTTATTTTATTTTATTTTATAAATAAATAAATTGTTACCAATTTCTGCCTATGTTTGGGCCAAGCTTTTAATGTTTTTTTTCCTAAAATCTTCTTAGACATATAGAATATCTTAATTCTCAAATAAAAATTATTTCTCACTTCTAAAAAGCCAGATTACCTAATTCTTTTTTCAACTCTTTAGAACTTCTGTCTTACTCTCTAAAATTTCCACTTTATGGTTGGTTTGTTTAAACTTGCTATATATAACTTTACATCTTTTAAACTTCTTGTTTCATCTTCTCTTTCATCTTTTAATTTTTTTCATCTATTCTTTTTTCACAGTCTTCTTTTCCATTTGTTCAAATAATTTCTGAAACAAATCCTGTATAACTATTTTCTCTAGAGGCTGCCATTACAATCTATTCCTACCCTCTCCTGCTGTTTTTCTTGAAATTGCCATTATGTTATTATAATCCAAAAGTGAAAGCATCTCAAACAAGCAAAAGGAGAAGACAAGTTTCTCTTTTATTTCACTTTCTCTGCATATCACCATAGAAACAAAAATCATAAGTCCTCAACTTATGTCCTTAATGGAGCCTGCCCAGTATAGTCACCTTGCTTAATGACTTTGTGGTTGGCTTCAGGCCAGCTCCTGTAGCTGGGGATTTTGATGTGGAACAGTGTGAGTCATCTGTTTATAGAAGACCAGTGTGGGTGCAACCAGATGTCTCAGACAGTGAAGCCGAATCACAGGCAGAGGAAGGCAGTGAGGAGGAAGAGACAGACAGGAAGGGGTGCAGCCAGCCCCCCAGCTAGAGGTCCTCGGACTCAGAAGGGGAAGACGTCATGAATAACCCTATCTTGAATCCCCACATGCGCAGAATCTTGAGTAGGCAGGAACAGCTGCGAAAGTATAGAAACAGATAATGGAGTGCAGCTGTTCAGAGTTTAATTACGCTGCTGAAACCCTGATTAAAAAAGGGAGTGTTGGAGTGCTGGGCATGGGCGTTTATCGTTGACGTTTTGGAAGAAAGAATATTGTGCAGCGTGGTTTGCATTCTGTTTTGGTTTTCTGTGAATTCTGTCTTTATTGACTCATCAATCACTCCTTGGCTCTGGCACAAGCCTAAGTGTGTCAGGTGAACTTTTGTGTGAGTAACTCTAACCTCTTGGGACTCGTAAAACAGTAATTGGTCTTGCATTCAAGCAAGCATTTAGCCTTTGTATATAAAAGAGACTTTCTTGATTCAACTGCCCTCCTGTCCTGTGTTTGACTTAATTCTGGGCTCATGGGTGGCTAATTGCAATAGCCAGGCAGAACAATGACCACCACACCTGCTCTTTCTAATGCAGTCAATAAGCAACTGTGTGGATCCTTAAGCAGAGGACATGCTGTCTCAGGGGTGGGAAAGATCATGGGAGGCTAGCACAGGCTTAGGCTTCAGTGGAACACAGCATGCCTCAAAGGCCTCTTCCATCCTTTGAGGCATGCTGTGTTCCAAGAAGCCTTGGGGCTATTTTCCCACGCCATTTGCCCCTCAGCCTCACTCCAGGCCAGGAGGCTCCATCCCAGAAATGGCACCATTATCGGAGTGTCTACAATGAATTGTGGCTGTTCCAAAATAGCACTCACTTTCCAGAGAGTACCATGCAGCTTATGGATTTTATGGGTGGAGCAGCCAGGAATTCTTAAATTCCATCTACACTCACTACAGTGATGTAGTCTATATGAACAATATGGTCAGCCACCTTCATTTCTTAGTCACCTTTAGAAATAATTTATCTGCAGTATGCCAAGAGGCTGAGCAATACCCTTCCCATCATAGGCAAAGATAAGGTTCTTTTCTGTGAGTTAAACCTCTCAGGATTGTAAAGTGAAAAGAACCTTAGAAGATTTAAAGATTCAAAAAAAACCTTTAAGAAGACTTAAGAAAGTACCGGTATGTTTAAATGGATAGAGGACAGTTACTTTCTTATTTTTGTATTTTTATTACTTTTTGTCTTCAACAAAAGTGTTTTGGCATAAATTTGAATTAAGCTACTTAAAGAAAACCTTTAGGAATTCTTTTTGTTCATTGTTAAAGAATGCATCTAATTGTCAGACTCTACATAGCAAAAGATACGCTACAGGAAGTCATCTATAGTCCTCAATTCAGCCTCTTTTATTTTATCCCAAAAGAAGGGATAGGCCACTTTCAATTCAGCTCCTAAACTAATTGAAAAACCTTCCATTTCAGCTATTTATTCATGAGGAGCAACCAACTGAAATGCTGATGGGTTATCACATGACCTCTTTTTTGGTTCAGGACGATTTTCCAGAGCAACGTCTTTCAGCCTATAATTTTCTCTAGTGGCATCTTCCTTTTCTTTGAAGATGTCAGCCTGACATAAGTCCTTACCAGAAATTTTTATATAGTAATCTAATAAACCTTGAGGTTTTGTCTACCAAACACACTGTTACTTTTTCTTTGGATGCTATGGCTCTACTTTGCATAAGTACAAACAAATCATGGGCAGAATACCTAAATAGCTTGTTTATGGTTGAACATATTCGGTGAATGTAAATAACCCAGAACAGGTTAAAATGTGGCTAGATCTCACTGAGAAATACCAGCGATCTTACACCTTTTGTTTTAGTATATGGGTTTCTAACATTTATAATAGATCTTTACAAATTTCTCAAGACAAAAATTCCTTTTCTGTTGAAAAGTAGATTTTTTTTCTCTAGAATTCTAAAATGTTATGGCATATATTATACAGTACTATGAAACTTGTATAATAAGCAAGCTGTATTCATCTTTTCTTATTATCTTTTAATGGTAAAATGGTATAGAAAGTGTATTTCTCCCTTTCATATTTCTCCCCTTTTACTATCCTGCAGGCCAATATTTGAATCTTGACAAAGATCACAACGGCATGCTTAGCAAAGAAGAATTGTCTCGATATGGAACAGGGACACTAACCAACATCTTTTTGGATCGGGTCTTCCAGGAGTGTCTGACCTATGATGGAGAAATGGTATTTCCCTCATACATATCAGTAGTATTCTGTGTTTCAGGAAGTGCTTATTTTTAATTGATCTCCTGTAGTTTCTAAGATTGTAACATAAAATGCATATTAACTAAACAGAATGAAAGAAACATTCACTTTCCACTGGCAGCTGAAACCCACACATGGTATTTTTCATAACTGACTTTGCATTCTTAATGAGAAGAAGAAATCTCATTGTGAAGAGAGGACAGTGAGTTCTTCATTATTTCTCTTTTTCTGCCAAAACCAGGAACAGTGAACAATTTATAATCTGAAAGTAACTGACATAAATACAAAACCATTATGTGTCTAAAGTAAAATATAGAATTTCCTTTTAATATATACCAGATTTTTAATTTTCTAGATGGAGTTTTAGACTTTGATTCTTATTAACTCCAAGAACACATCTTATAGAGAATGATTGTGACATATAATACATTTTAAAAGTTATATTCAGTTTCTGCTAAAAAAATTATTCTAAGATCATATAAGATTAGAATCTGGTAGAAAGCTGCAGAACTATTGCCATTAACAATATTGTTTTCGTAAATGCTAAAAAATATATAGCAAATTTCCTAATCAATTTTTTAAAAATGTTCTAACCTAACAACTGTTTAGCTTCATCAGTGGAATGACAATTAGCAATAAATTAATCTACTGTGTAGAGATTTGTCTCTTTAATTTGAATTCTGAGCAGCCCCCTTGTAGCAACGATAGAAATCCATGGGGATGTTGCTTAGCCAGTTAAAAAAAGCAATTTCTGTTCACTTTTTTCCCCTTTAATGGCCATTTCTATTTCATGCTGACTTTCACTAAAAAGTAACTGCTCTCCAACAAGGAAATAGTCATCAATTATGGCTTACTTGCAAAATCAATTTTAAAAGAGGACTATAATAAACATGATTGCATCTGCTTTTAGGACTATAAGACGTACTTGGACTTTGTACTTGCATTAGAAAACAGAAAGGAACCTGCAGCTTTGCAGTATATTTTCAAATTGCTTGATATAGAGAACAAAGGATACCTGAATGTCTTTTCCCTTAATTATTTTTTTAGGGTAAGTCCCTTTTTGTAAAGGTAGGTCATTCTTTTGTACATGTGTTGTTGTAACCATTGTGCCTTTGCTTAGAAAGCAGCTGGTGATTACTTTAAAGTGCCTCAATTTATAAGACTTTTGTCAAAATACAAACATTTAAAATTTTACATTGAAAAAAAATTCAGAATTATTTTCAGAACATCTTACATTATAGTATCATATTGCTGTGTTTGTAATTACATATGAGTTTTTCTTAAAAATTAATAAGCCCAGCTTTTTTTCATGAAATAATTGCTAATAACCTGTAATGGTTAACAGAATATTTTTTTAGCTACTGCCATGATAGAAGAACTTAAATTGCTATCTAATTATATGATAGCTTTAGTATAAATTGTAAATTGCCCTTTCTAATTTGTTTTGCTGACTTGACTGGGAAATAATTCAGATTAACAAAATTTACAGATGATCCTTAATAATCTCAGAAAAATAAGTACAGTGGTACCTCGTCTTACGAACTTAATTGGTTCCGTGACCAGGTTCGTAAGTAGAAAAGTTCGTAAGACGAAGCAATTTTTCCCATAGAAATCAATGTAAAACCGAATAATGCATGCAAACCCATCCGAAAACTCACCCCCTTTGCCTTATTACCGCTGGCATTCTGATCCTTGTTCGGGGGTGGGTGCAGGAGGCGGGGGGGGTGCAGGAGGCGGGGGGGGGAAGACAGCGGAGGCTGCCCAGAGAGAGCCTCATGGGTGATTAACACGCTTGGGAAGCTGCCTAGCGGCTTCTCAGACAGTGCGGCTTCCACCATCCTTGAAAGTATTTTCGGTGGCAGCAGCAGGCAAAGGGGGATTCCGGTGTTTCGGCCTAAGACAAGGTTCCTTGGCTCCCACTCTGAGCCTTGCACCTGCTTCCTCCGGGGGAGTCCAAGGCACCCAACTCCCCACAGGCAGGAGGCAGAATGAACGCCAGCAGCGAGGACCACGGCGATGTCCCCCAGATCCAATTCTGCAGCGGACCTCCCCTTCCTAACTGCATGGCTGAGGGCAGAAAAGAGATCTGAGTTCTGCGACCTCCCCTGCCTCTCTTTACCCCGCCTCTCACGCCTTCAAAGGGAAAAGAAGAAGGGAGGGAGTGGCTACAGCACCCCAGGGACCTCTCCAACTCCGGCCGCGCCTCTTGCAGACTCATTTTCCCCCATCCCGGGTGTGCAAGGTGTGTGCGCATGTGCAGGGCTCTGCCTCTCTTGCCCTGCTGCTTTGCGACGATGTCTGCACACCCCGTGGGAGGGGTGGCTGCCGCCACTCCTCCTCCTCTTCCTCCTCCTCCCCTGGTGAGGGTCCCCATATCGTCTGCCCACCACCCCTCGTCCTGCCCACCGCCACCCCTTGTTCTGCCCACCGCCCAGCCTTGCCAACGCAGAGGGACCCCCATGTGCCGCAGCGCTCCAGAGAGGGAGACCACAGCCTTTGTTGAGATCCCAGAAGCCCCTTCCATGCTCCAGAAGACTGTGAGGAATTGGGTGGGTGGGTGAGGTTGGAACCGAATTTAAACATGCCTGGGATAAACATATATCCATTGTAAGATAAAATACAGGAAATAGTAAAAGGGCAGACTAGATGGACCATGGGGTCTTTTTCTGCCGTCAGTCTTCTATGTTTCTATGGAAAGGGGAATACGGCGATCCAAAGCTCAGGAAGGGGCTTTGGGTGGAGGGAGGGGCGTGGAAGCAAGGTCCCCTGACAAAGGCAAAGATGCAAAGGGCGCGGGTCCCAAGAGATAGTGCAAGGTCAGCCCGTTCTTTGTCTCCCCGCCCCCTGTTAATGCTTGGGGGCGTTGGGGGCTGCATCTTGCAAGAACCGACCCAAACATCAGACGCCTTTTCCCCGCGCTCGAGGCTGCTTGGTGGTAGGACTTTAGTTTTCTCGGCTGGCCTGTGTGTGGCTCGCAAACGGGGCTCACCTGACTGGGAGTCCCTTCAGGGCTAGGCTTAGAGATGGAGAACAGTAGGATTGGTGGACACATGGCTGGGTCTGGCGAGCAGCTCTTGAGGGCAACGGAAGGTGGCTAGAAAATGCCAAGGTTGATGGAATTTCCCCGCCTCTGGACTGCTGCCGCAAGAAAAAGGAAAATCCCTGGCGCTTCGGCTTTGGCAGTCCGGAGTCAGGGAATCCCAGTGGGGGTGGCAAGCAAAGGGGAAAACCCGGCGGGGGCAGTCACAAGACAGGGGAATCCCTGTGGCAGAAAGAGCGCACATGCAGTGAGAAAGCAAACAAATCTTAAACACTGGGTTCGTATCTCAAAAAGTTTGTATGAAGAGGCATTCATAAGACAAGGTACCACTGTACTTCAGAAGCTACACTGATTAATGAATCAATAGTTTCACATTGATCTATCAGTATAAATATTAAGATTGGAAATACTATTCTAGCCTTCACAAAATCAATACAAATGCTAGTTGACTTAATCTTTTTTTCTATTTTCAGCAAACTGAATATTGCTATATATTATATTAATATAATATAATATATTATATTAATATAATATACTGTATTAATAAGCAATATTTTTGGAAATGGTGATAATGGTTTCACTGCTTTTCACAAGATATTAATAATTTTATTAAGATTCAAGTAATTGATTAACGCCTCCTTGAGGGAGGGGTCCTTCCCGCAACCATTAAAGGAAGTGGTTGTGAGGCCTCTCCTCAAGAAGCCTTCCCTGGATCCTGTGGAATTAAAGAACTTTCATCCAAGCCTACCCTTTGTGGGAAAGTTTGTAGAGAAAGTGATGGCACTCCAGCAGCTACGGTCCTTGGATGAAATGGATTATCTAGACTCTTTTCAACCAGGCTTCAGACCTGGCTACAGCATGGAAACTGCTTTGGTCACTCTGATGGATGATCGTTGGCAAGCCCAAGATGGAAGTTATTCCTCCATCTTGGTGCTATTTGACCTCTCAGCTGCTTTCAGTACCATTGACCATGGTATCCTGCGACGACTAAGTTGCAGTCGGTGTTGATAGGACAGAGGCCGGCCCTTAGACTCCTCTTTTGCAGGGTGCTTCAGGATTTGATCCTCTCTCCTCTCCTATTTAACATCCAACAACACAGGGTGAGGTATCAGCAATATCTTGATGACACCCAGTTATATATTTCCACCCCACGTCAGTTCAGTGAAGCAGTGGATATGATGTGCCAGTGCCTGGAGGCTGTGAGGATCTGGATGGGAGTTAACAGGTTCAGACTTAACCCTGATAAGACTGAGTGGCTGTGGGTATTGCCTCCGAAAGGCTATATCCACTGTCCATCCTTGGTTCTTGGGGGGAGAAATTGCCCTCAGAACAGGTTCGCAATTTGTGTGTCCTCCTAGACTCACAGCTAAGATTAGACCAGCATTTGATAGTTGTAGCTAGGGGGATCGTTGCACAGGTTCGCCTAATGGACCAATTGCGACCCTACTTGGATCAGGAGGCTCTTCTTACAGTCACTCATGCCGTTGTCACCTCACAGTTAGATTATTGCAATGTGCTCTACATGGATGTACCCCTGAAGAGTGTTCAGAGACTACATCTGGTCCAGAATGCAGCTACGCAAGTTGTGGGTGAACCTTGGTATTCACACATTACACCAATCCTCCATGAACTGCACTGGCTCCCGATTGGTCTTCGGATGCAATTCAAGGTGTTGGTCATTACCTTTAAAGTCCTACATGGTTTAAGGCCAGACTATCTTCGAGACTGCCTTCTACCACATAGCTCCTAGCAACTGGTAAGGGCCCACAGAGTTGGTCTTCTCTTGGTCCCATCAGCTAAACAGTGTCGACTGGTGGACCTACGAGGGAGGGCTTTCTCTGTGGCTGCTCCAGCTCTTTGGAGCCAGTTACCTCCTGAGATCCAGACTACCCCTGCCTTATTGGCCTTCCAGAAAGTGGTAAAGACCTGAATTTTTTGACACGCCTGAGACCGTTGATCTTATGGTGGCAACCAGTGAGATCCAGCCATGAATGGCATGCAGGGGTTTATATTGTAAATTGTTTTAAACTGTTTTAGAGGTTTTTGTATTATTATTGTTTTATATTTTTGCTGTGAGCCACCTAGAGTCCCTAGGGAATTGGGCGTCATAGAAATTGAAGAAATATAATAATTATTATTATGTTTGTTTGTTTATTGTTTGTTTGTTTGTTTGTATGCTGCCCCTCTCCGAAGACTCGGAGCGGCTCACAACAATAAAGCATAATACAAATCCAATTATTAAAACAGTTTGATGATGATGTTGATGATGATGCATTATTTTTTTTTAAAACCCAGCATGTCATCTAATATTGTCCCTCCAGTTTGATGCCTACTAAACAAAAATATTACAATGTGAATGATCCACGAATAGGCTAATTCAGTCAAAGATTTTTACTGTCACCGCCCCCAAACTCTGGAACCTTTTCAAAGCCTTCATAATAAACACTCTGCAGGTTTAAACTACATCAGCAACTGTGGTTTTTTTAGCAGCATGAAGCAGATTAATTCTTCTGTAATAAACAACACTTTGGCCCTTCATTTTCCAATTATTTTTTTCTGCCAGCATACACATAATAGTTAGGCTGAAAATTTGAGGCTAAAAGCTTATTTTAACAATGAAACATGCTGCTCTGTTCTTTTTTTTTTTAATGGGCTAAGGGTTAGGAATGATTGCAAATAGATTGAACAGATGGTCAGTCTTTTTTTCTTTTTTTAAAATTGATCACATATTTTGTAGTACAAGAACTGAATGTAATCCATGCTATTTCTGAAAAGAGTTAAACACAGGTCCATAGCTTTGCAAATAAATGATATTGGCCAAAATCAATAATGCTATATGCTTTGAAATCCAAGTTCATTCTGCGGTGTTTTGAATTAAATCTCTTGGTAGTGGGACATCTAGGTTCCCTAAATATTATGAACAGATAGATAATATTAACTTTACTGTATAGAATATTGTAAAATGCTATGTCCGATGTGCAACTTAATATTGTCATCACAATTGCTACAGTATTTTGCACCTGTATATTTTTGTACTTTTGCATATTTGCAAAATTGCCCAACTATTGCAATTCTAATAAAGCTTACTTCATTGTGTACATCCTCATTTTCAAATGGTATTCATCTCCTTCATTTCTGTCCTTGTAGGCTATTCAGGAACAAATGAAAATCCATGGACAAGATCCAGTTTCTTTTCAAGATGTGAAGGTTAGAATTCTGATCAAAATGTATTTGTGTGCAATAGTTAGTGAACTTACTTTTGAGGTACTTCTCTGATAGTCAGCAATATGGTTACTGTATACTGGAATGTGCATATCTTATGGTTACATAAAGTTGATTTTATTGCCCAAGCAGAAAGTTTTCTTGGGGTTGCATTCTGGCTATATCTGTTTGAATTACAGTATCTTTTTAAAAAATGAAGATGTACTATCTACTACTGTATTTAAGTAATTATTATTTATTTAAATTTATTAGTTTCCCACTCCCATAGACACCGGGCAGCTACAAATACAAATGCAAAATAGTGAAAACCATTAAAAAATATAATTACAAAGATAAAGAGATCTGGAGCATACCAATTCTACCAGAACATAACAGGGAAGCAGAAATTATTGGAGTTAGGTGGTTCCTCAGATATCCAGGCCACCTGCCATAAAGGGCTTTGCAGGTAACAACTAGCACCTTGAATTGCACCTGGAAACCAACTCGCAATCAGTGCAGTTCACATCAGTGAGGACAATAGGCATACTAAGAGGTGCCCATTAATGCCTCCAGTTTCATTTTATAACACTTGTAGCTTCTGATTGTCTTCAAGGGCAGCCTTATGTAGAGTGCATTGCAGTAATCCACTTGTGGAGTGCAGAGTAGAACAGCGTAGGTAATTACCTCCATATAAAGGCTGAATTACTTTTATTGAGATTAGCTGTTGGAATATTGTAAATCTGGTTATGTTGTACTTCTTATCCCTTATACTTATAATGAATTGTGGCATTTACCTAAGAAGCTTTCAACTATTATCTCAGTGGTCTGCAGTTAAAAAATTATCTCTTGCCATCTTGTTAATGTATCTTATATATTTCCAGATCTTCCTTATTTATTGCATATTAGTATACACTGTATTTGTACTATGTAGTCTTCTATTGTTCATAAGAACAAAAAAGTGTAAGGGAACATCTAGTTTAATTAAATACAGTGGTACCTCTACTTAAGAACTTAATTTGTTCCGTGACCAGGTTCTTAAGTAGAAAAGTTTGTAAACAGAAGCAATTTTTCCCATAGGAATCAATATAAAAGCAAATAATGCATGCAAACTCATTAGGAAGGAAATAAAAGCTCGGAATTTGGGTGGGGGGAGGAGGCGGAAGAAGAGGGGGAGGACAGTCGCTGCGGAAGGAAGAAGGTAAGGTGAGGGGAATTTAAAAAATCCAAAACTTTAAGGCTTAAAAAAAAAAAGAGGGACTCAGGCGATGAGGAGGAGCATGCGCCTCCCATACACCCAGCATGAGGCTGCCTTCTATACACTGCGCCAAAGAGAGAAACCCAGGGGGAATGGCAGGAAACTGGCCGGGCCTTTGTGCCATTCTCAAATTTCCTGGGAAATTTTTCCAGGGTCGGATTCTTAAGTAGAAAATGGTTCTTAAGAAGAGGCCAAAAAATCTTGAACATCCGGTCCTTATCTAGAAAAATTCTTGAGACATTCTTAGGTAGAAGTACCACTGTAATTTGTTTTTTTTTTAATGGGTGTATAAGCTTATACCGAGACTCTAATAGATAAATAGATAAATTGTTAAATTTTATTTTTTCTAGGATGAAATCTTTGATATGGTAAAACCTAAGGATCCTTACAAGATTTCACTTCAAGATTTAATCAATAGTAGTCAAGGAGATACAGTCACCAGTATTTTAATTGATCTTAATGGCTTCTGGACTTATGAAAACAGAGAAGTTCTTGTGGCCAGTGATAACGACAGTACAACAGATCTTCTTGATACATGATTTAACAGTAATAGATTGTATTATTGGAGATATGCCCAACTGATACTGTGACTGCTTGATGCTGAATAGCAAATTCATTGCACATTTCACTGAAGTTTCCATCTAACTCCAGATGGACATCTTTTTTTAAAAAAAAATTGAATCTCAGTTGAGGTTTTTAAAAATGTTTACTAAAACCTGTTAATTAATGTTAAAAAGAGTTGTTGGTAAATTAATGTTTATAATTTCAGAACCTATAGTAGCAATGCATACTGTATTTAATCAAGTTATATCCTTCAGAAATTTTCTGAAAAATTTCAGTTTTGTACTGTTGTGAATGACCTTTGCTAAAACAAAATCCAAAATCTCTTACGTTTCCCTCTACATAATTACAAATGTCCAACCAAATTCTGGAAATTAACAAGTAAATAGTACCTGTCAGCTGGCCATATTGATGAAGTCAAACACGCATTTCTACAAGTCTTGATATATCAAGACTAATATATCAAGCAGCTATGTGTATAAGTCAGTCTGTCCAACCAGTTGTCAGAAGTGTTGAACTTAATTGTAGCAATCTGGCTCTGTTATCTGTTTAAATCCCATGTTAAATAATGTTGATTTCAAATTCCAAAAATACAGGCCATGGTAAATTAAAATGCTTGGATAATAATCGGGTATATATTGTCATTTTGCCTGTATTGGGTGCAGTTTTTATGGAATGGGACTTTTAGCCACCTCCACTTGGCCAAGCCTGTTTCATCCCCAACCTTCCACCTCCCAGCCATTGGTTGTTGCCTTTTCTTGCTGGTGCTTTTGCTGAATGGGTCTCAAAAGCACTTTCGCCCTGGCCTTTTGGATGCAGGGGACACTTGGCCACCAACTAATCAGAGGATTCATTACTTTTCATTCCCTTCCCTGTCTGGAAGCAACCTTTTTTGGAGAAGGAGCGGGAGTTTTATATTTTAATTTGTGCATGCGTGTGTTTATTATTTCCTTATCAAGAGACATTATTTTAGAAGCTCTTTTCCCCCAGCTTTGAAGTTTTGACAGTCTTAAATTAGCTTGATTGCGTTTTTTCTCCTGGCAGCAGCAGGCAGGTTCCATGAGGAGGCGGCAAGGAGGAGGAGGAGGAAAGGGAGGGCGAAGAGGGCTGGCCACGGGGCTGGGTGCAGTGTGTGTCTGTCAGGAGTCTGGCAGTCTGGCGTCCCAACTCTGATTGTTTTGTTGATTTTTGGGGTGGTTGATGGGCAAGTTATGGGAGGGATGGTAAGGGAGACTTAGGAGGATCCTCGAGATCATTTCCTTTTCGGGTGTGTGATCGCTTCCATCCCAAGATTTAGGCTCTCCTTATGGGGGAAAGCTTTCAAAGGGACAGCCACTTCACGTTAACTATACGGGTATCTTATCATTTAGATACTAGACAGGTGTTTCAGCTGGGCTGAAACCAGAGGAGAAATAGCGGGGTGGGGAACTCAGGGAGGAGAAGGAGGGGAGGGAGAGAGAGGGAGATGGGGCGGGCAGGGGTGGGAGTTGAAACCAAACAAAAACCATGCGTGTACACTCCCCAGTCACACACATGCACCCTCCACGCACTCACGCATTCACTGTCTCTCTCTCACACACACACGCATGAACCCCTTCTTCCTCCCTTTCTTCCCCCAAAATCGATGTCTTCTCTCCTTGCCTCGGCTTCGCTCTCCTCTTTTGCTGTCGGCTGCAAAAGAGGGAGAAGGTTATTTGCTTTTTAATGTGTCCACTACCTTCCTTTTTGTGCTCTCCATCCTCTCCCCCCTTTCCCAACCCGACCACTTTCCCCATCCCGCGATTCCTACTTTCACATGCACGCCAAAGCCTAGTGCAATAGAGAGCTCGAGATACACATATACATTGCCCTTGCTATTTATTATTAAACCCCATTGCTTCTTTTTTCTTCTTTCTCTCCCCCCTTCCTCCTTTCTAGTGCGCTTCTCCCTCCCCTCCCCGCCCAAGTCCATCCTCCTCGCCTCTTCCTTCTGCCATCTTTTTTTCTTGCTCTCTCAGCTGGGGGCTTCTAAAGCCTGGAGAGGGTGAGTTCATGCCAGTTGCCCCCACTTTGGCTGGCTTGCTGGCTGCATCTCCCTCCCTCCCCCGATCCCCTTGATTGGCTGGTGGCCAAGTGTCCCCTGCGTCCAAAAGGCCAGGGCAAAAGTGCTTTTGAGACCCGTTTGGTGAAAGGGCCAGGGAGAAAAGGCAGCAACCAATGGCTGGGAGGCAGAAGGCTGGGGACGGAACAGGCTTGGCCCAGTGGAAGAGGCTAAAATTCCTAGACTTTTTAAACTAGGTCTTAAGCTTATTATGTTCTAACTAAATTTTTGTTTCCCTAAGTTTTAAAGATGAGTGACACAATAAATCTAAGCCTGGGAAAGGTACTGTTATGAAATGTAAAATGATGGTGCATAAGTAAGCTAGGAGAATAAGTAATGGCTTGTTTTACAAACACACTGGAAACCTTGGGTGCCTAAATATGTAATAGCAATAAATAGAATACAGTTTTTAAAAAAGTCTGTCTTGTTAATTGTATACAACTGATCAAATCCTGCTAAACTCAGTGCAGATTAGATCTTATAATCAGTTCCATAGGAAGAACATCATGGCACTGTTTTTGCTCCCAATATCAGATATCTAACATTGTCAGTCCTGTAACAACATACGTGGACTCAACTGTCATAATTATATTAAATATACATTTTAATGCATTTACAAGAAAAGAAACATCTCATTTGCAAATTCTAAAAAATATTAAAAAGTAAGGCACAGTGACTAGAAGAACCTCATAACAAACTCTTCCCTATTTATTATTGTAGGAACATTTCTGACTAGCAAAAATTAGAGCAAAGTAATCAGTTTATTAACTATGTTGCCTTATAATTTTTATGTCCTATACAGTGATTTGAATAATTATGTTACACATTTTATAGCCAACAACTATATCATTTTGTAATCCAAAATGGATGCATAATAATGAGAGAAAACTGTCCAAACATCTTAAAAAGTACCAAATGAGCAGTATACCAGATGAGATTTCTTCTGATCAATGACAGTGAAGGCAAAAGCATATATTCTTTATCTTTGCCATTTTCATCCACTTAGTTAATACTATATAATGTATTGCAGTTTCTTTTAAAATTCCAGCTAAATTTATACAAATTTATACGAACAGACTTGCAGGGGCAATGTAAACTACTGACGTCATTTCAGCTAAAAAGTGCTTCAGGAGCAGAACAGCTTTGCTGAATACATCCCATTATGCTACATGCACACAATCCATTCAGCTCTGATCTCTATAAACTTCATGTTGCAGATGTTTTATGGATTGTCCTACAGAAAATTTCCGTTTACATTAGATTTTCAGTGTTTCTTAGGATGAACAGATTTCTAATTTGAAAATTCACAATTGTCATAATAGGTGGTTTTTCCTATTAAAAATAAATATTTTTGAGATGTTAAATTTTACATGTGATTGACTTTTTAAGGTCAGAATAGTGATATGTACATGTATGAAACTATGAACATACAGTACTAATAATTCATCATACTTCACAAACAGCACATTCATTTAAAATTTTGCTCAGTGTTTACATTCAGCAATAATTCATCTAATATTGACGTAGACTAAGCATCAATTCTTTGGAATAGTGGAATTCTTTTCTATCACATTTTGTAAAGCCTGAGATTTAATATCAACCAACTGATACACTTTAGACCCTTCTTTGTTGGACCTGCAACACTTATCCTTTTATCAATTTTTAGATGAATTTTAAGAGCATTATTTATTTTAGAAATATTAACAAAACCACATGAATTAGATGACTGCTGGACATTCATATAAACATGTGCAACAGTGCAATTAGACTAAATCATGAAAGTATGTTCCAGTTAATTTAAAATTTTCACTTAGCTTTTAGTAAGTAATGTTATAAAAACAAAATAGACTTTTAAACAAAAAGAAACATAATTATCAGTCCATAACTATAATGAAGGCACCAGGTGCTCGGGAAAGATCTTTCACTTCTGCATAGGAAGATCAAAATAGAACCCATTTATTTCCATTTTATAATAGGTGAAATAAATATCTTGGTCTTTATTAGACAGAGAGGGACTGAAGAAACTAATATTAATAACCCTCTGATGGACATATTTTAAAATAAATCACATGCCACTAAACATGCAAAAAAGGACCAACAAATTGGCAATTCAAGAAATGTTACTACATGACATTCTAAGCAGACGCTACAGTAAAATCTCGTTTACTTTCTACAACAGACTGATGGTCTGCTTCAATTTCAAAATTAAGATTCGTAAATGTACTACAGGCTGTGTCCCTTGGCTGGGCTGTCTGAATAGCCATTCCTTCTTGGTTCTGCTTCTGTTCTTGAAACCTCCTTTCCGCTTCCTCTGACAATTTGTTTTCTTCCTCTTCTTCCTCCTCCTAAAAGAATCAATATATTTTACAACAGGTTACTTCTCAAAAAGCTTTAATCCTACGAAATATTGTACTTTAAAATATGCATCGCTGTTGCAATCTATTGCAAATTCTTTCAAAAAATGTCCAGAAATATAGGTCAGAAAATGTGTCTGAAGCTACTGTGCAAATTGATAATGCAAGATACAGAATTCATATGAGGCCTCACTGAATAAAACTGTTTTCAGTTCTGTAAATGCATCTGCTATTGAAAAAAAATTCTATACTTATGGCACATAGGAAGGAATGTTCCCAGTCTAAGAAATATCTTAGCCCGATCGCGCCAGAGGAGCGGAGGCTGAGCTCCGGCACCGCGGTCCTCCTTTCCGGCTTGCAGGACGCGGATTCGCGTTGTGCCGACCCCGGAGGGGTCGGCCCAGGACAGGGGGTCTCCTGGACACCCTGAGACGGATCGCCACGGTCCCGGGGTTAGGGATAACCCCGCAGCTGCAGGCATGGAGAGCTGTGCCCAGGCGGCTGCCTGGACACAGCCATAGCGATCGCCGAAAGCGGAAGGTAAAAAAAATAGAATTGAAGTCTACAAAAAGCAGATCGGCAGAAAAAGGAGACTCACAGCACCACACGGAACTCTTTCGGTGTCTATACAAGTTTGGAAAAAGAAGATTTTAAACTTTAAGGCGAACACAACAAAAGAAGAAAACTGTAAGTGATATCCATCCGTGGAGGAGAAGAACGGCCGGATCTACTTGCCTTTGTTGCAATTGAGTATAACTTTCATTTTTTTTCTACCTAAGATTATAGTGTGGTGTATCTACTTTCCCTTTTCTTCTTTTATTTTTTCTTGTCATAATTTTGATATATAAATATTTTTTTTCCTCTTCTTTTTACAAAACTAAAGTGTGATTTGGAAATTATGGAGTGAATGAAGTTAAACATATTAATCAATTGAACATCGTGGAACCAATAAACTGAACTAATTCAATTCACGTTATTTTAATGGAATTTTATTGAAGTTATAAATATTTGAAATGAATTTTGGACTATTCATCTTATTTTTCTACTTTTAAAATTTTTGACATTTTTATTCCCTTATTAATTTTTTCCTTGGACTTGTTGGGACTAATTTTTTTTTGGGTGAGATATTAGAGGTGTAAGGACACTTGGTATTTCTAATTTTCTACTCTTCGTTGTTTTTCTTTTTTATATATATAATATAGAATCTTGGACTGTCTTATCAGCATTTGAATTTGGAAATCACTCTGGACATTGGTTTTGGATTTATTTTTCTTTTTTCTCTGGATAATCTTACTAGAGCATAAGTTAGGCTCACTTTATTTGGACTCATTAGAAATTTTTGGACCCTTTTTTTATAACTTTTGATATACTTCCTTTTTCTAACTAAAAGTCTGCTCACTACAACTACCCTTGGATTAATTTTTATTTTTTCATTTTTACACATATAAGTATATTTTTTGAATATTAGAAATAATTTTAAATATATATTTTTCATATTTTTTAAATATATAAAATATTTTCTTTTCCTCTCCCTTTTCTGAAAGAAACTCTCCTTAGTTGTTGTTTTTCTTTTTCTTTTTATTTGCTTTTCTTTGAAGAAATTCTCTGTATTTTTCTTCCTTTTTACTTTTTTCCTTCCTCCTTTTCTTCTTTCTCTCCCTTTTTTACCTTTTATTTTCAATTATTATTAATTTTTTCTCCTTTTAAAATCACATTTATATCTTTTCTTTTTTTCATTATTAAATAGCTATGTGCTAGAATATTGGTTTCTTCCCTTCCCCCACCTGATCCCCTTTCAAGGAATTTAGGAACTCACTGAAATATTTTTTTTCTTTACTTTCATCCTTTTACTTACTTTTTCTTTTTCTTTTCTATTTTCCTTTTAATTAAATTTACAATTAATTATAGTACTAAATGAACTGAATCAATATATTTAATTTCTCTCTGTTTTTTTTCTGCTCCATTATTCTATTAAGAATACATAAGATTTAGATTAAAATAATTTTTAAAATAAAATAATAACAGTGAATTTTGGATTATGAAAGGTTCCCACAGGGCACAGAGTGTGACTTCAGTGACTACAATAACAACGCGAAAACAACCAACTACTCCTGCCCCAACTTCTACACCCAGGACCTGTCCAACCTCATCACCGTTACAACAAAGGACCATACCTACAATGTTGGCCAAAGAGAAAGAAAAAGACAAGCCTACGATGGACCCTAGTCTTCAGATTATTCAAGAAGCACTAGCAGACATCAAGGCATTACAAACCCAGGCAAAAACTCAAAGTGACACAAACAAAGAAGAAATGAAAACCTACCTACAAGAATTGAGGCAAGAGATGAAGGAGATGAAAGACGAAATTAAAAAAGAAATTGCAGAACTCAGAACTGAATTAACTGAAGTAAAAGGGAATGTTGTCGAAATGGACGGAAATATAAAAGTCATCCAACAAAAACTACAGGACAGCGAAAAGAGAATACAAGTGACAGAAGGAAAAATCCAAGATGTGGGACAGAGAGTAGAAGAATATGAAGACCGTAATTACGCAGCCCGCAGAGACTTTGATATAGCAATAACCAATCTAGAACTCCACTCCGCACAACATGGCTTGAGGTTTCAAAACATCGAAGAAGAAAAAGACGAAGACTTGCCTGCAAAAATGGCAGAAATTATGGGAGCCATTTTGCAGTTGGACCCAACAGAACTGGTAAAAGAAATCGATGAAGTCTACCGAGTTCAGACCGGATATGTAAGGCGCCACAATTTACCTAGAGAAGTCCACATTAAGTTCACAAGAAGAATTGTCAAAGACGCAATACTGAGATACACAAAAAACGAGTCCTTTCAACGTAATGGAAAAGAAATCACGATTCTGAAACAAGTTCCGAGGAGAGTCCGAGAGACTAGAAGACAATATTACTTTCTTACAAGTATCTTAATCAGAAAGAGCATTGCTTTCAGATGGCTGATACCAGAAGGTTTGACCCTAACATGGCAATCAACGAGAGTGAAAATAGAAAGCATAGAACAAGCACGATCTTTTCTAGCACGCAGTGGGCTGGACAGCACCGCACAAATTCAGATTCAACCAAAGCCTAGCGACGAAACGATGGGGGCCACTGGTGGTGGAGGGGAAGAAGCGTTGGTGGTGAGGCAGAAACAACTACAGATCTCACAGGACCTAATTTTGGACACCCGACTCCGAGAACCAAAAGAACCTAAAAGGTACTGCAAATAAAGATGACGCATGACCTGAAAATATTTTCAGTCAATGTAAATGGATTGAATAACCCAAGGAAGAGAATTCAAGTATTAACTAAACTCACGAAACAAAAAGCCCAGATAAACATTCTACAAGAAGTCCATATCAAGAAATCAAAAAGAAGTCTCCTTAAAAACTCAAAATTGGGAAAATTATACACCAGTTTGGCCAATCAAAAGAAAAGAGGTGTAGCAATGTATATTGATGAATTAATTGAATCAAAAGAAATATACAATGATGGGGATGGAAGGATTTTGATAGTACAATTAGATTCAGAAACAAAACCATTAACAATTGTCTCAATTTATGCACCAAATGATAATCAAAAACAATTCTATAAAGATTTACATGAAAAAATTAATGAGTTATCAATTGAAAATATGATAATAATAGGAGACTTCAATGCAATTTCAGATGACCAAATGGATTATAATGGAAAAAGAAAAGAAAAGAAGAAAAAGGTAATTTTACCGGCATCATTTTGGAAAATGAGTTCAGAATTATCATTAAAAGATGTATGGCGAGAACAGCATTTAAAAGATAAACAGTATACTTTTTATTCCAACCCCCATAAGACATGGTCTAGAATTGACATGGCTTGGGCCCCTATTCACATAATGGAACAAATAAGTGAAATAGAAATAGAGACAAATACTTGGGCGGACCATAACCCTATATCCATATATTGGAAAGGTAAAAGGAGAATAAGGAATTGGTCAATGAATAGAACTATAATAAAAGATCCTGAATATAAGAAATGGATAGAGAAGGAATTAGAGATTTTTTTAAAAATAAACAAAAATACAGATACCACCCCTCAAAATTTATGGGACACAACTAAAGCATATATACGTGGATTAACAATATCATTTATAGCAAAAAAGAATAAAGAAAAAATATCAAGGAACACTAGTAGAAGAATTAAGAAAATTAGAAATTTTAATGCAAAAAGAGGATAAGGATGACAAATTAAAAAATCAGAGAGAATTAATAAGACAAAAACTGAGATTAATAGAACAAGAACCAATTGTAGAAAAGATAAAGAGAGCAAAACAAAACCATTTTGAATATGCGAATAAACCTGGAAGATGGCTGGCATACAAACTAAGAAAAGAGAGGGAAAATAAAATTATAAAAAATTTGACAGACTCAAAAGGTATAATAAAACATAGAAGATAAAAAGGAAATAGTATCGGAATTTTATAAACAATTATATAAGAAAGAAGAGATAAGTGAGGATTTAATTTTTAAATATCTGGAAAAAATAGAACTTCCAGTTTTAACCGAAACACAACAGCAAAGATTAAATAGGCCTATCACAGATATAGAATTAAAACAATCTATAAAGAATAAAAAAAATAATAAAGCAACCGGCCCAGATGCAATACCAGCTGAATTTTACAAATTGGAACTAGAAATATTTTTTTCCAATATGCTTGAGATATATAATCAAATATTGACAATAGGTAAATTACCAAAAACTTGGTCAGAAACTTTAATAACCTTAATACATAAGGCGGATACCAAGAAAGAAAAAATTGAAAATTATAGACCTATTTCATTGTTGAATGTCAATTACAAAATTTTTATATCAATATTTGCCAATAGACTTAAAAGTATTATAAATAATATGATACATAGTGATCAAAATGGATTTTTACCAGGAAGACAAATTAAAAATAATTTAAGAATAATAGTTAATATTTTGGAATATTATGAGCAGCATCCCGAAAAGCAAATGGCACTTATATTTCTGGATGCCCAAAAAGCGTTTGACAACGTGGATTGGAATTTTATGAAAATACAATTAAATAAGATGCAAGTAGGAACAAAATTCTTTAATATAATAGACGCTATATATTCTGAACAAACTGCTAAAATTATAATAAATAGTGAACAAACAGAAAAAGTAGTTATACAAAGAGGAGTAAGACAAGGTTGTCCAATATCACCATTGTTATTTATTTTAACCTTAGAAGCATTGTTGATAAAAATAAGAGCAGATAAAGAAATAAAAGGATTGAAAATTAGAAAAGAAATCTACAAAACACAAGCATTCGCTGACGACGTAGTGTTTGTTTTGGACGACCCAATAGAATCTATTTTAAATTTAATAAATGTGGTTGAAGAATACGGGAAAGTTGCAGGATTGAAAATAAATAAGGAAAAGACACAGATAGTTACAAAAAATATGACTGAAATACAGAGAAAATATTTAGGAGACCTATCAAACATGAAGATCACGAAAAAAGTGAAATATTTAGGGATATGGATGACCTCCAAAGCCGTATCTTTAAAAAATGATAATTATTTAAAATTATTAAGTCAGATTAAAAAAGACTTAGAAATATGGAGTAATCTACAATTATCACTTGTAGGAAGAATCTCCACAGTTAAAATGAACATCCTTCCAAAAATATTGTTTCTTTTCCAAGTGATTCCAATAAATCCAGGAACGAAATTTTTTATTGAATTGAATAAGATAATAAGAAAATTTATTTGGCAAGGTAAAAAATCAAGAATAAAACAAAACTCATTAGAAGATCGTAAGGAAAGAGGAGGCCCAGGTCTCCCAAATTGGAAACTATATTATCATGCCACGGCCCTGACATGGATAAAAGAATGGCTCACACTAGAAAATCAAAGATTGCTTAATTTAGAAGGGCACGATTTGATGGTCAGTTGGCATGCATTTGTATGGTATGATAAATTAAAAACTCACTCATACTTTAAAAATAATGTTATTAGAAAATCATTAATAGAAGTGTGGAATGAAATAAAGAAAAATCACTTTTTAGTAATGCCAGAATGGGTTTCACCCCTTGAAGCCATTGTACACCCGAATCTTAAAGGAAAAGGTAAGATTTGGAAATATAGTGACTTGTTAGATAATCAATTAAAATTAAGAACAAAACAAGAGTTACACGAGTTAGGTATACATTTAGATTGGTGGCATTATATACAGATTAGTTCTAGATATCAAAAAGACGTAAAGACTTATATCTTTAAAAAGGAAAACAATGTATTGAGCAAATTATTATTCCAAAATCAAACAAAGACAATTGGAAATGTTTATAAATATCTATTAAATCATAGAACAATAGGTTGGATATTGAAAGACAATATGATCAGTTGGTGCAAAAATTTTGGCAAAGAGATTGATCTAGATACTTGGGAAAATATATGGATATATAACTGGAAAATAACAAAATCAATTTCTTTTAAAGAAAACCAAATTAAGATGTTTTATAGATGGCACCTTCCACCTTATAGAATTTCTAAAATGTTTCCATCTGTATCGCCTATTTGTTGGAAATGTAAAAAAGAGGTTGGCACATATTATCATGCATGGTGGACTTGTTCAGAGACAAAAATATTTTGGAATAAAGTAGAGAATTGGATAAATGAAATAACAAAGGAGAAGATTAAAAAATATCCTGAATTTTTCCTATTGGGCATTTCAAATATAACGTATAAAAAAGAAATTTACTATTTAATAATACACATATTGGTGGCGGCACGAATAGTATTTGCACAGAAATGGAAAGAAAAGACGATACCGAAAGATACGGAGGTATTCAAAAAAATTATAGAATGTGCAGAATTAGATATGATGACTAAACGTTTGAATAACCAAACCGAAACGGAATTTTACAAAATATGGGATAAAGTATATGATTGGTGGAATGTTAAAAATAGTATTAAAAATTAAATATATAAGAATAAATGATTATTTGAAAAATTATAAGATAGAATTAAATATTTTATATGATAACTAACATAGAAGCTTTTATTTTGTTTCCTTTTTGTACCACCAATAATTTGTTTATTGTTATTTATATATATATATATATATATATATATATATATATATATATATATATATATATACAAGTGTATCTTTTTCTTTAAAAAAAATAAAGAAAGAAAGAAATTTGATTAACAATTTTAATCCTAAAAACATAGAATTAAGTTTAATGATAATGTATTTTGTAAGTGTGGCATTTCTGCTTAGATCTAGTAACAGCTAGAGTTTTTTCTTTCTGTATTAGTTAGACTTCTACGATAAGCGGAGCAATGGTAGCTCCTTAAATGTTTAATGTTGTATGTTTTTGTCTGTCCTTTTTGAAAATAATAAAAAATATTTTTTTTAAAAAAGAAATATCTTCCTGCAGGAATTCCATTTCACTCCCACTCTTTCACTGTGGCTTTAACTTTTAAATGCTTTCAGTATTCATTTAATTTTAAATTAAAGTCTAATTTCCCTTTGATTTTAAACTCTTACTAGTTATTCTAAGTGTTTATCAAAGCACAAAGGTAAGTATAAATGAAATGAAATAATATTGGAATACTCAACCAAAAACATTCCAATATTGAATGAAACGATCATACAGCTTTCATGGCTGTCAAAAATCAAAAGTGTCTCTAAAATGGTTTTTGCGCAAACCATTCTGGGTTTGAAATAGCCGTTTATACTGTTCAATACCTGAGGGTCATAGCCAAACTAAGCATGTAACTCGGTGGTTCCCAACTTTTTTTGGCCATGCCTCACCTAAGGATCTCTAAAATCCTGAGGCTTCCCCCCCATGACATATAATTCTTATTATTCAAAAAGTGAATTATTCATGTGGAGGAAGCCTAAAAGATTTTGCAAAATCTACACTGTTTAAAGGATTTAAAAAAAAAAAAAAAGCATACCTCCTTTTTCATTCTGTAGTATTCATCTATGGCATATTGGTATTTTGGTGTACTGATGCCCAAAACAGAGGCAATCTTTTCACCAAGGAAGTCACACACTGAATAAATGAAATAAATTTGTTGTTAATGTTCCAGATTATTTATTGAGCATAGTTTCAATCAACATTCAGGAATTACTTTCACAAAGAGAACTTTCCGACAACTACACAAATTCAACATTATATGAGCACATTATAGTCATTCTCACAACATGATAGCCATGATGGAATTATTAGCTATGAAATACCATTTAGCACAGTGTTTTTCAACCAGTGTGCCGTGGCACACTAGTGTGCCGCGAGACATGGTCAGGTGTGCCGCGAAGAAGGAAGCTCAGGTTACGGTCTCGCAACTTTTTGCTGAGAGACAGAGAGAGTGAGAGAGATAGAGAGAGAGAAAGAAAGCAAGAGAGAAAGAGTGAGAGAGAAAAAGAGAGAGAAAGAAAGCAAGAGAGAGCGAGAGAGAGAAAAGAAAGCAAGAGGGAAAGAAAGCAAGAGAGAGAAAAGGAGAGGAAGGCAGAGAAATGAGAGAAAAAAGGGGAGGAAAAAAGAGAAATGAGAAAATAATTTGAGATAGAGAATGAGAGGAAAGAGAGAAACAAAAGAGAAGTGACTCTTGATTTAAAGCATATGATAAAAAGCACCCAAAGAATAAGAGAGAAAAAACCCCCAGCCCTCACCTGTTTTTGAAAATAGTTCAAGAGTGTGTATGTATACACACACACACACACACACACGGGGGGGGGAGGAGACAGGGATGGAAAAAGAGAGAAGAGTGTCTTAGGGTGTCATTTTGTGTCATTTTGGTTGGTGGTGTGCCCCAGGATTTTGTAAATGTAAAAAAATGTGCCGCAGCTCAAAAAAGGTTGAAAACCACTGATTTAGCAGAATGTGAGACACTTAATTATCTAGGCATTCAAATGATATAACTATGTCTTTTTTCAGAGCAGATGGTACATTTCCAAAGGAAACTAGATTGAAGCTACTACACTATTTTTTATCTCTTAAGAATGCCTATGCTGCTTTTATGATGCCCAGAGGCATTCCTTTAATTTGGGGGGAAATAAAAATTTTGTGACTAGTGCAGTATACCTCGGGGTCACCTGAGTAGTACAAATGGGTATGGAGCTTTCTAGAAACTTGAAAGGACTGGAGATAGATGATGTCATATTTATTTATTTATTTATTCAATTTTTTAATGCAGCCTTTCTTCTGAGACTCAGGGCGGCTTACAACATGTTAGCAATAGCACTTTTTAACAGAGCCAGCATACTACCCCCACAATCCAGGTCCTCATTTTACCCACCTTGGAAGGATGGAAGGCTGAGTCAACGTTGAGCCGGTGATGAGATTTGAACCTCTGACCTACAGGTCTATAGTCGGCTTTATTGGCCTGCAGTACTGCACTCTACCTGCTGCGCCATCTCAGCTCTTTATCCCTCCCCAAATGCCACTCTTGAAGACAGCAAAGTCTACATTTTGGACAGAGGACTCAAAGAGGCTATGTCAAAATTAAACAGCCTTCTCAACATTTGCACTAAGGTGACCCTGAGGGGACAGATAAACCTCCAAATGGTCTCAATAACTCTCTAAAAGAATGCAGATGCCCAGCTTTCTGCAAGGAATATAAATTTATTTATTTATTTATTTATTTAATTTGTATGCCGCCCCTCTCCGTAGACTTGGGGCGGCTCACAGTAGTGATAGAAACAATGTACAATACAAATCTAATAATACGAAGTTAAAAACCCATAATTTAAAAAACATGCATACAACACACCATACATAAATTATATAGGCCTGGGGAAGATATTTCAATTCCTCCATGCCAGACGGCAGAGGTGGGTTTTGAGAAGTTTACGAAAGGCAAGGAGGGTGGGGGCAATTCTGATCCCTGGGGGGAGTTGGTTCCAGAGGGCCGAGGCCACCACAGAGAAGGTTCTTCCCCTGGGTCCCGCCAAATGACATTGTTTAGTCGACGGGACCGGAGAATGCCAACTCTGTGGGACCTAACCGGTCGCTGGGATTCGTGTGGCAGAAGGCAGTCCCGGAGATATTCTAGTCCTTCCATTCCTCACCACCCAGCCAAAGCTGAAGAAGTTTCTTGGATGAGAAGCGAAAAGTCTTCAAAGAAAAACCAGAGTTCAGTTGACTCTTGGAGAAAAAGCACCTTTGGGACAATCATGACCTGAAGGACTGAGAATTAAGGGATTCTGACCTTGGAGTTTTGCTCTGAATATCAGCAATGTTCCCTCTAATTTTTTTTTTTGGGGGGGCGGAAAAGTATAGTGACTGGGCGGCACAGAAATAATAAATAAATAAACAAACAAACAAACAAACAAATAAAAAACCCACCCTGTTTTGCCTCAGAGAATTTCAAAATAAAATACTGTACTGTGTGTCTATAACAGTGAGCTCATAATAGGGCAACTCTATCAATATCAAAATGCCACTTAAATAGTTGAGCTAGTTTCAAACTAGATTTTGATTTTCTTTCTCTCTTCCTTACTCCCATTATTTTTCTTTCTCTTTTCCTTCCTCTCTTTTTTCTATCTGTTTCTCTCTCTTCCTCTCTTCCTCTCTCTCTCCTTCCCTATCACTCTTTCCCTCTCGGCTTCTGGGCAGGTTTGGAAAAATCTGAGTTGATGATGATTTTTAAGTGAGCGATTGCTCACTGCTCAGCTTAAGAGGGAACTATGAATATCAGACCTGAATGCAATACACCTCATTAACCTTTTACCCAAAAAGTAAATTGAGACAGAATATATTCCTGATTTAATGCAAATTATCCAATTAACCTGATCTGATTTTATTTCTATCTTTCTCCAATTTCAAACAACTAATGAAGCAAAGCAGAAGGTATAAGAAGGGTAGATTTCACTGAAATATTTTTTTACACCAATGTACAATTTACTCATGCCAGTTTATAGTGAACAGTAGGCATTGAAGAGTGCAGACTGAAAGGTTTTTGTTTTATAGTCTGCTTCAATTTATTCTATGAAGACAAATAGCACTTAATGCCAATTTTAAACCTCAGTGAACACTGAACAGGCCTGGTGAATAAGGAAATTAGTGTTTTCAGAACTTCCTGAATGTCTTCTCTTGGCTAAAGAACAAAATTTAACAGGGCATGGAACTATTTCATCAATATTATTTCCCCTTCAAGAAACATCATTCAAGGACATCATTCATGCTCCCATGAATTTATACTACTATTACAATGGCTGGCCTATGTCACTGGATTCTTATCAACGTATTGTCTGATACACATAAAAACTGAACAAGCTCCTACCTGAGAGTGTTGATGTAGCTACTCTTAGCATCTGAAACCACAAATAAGGACCCCACGTTAGCGTTGCCTGCAATAAAGAGTTTAATTATTTATTTATGCCACAAATTTTATTTTAACAGAAATCAACTGTACCTCTTTCATTAATATCCCATGTTACCCTTCTGAGTTCCACACAAATATCAACAGAATTCAGATTCCCATCCTGGAATCAATTAAATCAGATGCTTTTTAAAAAGCATTCTTTTTAAATATTAATTATTATTATTATATTATTATTATTATTATTATTATTTATTAGATTTGTATGCCGCCCCTCCCCTCTCCCCATTATAATGTAATATTAGTACATAATATTAATTTAATCCTAATACAATACTAATGATATTTCCTAAATCAAGAAAATATGGATCTTAAAAGGAAATATTCATATTCAAATCTTTTACACCTGTTGATTATGAGCATCAATTTCTACAAGGTGCTCCTATCTTAATATACACTGCTCAAAAAAATAAAGGGAACACTTAAACAATACAATATAGCTCCAAGTAAATCAAACTTCTGTAAAATCAAACTGTCCACTTAGGAAGCAACACTGATGGACAATCAATTTCACATGCTGTTGTACACATTCAACTTTGTACAGAACAAAATATTCAATGAGGATATTTCATTCATTCAGATCTAGGATGGGTTCTTTGAGTATTCCCTTTATTTCTTTGATTTGATTTTCTTTTACTTTCATAGCCATGTTTCATACTGTTCTAGAGAAGCATTTCCCAATTTTTCCAAGTTGGGAGGAGGGGGAAGAGGAGATAGTTTTGTGCGAGGGCAGGTTTACACAAGTGGAGCTGATAAAGTGCCAGTGTCCACCACTCGAGTTGTGCGCATACTCATGCAGCCCAGTTGTTACAAATAGGCCACAAGCCACTGCTTGGTGATCCCTGTTCTAGAATGTTAAGAAACGTTAATTCAGATGTCCGTAGATGAAAACTATTACATTAGAGAAATTCCGTTGGTCCATTTTATGACCTATTTTACACAGTTGTTAAATGAATCACTGCAATTGTTGAATTAGTAATACAGCTCTTTGGTAAATCTAGCTACCCAATTAACTTTGCTTGTCGAAAGATCACCACAGATTATTATTTGACCCAGGACGGGGTGGAATGCTACCAGTTCAGGGGTATCGGTACTGACAGTCATCAGAGGTTCGGAGAACTGGTAGTGGCGGCAGCGTGAGGCTCCGCCCACCCACCCAGACATCACCGTTTTCTTGTTTTTAACCCTCTGCGCATATGCAAAGCCTTCTGAGAATGAAAAAGTGAACGCGACAGTGGCACACACGAGTGTGCAAAGCATGCATTTCCAAACCAGTAGGGAAGGGAAGTAGATTTCACCAATGACCCAGGATACTGCAACCATCATAAAAATGAGTGGAGGGAAGAAGTCGCTCTTACTCCCACTTTTTTGCTTCACCCTCGATCATTGTTTCTCTGAAACGACGACTGAATGGAGCATGAATTGTTAGTTTGAAACAAACTTAGAAAAACCTACTGGATCAACAGAAGGCAGCAGGTCTTTCTTCTCTTGCTGCTCATCATCTTCATCTGTACTATATTCTTCCATGGTTTCACCACTTGCAAAGTGGATAACTCTTCTTGGAATTTTCTTCTTTTTTCCCAAGACACCAAGTTCCACATTCTCAAAACCTCTCTCTCCACTTGTATTTAGCTGTAATAGACATTACAATATATATTGAGTCAATCTTTGGCAGCAGTAGCATATCAGATCATTAATGACTTGAACACAGAGAAAGGTTTATTTTTCAAACTTTATTTTATGTTTGAAGTTGATTTGATTTTCTAAAGTAAACATATCATTGTGTAGGATTGCATAATGCCACAGATTACTAAATGCCAACCAAAATTACAACTGATTAATGTATTTTTGAGAATAATTAATTTTCAGGAGCGTTCATGTAGTCATTCTACAATATTCTAAGCATTAAATCATTTTTAAAAATTTTGAATTTAATGTTAATCAATTTAGTACTGCTAGAGCTATAATTAAAGATTTTGCTCAAGGCTACCAAGTACTGTAATTTCTTACTAAATTGGAATTCAGATTAGAGATTATAGAAGTCATGAGATCCTCGGCTGAAATCTGGCAATATACAATCCAGGCCCCACAGAGGCTTCTCCCCACCTTTTCCGGCCCTGTGTTCTCCCAGGAGATTCCTAGAGAGATCCCTAGAGAGGCTTTTACATTGATTCATATGGGAAAAATTGCTTCTTCTTACAAACTTTTCTACTTAAGAACCTGGTCATAGAACGAAGTTCTTAAGTAAAGGTACCACTGTATTTGGTTGCAATTTTTTTCAGCTACAATAAAGACCAAAACAGAACAACAATTGGAACATTTGCTATATAGTTACTCTGATTTTTATAATTGAAGACAGAAAACATATTTACAAGATATGCTAAGATAAGATTTGCCTTAACTATATACTACAGTAATGTAGCAGTAATATTTTGGTAATCCCCTTCCTTTCACTAAATATTTCAATTATGGTGGTCAGGCATTTGAATTTTTTTTAAAAACCAGAACTGGTTGAAGTCAACGAAGCAATGGAAGTGATGTGCCGGTGCCTGGAGGCTGTTGGGGACTGGATGGGTGTCAACAAACTCAAACTCAACCCAGACAAGACGGAGTGGCTGTGGGTATTGCCTCCCAAGGAAAATTCCATCTGTCCGTCCATTACCCTGGGGGGGGGGGGGAACTATTGATCCCCTCAGAGAGGGTCTGCAACTTGGGCATCCTCCTCGATCCACAGCTGACATTGAAACATCATCTTTCGGCTGTGGCGAGGAGGGCGTTTGCCCAGGTTCGCCTGGTGCACCAGTTGCGGCCCTATTTGGACAGGGAGTCATTGCTCACAGTCACTCATGCCCTTATCACCTTGAGGTTCGATTACTGCAACACTCTCTACATGGGGCTACCTTTGAAAAGTGTTCGGAAACTCCAGATCGTGCAGAACGCGGCCGCGAGAGCCATCGTGGGGCTTCCCAGATTCGCCCACGTGGCCTGCATTGGCTGCCGATCAGTTTCCAGTCACAATTCAAGGTGTTGGTCATGACCTTTAAAGCCCTACATGGCATTGGACCAGAGTATCTCCGGAACCGCCTGCTACCGCACGAATCCCAGCGGCCGATAAGGTCCCAAAGAGTTGACCTTCTCCGGGTCCCGTCGACTAAACAATGTCGTCTGGCGGGCCCCAGGGGAAGAGCCGTCTCTGTGGCGGCCCCAGCCCTCTAGAATCAACTCCCCCCGGAGATTAGAACTGCTCCCACTCTCCTTGTCTTCCGTAAACTACTTAAGACCCACCTATACCGCCAGGCATGGGGGATTTGAGACACCTTTCCCCTAGGCTTATTATAATTTATGTTTGGTATGTATGTGCTGTTTGGCTTTTAATTATGATAGGGTTTTTAGTTTTTTTTAATATTAGATTTGTGCCAGTATAATATTGTTTTTATCGTTGTTGTGAGCCGCCCCGTGTCTTCGGAGAGGGGCGGCATACAAATCTAATAAATTATTATTATTATTATTATTATTATTATTATTATTATTATTATTATTATTATTATTTGGAGACATCATGAATGAGAAATGGGTAGCCTCCCCCAAATTTTTGCTTTTCCCATTCTACTCTACACCCAACTGTAACAAGATAATAAAAGGCCAGGAAACAGAGATGATGGAATTAGAAAGAGTCCACTTTGTATAATGTAGTTTCTTCTTTCTCATTTCTGTGATGGAGACAAGAATTATCCCCTTCTCACCAGGCCAGTGATAGATACTTAGATATACAGACTTAACAGAGACCATTCTCCATACATTCTCAAATTGTATAGCATGCTAGGCATAGCAATGCAATATTTATTGGATTGCACCAATACAAATTATCTTTGGCATCTAAAACTATGGATAATAGACAAATGCATCCAAAATATATGTAAAGCACGCTTGTTTTAGTTTTAAAAGTCACTTCTAATACAGTGATACCTCGTCTTACAAACGCCTCGTCATACAAACTTTTCGAGATACAAACCCGGGGTTTAAGATTTTTTTGCCTCTTCTTACAAACTATTTTCACCTTACAAACCCACTGCCGCCGCTGGGATGCACCGCCTCTGGACTTCCGTTGCCAGCGAAGCGACCGTTTTTGCGCTGCTGGGATTACCCTGAGGCTCCCCTCCATGGGAAACCCCATCTCCAGACTTCCGTGTTTTTGTGATGCTGCAGAGGAATCCCAGCAGGGGAATCCCAGCAGCGCAAAAATGGGCACTTCACTGGCAACAGAAGTCCAGAGGTGGGGTTTCCCAGTGAGGGGAGCCTCAGTGAAATCGCAGCATTGCAAAAACACAGAGGTCCGGAGGTGGGGTTTCGAGGACTTCAGTGTTTTTGTGATGCTGCGATTTCACTGATGCTCCCCTCGCTGGGAAACCCCACCTCCAGACTTCTATTGCCAGCGAAGCGCCCGTTTTTGCGATGCTGGGATTCCCCTGCTGGCATTCCCCTGCTGGCATTCCCCTGCAGCATCACAAAGACACGGAAGTCCGGAGGTGGGGTTTCCCATGGAGGGGAGCCTCAGGGAAATCCCAGCAGTGCAAAAACGGGCGCTTCGGCTGGCAAAAGGGGTGAATTTTGGGCTTGCACGCATTAATCACTTTTCCATTGATTCCTATGGGAAACATTGTTTCGTCTTACAAACTTTTCACCTTAAGAACCTCATCCCGGAACCAATTAAGTTTGTAAGACAAGGTATCACTGTACAGCCATTATATGTACAGCAACTGTTGATACCCGTTTGCCAGGTTTGCACAATTAGGTGAAAGCTGAAACTAGTCTTCATTTAATAATTGAGCAGACTGATTTGTAACAGGGATTTGCTTACAGAGTTACAAGAAATCAAAACAGTGAGTGTATAAATAATACAGTATCAAGAAAAAAATGTGCCTATCAATGTTGCATAAATAAGCAATATTTATAACTATGAAAAACTGGTGCTACTAATAAATCCATCTATTAGTAAGTAATTACATGCAGTATATTAAGTCTAAGAATTTAGAAGAGGCCGTGACAGCTGTCAGCCTTGATAGCTTCAAGGCAGGATTAGACAGATTCATGGATGCCAAGTGTATCGGTGGTTATTGAAACAGATGTCCATGTGCTGCCTCTATGTTGGTTGAGGCAGGCAGGACTCCCTTGAGTACCATTTGTTGGGGGTCAGGGGAAAGGGAGGGTCTTGCCTTCTCTTTCTGCTCAAGATCCCCATGGACAATTGGTGGGCCACTGTGTGACACAGAATGCTTGACTCGATGGGCTTTGGCCTGATTCAGCATGGCTCTTCTTATGTTCTTATTTCTAGATCTTCTAGCTTTGTAAATCAAGATTCGACTATGTCCAAAATTTGTTTAAATGAAGCCTGTGCCCCTAGCCGCTAGCAATGGAAAATACATATATACTACTGATTCTATTTTAAGGCCTAGTTATTTTGTTGGCAAATTAGTACGATCTTGTTGTCTATAGCCTAAAGCTTCAGATATTTATTAAAAAGCTATTTAGATGTTTGAGAATATGGGGTTAAAAAAAATTATCTGCCTTATTACAATTCTATACCACAACATACTGTCAACCTTTTATGAAAAGGTATGGGTAAGTAACAGGATAGAACAACTTTCTATGTGTGTTACAATGTATTAGAAAGCAGATTGTTATTATGAAGCAACACTGCAACAATAACAATTAACTTCCCCCAGTTCCTTCCATTCCCATAGGTACCGTAATCCATACTGATACTGTCATATTCATCACACTATTCTATTTTGAGATAGGCAATGTTGGCCACAACACAGAAAAATTATTATTATTATTATTATTATTATTATTATTATTATTATTATTTATTAGATTTGTATGCCGCCCCTCTCCGTAGACTCGGGGTGGCTAATGGTGAGCAGGAAGCACAAAAAAAAAAAATCAATTCCCCCAGCAAAAAAAAAATTCCCCCCAAAAAGATGGTACCGCAACAGAACCGGTTCTG